>NC_069783.1:94928452-95585224 GCF_027406575.1 Nycticebus coucang
TTCATGTTTTTGGAATCTGGGAGTCGGGGATCAAGGTGTCAGCCTAGCTTTTCCTTCTGAGTCCTCTCTCCTGGGCTTGTAGACCACCATCCTTCCCTGTGTGAGTGTCTGTGTCTAATCTTTTCTTCTAACAAGGACACCAGTCAAATTGGATTAGGGACCTACCCATATGACCTCCTTTTAACTTAATTACCTCTGTTAAGGCACTGTCTCCAAATACAGTCACATTCTGAGGTACTGGGGATTAGGGTTTCAACATATGAATCGGGGGAGGGACACAATTCAGCCCATAATGCCCTCCGTTTCCCAGCACAGAGTGAGGAGGCAACTCAGGAAAGGGGAGAAGTTTCCTGGCTCTGGGATGCTGGGGCCCGAGAGTGACAAGGGAGGAGGAATGGCAGTTGCATCTCACTTGGGGCCCAGTAGCTGGTGCCCTCTGCTGCACTTCCTGTCAGGACTTCCAGCCTGGCCCTGGCTCTTTGCTGGGGAAGACACACTGGGAGTTCCCCGGAGGTGTGAGGTGAATGTCCTTTCTGCAGAGCCCCCTGAAAGCTGCTCTTTTCCTTCTGCACAGGCCTCTTCACCCTGGTGAAACTTTAGTAGTTCTCACTCACCAGAGACCCCTCCCCAGGAACAAGCCTCTCTTTGAAGGTTCCAGGTAGAGGGACTTGAGCCTGGCTGCTTCCAGGCTCCGGGGCAACTTGCCTTCCTTGCCAACCAGGTGATGGCCATGCAGGCTGCCCCAATTCTCCACTCAGGGTGGCACATGGGCAATCCTGCTCATCAGCTGTGTCAGCAGACATCTAACTAGCTAGTAAAACACAAAGAGTGAACCCATGCCTTAGAAAGTCCAAGGGAGGCGTCTGGCCCCAACAGATAACTCCTTAGATCATGAGGTATTTAATTCACCTCTGATCTTTGTTTGGGCTACAAGCACCAATCCCTAGACAATAGCAAAAGTCCCATTCCACTTCCCCTTACCTTGAACCATTGCACTAGAGGGAATTAGTCAGAATCTAGCATTGTTTCTTCTTGCTGTGAGCAATGTGATTCCTGGGCATTTGGGAAAGTTGGTTAACAGCAAATAGGTGCTATGATGGGCAGTTGACTATGGTAACATACGAACCATATTTTGAGACTGATTTATGATAATAATTTTTGAATGTCTACCTTCTTTCCCTCCATCCTATGGTGATTCATTTTTTTTTTTTTTTTTTTGAGACAGAGCCTCAAGCTGTTGCCCTGGGTAGAGTGCTATGGCATCACAGCTCACAGCAACTTCCAACTCCTGGGCTCAAGCGATTCTCCTGCCTCTGTCTCCCAAGTAGCTGGGACCACAGGCGCCCACCACAACGCCTGGCTATTTTTTTGGTTGCAGCCATCATTGTTGTTTGGCAGGCCCAGGCTGTATTTGAACCCACCAGCTCAAGTGTATGTGGCTGGTGCCTTAGCCACTTGAGCCACTGCGCAGAGCCGACCATGACTCATCTTAATATTTTACGTTATAACAAAGCCTTTGTGCTCATTTCCCAGAGCTTAGTAATAGAGTATGAAGCATCTGTGAGGCTTCTAACATCATTTAACATGACCAAGGAACCTTGTGTTCATTATTATAAAGTGGATTCTGGATTGCCCCCCAAAAACAAGACAAGTTCTGCCTCTGTCCTGGTGTAAATCTGAGCCAAATAACAGATTTCACAGGGAACTTGGGTGACTTTCTCATATGGAGAGAGTAACCCTGCCCTAAATTTGGAAAGATCTTGATATACAGTAGAACCTCTGTAAGTTGACCACACAAAGGACTGTAATAAACTGGTCAACATATGAAGGTGGTCAACATAAGGAAGTAGGCCTTCTGTACTGATATGGAGATGTGGTGCATGTCCAGTCTATGAAAATTAGGTCAGCTTGGGAGGTGGAGCAAGATGGTGGCCGAGTAACAGCTTCCTTGCATCTGGGCACCGTGAGTCTGGGGAGATAGGACTCCAGGCATCTCTGGCTGGTGGGATCTGCCCATCATCACCCCTGTGAGGATACAGGGAGTCAGCGAGAGACTTCTGGACCCCAAGAGGAGGACTAAAACAGTGGAAAATTGGGGCAAGTGGTCGCATGCATTCAATCCATCTAAACCCGCCCAAAACTGTAAGTTCAGTAGCAGCGAGACTACAAACCAGAAAGGCCTTACCTGTGAACTGTTTTGGTGTCTTTGGACTTGGCACTCAGTTGAACTGCCTTGGGGAGAGCCTGAGCGGGAGTGAGGAGAACTTGGCCATTGTCTAGGGGCCAGTCTGAGCCGCTGAGGCAGACGGAGCTAATAGTGTTTGGCTGTGGGTCACAGGGAGCCATTGTGAGCGATCTGCCCCGGCAAGCTCCGCCCTCAGGGTAGCAGAGCTAGAATCGGGTGGGAGCTGGTAACCCAGCGACCAAGTAGCCTAAGGGTGGGGTCTGAGCCAACTTGCAGCCCTAACCCTTAGGGGCAGAGTGAGACCGGTTTTGGCACACTGGGTAAGTGGATAGCCACTTCAGCAGTGATTCCAGTGACAAGACCTCTCCTGGGAAAGTTCTGCTCAGCAAGTTTACAAGTTCAAAGTGCCTTTTAAGTGGGCTGAAGAGAGATTTAGGGTGTCTACCTGCTGGGGTTTGAGAAATCGGCAGCCTCCAGTCGTATCAGAATTGTGATTAACATCTCATACCCCAGAAGACCACGTGTTTCTCAGACAATATTCAACATCATATACATACTGCTTTGTTTTTGGTTGTGTTTTTTTTTTTTGTTTGGTTGTTTTTTTTTTGTTTATTTTGATGTTGTTGATGTTGTTTTGTTTTTTAATTTCAACCTTTTCCATACAGATCCTTTTTCTTTCTCATTTTTTCTAGTTTAATTATAATATCCCATTGCTGCCTTTTTCAATAACTAGAACTTCATTTTTGCTAGTGTTTCTACCACTATTATTTGGTTTTTCACCCAATTTTATCCCGTAAAGTTTTCTGTTTGCTTGTTTTGGTTTGATTTATAGCATTTTTGTCTTTCCTCTCTCCTTGGTGGAGGTGGGTTACTGTGTCTGATCAGGTTAGCAAAGAGCTGCTGACCTCAAGGGAACCACCCAACTGGGCACCCCCAGAAGGTGGGTTTTTTTTAAGGTTGTGTTAAAGTACCCTACTGTACACCTATATTGCTCTGTCTCCCTCTTTCTGTGCCTCTCTTCTTTTTGTCAATATTCCTTTTACCCACCCCCTCTCCTTTCTTTATTTTTCTTTTTTTTTCTTATCACTCAGTCCTCCTTTCTTTCATCCCTTTTTTGCTCTTCAACCTTCTCACCATTCTGGTCCTGTAACCCTTAGTCCACAGGCACGAGAACTTAAAGAGCAAGAGGAAGTGAAAGGAAAATTAGGGCAAGGAAACAGATAAAAGAAATCACTCATGAGGAAGAATCAGCAGAAAACTCCAGGCAACATGAAGAACCAGTCCAGAACAACCCCGCCAAGGGACCATGAGGTAGCTACTGCAGAGGATTCCACCTATAAAGAAATGTTAGGAATGACAGAAATGGAACTTAGAATACACATGTTGAAAACAATGAAAGAAATGATGGAAACAATGAAGGAAACTGCTAATAAAGTGGAAAATAACCAAAAGGAAATCCAAAAACAGAATCAAATAAGAGATGAACGATATGAAGAATATAAAAAGGATATAGCAGAACTGAAGGAACTGAAACAGTCAATTAGGGAACTTAAAGATGCAATGGAAAGTATCAGCAACAGGTTAGACCATGCAGAAGAAAGAATTTCAGAGGTAGAAGACAAAGTTCTTGAGATAACTCAGATAGTAAAAGAGGCAGAAAAGAAGAGAGAGAAAGCAGAACATTCACTGTCAGAATTATGGGACTTTATGAAGCATTCCAACATACGAGTTATAGGAATCCCAGAAGGGGAAGAAGAATGCCCCAGAGGAATGGAAGCCATACTAGAGAATATTATAAAAGAAAATTTCCCAAATATCACTAAAGATTCTGACACACTGCTTTCAGAGGGATATCGGACCCCAGGTCGCCTCAACTCTAACCGAGCTTCTCCAAGCCACATTGTGATGAACCTGTCCAAAGTCAAGACAAAAGAAAAGATTCTGCAAGCTGCCAGGAGTAAGTGCCAGTTGACCTACAGGGGCAAATCCATCAGAGTGACCACAGACTTCTCTAATGAAACTTTCCAAGCAAGAAGACAATGGTCATCTACCTTTAATCTACTTAAACAGAACAATTTCCAGCCCAGAATTCTGTACCCTGCTAAGCTAAGCTTCAAAATTGACGGAGAAATCAAATCATTTACGGATATACAAACATTGAGGAAATTCGCCACAACAAGACCAGCTCTACAGGAAATACTTCAACCTGTTCTGCACACTGACCACCACAATGGATCAGCAGCAAAGTAAGAACTCAGAAATTAAAGGACAGAACCTAACCTCCACACTGATGCAAAAGATAAAACTAAGCATTGGACTCTCACAAAATAAGATGAATAGAATACTACCACACTTATCAATTATCTCAATAAATGTTAATGGCTTGAATTCCCCACTGAAGAGACATAGATTGGCTGACTGGATTGAAAAACACAAGCCATCCATTTGCTGTCTGCAAGAAACACACCTGGCTTCAAAAGACAAATTCAAGCTCCGAGTCAAGGGTTGGAAGACAATTTTTCAGGCAAATGGAATTCAGAAGAAAAGAAGAGTTGCAATCTTATTTTCAGATACATGTGGATTTAAAGCAACTAAAGTCAAAAAAGACAAAGATGGTCACTTCATATTGGTCAAGGGAAAAATACAACAAGAAGTTGTTTCAATTCTAAATATTTATGCACCCAATTTAAATGCTCCCAGATTCTTGAAGCAGACCTTACTCAGTCTGAGCAATATGATATCTGATAATACCATCATAACAGGGGACTTTAACACACCTCTTACAGAGCTGGACAGATCCTCTAAACAGAAATTAAACAAAGATATAAGAGATTTAAATGAGACCCTAGAACAACTGTGCTTGATAGATGCATATAGAACACTCCACCCCAAAGACAAAGAATATACATTCTTCTCATCACCCCATGGAACATTCTCCAAAATTGATCAGATCCTGGGACACAAAACAAATATCAACAGAATCAAAAGAATTGAAATTTTACCTTGTATCTTTTCAGACCATAAGGCACTAAAGGTGGAACTGAACTCTACCAAAATGCTCAACCCCACCCAAAGGCATGGAAATTAAACAATCTTCTGTTGAATAACAGATGGGTGCAGGAAGAAATAAAACAGGAAATCATCAACTTCCTTGAGCATAACAACAATGAAGACACAAACTACCAAAACCTGTGGGATACTGCAAAAGCAGTTTTGAGAGGAAAATTCATCGCTTTAGATGCCTACATTCGAAAAACAGAAAGAGAGCACATCAACAATCTCACAAGCGATCTTATGGAATTGGAAAAAGAAGAACAATCTAAGCCTAAACTCAGTAGAAGAAAAGAAATATCCAAAATCAGGGCGGCGCCTGTGGCTCAGTGAGTAGGGCGCCGGCTCCATATGCTGAGGGTGGCGGGTTCAAACCCAGCCCCGGCCAAACTGCAACAACAAAATAGCCGGGTATTGTGGCAGGCACCTGTAGTCCCAGCTGCTCGGGAGGCTGAGGCAAGAGAATCGCGTAAGCCCAAGAGTTAGAGGTTGCTATGAGGCGTGCGACACCATGGCACTTTACCGGAGGGTGGTATAGTGAGACTCTGTCTCCACAAAAAAAAAAAAAAGAAAGAAAAGAAAAGAAATATCCAAAATCAAATCAGAGATCAATGAAATTGAAAACAAAAGAATCATTCAGAAAATTAATGAAACAAGGAGTTGGTTTTTTGAAAAAATAAATAAATAGATAAACCATTGGGCAGACTAACGAGGAATAGAAAAGTAAAATCTCTAGTAACCTCAATCAGAAACAATAAAGGGGAAATAACAACTGATCCCACAGAGATACAAGAGATCATCTCTAAATACTACCAGAAACTCTATGCCCAGAAATTTGAGAATGTGAAGGAAATGGATCAATATTTGGAATCACACCCTCTCACTAGACTCAGCCAGGAAGAAATTGAGCTCCTGAACAGACCAATTTCAAGCACTGAGATCAAAGAAACAATAAAAAATCTTCCAACCAAAAAATGCCCTGGTCCAGATGGCTTCACTCCAGAATTCTATCAAACCTTCAAGGAAGAGCTTATTCCTGTACTGCAGAAATTATTCCAAAAAATTGAGGAAGAAGGGCTCTTCCCCAACACATTCTATGAAGCAAACATCAACCTGATAGCACAACCAGGAAAAGACCCAAACAAAAAGGAGAATTTCAGACCAATCTCACTCATGAATATAGATGGAAAAATTCTCAACAAAATCCTAGCCAATAGATTACAGCTTATCATCAAAAAAGTCATTCATCATGATCAAGTAGGCTTCATCCCAGGGATGCAAGGCTGGTTTAACATACGCAAGTCCATAAACGTTATCCACCATATTAACAGAGGCAAAAATAAAGATCACATGATCCTCTCAATAGATGCAGAAAAGGCATTTGATAAAATCCAGCATCCTTTTCTAATTAGAACACTGAAGAGTATAGGCATAGGTGGCACATTTCTAAAACTGATTGAAGCTATCTATGACAAACCCACAGCCAATATTTTACTGAATGGAGTAAAACTCAAAGCTTTTCCTCTTAGAACTGGAACCAGACAAGGTTGTCCTCTGTCACCATTACTATTCAACATGGTGCTGGAATCTAGCCAATACAATTAGGCAAGACAAGGAAATAAAGGCAATCCAAATGGGAGCAGAGGAGGTCAAACTCTCCCTTTTTACTGACGACATGATCTTATACTTAGAGAACCCCAAAGACTCAACCACAAGACTCCTAGAAGTCATCAAAAAATACAGTAATGTTTCAGGATATAAAACCAATGTCCACAAATCAGTAGCCTTTGTATACATCAATAACAGTCAAGATGAGAAGCTAATTAAGGACACACTCCCTTCACCATAGTTTCAAAGAAAATGAAATACCTAGGAATATACCTAATGAAGGAGGTGAAGGACCTCTATAAAGAAAACTATGAAATCCTCAGAAAGGAAATAGCAGAGGATATTAACAAATGGAAGAATATACCATGCTCATGGACGGGAAGAATCAACATTGTTAAAATGTCTATACTTCCCAAAGCAATCTACATATTCAATGCCATTCCTATCAAAATACCAACATCGTACTTTCAAGATTTGGAGAAAATGATTCTGCGTTTTGTATGGAACCGGAAAAAACCCCATATACCTAAGGCAGTTCTTAGTAATAAAAATAAAGCTGGGAGCATCAGCGTACCAGATTTTAGTCTGTACTACAAAGCCATAGTGCTCAAGACAGCATGGTACTGGCACAAAAACAGAGACATAGACACTTGGAATCGAATTGAAAACCAAGAAATGAAACTAACATCTTACAACCACCTAATCTTTGATAAACCAAACAACAACATACCTTGGGGGAAAGACTCCCTATTCAATAAATGGTGTTGGGAGAACTGGATGTCTACATGTAAAAGACTGAAACTGGACCCACACCTCTCCCCACTCACAAAAATTGATTCAAGATGGATAAAGGACTTAAATTTAAGGCATGAAACAATAAAAATCCTCCAAGGAAGCATAGGAAAAACACTGGAAGATATTGGCCTGGGGAAAGACTTCATGAAGAAGACTGCCATGGCAATTGCAACAACAACAAAAATAAACAAATGGGACTTCATTAAACTGAAAAGCTTCTGTACAGCTAAGGAGACAATAACCAAAGCAAAGAGACAACCTACACAATGGGAAAGGATATTTGCATATTTTCAATCAGACAAAAGCTTGATAACTAGGATCTATCGAGAACTCGAATTAATCCATATGAAAAAAGCCAACAATCCCATATATCAATGGGCAAGAGACATGAATAGAACTTTCTCTAAAGATGACAGATGAATGGCTAAGAAACACATGAAAAAATGTTCATCATCTCTATATATTGGAGAAATGCAAATCAAAACAACCCTGAGATATCATCTAACCCCAGTGAGAATGGCCCACATCACAAAATCTCAAAACTGCAGATGTTGGCGTGGATGTGGAGAGAAGGGAACACTTTTACACTGCTGGTGGGCCTGCAAACTAGTACAACCTTTCTGGAAGGAAGTATGGAGAAACCTCAAAGCACTCAAGCTAGACCTCCCGTTTGATCCTGCAATCCCATTACTGGGCATCTACCCAGAAGGAAAGAAATCCTTTTATCATAAGGACACTTGTACTAGACTGTTTATTGCAGCTCAATTTACAATTGCCAAAATGTGGAAACAGCCTAAATGCCCACCAACCCAGGAATGGATTAACAAGTTGTGGTATATGTATCCCATGGAATACTATTTAGCCATAAAAAAAATGGAGACTTTACATCCTTCATATTAACCTGGATGGAAGTGGAAGACATTATTCTTAGTAAAGCATCACAAGAATGGAGAAGCATGAATCCTATGTACTCAATTTTGATATGAGGACAATTAATGACAATTAAAGTTCTGGGGGTGGGGGGAAGCAGAAAGAGGGATGGAGGGAGGGGGGTGGGGCTTTGGTGTGTGTCACACTTTATGGGGGCAAGACATGATTGCAAGAGGGACCTTGCCTAACAATTGCAATCAGTGTAACCTGGCTTATTGTACCCTCAATGAATCCCCAACAATAAAAATAAAATAAAATAAAATAAAAAATAAAATCACAATGCAGCTATGGCAATCATTTTAACAAAAAAAAAAAAAAAAAAAGAAAAGAAAAGAAAATTAGGTCAGCTTAAGGAGGTCGTCAACTAAAGAGGTTCTACTGTATTTTCTCAAGCCCCCATCTTTTGTTTTCAGCTGCAAGACAGTGAAGAGCCCAGTAAAATGAAAACATCTGGTGGCTTTGGTGACAATGTCATATTTATTATATATTTGAAAAGTTTTAAGAGCCAGATGCCATGCAAAATTGAATGGTCACATGGCCTAAATCGGACATGGTCAAAGCCAGTGACTAAGATGTTGACAGAAAGCAGGACACTGTCAGTTCTTAAGAGTCTGGGGACTAAGTCCAGACAGCCATGGATGCACACCTTCCTACCAGCAGCTTCATCTAGAGGGGCCACGTGGTTAAACGCCAATATCACCCTAGTTTGAATAACTGACATGAACAATCATGACTTGTTAGGTCCAGGCATCCACATATTCTTGGTCTTGTGTGCACACAGTGGTCTTTTTGCCCTGAAAGGGGTGCAAACTATATGAGAGGGAATGTCCTATTTATCATCTCACAGGATATGCCCCATAAGTAATGCCTTAGATTCATACCTAAAAAAACATATGCAATTAAAAAACATTCTAAAATCTAGGATAATGCTCATTTCTCGTACAATTCACACCCTAAATAGAGATGGTGGCTGTGTGATACTGAACATGGCCAGGAGCCTGATTACCCCCAAATCAGACCTCCTAGGACAGGGCATTGTATTTCTTTGTTACTTTATTGGGAAGGAGGAACACCAAAGAAATGCTGGAAAACAGGGTGCTCTGGCAATGCCTGGAAGGGCCACAGGCTGTTGAGCACCTTGTCACTGCATATGGCCAGCTGGACACAACTGAGCTTGCTCTTCTTGGCTTCAGAGCCATGTTGTTGCTGGTCTGCTCCAGCTCTTGAATGACAGCTATCTACATGGACACCTCCACATCCTGTCTGTGTGCAGTGGTCCATTCTGGGACAGCAATGGATAGGGATTTGGGGAAGTGTAGTCCTACTGGGGAAGTTCTGTTCCTCTTGGCTCCTGGCTTCGTCTGGGCACACAGAGACACAGACTAAAGAAGTGACTGGAGGAAACAAGGAGACATGGTCAGGTCAGGCTCCTTCAATAAACATTCCAGCCAACTGGGGACACATGATAAACAATCTTGCCATCAAGGAGCCACCAGACTAAGGAGAAACTGGACAGAGATATGTTGGTGCAACTTTATGCAAAATAATAACACCTACCTAGTCCATTTGCATTGAATTGAGGGACCTTTGGAGGACGACATCAATAAGCACACCATGCAAAGACAAGGGTGTGACCGCTTCTAACCATCCTCACAGGCCTTTATTGGAATCTCAGGCATGAGAAATTACAGCACAGTGGCAAGCTTCAAAGACAGACAGAGTTTTTCTTTAACTGCATGATTTAAATCTTTTTTTTTTTTTTTTTTTACTATTGTCTCTTGTCCATAGTTTTTTTTATTATTATTATTAAATCATAGCTGCATACAGTAATGTGATCATTGGGCACCATACACTGGTTTTATAGACCATTTGACATATCTTCATCACACGGGTCAACATAGCTTTTCTGGCATTTTCTTAGTTATTGTGTTAAGACATTTATGTGCTACATTTACTAAGTTTCACATGTACCCTTGTAAGATGCACCGTAGGTGTAATCCCACCAATCACCCTCCCTCTGCTCATCCTCCCCGCTCCCTCACCTCCCTCTCCCACTTCCCCATATTATTAGGTTATAACTGGGTTATAGCTTTCATATGAAAGCCATAAATTAGTTTCATAGTAGGGCTGAGTACATTGGACACTTTTCTTCCATTCCTTTTTTTTTTTTTTTTTTTATTGTTGGGGATTCATTGAGGGTACAATAAGCCAGGTTACACTGATTGCAATTGTTAGGTAAAGTCCCTCTTGCAATCATGTCTTGCCCCCATAAAGTGTGAAACACACCAAGTCCCCATTTTTCTTCCATTCTTGATTTAACTCTTAACACATTCTGTTTACTGCACTTCTGTCTTGCCTGTTTCTTATCACTGCTAAATATGACTTAGGGCTGAGACAGGATGCTGTGTCTAGTGAGTGTTGTCTTTAGTACTCAGGGCCAGTAGCTCTTGCCTTTTTCCCAGATCACTCTGTCTCTAGTGCCTAGCACTTGTAACCCTATGCTCTATCCCACAGAGATATAATTATTGTATAGCATAGCAGGTGGGAGGAGGAAGTATGCAAAGGCATCCAGGTGAGCCCCTAACCAGTTTTCCACAACACATGGGTGAAAATGCATTTCTGTGGTCACAGCCTTGACCTTTCATGGATCCTCAGGCTAGGGGCTTCACTGCCTCTACCCTGGGCTGAGTGACTCAGGTCACCACCAACAGCAGGGCTCCAGGCTTTGTAGAAGTTAGTTCTCCTGCCCAGCTAGTTCTGTTCCTCCATCTGCTGGAGAATGTATTAAAATACTGGCAAGGGGAAAACTTAGTTCTCCTTAGCCAAATGACATTTTAAAACTCACTCTCCTCCACTTTGGTGGAGCCCCCCACCAAAAGAGCACAGTGGAAAGAAACCGCCACGGGCCAGCCGTAAAGGGTCCCACCTCCATCTTGGCAGCTCCGCTTGACAGAATGCATTTCACTGCTTCTCCCTCTCACAGGGATCTGATTTCATTCCAGGGTGAGTAATGAGCTTGCAGCATTATTAGAAAACGCTGAACAAAACTTTATCTGTAGTTCCTAGCAGGAGGGTTTTCACCTTCACGGTCCACCCTGTCTGCCTCAGGGACAGGCATGGAGGGTAGGAAGATGGGATGGGTGCCAATGTAGGCAGAAGCAAGGGTCAGGGCCTCAGAACAACTCCTTAATCTTTTAAAGGATGGACTGTGCAGGGCGCTTTGGACCAGAGCGGTATGCAACTGACAGCTGTGATTCCAGTTCTAGGCAAAATCTCATTTCTAATCACAGCCTTGGGAGTTGACATAGCTAAGAGAGACCTGTGAATGAAGAAGATGTGCTTGTAGCGGGTGGGGGTCTCATAGTGTGACACTGACACTCCTTAAAGGGCACTGGGAGATACTACTGAGAATACTTCAGAGGAAGGTGGCCTGTGGGTGCTGAGTTCACAGAGTAGAGCCCCTTCTTATACTTGGTGGTTCCTGACACTCCACTTAGAAAAGTTCTTTTGATGGGGAGTTTTAGCTCAATATAAGTTATCTCACTATAAAAAGGGTACATGTTCATTATATAAAATATCAAGGTACAGAAATAGAAGAGTATCCTGTGTTCCTCCCACCCAAAGACACCCGTTAATATCGTCACACATCGCTTTGGAATCTTTTCACTCTTTTAAATTTTGAACTATTTTTTCCTCTGAAAGTGTATCTGTTACCAGCACTAACGCAGTCCTAGACTTGGTTCACAGACAAGAACATTCAAACTGGACACAGAACCCTCATCAGGAATCCTCTGCTTGAATTGACTAAGGGGAAAGGAGAGAACTATCATTCACTGAGAGAAAGTAGACCAGCTGTGGTGCAGATTTTCACCTCATTCCCTTCCTTATTTCCTCCTCCTGGTGCTGCCTCCAGAGGCCTACACCATACCCCTGGGCTTCTGTTTGCATCGTCCTCAGAGCATACATAACATTCAATCCATGCTGCACACAGACGCTGCCATGGACCCAGGACCTTAGTCTTCAGTAGGACCAGGAATGGAATGGGCTGGAGTCCTTCCCATTCTGCCTACATCTCCAGGAACACCACAAAAGTCACATCCTGTCCTGGTAAGAGAATCTTCTGTGGCTGAGCATCTAAGTTCAGGTTTCCCTGGGGCAGAAAGGAACCACAGGGCAATGCCTCTGGCTGTTAATATTTCATCTCCATTCTTACAAATGAGTCACCTGGGGCCATCTGCTCCTGGAGATTTGCTTTCTCTGGCTCAGGATCCCACATGCCATTGCAGAAACTCGGGGAGAGGCACTGCTAGTGAACAAACCCTGTATACCAGTGGTTTTCAAACATGATGGTGCATCAAAGTCACTTGGTTAAAATTCAGATTGCTGGATCCCATCCCAGAAACTTTGATTCAGTAGGTCTAGGGTGGGGCCTGATAATTTGCATTTCTAACCAATGCTCAGGTGATACTGATGCTGCTTTTCCAGGGACCACACTTTGAGAACTACTGTTCTAGGGTAAGGAAGATATGTTCAGGGGAATTTGTAATGGCAGGACAAGCCACTCTCTTCACCATCTTGCTGTTATATGTGCATGGACTTTCAGGCTCAGAGAACCTAAACTATCATAGAATCTTTAACATAAAACAGCTAGAAGACAGAAAGGGGTAGAGGTCTTCCAGCCCACTCTCCCCTATATCACACCACAAATTCAGCTGAGCAAGCACTCGTTCAGCCAATCATGAGGGACCACAATAACACATCAAAAATACCTCTTGTTTTGCATAACACTAGTATATTTTCCTTCCTTCCTTCTGTTTTTGAGTCAGGGTCTCACTCTGTCACCCAGGCTGTAGTACAGTGGTGTCATTATAGCTCATAGCAACCTCAAACTTCTGGGTTCAAGCAATCCTCCTGCCTCTGCCTCCAGAGTAGCTAGGACTACAGAATCTTCAAATTTAACATTTTATTTGGGAAGAAAGAATTGCAACTCTGGGCACACGTGCAGACCAGGTGGTCTTTCTTTAGTGTGTCCAAAGCACAAAGAGAAGGTTGGGAGTTTTATAAAAAAGTGGAAAGTTATGTGTAGCCCTTAGAGAACATTCGTTGGTATTATTAGTAAAGCTCTGGGGACTCGCAATCTCTGATGAATGCCAGTGGTGGGTAAAACTAGTTTTAGAGTTGCAGCACGTTATCTCAGGGGCTACTGATAAAACCGTTCTTAGGTTACAACAGGCAGTTTCAGCCACCAGATTCACAGATAATTACATTTTTAAAGCAATGGTATGTACTCTGAGTGGTTTATCCTTCTGGACCCTCAACTCTGATATAGTTGGGTATGACAAGAATAACCCCAATGTGGAAGATCACCTTTCATGCAATCTCTACATATCCACTCCTAGAAGTACAGTTCTATAAGTTGCTCCAGAACTTTTCTTCTTGTCCAAGAGCTTAATTTTGTTTTTTAACCTGATGAGTGACATGTTGCCTAGTCACCCACTCCTTACTCACTAATAGAGTGTGTCAACAATCAGATATTAGACTGAAGTCCTAGGAGATAGCTCAGCCACCAGCCAGGCTTCCAAATGACATAAGATGCATGAATGAGCTCAGCAGATATCACTTGAGCTGGCTCTGAACTACCCAGATAATCCTCAGAATCATGAGTTAAAATGATTATTTTAAATCACTAAATTTTGTGGTTTGTTACATAGCAAATGCTAACTGATACATCCTCTATAACACTTGATTAAATGAATTCATTTATATGTCTGCCTATTCAATAGTCGGTACCTTGAAAGTAAAGATCACTAAATTTTGTGGTTTGTTACACAGCAAATGCTAACTGATACATCCTCTATAACACTTGATTAAATGAATTCATTTACATGTCTGCCTATTCAATAGTGAGTACCTTGAAAGTAAAGATCATATTTGTGCTTTATTCATCTTCAGACCCTTAAGATCTACCACTGAGGATAGAACATGTGGGAGTCCAACAAATGTGGACCTCAATAAATATTCATTAGGGGCCTAAGTGAATAAACAAGGATATTTGAATAAATTAGCTTTCTATTGATTAGGTGACTTAGGCAAATATGAAAGACGGCACTAATGCTTGCTATTTTTCTCCTAAATTTTTGGATTTTAATATTTGTTTTCTACAAAAGATCTAAGAATTTGAGGGAGAATGGCTCCCCCATTGAATTTGGTTATGTTTTTGGCCACCCCTACTCGATATCATTGGGTGCTCAATGTCACTGGCTAGGTACACCGCAGAGAAAGCTGCCACAATTATTGGTGCATTGGCTCGGAAATTCATCCCTCCACTTGCCTCCTTCAGACCCTTCCCAAATACTAGCTCCTCTCAGTTTACAAGCCCTTTGGGTGCCATTGACCTTGACTCAGACCCAGCCATCCCACAGTGTGCTACCCTATGGAGCACAGACTGTGGAGTGGACCTTATACAACAAGTCATGACACTTGGTCCAAGGCCCCACAATGCCTCCTGGGAAACCCCTGGCTTGTCAGGAGAGGGAAATGTGACATTCCATTTCTGGTTCCCTCAACTTCACTAACTTGAAGAGAAGAAGCCATAAGTGGCAAACACTTATTTTTATCTTAATTCCTTAGGAGAAAAACTGTTACTTTGAGTCATACATAAATTGTATTTAAGAATATTGACAAAAGCTTTGGATTTTGATGTGATTAGTTCAAGTGGAGTTTTCTTTCTTCACAAAGGTAGATAATCACGTTTCCTTACTGAATCTTTCTAAATGCTAGAACAAATGAACAGAGATGTTTAAGCAATTTTCCTGGCAAAATGGAAATGTAAAGCAATGAATATGGCTTATTGTAAATGTCTGTAATAAATATGAATGTCCATTGACTTAAGAGACTTGTTTCAGCTGAAACAGGCAGAAATAGCTAGGCAATATTCATCTCAAACATTATATATATGTGGCATTCAAAGCACTATAACACCTACCTGCCTTTTCCTCAGTTGTTTCCTCTACCCACCAGAGATCTCTCAGTTTTCCTGGGCACAAATGCAACCATGGATTTCATATTCCACCTCCTTAATCTTCAGCCCAGTTTCCCAACCAATAGCATAGACATTAGGTGTTAGGTGACAAAGTCAAGGATTCAGGCTTTTACCAGGCCAGGTAGTAAGTGTAATCATCCTCACAGGTCTCTGTGACATGGGTTTCAACCACATCTTCAATGTGCAGGCCCCCATGCTATGCCAGACCCTGAGCTAAGCATGCTGGGAAATCTGACCTAGGGAGATAGCCACAGGGAGTTTAAAGTCTATGTCAGGGTTCTCACCTTGACTTATAGTAATCTCCCCTATCCTATAGGAGATACATTCTAACATCCCCAGTGGATGCTTGAAATCTCAGATAGTGCCAAACCCTACACAGGACCTCGTATAGAGGGCGCCAAACCCCATAACCCTTAGTAGTATCTCAAATAGAAACGTCATATAGTATCAAACCCTATATACAATTTTGTATACAGAGGGTGCCAAAAAATGTATACACACGTTTAAGAAAGGAAAAAACTATACTAAAGTTTTAATACTCGATATGTATCAGTTACATTTGTTATCTTGTATATCATATCTTATATCTCTGATAATTGCAGAAGTCAAATGTGACTTTAATATTACAATTTTAATACGTTTTTTCCTTTCTTAAAAAAATACATATATCTTTTTGGCAGCCTGTGTGTGTGTGTGTATCATCCATATCATAAATCTTTTTGGCACAGTGCCTATAAATTAGGCACAGTAAAAGATTAACTACTAAAAATAAAACAAAAGAATGTTAACAATATACTGTAATAAAATCATGAATGTGGTCTCTGTCTCTCTCTCAAAATCTTACAGTACTGTACTCATCTATTTTTAGACCAAGGTTGACCTCAGGTAGCTGAGGCCACAGAAAGCAAAACCACAGAGAAAGGGGGAGCTACTATACTTTCTCTCTAGCTGTTAACTCCTCTCCCACTTTCTGTGTGTACAACTCCTTTGACTCAAGCAGGCTTCCTGTCCTCTCCCTCTACATACAACACAACAGATGACCATGTTTACTTAAAACCATGCTGTGAAATACAGTCAGTACTAGCCATGTGTGGCTATTTAAATTTTTAGGTAAAAAAAAAAATGTAGTTCTTCAGGCCACTCACCATATTTCAAGTACTCAGGGGGCATCAGTGTCTTTCAGTCCTACTGTACAGAACATCAGAGAGAGAGACTATTTCCATCATCACAGAAAGTTCTATTAGATAGCATGGTTCTAGATATTTCAAGAAAACAAGGATTTATACAGATAATTGTTTATAAAGGTACTAGAAGGGAAGAAGGGGCAAAAGGGCAAGGTGGTGGCACCCAGTGATCAGAAACTGCTACCAATCCTGGGCTGAAGCCCACTAAAGTAGCTAAGCGTCTGCGTGTGAACAGGTAACATCTGTTACGGAAATTGTTTATAACTTTACTGCGGTATCTCCGTGTGAGGATTTATTTTTGCTTGTCCTGCTCAGAACTCACTGGATCTTCAAAATCTGAGGATTCCTGTCTGATTGGAATAAATTGTCAGTCTTATTTCTTTGAACATTTTTTCTCCTCTGTAATAAAGAGCCAGACTTTTTGGTGCAATTTTTTAAAATTAAATCATAGCTGTGTACATTAATGCAATCATGGGGTATAATGTGCTGGTTTTATATACAATTTGAAATGTTTTCATCAAACTGGTTAACATAGCCTTCACGGCATTTTCTTAGTTATTGTGTTAAGACATTTATATGCTACATTTAGTAAATTTCACATGTACCCTTGTAAGATGCACCATAGGTGTGGTCCCACCGATCACCCTCAAGCCAGACTATTTTTGATGTTTGATGGCAAACTGCCTTTCAGCCACTCCTCTTCCTCTTTCCTTTCTGCCCCACTACTGTGTGAGACCTTGAGCGACCCTCTGGTGCCAGCAGGATGTACAAACCCCACAGGCCCCAGCCTGCTTGCAAACTCATCTCACCCTATCCCCCAACCACCACAAAAATCCCAAGCCAGTTATTTTTTGCATTGCTGTTCTCTCAAGCTATTTTACTGGGACCCACCGGAGAGGCCTGCCCTGCTTCTCCCGGAAAGCCCCCCCAGGGTAAGCAATATTTCATACCATCTCAGTGTGTGTGCTGTGGTGGCATCAGTCTCCACGTTGGAAACACATTTTGGGGTGGCGGGGTCCCTCCTGCCTCTGAGTGACCATGACGTCTGCATTCTACTTTCCTCTGAAATATACAGTATTAGGTATATGTTGGACCTTATTCTTTTCTCTGTGTCTCCTACTCTCGTTCTCTCTGTGGCCTTCTTGGCAATTTCCTCAGCTCTCCTAATGCACAGATTTTCCCTTCAGGTATTATATACTTAGTACATTCATTGCGTTTTTCAATTTCAATTATTGTATTTTTACATTAAGAAATTTAATCATTTTCCCACTATGCCTGGTCAATTTTATAGTCATCCTTTTCTTATTTTTGACATGTTCATGTCTTTATTTTAAGCACTTATTTTATAGTCAATAGTTTAATTAGCTGCAATTCCCGAAGCTCTAATCTTGCTATTTGCTATTTAAGGCTCTGGGAACACCCTATTCTCTTTGAAAGGAATTCTCTGTATTTGAGGATTGTGATTTAGATTAAGTAGCATGTACTAGAGAAAGTTTTTTTTTTCTTTAATGATATTTGCTCCTTGGGGGTTCAGGTACAATAACAAAGCATTTACTACTGGTATTAATGCATAAACTTTCTTAATTTATAACATGCACGAATAAAGACAACAACCCCACCAATTTCAGCAATATGAATATATATATATCCTTAACCCAATATAGTGTAGTAGGTTAATGAACTGAATCTGATGGAATGAAGGGCAGCAATGTCAGATGATTGGCTAAGGACTTCACTTTTAAAGTCATCTTTATTAAATTCAGAATCAATGGCTAGTGCTGTTGGATCTGCTAATCACACATGAGTTCTAATGTTGTTAAGCACATTGAAATCAGGAAACTTTACTGCAACTTCTTCAATATTTCTTGGAGTGGTTACTTTCCTGGGCAGAACAGGAGAACGTGTGGTTCCAAGAAAATACCCTTCAGAGATTCTAGTTAGGATATAGAATCAAATGACTGCAGAAGCAAAACATCATCTGTGGTGGACTTGACCAGGAGTTAGCCTTCTCTTTGGCTGGAGGAGTAGACTATGTACAGATTGTCATGGAGTTTTGGGTCCATATTTTGGAGACGTATTAATAGCTTGGAATGAATGTTAGAAATGCCCCTACCTGCATAGATAGTCACACCTGAAAGAGCTTACTCCGATCCTCACACAATTCAGATTCCTAGCTGGATGTGGCAGAAGGTGATCCAGTATATTCAGATGGATCTGGCAATTGGCAGGTTGTACATGGTCAAGGTTTGAGTAGATGTTCTCAGGAGGTTCCATAGCATCTTGTAAGTTAACATGACCTTGGAGATATAAACAGAGAGTGTTGGTGCACTGAGCTTCCCTTCTACGGCTTTCTCTCCCCATCTAAGGACTCTAAAAGATGTAAACACTGTGTCACAGTACTGATTACAGTGTCAATCTTCTCCATAATCTCCTTGGCTGGGTTGAGTTTTTCTGCTAACTTCCTTAATATGCTCTCTGCAGATCCTCTGGAGGCCAGGGCTTCCTGTGGTGCAGTGTTTCAAGCACTCCCTGGCTTCACTCAGAACTTCCTCACTGGTCTCTGGTGTTGGGTTCATGTTCATCTCTCCTGCTGCCAACTCCAAGGTGGCCTCGTGTGAGGCCTCTGTGAGCCTCCTGTGCAGCCTGGTCATCTCCCTGTGATTCCTCCTGACTTCTTCTGTCTCTTCTCTCGCTATCGCCCTCCCTCTGAGATTTTTCTTGGGATTCTT
The DNA here is from genome assembly GCF_027406575.1 of Nycticebus coucang. Classification (NCBI taxonomy): domain Eukaryota; kingdom Metazoa; phylum Chordata; class Mammalia; order Primates; family Lorisidae; genus Nycticebus; species Nycticebus coucang. The sequence goes on from NC_069783.1 coordinate 94,947,977, forward strand.
GTGAGTTGTCAAGAGAAAAAAAAATTTTTAAATGGGTAACGTGAGCCAACAAAAGGAGATTTTGGGATGAAAATGTTCCTAAAGGAACTCTAGTGTATTTTTGAAGCAGCTTCAATTGCCCGGGGGGTCCTTCTCATAAAAAACTCACCCAATCCAATTTCTTCAAGGGTTTTCCCTCCACTCTCTTCTAGTATTTTTATAGTTTCATGTCTTAGGTTTAAATCTTTAATCCAGTGAGAGTCTATCTTGGTTAATGGTGAGAGGTGTGGGTCCAGTTTCAGTCTTCTACAGGTTGCCAGCCAGTTCACCCAGCACCATTTGTTAAATAGGGAATCTTTTCCCCACTGAATGTTTTTAATTGGCTTGTCAAAGATTAAATAACGGTAATTAGCTGGATTCATCTCTTGGTTCTCTATTCTGTTCCAGACATCTACTTCTCTGTTTTTGTGCCAGTACCTGCTGTTTTGATCACTATCGATTTGTAGTATAGTCTGAGGTCTGGTAGCATGATTCCTCCTGCTTCTCTGAAGAAGACCGGCGCACGGCCTGCAGACATATGAAAAAATGCTCATCATCTTTAATCATCAGAGAAATGCAAATCAAAACTACTTTGAGATATCATCTAACTCCAGTGAGACTAGCCTACATCACAAAATCCCAAGACCAGAGATGTTGGCATGGATGTGGAGAAAAGGGAACACTTTTGCACTGCTGGTGGGAATGCAAATTAATACATTCCTTTTGGAAAGAGATACGGAGAACACTTAGAGTCTAAAAATAGATCTGCCATTCAATCCTGTAATCCCTCTACTGGGCATATACCCAGAAGACCAAAAATCACATCATAACAAAGATATTTGTATCAGAATATTTATTGCAGTCCTATTCATAATTGCTAAGTCATGGAAAAAGCCCAAGTCCCTATCGATCCATGAATGGATTAATAAATTGTGGTATATGTACACCATGGAATATTATGCAGCCTTAAAAAAAGATGGAGACTTTACCTCTTTCATGTTTACATGGATGGAGCTGGAACATATTCTTCTTAGTAAAGTGTCTCAAGAATGGAAGAAAAAGTACCCAATGTACTCACCCTTATTATGAAACTAATGTAGGACCTTCATATGAAAGCTATAACCCAGTTACAACCTAAGAATAGGGAGAAGGGGGAAAGGGAGGGGAGGGAGGGGGGATGTAGATGGAGGGAGGGGGATTAATGGTATTATACCTGTGGTGCATCTTACAAGGGTATATGTGAATCCTAGTAAATATGGAATGTAAAGGTCTTAGCAAAATAACTAAGAAAATGCCAGGAAAGCTATGTTAACTGGTGTGATGAAAATGTGTCAAATGGTCTATGAACCAAGTGTATGGTGCCCCATGATCATACTAATGTACACAGCTATGATTTAATAAAATAAATAAATAAATATTAAAAAAAAAAAAAGGAACTCTAGCATCCCAAGCTTCCCAGGTTGGAGAGATTTAGAAGCTCCAGGATAGTTCTTATCTCTTTAAAGATAATACTTTTTGCCATTACAACAACTTTTATTGTTACCTGATATAAACTTCCATCTTTTCATAAAATTAAAATTTCTGAAGGTGATTCAGCTCCTTACAAAAAAAAGTTTCTAAGTAGAACCAGACTGTTTTTGACCTTTTCCTGGGGGGGCATTTCTTGGAAAGACAAAAGATTGCCAAGAAATTTTGGCTTCATATTTTGGAGAGGTATTAATAGCTTGGAATGAATGTTAGGCATGCCCCTACCTGCATAGATGGTCACACCTGAAAGAGCTTACTCCGATCTTCACGCATTCAGGTTCCTAACTGGATGTGGCAGAACATGATGCAGTATTTTTAGATAGATCCGGCAAATTGGCAACCACGTGTTCTATTACCACTACCTGATAACTAGAAGCCAAACAGCCAGTTCTCTAAGCCTAGTTCCCATTTCTCCCATTTCTAGCCCAATGGACACTGCAAATCAGCCCTAGAAGGCAAAGAGCTTTTGGGAGGCACAGTCATTTTTTAAGATCCTCTTGCTTTCGCTTTTTTTGCTAATGCAATCACCCAGTTACCTAAGATAAGAACCCCTCCCCCCACCTTCTGTTATTTCAGAGCTTACATGTTTCTTACCCATGTGCTGTTAAGTCAGCTATGCTATTTCCCATGGCTAACACTTGGGTTCAGGTCCCTGTTGTGTCATATAATGGCTTGAGTTTATCTCTTGATTTAACCTTAATTTTCTCATCTGTAAAACAAATACCACCTTGTTGTGAACTAAAAATAAAATCCTAAGACTCCCTGGTAATCAAAGGGATCCCAAAAACAAAGCCTTAAAACTAAGTGTCTAGCCACAGTGGGGGATAGCAGGTATAAAGAACAATTATACCTTGTCAGAAATATAACCTGCAAAAATCCTCTCCCATTCTGAGGGCTGTCTACTTGCTTTACTTACTGTGTTCTTGGCAGTGCAGAAGCTTTTTAGTTTGACCAGATCCCTAACACTGTGATTAAGTAAATGAGGTGGAAGCTATGTTAATTAGTACGATGTAAGCACTCTAATTTGTACAAATAATCAACACATTCGTGATTTATGTGTTATGCCTCACAAAGGCATAAATGTATTCATGATCTATGTATATATGACTTAATAAAAAACAATTACAAGTGCATGTTTGCTCTTCATAAAAATCCATGACTCATCCTATAGCTTGTTAAATATGTATATTTAGCCATCCTGCTCAGTATAAAATCCTGTCCCCTCTTGGCACTCCCTTGAAACACATGTTGCTGGCTTATGGCTGGAGTAGCATTTGCTAGCCTGTCAGAATGGCCATTGCAGGTTGAGACCCCTTCATGAGAAATAAAGCTCTCCCTTTCTAAAAAATATAAATCTCACGGGTTTTCATTTGTTTTTTGTTTTTGAGACAGAGTCTCGCTCTGTCACTCTGGGTAGAGTGCTGTGGCATCATAGCTGACAGCAACCTCAAACTCCTGGGCTTGAGCGATCCTCTTGCTTTAGCCTCCTAAGTAGGTGGGACTACAGGTGCCAGCCACAATGTCCAGCTAGTTTTTCTATTTTTAGTAGAGACAGGGTCTTGCTCTTGCTCAGGCTGGTCTCAAACTCAAGACTTCAGGCAATCCACTCTCCTTAGCCTCCCAGAGTGCTAGGATTACAGGTGTGGGCCAACACACTCGGCCTAAATCTCATGTTTAAAAAAAAAATTAACACTGTGCACATGGGTGGTAAGTAAACAGAAGAGTGCTATCCCACTGTGGCTCCTTAAGACCCTACCGTTCCTATTTTTATACCCTGACCACTTAATGTTTCCTTCCCCAAAGCTTCCATTTCTTTCCTATAGGTTGGAACCTCAGATGAAGACCTTGATCAGGGCTAGGGGGTCAGCATGGGGACTGTGGAGTCTTTGATGGGAAACAAACAAATAAAAAAACCTCAAACAGTGGGCAGCAGCCTGAGCATATGAATCCAGTATGTGAGGAACAATACATAAAGTAGAGCCACTGAAGGCTGGACATACACACGTTACAAAATCAGATTCCTCCAGGCATAGCAGTGAGATCATGGTAACTTTTGGTTATTTGACATCTCACTCAACTTTGGCTATGCTAGTCAAGTGGCAGAATTCCATTTTAGAGAGACATTGTCATACTCAGAATGGTTGGGAGCCATTGAGATAATGTACCTATAACTGGGATTCCCCTCAGAACAGGGACTTCTTATCTTTCCTCACTACAAGACTGTATCCCTCCTAGTGCAATACTAATGGATACCACAGACCCACATTTGTTCTGGTCCCAAGAGCCAGGGCTTTGTTTAAAATGTGTCCCTTCATTTTCTAACTGTGTGATCTTGCACACATTACTTAGTTCTGATTATTCTTTTCCTTCAGAATATGAAAAACACCTACTTACCTTACAGAGATTCAGGAGTCAAGTGAACACAGGGGAGATGAACTAACAGTTTTGGCAGGGCAAACACTAACAGTCAAGTCAAATGAACCTGCCTTATTAACACATTTGAATCCAAGGAGAGAAATTACAGTTTACTCAGCAAAGCTGTGAGAAAGTTAAAGCCTGTTTTCTTCTCGCTCAGCTTTTAGAAGTCAGCAGATGCAAACCCAAAGACCACCCCTCTTCTGGCCTGCGTGGCCATCCCCGATTCAGGTGCACCATCAATCTGAGGCTCAACCTCAAACCAGTGTTTCACAATTTTTTCCTACAATAACGGTCTGATTACTGTCTCCTTTTGTGACACCACTGTTTTGAAAGGGTTCTTTCACCAAGTAAACTGCATTAATCACTCCTTCCTCCAAATTAAGTTTGTTAAAAATATTGACTTAATCTGTATAACATGTGACTTTTCTAAGCGTAAAGAACTATGACATTTTGGTGAACTTCAGATGCATTTTCTGCCAGGCCTTTTGAAATACTGATGATAGCTTACAGGTTGCCACTGCTACTAATCTTACCTGGATGCTGGCAAGCTAAGAGCTAGTTCTCACAGCAGGGTGGCAGTGGCAGGTTTACCTAAGGAGCCCACTTCCTACTGAAAAAATCAGACTGTCAAGTGCACCAGACTCTTATCTGTTCCCTGCTTTCTTCCTTTCCTTTTAAATCCTTTGATCAAGCAGCACATTATCTCATCTCATGCCAGAACAAGTCCTTGGAGCCACTTGTATTCGTCAACCCACATTGGGTTGCTCAGTCCTAGCACTTTAGCAGGCACTTGGCATCATTGCTAAGGACCCATATGTGGGGATCATGTTAAGTACACTGCCATCATTTTATGTTAAACACTGGGGGCTCTAAGCTCTACCTAAGATTGTTCTTTTCTTTTCTAGATTTATGGTCCCTAGGTTTAGCTGGGAACTGTCACTTGGGTTTATTTTGAACAGGCAGCAGGTAATGACTTAAATCAATTTAAGACTTACTCAGTCTGATTTTCTTCCTGCCACCCTTCCCTAAAGGCTTTCTAGGAGGAAAACAATGGAAAAGTGAGCCATATAGAAATTTTTCTTAGGTCTCAAACAAGGCACAGCTGTGTTCCTCTTGATTAAATAGCTTGTCTTCACCTTAGGGCATTGTGAATCTTGGAAATTTTGGAGCTTCCCTTGGCTCAGAGCCAAGTTTTCAGACCTCTTGACAACTAGGAAAGACAGGGCAGGATGTGATTTGAGTAATGCCACAACTCTGGGCTTCTTTGTATTTTCTTAGCTTTTCCATTCCCTTGGTCTTGAGTCTCTCCTTTACCTGTTTTTCATTGTGTGTATGTATACACACACATTATATGTATTGTATACTTGTATATGCATATATCTCTGTAAACAATCTTTTAAGGATAGGGTGAGGGATAGAAAATGATTCAAGCAGCTGACATTTATTGAATATTTAACACCAAAGACTGTGTATTAATTCATTCAATGCCCAGTGGTGCCCTCAGGAGGTATGTACTATTAGCACCATCCCCATTAAACAGATGAGGAAGCTGGGGACACAAGAAGCAAAGTAGCTTGTCCAAAGTTACACCACCAATGAGCATTTCAGCTGGAATACAAACCCAGGTGTTCTGGCTTCAGAATCAGAGATAGAATTACATACACATGTGGGGAGGGGTAGATGTAGAGTGGATAATGAAACCCCCACACTTCTGAAAGAACCCCAGTTATCCATGTTGCTCAGTTATTTGAAGAGAGCCCCAAGTGTGTGTGGGTATCTAAGCATATGAGTATATGTGTATGTATGCCTCTATGTAGTATAAGTGCTATGTTGGGTACCAAAAAACCTTTTAATTGCAATTAGGTCTAAGGAATAGGGGAGAAGAAAGGGAACATTTGCTTTTGTCTGTATATTTCTTCTATAATTATATTTTAAAATATGATGCATAATTCTTATGATGAAAATCCTAGTGCACTAGAATATTAATATTTAAGGGATTCAAAATAATGAGAGGCATTTTCTTTCCCACACACCAAGAAGGCAGCTGAGTTTGCATTCTGCTCTCTGGGTACTCTTGCTTCATGGAGGTGTAAGGAGAGAGTGGTATTGAGGATTCAAGGTATAAAAATAAGTAATTTAAAATCAAAGCTGTTGGAACTTTAAATTAGTTTGAGCCTTAAAGGACTGCAATTATGGGACTTGAGTCACGTAACAAATAGGCAGCTATAACCTTTGTTTCTCTGATTACGGATTAGCCTTTTCTTTACCCTGCATTGTTTTTTAAAATGTTATTTAAGATTCAAGCTAGAGATGACCTCTTCCTTCTTCCTTGTTGGTGTTCATTATAGATTAATTTCCCTCTTAATTCTCTTACACAAGGACCTCAGGACTGTTACATTTTCTAAGATGGGATGTTAAATATACTCTTCTAAAGTGGAAAAGGAAAGGAAAACAGCTGTAAGTAATCAAATTTCTGTAACTCATAGACTAGCCTTGTATGAAAAATGTTGTAATCTTGCTAATTTTCTTTGCTTTCTGCCTATATAAGCAAGACCATAACTTTCCAACTTGGAAGCCTGACCCCATTGCTTTGGAATCTGTGTTACCCAAATGCTTGTTCTCAGCTTTGCACTTGAATAAACTCTTTTAAATTGGATTCTAATCCTTTTGATTATTTTAGGTTGACAAAAGACATTTCTTTCTGTTTCAGGAACTCTCCTGAGGACACCCTACGATTGACCTTTGGTTGGGTTGTAGAGGCTGATGGGGGCACTGAGGCTGCAAACAGAAGCTAGGTAGGGAAGGGACAGCTTCCCTGAGGTTGGGAGAGGGAAGCTGCCTTGTGAGTTTGAAGTCCCTCCACCCACAAGTCAATTCAATTTGACTTGGAAAAACTAAGTGGGCATTTTCTTGCAGTGATTTAAAAGGCAACAAGCTGGAGCTGCACTAGGACCCGTGATCAGCACCCTCCCAGACCTCTGGAAGAGCTGTGCTGGGACCTGTGATTGGCACCCTCCTGGACCCCGGTAAGAGCTGCACAGGGACCTGCTACCCTGCCTGTGGGGCCTTCCCATGCCCTGACCAGGAACTCCGGGAGCCGCACAAACCCATGTCCTCCCTCCTATACTCTCCGTGCCTCCACGCCGCTCGTCTGACCAGGGACTCTGGTAGCTGCGTGCCCTCCAGAGCCCTCCATACCTCTGCCTGGAGTACTTCTCATGGCCAGAGACTGCTGGAGCCTTGGGCCCTCTGTGCCAAAGTCGCTGGGTGCCAGGCACTCCCAGAACAGTGTGCACCACCCCCTGGCCCTGTTGCTGGATCTGGGGGTGTCACACTCTGGAGCTGCTCCCACAACCAGAACTCCCTGGCTGGGGCAGCCCCAGAAGAGATACACAGGGTCACTCCCTACAAAGATCCAGCAACAATAGAGTGATCACCCCGGGTCTAATCTCAGAGAGACACCACCCCAACTCTGAGGACAGCCAGAGGCAACGGTGAAAAACAATCATGAGACAAAATCAAAGGAAATACTATGGCAATATGAATAATCAGAGTAGACCCACTCACCCAAGGATTAATGGGGCAGACATAGCACAAGATCCCATGCACAAACAAATAGCTGAGATGTCAGAAATCGAATTCAGAATCTGGATAGCAAATAAGATGGAATTAGAATTCCAAACAGTAACCCAAAAGATGTCTCAAAAATTCAATGAATTCAAAGACCAAATGACCAAAGATTTTGACACATTGAGACAAGAAGTTGCAGCCCTCAAAGATCTGAGAAACACAGTAGAATCCCTCAGTAACAGAATAGAGCAAGCAGAAGAAAGGATTTCTGACATTGAAGACAAAACTTTCAAACGCTCCCAAACTCTCAGAGAGGAAGAGAAATGGAGGGCAAAAACAGATCACTCTCTCAGAGAGCTCTGGGATAATTTGAAATAAATCAATATTCATTTTATAGGGATCCCCGAAAGTGATGAAGTGGCTTCACAAGGCACAGAGTCTTTTCTCCATGAGATTATGAATGAGAACTTTCCAGACATGCCAAGAAATTCTGAAATTCAGATAGCAGACAGTTTCAGAACTCCAGTATGACTCAACCTGAATAAGACATCTCCCAGACATATCATAATCAACTTCAGTAAAGTTAATATGAAGGAGAAAATTCTGAAAGCAGCCAGACTAAAGAAAACGATCATTTACAAGGGGAAGAATATTAGAATAACTGCAGATCTCCGTGCTGAAACCTTTCAAGCTAGAAGAGGATGGTATCAACTTTTAATCTCCTAAAACAAAATAACTTTCAACCCAGGATTCTGTACCCAGCAAAACTGAGTTTCATTTATGATGGAGAAATTAAATATTTTAATGACATTCACATGTTGAAGAAATTTGCCACAACTAAACCAGCTTTTCAGGATATTCTCAGACCTATCCTCCATAAAGACCAGCGTAATCCTCCACCACAAAAGTAAACCCACCCAGAAAATTTTGATCAAATTCCAACTTCCACAGTCACAAAAGGATTAAAAATGTCCACCAGACTCTCGAAAGGCTTATCGATATTCTCAATTAATATGAATGGTTTAAATTGTTCTCTAAAGAGGCACAGGTTGGCTGACTGGATACAAAAACTCAAGCCAGATATCTGCTGCATACAAGAATCACATCTTACATGAAAAGACAAATATAGACTCAAGGTGAAGGGACGGTCATCTATACTCCAAGCAAATGGAAAGCAGAAAAAAGCAGGCATTGCAATCCTATTCGCAGATGCAATAGGCTTTAAAACAACCAAAATAAGGAAGGATAAGAAAGGACCCTTCATATTTGTTAAAGGTCATGATGAGATTTCAATTATTAATATTTATGCACCCAACCAGAACACACCTCAATTTATAAGAGAAACTCTAACAGACATGAGCAACTTGATTTCCTCCAGTTCCATAGTTGTTGGAGATTTTCACACCCCTTTAGCATGCTGGATAGATCCTCCAAAAAGAAGCTAAGCAAAGAAATCTTAGATTTAAACTTAACCATTCAACATCTGGACTTAACAGACAGCTATAGAACATTTCATCCCAACAAAACTGAATATACATTCTTCTCATCAGCCCACGGAACATACTCCAAAATCAACCACATCCTGGGCCACAAATCTAACCTCAGCAAATTAAAAAAATAGAAATTATTCCTTGCATCTTCTCAGACCATCATGTAATAAAAGTTGAACTCAATAACAACAGGAATCTGCATACCCATAAAAAACATGGAAGCTAAATAACCTTATGCTGAAGGATAGATGGGTTATTGACGACATTAAGAAGGAAATCACCAAATTTTTGGAACAAAACAACAATGAAGACATGAATTATCAGAACCTCTGGGATACTGCAAAGGCAGTCCTAAGAGGGAAATTTCTAGCACTGCAAGCCTTCCTCAAGAAAACGGAAAGAGAGAAAGTTAATAACTTAATGGGACATCTAAAGCAACTCGAGAAGGAAGAAAATTCCAACCCCAAACCCAGCAGAAGAAAAGAAATAACCAAAATCAGAGCAGAATTAAATGAAATTGAAAACAAAAGAATTATACAACAGATCGATAAATCCAAAAGTTGGTTTTTTTGAAAAGGTCAATAAAATAGATAAACCTTTGGCCAACCTAACCAGGAAAAAAAGGGTAAAATCTCTAATTTCATCAATCAGAAATGGTAAAGATGAAATAACAACAGACCCCTCAGAAATTAAAAAAATCCTTAATGAATATTACAAGAAACTTTACTCTCAGAAATATGAAAATCTGAAAGAAATCAACCAATACTTGGAAGTACGCCACCTACCAAGACTTAGCCAGAACAAAGTGGAAATGTTGAACAAGCCTATATCAAGTTCTGAAATAGTGCCAACTATACAATCTCCCTAAAAAGAAAAGCCCAGGACCAGATGGCTTTACGTCAGAATTCTACCAAACCTTTAAAGAAGAACTAGTACCTATATTACTAAACCTCTTCCAAAATATAGAAAAAGAAGGAATACTACCCAACACATTCTACAAAGCAAATATCACCTTGATCCCTAAACCAGGGAAAGACCCAACAAGAAAAGAAAATTATAGACTAGTATCACTAATGAATATTGATGCAAAAATACTCAACAACATCCCAACAAACAGAATCCAACAACACCTCAAAAAAATTATACACCATGACCAAGTGGGATTTATCCCAGGGTCTCAAGGCTGGTTCAATATACGTAAATCTATAAATGTAATTCAACACATAAACAAACTAAAAAACAAAGACCTTATGATTCTCTCAATTGATGCAGAAAAAGCTTTTGATAATATCCAGCATCACTTCATGGTCAGAACACTTAAGAAAATTGGTATAGAAGGGACATTTCTTAAACTAATAGAGGCCATCTACGGCAAACCCACATCCAATATCGTATTGAATGGTGTTAAATTGAAATCATTTCCACTTAGATCAGGAACCAGGCAAGGTTGCCCATTGTCTCTATTGCTCTTTAATATTGTCATGGAAGTTTTAGCCATTGCAATTAGGGAAGAAAAGGTGATCAAGGGTATCCACACAGGGTCAGAAGAGATCAAACTTTCTCTCTTTGCAGATGACATGATCGTACATCTGGAAAAGACTAGGGATTCTACTACAAAACTTTTAGAAGTGATCGAGAAATACAGCAATGTCTCAGGCTACAAAATCAACAAACATAAATCTGTAGCCTTTATATATACCAACAATAGCCAAGATGAAAAAATAGTCAAGGACTCTATTCTGTTCACAGTAGTGCCAAAGAAGATGAAATATTTGGGAGTTTACCTAACAAAGGACGTGAAAGATCTCTATAAAGAGAACTATGAAACTTTAAGAAAAGAAATAGCCAAAGATGTTAACAAATGGAAAAACATACCATGCTGATGGCTGGGAAGAATCAACATTGTTAAAATGTCTATACTACCCAAAGCAATATATAGTTTTAATGCAATTCCTATTAAAGCTCCACTGTCATATTTTAAAGATCTTGAAAAAATAATACTTCGTTTTATATGGAATCAGAAAAAAACTCGAATAGCCAAAGCATTACTCAGAAATAAAAACAAAGCAGGAGGAATCACGCTACCAGACTTGAGACTGTACTATAAATCAATAGTGATCAAAACAGCATGGTACTGGCACAAAAACAGAGAAGTAGATGTCTGGAACAGAATAGAGAACCAAGAGATGAATCCAGCTACTTACTGTTATTTGATCTTTGACAAGCCAATTAAAAACATTCAGTGGGGAAAAGATTCCCTATTTAACAAATGGTGCTGGGAGAACTGGCTGGCAATCTGTAAAAGACTGAAACTGGACTCACACCTTTCACCATTAACTAAGATAGACTCTCACTGGATAAAAGATTTAAACTTAAGACATGAAACTATAAAAATACTTGAAGAACGTGCAGGGAAAACTCTTGAAGGAATCGGCCTGGGTGAATATTTTATGAGGAGGACTCCCCAGGCAATTGAAGCAGTATCAAAAATACATTACTAGGACCTGATCAAACTAAAAAGTTTCTGCACAGCCAAGAACATAGTAAGTAAAGCAAGCAGACAGCCCTCAGACTGGGAGAAAATATTTGCAGGTTATACCTCCGATAAAGGTTTAATAACCAGAATCCACAGAGAACTCAAATGTATTAGCAAGAAAAAACAAGTGATCCCATCTCAGGGTGGGCAAGGGACTTGAAGAGAAACTTCTCTAAAGAAGACAGACACACGATCTACAGACACATGAAAAAAAGCTCATCATCCTCAATCATCAGAGAAATGCAAATCAAAACTACTTTGAGATATCACCTAACCCCAGAAAGAGTAGCCCACATAACAAAATCCCCAAACCAGAGATGTTGGCGTGGATGCGAAGAAAAGGGCACACTTCTACACTGCTGGTGGGAATGCACACTAATACGTTCCTTTTGGAAGGATGTTTAAAGAATACTTAGAGATCTAAAAATAGACAGGTCTAAAATAGACAGGTCTAAAAATAGACCTGCCATTCCATCCTATAATTTCTTTACTAGGTATATAACCAGAAGACCAAAAATCACAATATAACAAAGATATCTGTACCAGAATGTTTATTGCAGCCCAATTCATAATTGCTAAGTCATGGAAGAAGCCCAAGTGCCCATCGACCCATGAATGGACTAGGAAATGTGGTACATGTATACCATGGAATATTATGCAGCCTTAAAGAAAGATGGAGACTTTACCTCTTTCATGTTTATATGGATGGAGCTGGAACATATTCTTCTTAGCAAAGTATCTCAAGAATTGAAGAAAAAGTATCCAATGTACTCAGCCCTACTATGAAGCTAATTTATAGCTTTCATATCAAGGCTATAACCCAACTATAGTACAAGAATATGGGGAAAGGACCAAGGAAGAGGAAGGGAGAGGGTAAGTCAGGGTGGAGGGAGGGTAATGGGTGGGGCCACACCTACAGTGCATCTTAGAATGGGTACAGGCAAAACCTACTAAATGCAGAATACAAATGTCTACATACAGTAACTAAGAAAATGCCATGAAGGCTATGTTGAACAGTTTGATGAGAATATTTCAGATTGTATATGAAACCAGCACATTGTACCCCTTGATTGCACAAATGTACACAGCTATGATTTAATAATAAAAAGATAAATAAAAAAGAAAAGTCTTAATCTAATGAAAACCAAAAATAAATAATAATAAATAAAAATAAAAGGGACTGAGCTTTTTGCATGGTGTCTTCATTTTTATTTTTATTTTTTAATACCTCTGCAATTATTAGTTTATTAGTATAATCCAGGACTCAGATGTTCAGTATTCCTCCTGAAATTACATAAGCAAATGCAAATGGAAGGAATCCAAGTCAAAATTATATAAGAAAACAGCACTCCATCACAAAAGCGTGTAAAATTAGAAGAACGCTATTTTAAAATACTGGCACTTTAAGAGAACGATAATCTCAAAAACCACAAAAATTGCCAAATTGTTCCCTAAACTGCTAAGCAGATAAACATGACTCTAATGAATGAGTGTGGGTTTTGTAAGGAAAAATCAAATTCAAATAAATTGAGTAACTTGTATTAAGATGGGAAGTTTAAACGTCTTCTTTCTTATCAATTTGATTTAAAAAGGGGCAAACCGTGATACATGAAAATACAACAGATTTTAAATGTGGCATTATTTTAAAGGGTGGCCCAATTAATTAAAGATACTCTAAATGGAGAATCTGAAGTTTCCTGAGACATTCATATTTAGGTAAATGGGAAAAAGACATTTACAGCCAGCACTTTCTTAAGTCTTTGCTGGGACTAACATCAATATGTTATGCAATATTTCAACAAAAGAAATGCAATATGGCAGTCTTGTATTTTAAGCTCACACTTTTGGGGCTACATTCTGAGGTCTTCTTTAATGTGGGAACTGCAAAATATAACTGCCAATACATGGTAATGGGAGTTAAAGAATAGAGTCCTCATGTAAAGATTAGAACATACTTTTAGTCCTTCAAGGACTTTCAAAACGTTTGATTCTAATAATCCCATGCTGTGAGTAGATTGCTTACTCTTCACTTTGTAAAATATAAATGGGCTATGTGAAATTTGTCATCAACTTTGGAGTTTTAGTTACAGATGAAAACTATCTCAATTTAACTTTTATTACCCCCATCATGATATGCAGGGTGGGTAGGCAAAAAGCTTTTTATCAGCTAATTATATGAAAAGATAAACAATGTAATAATTCATGTGATCCATAATGGGCAAAAAGCAAAAGACTAGCTTCCTCTCAAGAAGAAAAATTTCAGACCTATGAAAAAGACAACAGAAGTAATTTAAAAAATTGTATTTACTAAAAAAAAAAAAAAATTGTATTTACTTAGAAGCATTCAGAATGTCAACAAAACAGCCGCAACTTTTTTTTTGCAATTACAGAGCGGTATTCGGTTAACAGAACAACAATTATTTTGTATAAGCTGCATCAGAGACAACTGAAGATGAAAAAACTACCATCCCCATATATAACTAATTTGCGCTGTGCACCAACAAGAACCTGCTTTAAATTTCCACGCCAGTTTACAACCCCCATACTGTACCAGGCAAGGTTAGTGGCTATTGAAAATACCACCAGGACAGGGCTATCTAAAGACACATTCAGTAGTGTGTTAACTATACAAAAAAAGACACTGTACAGTTTAAAAACAAATCTTATACAGCCTTACATTTCAATTTTTTTCTTTAAAAGGAGTGAGTTGTGTACAGGGGGTTAAATGCTTTATAGACAAGAAAAAAGTACTGCACTGGAACCAACTTGTTCATCATCATCTTCATCTTCTTCATCTTCCTCCTCATCATCATCCTCTTCATCTTCCTCATCTTCCTTCTTTTTCTTGCTTTTTTCAACCTTGACGACTCCCTTTTTCACTGCATCAGGCTTTCTTTTAGCTCAGTATGCAGCAAAATCCTTTTCGTATTTTTCCTTCAGCTTTGCAGCCTTCTTTTCATCAGGCTGCTTGTCCTCCGCAGCAGTGTTATTCCACATCTCCCCCAGCTTCTTTGCAACATCACCGATGGATAGGCCGGGATGTTCTCCTTTGATTTGGGGGTGATACTTAGAACAGAACAAGAAAAAGGCCGAAGGAGGCCTCTTGGGTGCATTGGGATCCTTGAACTTCTTTTTGGTTTCCCCTTTAGGAGGGATATAGGTTTTCATTTCTCTTTCATAACGGGCCTTGTCCGCCTTTGCCATATCTTCAGATTTTCCTTTCTCTTTAGCAGACATGGTCTTCCCCCTCTCTGAGCACTTCTTAGAAAACTCTGAGAAGTTGACTGAAGCATCTGGGGCTCCTCCCGACAAGTTTGCACAAAGAATGCATATGAAGACATTTTGCCTCTCAGCTTCTTAGGATCTCCTTTGCCCATGTTTAGTTATTTTTCCTCAGTGAGGCACAGAGTCGCCCAGTGCCCGTCCGGCTCTCCCTTGCCCCGCCGCTGTCTCTATGGAGCTCAATGTACTGCAATGGCTGTGAGAGCGAGAGCCAGACGCAGTCTCTGGTGTCTTCATTTTTAATGAATTCAAAAATACAATTCCCCATGCTCAGGCCCTTGGCCCCTGTCCCATCTTTCTATGTGTTCCAGCCACAGCAGTCTGTTGGGGGCCTGTCCTGTCTTTGGCAGTTGCTGAACCCAGGTCTTGGCCTGGACCATTTCCTTGCTTCTTTCAGTTCTCTGCTCAGATATCTCCTTACAGAAGTCTTCTCAATGACTCTTTCTAAAAATAGTGGCCTCTGTGTCCATGTCACTTCTGACCCTGCTTTCCTTGTCTTCACAGAATGTACCTACCACTGTTTCATAGTTACATATCTCTTTGAAGCCTAGAACAGTGCTTGGTGCACAGAGCTCCACTTGTTGTTGCATGTGGATTCTAGGAGACAATGGCTTTCAAACAGTTTTATGCTGGGATCCTTTCTCCTCTCTCACTTGAAACTTCCCCTGCCCTCACATCACAGGTCTGACTGAATCAGCCAAGGAAAGCCCCTCCACGCAGCCTTCTCCTACTTGGCCTGTTCCCTTGCAGGGAGAATTGATGATGGGATGAGATGCAGAGTGAAAGCAGAGGCAGGGAGAGCTGTTAGGACACTGCAGTGTCCAGAAGGCACAAAGGTGGCTTTATTGGGGTAGAAAGGGTGAAGGAGGAAGGATGGAAGGTGAAGGAGGATACAATTTAATACTGGATTACATGTGGGGTATGAGAGAAATTGAAGCATCAGGGCTGATCCCAGTGCTACCAGAATAGGAATACTGGAGGAAGCTGACTGGGGTTGGAGTCCCCAGAGTTCTCTATCTGACACATGCATTGGACACACCTCATAGACATCCAGGTATGTTGTTGGGTGGAGTTGAGCCTGAAAGTAGTTGTTGAGGCTAGAGTTGAGGTGAGGGTCCAAGGGTGGAGGTTTCATTTCCACAGCCTTCAGCATAAAGATGGCATTTACAGCCAGAGAACCTATTGAGATGACCCAAGATGAGGGTGTAGATAGAGAAGAGGGCGGAGAACTGAACCACTGTGAAATCCTGAGCTTAGAGTTTAGGAAAAGAATGATTCAGCCAAAGGGACCAAGGGGGAAGGTAGTGAGGAGGAAGAATCAAGATAGCATGATGCCTGACATCTGGGAGGCCAAGTAAAGGCAGAGTTTCACACAACCAGCTCAAATCTACTTACAGTAGAGGAAGGTGTGCACAGAGAAGGAGTTATTGGATTTCCCATTGTGGAGGTCAAGGGTGACCTCAACAAAAGCCTATTCAACGGGTGAACAAAAGCCTGAGTCAAGAGAGTTGAATACAATGAGAGAGAGGGGGTGAGAACAATGATTCCAGCTCACCAGAGGTTTGCTGGAAAGGGCTGGAGAAATATGTCTGTAGCTGGAGGTATATGTGGGTTCAAGAAAGAGCTTTTTGTCTTTAGCACTGGAAATATTTCAGTATGTTCAAATTTTCATGAGAATGATCTGCTAGAGAGTAAAACACCTACAAGGTTCACAGCAGTGGAAAAGGATTTGCTGAAACAAATTTTAGCTAGGGAAAAGATGGGGGGCTCCAGTCCACAAAGGGGATGTGCCCTTTCCCAGAAGCACAGACAGGACAATTGCAGGCCAGAAGATGATCACATCAATGGGTTCAAGTACATGTGGACCTGTGTAGTTGGCGGTGGGAGCGTGGGGAGGTTCCTTTCTGGTCGCTTCCCTTTCCTCTGTGTAACAACATTCAAGATCATGTTCTCAGACTGGGAAGAGGGAAGATGCATTGAGACTTTGAGAAGATGTGAATAGTTCTCCAGAACAAAGAGAGAGTAAATAGACCAGGGAAATGTAGTTCAGGGAGCTGCTAGAAGCAAGATTAATCAGACTGGTTGTGTCTATTTCCATGGTCACATTGAGCTGGACCAGTGTGGGCTTAAAATGGGCAAGAAAGGGAATGAGACTAGTACTGGGGCATCAACCTTAAATAATGAGATTTAGAAAATACGTACATGTATAGAGTTTATTTGAGCACAAAGCTTGAGGATGGCCATCTAGGAAAGCACTGACTTCAAACAAATGGGGTCAGCATTTCCAAAGAGGAGAAGTTAAAATTTCACTTATATAGACAGAGACAGAAAAGTTTCAGCAAGATGACATTTTTACATACAAAACCAGGTGGACACACCACAGCAATATGTTTGGTTACTGATCGCTACATTCTAAGGAAGGTTATTTTGGTACTGTGTGAGGAGGGGTAGAGAGCTGAGGGGTCTAATCTCCGGCATCATTTGATCTTTATTATTTACAGGGGAATTTTTTCAGATTCAGAGAAAAGTTGCAGTGACAAGAGCATGTAATCACACTTCTTCAAGGCTCAGGCTGATTTAAAGTTCCAATAGCTTGAAGTTTGAATTATTTTAAGTTTACATTGTTTAATTTCACAGAGGTATGCTGTGCAAGTTTGATGAAAGAATGAGGGAATAGGGCCATGAAACATGAATCCTCCCTTACCTTCTTGCAGCTTTCAGGGCAGGAGAAACAGGGAGAAGGGGCAGGCCAAGGGGCCTTCCGTCCAAAAGACAATCAGGATGGCAGACTAGGAAGGAGAGCCACATTGGCCACATTGCTTTTCAAACTGGGAAGAGACAGTCTCTGGAGAGATGCTTTCTCTCTAAAAAACAGGACAAGTTGGGTTTTATATCTCACAGGGTCAGTGCTATACATATTCATCAGGTTTGGGGGAAAAGCTATACATATTTATGAGGGGAGCTGAGCATGTGTGCAGTAGGTTAACATATAAGTAACATACATTCCATATTCACTTTGGGGTGGGGTTTTAGCATTAGAATGAGGTTGAATTTGTCTCTATATGTGAAAAGGTGAACAAACAGTTGGTGTGCAGCCTTTATAAGCTCGCTGAAACTGCCTTAAGGTCTGCAGTTGCTTATCAGAAAAGAGTATTTATAAGGGCAGTCATCTGTCCAATCAGAGTTGTAATGGTCTGGGTTATAAATCAGAGTTAGGAGAGGGTCTGATAATTTACTGGATAGATAGCTCCTATTGTTCAGGAGTCTAACAAGAGCATAGGGTTTTTGGTTGTTTTTGTTGTTGTTGTTTTGCTGTTGTTGTTTAGTTGGCTTTTTTGTTTGTTTTTTGTAGCAGTAGGAATTTAGAAATTTGCCAAACCAGCCCTGCCCTGAACCCTCAACCAAGGTAACTTTTGTTTCCTTAATCTTAGGATCCATCATGGTTGATAAAGGAGTATCTAGTTTGGCTTCTCAGATCACAGACCAAAATTGGTTAGAGATATCAGAGGGAAGGATCAGAGTTGGAATTCTGAAAGTCGAGATCTGTGGCTTTACCTTAGATTCCTGTTTTACTATCAAGGAGACTGGCAAATGAAGGTCACTTGGACTTCTCCAAATGTTAATTCTTATGTACAAGTTGTGATCATTGTTTGCTTGAAGTAAAGCGTTGACTCTGCACAAGGCTGTCTCCCTGTGCGTACTAGCGAGGAGCTCATGGAAAAAGGGGCTATTCATTTTGTGGAAAATTGTGCCAATGAGATAAGGATCCTGTGCTCTGGAAAATACCACACTTTTCTTAGTATTTCCTTACATTTCAAGAAATGTTCTCCTTGTTTTTCTTAGGATTAGTGAAGTTCATTTTTAATATCTCATCTTGAAAGTTTGGGATAAGGCAGTGGTTTCCAAGGAGGGGAGGGACAGCCCCGAGGGGCATCTTGGAAGTGAGGGAGGCCTTTTTGGTTGCCATGGTGACTGGTAGTATTGCTGGCATGTATGGGTGGGGACAGACCATAGACGTCCTATAAGATACAGGATGTTCATGTAGCTGTGAAACCTTCTTACATTTAAGCATGAATGTTAGTCTAATTTTAATTGAAATTTTCTGGTAATACACCAAATTTTCTAGGAAAGCAACTTTATTTCACACTGAGGGGAAATTGTACTTTGATTGGAATTTTACCAAGTTATTCTCTATTTTAGAAAATCAAACCACTCTTCTTGTCATATTTCAGTTACCAAGGAAACATACAGTGTTTGACTACATTAGTACCAGTTGTGATTCTACTTGTGAACAGACAAATGTACTCATAGGTCTTATTTCAAAGTGGCATAAATATAGAAAAATAAATACTTTTCATTAGAAATTGCTGCAATCACCCGATGACTTGATTATGTATTCTAGGGTAGTTGTTCTGAAGGAGTCACATATTGAAAATATATTATTCTGGTTTGTAACTAAAGCATTATGTTTATTTTTTTAAAAATGTTCTTTTTGTAATTATGATACCTATACACTTTGTTTTAGATTAGTAAAGAAGCATACAAAGTATGTGTTACTTAAGAGGCATAGGTCTGGTAGAAACCACAGTACAAGAGGAGAAACAGAGAAGAGATTATTTTCATACTTGGGCTGAGGAAGCAGAGTGTTCAGGAGTAGGTCAACTCAGAGGGAATCCAAGTATGTGATTCAAGTAAAAGAGAGTGCCACACCAGGAAGGAACCCCACCCCCCCAAAGATGGGCAAGACAGCTAAAATGTAACAAAGAAGAGGTTCAGGAAACCATGATAATAGAGAGAGGTGAGGGCTACTTCCACAAGCCCTTGTAGGGTTGGCAAAGGGCTTGCACCCCATTTAAAAGGCCGTGAGAAGCCATTGACAGCAGTTTTTCCTGTTCTTTGAAATTCTTTATTGATATATAACATTTAAACATTTTCAAGCATGTAATATTTTGTCACATGCACGGGATATGTAATGATCAAGTCAGGGTATTTAGGGTGTCTGCCACTTCAGGTATTTACCATTTCTATGTTGAGAACATTGCAAGTGCCCTCTTCTAGCTATTTTGAAATATAAAATACAACGTTGTTAACGTTACTCAGCCTGCTCTGGTATCGAACGTCAGATGTTATTCCTTGTATACCTACACCTAACTGTTAACCAACCTCTCTGACCACCACCTCCCAGTGATGGGTTTAAATGGGAGGGTGATCACATTTTCATGTTAGGAAAAGTTCAAATGTGAAAAGGATCACAGGAAATGAGACTACAGTGATCCTACTAGTAGAAGGCTGTGCAGAAGTCTGGAAGTGAAAGAATAATGGTTTGCATAGGGTGCAGGTGGTAGAACTGCTCAGATGGGCAAGGATGGTGTCTCAGGCTGCTGTAACAAAATGCTGCAGGCTGGTAGTTTATAAATAACAGAGATTTATTTCTCACAGTGCTGGAGGCTGGAAGTCCAAGATCAAAGCACCAGCAGATTCAATGACTGCTGAAGGGCCCCTCTCTGGTTCAAAAGTGGCCATTTCACTCTGACATCATATGGTAGGAGGGGTAAGGGGAGTTTTTACCATTTTTTGCCAAAGGTGACCAAACAATTCAATGGTGAAGGTAGTCTTTCCAACAAATGTTGCTGGAACAACTGGATATCCTCATGCAAAAGAATGGAGTTGGAGTTCTATAATCAACCCTCACACAAAAAAATGAACAAAAATTAAATTAAAGTGAATCATAGGCTGAAATGTTAGAGCTTTTACTCTAAAACTCCTAGAAGAGAATATAGTTATAGTTATTCCTGATCTTAGATTAGGCAAGAGTTTCTTAGATATGACATTTAAAGCACAAGCAAAAAAGAACTAGATGAAGTGAGAATCATCAAAATTAAAAGATTTTATGCTTCAAAGGACACTGTCAAGAAAGAGAAAAGGCAACCCACAAAATGGCAGAATATTTTTGCAAATCATATACCTGATAAGGAACTAATAATATCCTGAATATATTTTAAAATTCTTGCAATTCAATATAAAGAGCTAAATAACCCACTTTTAAAATGGGGAAAGGACTTTAATAGACATTCTAAAAAACCAAAGATATACATATGACCAATAAGCACATAAAAAGATGCCAAGCATCATTATTTAGTGAGGAAAGGCAAACCCAGGCTACAATGAAATACCACTTTACACCCACTGGGGAGACTGTACTCAAAAAGCTGGACAATAACAAGTGTTGGCAAGGATGTAGAAAAATTCAAACCCTGTACATTGCTGGTGGGAATTTCAATGATCTATCAGCTTTGGAAAACTGGAAGTTCCTAAAAAAAGTTAAACAAAGTTACCATATAATTCAACTATTCCACTTCCAGGCATACGCCCAAGAGAATTAAAAACATGTTCACGTGAAAACTTGTATGCGAATGTTCAGAGCAACATTATTTTTAACAGCCTAAAAGTGTAAACAACTCGAATGTCCATCCATTGCTGAATAGATGAACAAAATGTGGTCTATCCACACAGCAGAATGTTATCTGGCCATAAAAGGAAATGAAGCACGAACCATGGTATAACGCAGATGGAACTTGAAACATTATCTGAAGTCAAAGAAACTAGATACAAAAAGCCACATACCTATGATTCCACTTACATTCGATTTCCTGACCAGGCAAATCCACAGAAACAGAAAGGTAACAGATTGATGGTTTCCAGGATTGGGGAAAGGATGAATGGGAAGAGGGACTGTTAATGGGCACGGAGTTTCTTTCGGGAGTGATGAAATGTTCTGAAATCAGTTAGTAGTGATGGTAAACAATGTATAAATACACAAATACCTGCCAAACTGTATTTTTTTTTAGATCTGAATCATATATAATAAACGATCCATTTATTTTATGCAATTCAGTCCTCTCTAACAGCAAGAAAGTTGGCACCATATTTCCAGAATTCTAATTCCATTGCAAGTAGATGAGTCATAGCATCTTTGATGACGTACTTGTTAAAAGCATTTTCACTTCATTTTCTCTTAATTACGGTGGCCACACACAGTGCTGGATCTATTCAGTACTCATAACCAATATCAAGATCTATGAAATATCAGAAACATACGGCAATCAGAGATCCAGTACTTTTTCTTTCACCTACTACATTTCTATGGCATTTAATTCATAAAATATGAATCAATGATCTCTACAGTTTTATTCACCACTTGTATCAGTTTCCAAATGTTCTCAAATACTTTCACCCTTGGTTATTTCTTTTATTTGGTTTAGTATGGTATGGTTTTATAGGACTCTTGGTAATTCGGTATTATAGGCATAAATAACCCAGGAGGCCTGGGGTACATTTTAGTGTGACTTGAGACCATGTTCTGAATGGATTAATGGACAGGAAGGGGCGCTGAGGTGTCCTGCTCAGTACACGGTTGCCATATTTCTCATTTCTTCACCTTAAACTGTCTTTACAGAGCAGGGTTTTCTGTAACAGAGAGGGAGATGGTGGTCCAGAGTGGGTAAGGGCTTGTGGAACTATCTCTAGCTCTAACCTGGCCCATAAAATATTATGTATATTAACTGATTATCATTTTCAAAGAGGAAAAGAAAGGCTAGTCTGAAATCGTTAATATTTTTGAGCATTCAAATGAAATTCCATGTAATGAGAACCTTCAATTTGGTCTTTCTATGACTGATTTCAATTTCATCAGTGTTTCTTTTTTTTGGGTGGGGGGATAGAGTCTCATTTCATCATTCTCAGTGGAGTGCTATAGCATCACAGCTCACAGCAACCTCAGACTCCTGGGCTCAAGTGGTTCCCTTGCCTGAGTAGCTAGGACTACAGGTGCCCACTACAACACCCAGCTATTTTTAGAGACGGGGTCTCACTCTGCACTCCTGAGCTCAAGCAATCCACCTGCCTCGGCCTCCCAGAGTGCTAGGATTACAGTGAGCCACCGCACTCAGATCTCACCAGTGTTTCTTTACAATGGATCTGGAGTTTGACAGTACCAAGAGACTTCTTTTTTTCTTTTTTTGAGACAGAGTCTCACTATGTCACCCTCGATAGAGTACCATGGCATCACAGCTCACAGCTACCTCAAACTCTTGGGCTTAAGTGATTCTCTCGCCTTAGCCTCCCAAGTAGCTGGGACTACAGATGCCTGCCCCAACACCCGGCTACTTTTTGTCGCAATTGTCATTGTTGTTTAGCTGGCCTAGGCCAGGTTTGAACCCGCCAGACTCAGTGTATGTTGTCAGTGCCATAACCACTCTGCTATGAGCACTGAGCCACCAAGTGACTTCTATAGACCATCAATTCTACTTAAATACTAAGTGTCTTGAGATGTGCTGTCCATTTTAAAGTTTCAAATATATTCTCAGATACGACACATATTCCCTACCAAAAGAATGAGGTAAATTTGATGAACAGGCACCGTTTCTTTTTTTTTTTTTTGTAGAGACAGAGTCTCACTGTACCACCCTTGGGTAGAGTGCCGTGGCGTCACACGGCTCACAGCAACCTGTAACTCTTGGGCTTACGCAATTCTCTTGCCTCAGCCTCCCGAGTAGCTGGGACTACAGGCGCCCGCCACAACGCCCGGCTATTTTTTGGTTGCAGTTTGGCAGGGGCTGGGTTTGAACCCGCCACCCTCGGCATATGGGGCTGGCGCCCTACTCACTGAGCCACAGGCACCGCCCAGGCACCGTTTCTTTATTGTATTCCACACAATTTTTCTGTATGCTAGTGTTTTGAATTTTAATATCTGTTTAGTGATCTGTTTTTTGAAATTATCTTCTACTTTTATTTATAAATATTAGTAGTCTATTTGTTGAGACTTTGGGAAAAAAATTCCAATAGCTAAGATAAATGCAAACATGAGTTAACTTTGGGCATGAAAACATGAGTTAATGCGTTTAAAAAGATGAAATCATGTAAAACAGATTTTAGTTTACATGTTAATTGTAATACATTGCAAAAGAAAAATGCTGGAGAACTACATATTTTCTTTCTCTATTTTTTGAGATAGATTCTTGCTCTATCACCCTGGGTAGCCCAGCTGAAAGCCCAAGCTCAAAATCCTGGGCTCAAGCAATCTTCCTGCTTCAGCCTCCCACATAGCTGGGACTATAGGCATCCACCATGATGTCTGGCTAACTTTTTCTATTTTTGGTAGAATTGGTGGTCTCACTCTTGCTCAGATTGGTCTCCAACTCCTGACCTCAGGCAATCCACCTGGCTTGGCCTCCCAGATTGCTAGGATTATAGACGTGAGCCATCGTGCTGAGTCTGCATATATTCTTTACCCTCCAAGAAGACATGTATACTCTACATGAAATTAAATCACCAAACTGTACTTTTTAAGATGATGGATTTTATGCCATGTGAATTATATCTTAAAGCTGTCAGTTTAAAATAAAGTAATACAGATACACAAAAGAAAATATAAAAAAAAGAGAGCGAGAAAATAAATGGCCATAGTTTCATTGCGTTAGGGTCTGGTCAAGAAAAAGCAGCTAGGTATTTCAAACAGATGGGATTTAATATAGAAAATCAGTTACAAAAGTGTTGTAACTACTGAAAACCACACAAGAAAAGGTAACCCTGAGATTAGTAACCACAGAAAGTGCTGGTAACATCTAGGGCTAAAGGAACAAATGGGAGAGGCTGATATCACCTGGAAGTTTTCTTATTGAGGGGTGACCCACAAGGAACATCAGGACAGCCAAGGTGGGGCCACTGGGCTGGCACTTCAGCCATGGAGAGGGACCGCTGGGCGTGAGAAAGGGGGCCAGGGTCCCTCCCTATGCCTTTCCCCCAACCATGGCAATCGTCAATCTACTTTCCGGAGGTGGCCATAGAAGCCACGAAGTGATGTCTCTCCTACCTCCCTCTACTCCTACCAGGCTGCTTCCCAGATTCAGAACCTCATAAAAAGCCAGCTGTGAAGGAAGTGGCCGTGATTAGTTTGTCCCTGTCCCTTTCACTCCATCACAAAGCTTGGGATGGGGAAGGAGAGCAAATGGGTCAGTGCCTGCCCACGCGGATCTGACACAAGTGAGGCTGACATGCTGGAATGTGTCCTGATGTCATTCACATGGCCTGATCGTTTCAGGTGTCCTAATGATCTTATGCTGTGTCTCTTATTTATATCTTTTCTTTTCTATTTGACATTCTATAATGACATGGTAGTCTTCATGGTTGCCTTCATGACCACTGTTAAAGATTACATAGAATTCCAGTGAGACACTGAAAAAGTGTTAAACAGAAAGCAGCCTAAAGATCACCAGTATCAAAATGACATGAAATATTTCTCCTAAGGGCAGATTTCTGGGCTCTACCCATGTCTGCACAACCAGAAACCCTGTGTGCAGGACCTGCAATCTGCATTTTTAATACTTTCCAAGTAATTTTTATATGCATCTAGGTTGGTGAACCACTCCTTATGCAACTTAGAAAAGCCTAAATTACAAGCCATTCTTAAAATCAAAAGATGTTGTATCTTTTCATTTCCTAGAAAATTATTGTTGAATTTCGATAGCCAGTTAGCTTCTGGGAAAACAGCTCTCTCCATCATTATGGGTCACCAAAACTTTCTCCTAGATATTTCTTTCACAGTGTTCACCTCCCTGAGTTTAACAGTCCTCACGGTTCTAAAAACTTCTAGATGTCTTCACAGCAGACATCATCTCAGCGTCTGCTTGTACCTGCAGCCACCTTTTAATCATCATAACCTTCAGCTAGTCTCAAAACAGAATCTGGCAGCCACGCGATCATCCCCCTGTGGGTAGCTGTTTACAGCCCCATGTAAAAGACAAATGGATTTAATAAAACAGAGAGGTAGACAAATTCTGAAGTTATATGCAATGTATGTACTTCTTAACAGGCCAAGTATAAGGAAACTTTTCCACTGGACTCAAGCATGCATAGAAATGTGACTCTTGCTTAGACTACATGGGACATTGCTTTACAGGCGCAATTTTATAAGCAAAATGCCTGGTATTAGCGACTCCTATGCAAATTGCTGGAAGAGCCGGCATTAAAGTTTATTGACTGCCTTATGGGATCCTGAAGATAGAAATGATGTTATTACTGTTAGCCCACAGTTCCTTCTCCTCCCAGGGAAAGCACACAGCAGATTCACATAAGCTGATCTCCAAATTTCATTTCTTTCTAAGACAGAAGGCCCAAGGATAAAGATTCAGCTGAGTGGCAATGGTTAAAAGAGCAATTTTAAAGAGCTATCGTTAAATGTGTAACTCTGTGGGTACAGCCAGATTAACTGGAATCCCACATTCCCAATGTGATTTATGTTTGAACTTCGGCAACTATCTTCCCAAGATTTATTTGTGTGTGATTTTTCAGTTAGTCAAAAGCTGCACTCCACTCTGCTTCCTTTCATCTCATTGTCTCTCATCCATCGATTACTTGTCTTAAAAGGAAACAAAAGAAAAGACAAAAAGAAAATGTGCTGTTGGCAAGCTGCAAGGGTGGTGTCCAACCTTTTTTTTACTGCTGCACATTGGAAAAAGAGGGACTAAACGGGTACTTCCAGAAGGGCAAGCAGGACAGCCCCAGGTTTTCCAACGCTGCCGTGAGCAAATATGTACAAAAATATATCGAGAAAAACTGACATTGTCACAGACACTGCCAGAGATTAGGAGACAAAGCAAAATATGGCAAAAGCCATTCTGAAGCTTTGCACAGGAAAAAATAAGGTTAATTAGGGGAAATTAAGTTATAAGTAACAAAGTGGTCTCCAGTTAACATGAAATCACTAAGGCTAAGGGAAGGCTGAGTTGGGAGTGTCTATACTGATACATGTTTCTGTGGTCTGCAGTGGTCTCGATGCAGGATTATTGCTGGCTGTCTCAGGGCAGAAATGACTTGCAGGGATACTGTCACTGACCATTCATTCAGTGATGTGACATGAAGTTGCAGGGCCAGGGAATGCAGTATGATATAAATATAATCTTTGGAGCTCTGTCCAAATGAGGTATTTGGGTAGTTCTTGAAGAAACAGGGCTCAACTTGTACAAGCCAGAAATGCACAAAAACCTACATGAAGAAAATTATAAAACCTTCATGAAGCATCTGGCTCTTACAAGCCAGAATTTAGTCTATGCTATTATATAGATGTGCTAGACAATTAAAATACAGTGTGTTATATTTAAATAACAGCCAAGGCCGGGGCTGAGAAAAGCACAGAATACCTTTTTATGCCTTGTTTTATGTTTATAATTTTGTATTCTTAATGAGGTACTTATCTTAGTTCATATGTATTGCTACAAAGGAATACTTGAGTCTGGGGAATTTTAAGAAAGGGGTTTATTTGGCTCACAGTTCTGCAGGCTATACAAGAATCATGGTGCCAGCCACTGCTTCTGGTGAGGGCTCCAGGCTGCTTCCACTCATGGCAGAGGGTGAAGAGGAGCTGGAATGTGCAGAGATCAAGTGGTGAGAGAGGAAGTGAGAGAGCAGGGAGGGAGGCACCAGGCTCTTTTTAACAACCAGATACACAGGAACAAATATAGCAGGAACTTACTCATCACCCAAGGATGCCATTAAGCCCTTCATGAGGGATTCTCCCCCATGACCCAAACATCTCCCATTAGGCCCCTCCCTTAACATTGGTGATCCAAATTACGACATGAGGTTTTGGGGGACAAACATCCAAACTATTGCAGCATCCAAGATTGTAAAGTGCTTCAGGCCCTACAAAACTATCTGATCCTAAATAAAAGTCTCTCAGAGGAGTCTCATTGCCATCCCTGCCCTCACCGCCTCATTATCCCCCACCTCTAAATAGTTAACCACTTTCATTAATTTCTGGATTCTTCCATCTGTGATTCATTTTATAAAGTTAAATATGAATATTCCCATAAATGTACTCTAATTCAATCTTTTAGTTTACACCAAAGGTAGCATGGTTATATGCATTATACCTATGTAAAAAACAATTTGGTCAAATCTATCGTTTTTTTTCATTTAATTTCTTCTGGATTTTGAGGCATAGTCTAAGCCTTTTTCCATTTCTGGGCTATAAAGAAATTATTCCATGTGTTCTTCTAGTACTTTTCAGTTTTATATTTTATTCTGATATACACTATGAAGTATGTATCCAATTTTATCTATTTTCATATAAATATCCAATTGTCACAGAGGATTGAAATGCCATCTTAAGCATACACCAACGCTTGTGTTTATTTGGTTCTATTTCTGGACTTGCTCTGAACTTATTCTACTCCCTGATCTCTTTGTCTATTCATGCATCAATACCACTTTGTTTAATGTCCAGTGGGGCTAGCTCTCCCTCCCACCTTGTGCTAATGTCAATTGTTATTTTATGGGCGGCGCCTGTGGCTCAAAGGAGTAGGGCACCAGCCCTGTATGCCAGAGGTGGTGGGTTCAAACCCTGCCCTGGCCAAAAACTGCAAAAAAAAAAAAAAAAGAAAAATTGTTATTTTATTATAAAAACTTTGAAATAAACCTGTCTAACCTCAGAAAACAACTTCTTTGGTTTTTAAATTAAGATGGTGTTAAATTTTGTATATTAACTTGGGGAAAATTGACATCTCTGTGATGACGAGTCATCCTATCCAAAAATAAAGGATGTTTCTCCATTTATTCAAGTCTACTTTTGTACCTTCAGGAAGGTTTTATAATTTTCCTCAGGTAGGCTTTTGTGCACTTCTTAAGTTTATTCCGAAATGTTTTTTCTTTTTCATTGTCATTGTAATTGGAGCGCATCACATTTTCTAGTTTGCTATTGTAAATATAAACAAAGACAATTTTTATCTTTTAATTTTATATCCTGCTCCTATACTGAATTGTTAGTATGAATTTAAGACTTGATTCCCTGATTTTATAAGTGTGCTATCCTATCATTCGCCCATAATAGAAATAGGTTATCTTTCCTTTTCCAGTTCTTTTGGCTCTAATCTTTTCTCCTGAGCCCTCATTATTTTCTCCATAGCCAAGAAGGATGGAATGATGCTAAAAGTTTTCTGGGGAAGGTGAGAAGAACTCGGATCTCCTGCATAAGAGAAAAGAATAGCAGAAGAATAACTTTTTGATCAGAGTGGGAAGGGCACCTTATCCTGCCGAAAGGAGTGGTTAGTAGGGTACAGACATTTAGTTTGTTAATCCCTGGAGAGAGAGCAAGTGAAGAAGAGGCAATTGTAGATTGGCTATTGGAAAACAGACCTCAGGAAATAGCCAGGGCTGAGAACAGCACAAAACACCCACTCCATTGGCATGTGGGCCTGAGAGGGATGTAAAAGTCCTAGTCCTAGTCCTGATTTCAATGGCAACACTGAGCAAAATTCATTCACAAACAATTTTCTGACAGATGCATTAAGAAGTGAATACTTAAAAATGCTAGTAATTCCATTGTGTACTATAAAGCTGTAGTAACCAAATCAGCATGGCATCAGCATAAAAACAGATACATAGACCAATGGAACAGGAAAGAGAACCCAGAAATTAATCCAACTGATTTTTGACAAAGGTATCAAGGAGACTCATTGGGGAAAGGGACGTCTCTTTAATAAATGGAAAACTGGATAACCATAAGCAGAAGAATGAAATTAAACTCCAACCTCCCACGCTATACAGAAATTGACTCAAAATGGATCAAAGAACTAAATGTAAGACTTGAAAAACCACTAGAAGAAAAATAGGAAAAACATCTCAGAACAGAAACACCTTAAGTTGGGGGAAAGATTTTATGAATAAGACCTCAAAAGCACAGGCAACAAGAGCAAAAGTAAATAAAAGGGATCATATTAAACTCAAAAGCTTCTACACAGCAAAGGAAACTGTCAACACAGTGAAAAGCCAACCTACAGAATGTGAGAAAATATTTGCAAATTACTGATTTGAGGTGGGATTAATATCCAAAACATAAGGAACTCAAACATTTCAACAGAAAAAGAAAAGCCTAATTTAAAAATGGGCAAATGATCTGAACGGACATTTCTCAGAAGAAGACATATACAAATGGTCAAGAAATATATTTTAAAAAACGCCCAACATCACTAATCATCAGAGAAATGCAGATCAAAACAACAAGGCAGTATGTCACACTGATTAGGAATAGCTAAAGGAATAGCTAAAAAGACAAAAACAGGGTGATGCCTATGGGTCAGTGGGTAGGGCTCTGGCCCCATATACTGAGGGTGGTGGGTTCAAACCCAGGCCCAGCCAAATTGCAACAAAAAATAGCCTAGCGTTGTGGCAGGTGCCTGTAGTCCCAGCTGCTCAGGAGGCTGAGGCAAAAGAATTGCCTAAGCCCAGGAGTTGGAGGTTGCTGTGAGCTGTGATGCTACAGCACTCTACCGAGGGCAATAAAGTGAGACACTGTCTCAAAAAAAAAAAGACAAAAATAAGTAATTTTGTGTTTGATCACTGCAGTACCCACAGAACCTAGAGTGGTGCCTAGTACATAGCAGGTTCTCAATGAAGTTTTGTGTTGTTTTTTTAAAACACACAATTCTTTTATTTTAGACATGTAAGGAAAGCTATTTCAGAATCTAGTAATTTAAAGCATGCAGCAGTATACAGATAACAAAAGCAACATTTTGTTACAGCTCAGCAGATAACACCTAAAGCAAACAGGCATGAGATAATGCATATTTATGTAGAATTAAAGCCAGATGAATAATATATTGTGGGGCAGAGGGAAGGATGGAGGAAACAAATGGAAATGAAAGACCAATGTCTCTGGATGCTTCAAATGTATAATGCTAAATTTCTCATTTGATAGCACATTCAGGTGCTTCAAATGTAGTGCATTACAGCAAAAATAGTGAGAATGGAAATAATTTATCTGTATCCCTGCCCAATATTGTTTGGTCAAAACACATTTTCATAAATCTTCTCTCAGTTTGATCATGTTCTGAAGTTACTGTTCAATAACTCACTCAAATCAGGCTTTAAACTTACTAGACATAAAACAACGAATTATCTAGTACTTTTCCTTTTATAATAAAATATGCTACATGCTTTATTGAAATATATGATAGTGATTAGTATGGAAAATTTTAATATTTGAAAATATAAAGCCACAGTTAACAAAGTGTTAAGTGTTTAAATGAAGCCTTAATACATGGGAAAGGCGCAACTAGTAAAATACAAGTATATGGAATTGAAACTGAATGTTAGAATTTTTAAATAAGGTTTTTATGAATGTGTTGCCTAACCCTATGCCTAAATGATAGTGGGTGAATGTCAGGTGACCCTGTATCATTTTTCATTGTAACATCAGATCAATAAAAAGTATTTTTATTTCTCACTTTTTAGTCAAGGCTGCCAAGACCTCATCTCAAGTCTGGGCCAGCACTGCGGAATGCATCTCGCCACTAAGCACGCCAGCAACTCCATACTCCCTGGGACGAAGACCTGCCCTAATAAGGCGGTGCTCAGAATTAGTCCTGGGTCACGTGAACGCCGCAGCCCTACAGGCGGCGGGCGTGTTCTTCCTCACGCATGCGCACAATTCCTTTGCTTGTTCTTGGAGGAACCGGCGCAGACTCAGAGCCCTGGCCCGGAGGCGGGGCTGAGAGAAGAGGCGGGGGTGGTGGCTGCGCGCGTGCGCAGAAGGGAGGTCAGGGGCTGGGGTGCTGTGGCCGGAGCGGCGTGAACGACCGAAGGTAAAATGCAGGTGAGCGAGGTACCGGGTTAGGCGTTTGGAGGCGGTGGCCGCTCGTTTGTCCCGTTGCTCGGCTGCCGGGCTTGCGGGAAGCGCCAGGCTCTGCAGGCATGAGGAGGAGACCGCGCCAGTCTAGGCCCCGCCCAGGCGCGGTGCAGCGGGGCGGACGTGGTCCCCGCGGGGCCAGGACCGAGTGTCGCCTTCGCACAGTGCCTATACCCCAAATATCTGTCCTCGGGGGCTTCCTCAATGAATCTTTAGGTCTTTCTCCACCGGGTCCTGTGAACGAGTTGCCGGATCCCACGTGACAAAAGTTACTTGCTATTAACTCCCTTAATGACTGTTTGTAGGGATGTGGACGCTGAGGCATGGAGAAGTGGGAGGTCCGGCCTTGGTGGCAGGGGTCCTATCCGGTAAAGCAGCCGCGGAGCCCGCGTTCCTGGCTGCACTTAGAGCTGGCTAAGGGCTAAGTTAACACCCTCTTCCTCTGAGTCTTGGTGTTCACTTGGGCTGCGCTCCATTTCGGACCACCTGGGTTCCAGAGCGCAGCCCAGGGGTTCCCCTGCTCAGTGCTGGAAGTTTTCCTTGAAGTGGGCAAACTCCCCTCGTTTTGTGTTTTTTCTATAAGTGGGATCTTCTAATGGACTTTGAAGCATAAAGAAAATGAATGCTCCGCCGAACACCTTGGAAATAGGCATCCTTCTGAGCAAAACTCTGTGACAAGTAAATTTTGCCACTGTCCAAGGACCCTGCCCTCCCTAATCTTGCTGTGGTCAGGAATTCTGGTTAAGTACCCTCTGTGCAGTGACAGATGGGAAATGGAGATGGTGTGGGATTGCTTGGGTGGGGGGATCATTGGGGGCAGTGGGAGATGACCGTCTGTAAGGACCGTGAGTCTGCCACAGCCAGATACTCTTAAACCGCAAAGAGGAAGTACAGGGACTATGCTGGCCCCTCTGCATCTTCTGTCCTTCATGTCCCTTCTTTAAAATGCCACCTTTTCTGAGGCCTTCCCTGACCACCGGTGGAAAGGAATCTGTTTCTTCCCATGTATTTCAGCAAGATTGTTACACAGAAGCGGGGCTGGAGCCCGGTTACTCCAGAGCCCTCTTCCACAGTGCTCCTTGATTTCTTGTTCCAGACCAAGTCTGGGCTCCATTAGTGGTGTTCCTGTCACACCGCCAAACTGGGGCATGGGCAGCTGGCATCTGGATCTAAGAGCCCACTTTGACATTGATCTTTCTGACATTTGATCCTCATATATTTGGCCAACAGTTCAAGCAGGGCAGTGGTGTCTTTCTAAACACCATGCCTCTCCTAAGCTTGTGAGGATTACGTGAGTAGGTACAGGTAAAGGGCTTAGAAAAGTGCCCAGAACTTCGTGTTTAATAAACATATCTGTTAAGAGCTGCTCTGAGAATTCTGTCACCCTAGTCCTAGGCTCTCCTCCTCCCCCTTGGATTCTGCTGAAGCCTCTCAGGGCTTTGAGATGCTCAAAATGTCACCATCTCTTTGCTCGTGGGCCCTTTCCCTCAAAAGCTTTTTCCTAAGGCCTTATATTCCTGTGGCTGGTTTCTTCCCACCATCAGGTGGTGGTTAAATGTTACCTCCTATGGAGACATTTCTGTCCACCCTATGTAATGTGGGTCCCTTCTAACTTTCTTGACCAGCAGCCTATTTGTCATTGTTCTTGTCACAAGTATCTGTGTGTGTGTGTTTATAATTTGTATATATATATATATATATATATATATATACTTGTTCAATAACTGTCTTTTCCTCTTGACTATAAGGCAAGTGGCTGTTCAACCGTGCTTCTTTGTTGTCTAATATATGTAGTAGGTACTTAAAAAACTGTTGACTGAATCATTCCAAGTCATTCATATAATAAAAACATTGAACAGAAGTCAGATCACAGCCTTGGTATCAGTCCTGATGCTGATCTGCACATAATATCCTGGTTTTTAGCCAAGACTAGCTTCAGGGACTGTGGGGCTTTTGATACTTTCTTGGAAATAGACCACAGAATAATTTGGTTTGAATTCCCCCTTTCCCACCACTTTGCCACATGGCCCCTTGCCCAGTATGGCACCCTCCATACTGGGCTTTTGCACTCATGGCAGCCTTGTTCCTCTTTTTTTTTTTACACTGCAGACGAAATGAATGATTTATTAAGGGATGGCTGGTGCTCGCTCGGGCACAGCAGCCAGCCTTGCTCCTCTTGTTCTAGGACCCCAATGCAGACACTGAGTGGAATGACATCTTACGCAAAAAGGGCATCTTGCCCTCGAAGGAAAGTCTGAAAGACTTGGAAAAGGAGGCAGAAGAGGAGGAGCAGAGAGCCCTCCAGCAGTCAGTGGGTGAGCTGCTCATTTCCTTGCTCCTTGTGTTTCTGGGTTAGAGGACAGCTTTCTAAGCTGCTGACCACTGTGGTAGAAGGATCTATTTTTTTTTTTTTTTTGAGACAGTCTTACTTTGTCTCCTTGGGTAGAGTATTATGGCATCCTAGCTCACAGCAACTTCAAATTCCTCGACTCAAGTGATCTCTTGCCTCAGCCTTCCAAGTAACTGGGACTATAGGCACATGCCACAGTGTGGGGCTATTTTTCTATTTTAAGTAGAGATGGGTTCTCACTCTTGCTCTGGCTGTTCTTGAACTCCTTAGCTTAGGCAGTCCACCTGCGTTGGCCTCCCAGAATGCTAGGAGTGGCTAGGAGCCACTGTGCCCTGTCTAGAAGGATCTTCTGAGCAGGAGAAGGGCCAAAGTGCTGGCACCTCTGTAGGACCTCAGGCACATCACAGGGTGTCTCTAGCCTTTACCTTCCTAGGCCATAGACTTAGGGAGACTTCAGAGATCCTTTTTAAGTCATTGTCAGAGTCAGATGAGCATGATAATCCTAAAGAAAGCATTTCTGAGTCTTGACTTTCTGGTCTCTGATTCACTTTAAATAATGTCAGTGAAGTTTGATTAAAGTTTTCAATATTTGTATTCTCCTGAGTTATACTTTTATCATCTTTGTGGATTGATTGAGGATATTAAAATAGTTTAACTTGAGGAAGCATAAGATGTTTGTAATAAGTTCGGTGAGAGAGGGGTTTTCTCAAAGATAGCCTCGCTACCTGGATTGGAATTCCTTGGAGTGCTTATAAAGGAAAAAACCCATCTTTATTGAATCAGGGTCACTGAGGTGGAGCCTGAGAATCTGCATTTTAAATAGGTGCCATGAAAGATTTCTGGTGCATGCCAGACTTCGAGAACCACTGATCTCAGGGACTCGTACTTTTGCTTACATGTTGTAGTTAACTTAGAGAAGGATTTATTAGAAAATATTTATCCAGCAAATGTTTATTGAATGACTATCACATGTCATGTGCTACTCTGGGCGATGGGGATTTAGCTATGCACATGCCAGGCAAAATTCTCTGCCCTATGGAACTTACATTCTAGTGGAGAATCAGACAATAAATTGCCAAAGGTTCCAAGGTGTGGAGCAGCCATGGGGGGTAGGGGAAGGAAAGAGCCATCAGTGAAGCGAGGGTCATTGTTGACCTTGGCGAAGGTGCTTCCTGGAGTGATGAGGGGAGGAAAAAGTCTGATTTGATTTTGGGAAGTAGTGTTTATGGCAATAAAAATATAGATTTTATAGCAGTTGGTTACAAGAAACAGTAGAGCTGCCTGTCACTCTTAATGAAAAACAAGGAAGTACATGATAATCACCTTTGACTCTAGGAAGGGTGTGCACGGGGAGAACACTGAACAGGGTCCTCTGTCTCCTTGGGTGATATGAGAACTATTCATGTTCTTGAAGATTGGACCAGGTGACTTCAGGCAAATCTCTCATTTTATACACTTGGAAAAACCATACCTTATTGTGTGGAGGTAGGAGAGTCAAGTCTGCAGGAATCAACATAGGCCTATCTTTTTTGTAAAAGCTCTGTACTTCTAGTATAGTAACTTAAGTATTTTTGTTTTTCTTTTTGGCGGGCTGGTAGTCTTTTGGTGTTGTGTGATTTTAGAGGAAAGGCAAAGGGAAAAAAGCAAATGCATGTTTGTCCGTCTTTTAAAATGTTTTATTCTTTGCCAATGTAACTAAATTCAGTGAAAACATACGAAGATATGACTTTGGAAGAGCTAGAGGATCATGAAGATGAATTTAATGAGGAAGATGAACGTGCTATTGAAATGTACAGGTTAGTGCTGCCCAGAGAGATGGTTTGTTTTTTGTGTGGTAATAAAATGTGTTTCCTTTGAAAAACTAATTTCCCAGCTGAGATAACCTTTGGAAAGGGCAGTAATTAAATAGAAATATTGCAAATTTTAACAAACTGGTCTTAGACTTTTGCCATGAGAAATAATCATACCTGGACCATTGTACATTGTCTTCTGAAAGATACTTGTGTGTGTGCCCCTGCTTGTGTGTACATTTGTGTATAATGTTTCTCTCCGCCTGTGGTATAGGCAGCAAAGACTGGCTGAGTGGAAAGCAAGTAAACTGAAAAATAAATTTGGAGAAGTTTTGGAGATCTCAGGAAAGGATTATGTTCAAGAAGTTACCAAAGCCGGTGAGGGGTTATGGGTAATCTTGCACCTTTACAAACAAGGGTGAGCTGATCTTCCATGCTATCTATAAAATATTAATTTGAATTTATGTTTTGAATATCTCAAGCTTAATCCACATCAGAGGGATTTTTTTCTGTTTGTTTTGTTTGGCTGCTTTTTTTTCTGTCTAGTTAGGTGTTTTGTTGCTGGCTTACCCAAACTTTGTTGCCTGACTTTCATCTTTCAATTTAATATTTGTCACTAATACAAATGACCCTGTTAAAGTGTAGCAATGAAGACTTCGCTTTTCTTTTTCTGAAAGAAATTCCTAAGTGCTCTATCCTTCTAGAAGAACTCTGGCAGTTCAGAATTCCACACGAGTAATCCCTCTTACAGATGGTGAGCTGGCCTCTACAGTGACTGCCAGTGCTAAGTGGTGCTGAGGTCCTGTGGTGTTTTCCACATGCCCAGTCCTGCTCTTACACTGTAGAGTCCAGTGCCTATTGAGGAATTTCTTCAAAGCAGGAAATGCTAACTGGGACGTAGTTCACACATTCTAAATCTTCAGTGTTATGTCATTCAACCTTACAGAAAGGCGTGGCAGTGATCTTTTACATTGAAGTTTTTCTGACTTACTTTTGTGTCAAAATAAATTGGACTTTGGATTTAGAGTTCTTCTGAGCATATTAGAAACGTTTTGAAAAAATATTGATCCATTTTAGCTAGCAGCAGAATGACTTGTGAAACTGTTGTGAGGCTTCATATAAGGTAAAAGTAGTTGAGCTTTTTAAAATTTAAATGTGGAATCACAGTTGCTTCTGTTTTTCTTTCTGTTTTATAGGATTCCCCTCTGTGCCCTGATAAATCAGTACTTCAATGAACTTGCCAGGAAGTTTCCTGATGTCAAATTTATCAAAGCCATTTCAACAACCTGCATACCCAACTACCCTGATAGGAATCTGCCCACAATATTTGTTTCCCTTGAAGGTGAAATCAAGGCTCAGTTTATTGGTCCTCTGGTGTTTGGCGGCATGAACCTGACAAGAGATGGTAAGTGGCTCTTGGAGACAGACGAGGGCAGTGAGAGGTGCGGAGGGATGTTTCTGTTGGAGAGAGTACTTATTTCCTAGACAAGTATTATGATGTTTTGTCAAGTTCTCCTTTGCCTCTGTGTGGGTGATTGTTAAGAGGGAAGAAGCACATTTAATGTCTCATCTCAGGCAAATAATCAGAAGCAGTTACAACCAGATTCTAATAGTTACTCAGTTCAAGGAATGCACAGTGGACTTAAATAAATATATTTAATATTAATATGGAATTTGTTTTGTCTCTGCAGCTGAGGGTTTTAAGTAGCAGATGAAGATTGCAGTACTCATTTTTTATTTAATTCATATGCCCATATTAGTGACAGATGCTAATATATGTATTTCTCTATGGAAATATTTTTCCAGTTGAATATCTTAGTAGCTTTTATTTATATTAAAATTTTATTGAATTCTGACTTTTAACCCAGAAGGATGTGTTTTTTTTCCCTTTTGAGCTGTTACACGTAGAGGTGTCAAAATACACATGTACATGCCACGTGGAAGAGATCCGAGGCCAGAGGCTTTCACACTACGTAAAATTCCTTATCTCTTTTGAAATAATATGCTCAACTATGCGTTACTAGTCTTCTAAAAGCATATTTTTAAGCGTGACTTTATGATACTAGAGCACTAAGATACTCAACTGGGAGGAACATAAACACGCACGTATACACATGTACACATCAGATACAGTAGTCACATGTTTGTTCAAGGGCATATGGCTTTTCAGACTAAATTTAGTTGCCTCTTATTTTGACCTTTTTTGAATGTACTATGAGAGGAGGGAGATAGGTATACAATCATAGTCTTTATTTCTAGAAAAAGTCTTACTTAAGGACTAGTGAACTTACCTATAATAACGATGTTGTGTGTAGGTGAACAATTACATATATATACTTATACATACACACATATGCATATGTATAGATGTATAAATATTTTCTTGAGTCAAGAATTAGAAGTCTTGGGTTGTTCTAAAGAAATTTGTTGAATTTTGTATAATATTGAGCCAAAGTACTTAGAACTGGAAATAGTGATGTTATTCATCTCTGTAGAGCATTCTCCCCCGACCCTGCGTTACTGAGGTGATTGACAAAGAAAACTATATATTTCATGTATGCACCATGATTTGATGTGTGTATACAATGTGAAATGATTACCACAGAGAAACTAGTTAACATATCCATCACCTCACGTCATCCTTTTTCTTTTTTGTAGTGAGAAAAGAGATCTACTCTCCCAGAAAACTGAATATACCATACATGATTATTAACTGTAGTCACTGTGCTGTACACTAGATCTCTAGAATTTATCTGTCCTATAACTAAAAGTTTATACACTTTGACCAATGTCTTCTATTTACCCCCAACCCCTGGTAACTACCGTTCTAGTTTGTTTCATGGAACACTTCAAATTCATATGACTTCAACAAAATTAGTTGTCAGAATTTAATAGAAGTACCCAATTAGCAGAATGTCTCTGCATTGATCTTCCTTTAAGCCAGGATAGTTGTTTTAGAATCTTTTGAGTAGTCCCTTAGTTTAGTCTGGGTTCTTCTATGCAGTGGAAAAATACATCATTTAATTTCACTTCACAAGGTCTCACTCCATGTGGAGTTTGAGTGAGATATAGGAGCTAAGTCTTTAGTCACTGATTCTTTTTACTGTTTGATACTTTATTCATTTGTTTTTTATTACTGAGAACAAATGTATCAGTTCAAGGGTGTCATTATACATTTATCCTTTGATCCAAGATTGGGGTATTATTTGACTTGAGGCTGAAGAATTTCCTTTTATTCTACTATGAAACTAATTTAGGGTTTTCACATGAAAGATATAACGAGTTACAACCTAAGAATAGGGGGAAGGGGGAAAGGGAAGGGAGGAAGGGGGGAAGGTGGGTAGAGGGAAGGGGATTGGTGGGATTACACCAGCGGTGCATCTTACAAGGGTGTATGTGAAACTTGGTAAACGGTCTGTGAAGCTAGTGAATGATGCCCCATGATCATATCAATGTACACAGCTATGATTTAATAAAAAAAAAAATTTCCTTTTATTAACTAAAATAAGATTTAATGATTAGATTGTCAGCAGGCCCATAGAAATTATTTCTTTTAAATGTTTCATGCTGATTTCTTGCCTGAGAAATTGTCCAAGCTGGGAAACTGCAGTCATTAGAGGATAGGCTTATTCTTTGTTATTTTATTTTAATTTCCATATAGATTCAAGTTTAAACAGTACCTCATTTGATCTCATCTTCTGAAAATATGTTTGAAACTATTTTGTTTTCCTTCTTAAATGAATGATTTTTTTTTAATTTTTTTTTTTTAGGCACCTTAAAATTATGGTACTAAAATTAAATTGTCATCATTTTGATAACTGATGTTTTCTGCTTAGAAAACCCTTGGCTGAATGGATTCAGGGTGTGGAGAGCAGTGCCCATGGTGCTTCACAGGATTTGCTTTTTCTTTATCATGTAGTGTTGGAGTGGAAACTGTCTGAGTCTGGTGCGATCAAGACAGACCTGGAGGAGAACCCCAAGAAGCCGATTGAAGACGCCTTGCTGTCCTCTGTACAGTGCTCTGTCCCCACGAGGAGGGACAGTGATTCTGAGGGTGACTAGGGCTGTAGCTACCACAACTTGCCAAACTCTCTTGATGGATTTTTGTAAAAAAGAAACAGCAAGAATGAGTCCTTTTGGTTTTTAGTGTTTTATAATTATGTTTTAAATCTCAGATGTTTTATAAATAATTATTGGTGGGGATTCTATTAAATTTCTTGGAACTCTCTTTTTAAATTATAATGTTTCTTTTTAAAAAAATTAAAACCAATTTTTAGAATAGCAAATGTCTGTTTTCCTCCGTTATATTTTAAGTAAGCCATAAAACCTAATCACTATTTTATGATGTATAGAAAGGAATATGGAGTTTTAAATGTGAATAAATTATACAGTGGATAATTGCAAACTAAGCTTTACAGTTACATTGTTTTATTTTTATTTTATAAAGATAGCAATAGGAGTATCAACTTGATTAAAATATCAGAATAATATCTAGAGGAAAAAATCTTAGTATTTATCTTATTTAGAAGAAATAGACAATTTTTGTGAAACTGTTGTCTTACCAAAGCAATAATGAAAAGACTCCAGTTTACTGCTATATTTGAGTAAATGTGTTTTCTAGGTAAAATACTGTTTATCTCAAACTGTTGAGTATCAGCTATTTTGATTCCATAAAAGTCACATTAAATTATTTTTTGGAAATAAAGATACAAGCACACATATAGATAGATAAACTGTGTCTCATTCAGTCAATGAAAAACATATCCCATTGTTTTGTGAACCAAAATCTTGTTAGCTTTATCACTTCTTGTCAAATTGACAAGAAAAACTAGGGGAAAAATTATTTTCTTATATCTGTGTTGCATGATACAGTGCTTAATGCTGGTTTGAATCTTAAAAATCTGAAGCAGAGCATGGAGTTCTTCGATTATTTGTAAAATTTAATTTTGCATTAATTTGAAGAATGATAAGCAGCTGTCACCCATTTTGTCTGTCAGAGGTGTCTGTCTGAGTGATACTTGATTTTCTACATACATGAGAGCCAGTGCTGCTGATAAAAATGTACTCTCTTCATGGTTTACTTTGAAAGGTGTCTAATGAATTTTAATCACAAGGTTGAAATAATTTTGGTCAGTTCTGTCACAAAATGCTGTTCCCATGGGATTTGAAGGAGAGCTGCCTTCTCAGAATTTCTATTGGTAGCTGACATCATGAAATACCGGGAGAAGAACAAAAGTGGAAAGTTTGATGCTACATTTGCCTGGGAGCTTTAACGTGTGCACTTACAACAAGAAAAAGAGAACCCTACTTGACTGGGGCAGCATCTAGCAGGATCTAATTCTAAATGTTTGCTATACCTCTTTGGTCTAGCTGTGAAAAATCATCATCTTCTTTCCTCCATGCCAGACTAACATACATAGTTTGACAGCAGCAAAAAGCTCAGGTGCCTGTATGTGGCCTTGGTGAATGAGCCTGTTTGGCCACTCAGAACCCGGGCAGTTTAGTCATCTAAACTTGGTTTAGAGAGAGAAGCATCTCTATCTCAAAATTTTGACTGTGATTTAGAACTTGACCTGCAAGTTTCCAGGCTGTTTAAATCTGGGAGATGTCCCCCTTACTGCTGTCTTCTGTGTCCTTTGGCACATGACTGGTGTGACAAGGGTGATAAAGTTTGGTTATAAGCTTAGAGTTCCCCCAGTTGCACAGCAGGAACACAGTGGCCAGGGAACAGACAAGAAGGGCTCCTGGAAGTCGTCTTCTGTGCTGGGTAGGAAAGGTTAAGTGGGTGCGAGGTAACCCTTTCTTACGTGGTTGGTGGGGAATAGTTCCAGAAAATTGAGATAGTAAATGATGGGGAGAAGTGAAATGAGTAAGATTATATAATCAAATACAATTGATTCTGACATCCTTATTTTGCAGAGGAGAAAGAGGATGTATACACCTCCTTCATCAAAAACCTAACTTTACATTCTCAGCTGCCCTGGTGGCGGGTCACTGCTTCTGCAGAGGCCCACAGCAGAGCTGCTCCCTGGTGGTTCAGGACTGGCTACAAAAGACACTTTGTGAGAGAGAAAAGGGTGGCTTAGAAGGGTATCCTCTGTCACCAGTACCTACATTTTTTTAAAAAATCATATTGTCTCTAGTTTTACTTACAAATTTTGGGGTCATTATGTAAGTAAATACTCAGGGAGGCTTGACAAACCACTCGTGTTGTGACTGTGGTACCTTAGAATCATGTTCCCATGACAGTCATTTTGTCCTTGTAGAAACCAACTGTTACTCATAAATAGAATGAATATAATAACAATGAAAAGTTTTTAATATTGTGAGAATTACTAAAATGAGACACAGAGATGTACCCGTGTTGTTGGGAAAATGGTGCTGATAGACGCTGCCACAAACCTCCACTTTGTTAAAAGCCCAATAACCGTGAAGTGCAATAAAGCAGTGCACGATAAAATGAGGGAGGCCTGTGAATCGCTTAGGGGGTTTCTACAAATGTCATTAAGAGTCAGCTCTGAGGCCTTTTTCTTCTAGTTTGGATGCTGGCGCTTTCTTGATCCTACCAGAAGGTGGCGACAACTTGACTACAGTTGCCACCCAGCCAGCAGTAACCACAGGATGCACTTGACCTCAGATGTTAACAATGAGGGGAGAAAGTGCTTAGAACTGGTGCAGTGGCATAGTATTATCCCACAGTGAAGGTGTGTTAGGTTATTTTTAGCATGACCATTCTAGATTTTAATTTTGAAAACAGATCTTTAGCTCTCTGAATCTGCTTGTTGACAATTAGGATGTTGAAAACACCAACTTCCTAATAAGAAAAATGCAGTTAATATTCCTTGAATATATATTATACTGAATACAGATTTTTTAATAAGCATAGCTGTGTACATTAATGCATTTATGGGGTACAATGTGCTTGTTTTATGTACAATTTGAAATACAACAAATTGGTTAACACAGCCTTTACTGCACTCTCTTCATTATTGTTAAGACATTTATACTTCACACTTAGTAGATTTGACATGTACTTTTGTAAAATGCACCATAGGTGTGGTCCGACCAACTACACTCCCTCCACCCAGCCTCCCCCCTTCCCTCACCCACCTCTTCCTCTTTCCCTTTCATCTTGGCCTGTAGTTGGGTTATAGCTTTCATATGGAAGTGTAGGTGATTATATATTGGTTTCATAGTAGGGCTGAGTACATTGGATCTTTATCTTCCATTCTCGAGATACTTTACTAAGAAGAATATGTTCCAGCTCCATCCAGGTAAACATAAAAGAGGTAAAGTCTCCATCTTTTTTAA
The DNA here is from genome assembly GCF_027406575.1 of Nycticebus coucang. Taxonomy (NCBI): domain Eukaryota; kingdom Metazoa; phylum Chordata; class Mammalia; order Primates; family Lorisidae; genus Nycticebus; species Nycticebus coucang. Next base: position 94,990,950 of record NC_069783.1, read on the forward strand.
GGCTGCATAATTGAATACAGAGTTTTAAAGAATGAATAAAAACCAGTACTTTTTTGGCAAGTAACTTTCTCTGAGATTATTTTTAAAAATGTAAAGAAATATTTCAAAATACACATGTGTATTACCTAAAAATTGAACTTAGTAAAAAGTTGAATAATTAAGTCAATCCTTTACCTTTTAGCAAACATTGTAGAAAAGCATTAAAAACCTGCAACTTTTCCACCGAACTCAAGTCTTGGTGACAAGAAAAGACGTTATCTCTAAGGAAAAAAAACGACACCCCCAAACTCACAACTTTCTGTTTTATCTGGAATTTGACATGTGCAAATGAAATAACACACACTGTCCAGGCAGTATCTATATCAATATCAGTGTAGCTCTCTCTTATGTCCCTTACTGATCTAGGCGGCACTTTTTCACTCTGATTTAGCTTCTCATCCTACTGGGAATGAAATGTGAGGAGTTAAGTACACTTAGCAGATACATATTTCTTAGTATAATGCTACAGTTCCCAAACTGTATGCTGAGATGCCTCCGAACCCTGCAGCAAGTTCATGGCAACAAGATACTCTAAGTGTTTAAGGGAAACAGTACAATACTGCATATATATCAAACATCACAGGAACTATATAGTTCACTGTTTGAACTTTAGCTGGTGCCATAGCCCTTTTGATGATCTTATATCTTCCCAGAGCTGAGTTTTTATTGGTTGCTCTGAGAAAAGCAGATACAGCTCAAAAATTATCATGGAGCAGGAAATAGTGGCATCTGATCAAAGTCCAGGATTCAAGAAATTGTGCGGCACCCGATAGTGAATCACACCATGTTAATAAGTAATAGAACATGTATATTATTTTTCTTTCAATTTTCACATTTTTTTCAAGCAGCTTAAAGGTTTTAGGACATAAAAGCTTATGAAGTTGTTCAGTTCTACTTAACACAGATACGCACAGTATCCCTCAGTATGGAGGAGGGTGTTCCAGGACTGACCGTGTAACCAAATCCTCACCCTCGAGGCTGGCAGTGGGTATTGAGAAATATGTCTATACGAAAAGGCCATATAGGCAGGTTTTGCATCGTGAGAATAGTATATATTTGGTGTGCTTCTGGTTAAAAATAAGCCAGGTATGAGTTCAAACCCATGTGGTTCAGTGGTCAACTATGTTTCTTTTGGCTTAGGGGCACAATGAAAAAAAATCCATTAACCAATGGAAATTGAGGAACCCCTGAATTGATACATTGATATTCAGATGTGTAATTGAATCTGAAACTATACTGACTGGGAAAAATTCATTCCCAAGGCTTGACTATATTTTTTGTTTCTTTGTTTTTGGTTTTGCATATCTTTTCTTATTATTATTAAATCATAGCTGTGTACATTAATGCGATCATGGGGCACCATACACTCGTTTTATAGACCATTTGACACATTTTCATTACACTGGTTAACATAGCCTTCCTGGCATTTTCTTAGTTATTGTGTTAAGACATTTATATTCTACATTTACCAAGTTTCACATGTACCCTTGTAAGATGCACTGCAGGTGTAATCCCACCAATTACCCTCCCTCCGCCTATCATCCTCCCTCCCACCCCTCCCTCTCCCCCTTACCCCTATTCTTAGGTTATAACTGGGTTAAAGCCATAAATTAGTTTCATAGTAGGGCTGAGTACATTGGATACTTTTTCTTCCATTCTTGAGATACTTTCTAAGAAGAATATGTTCCAGCTCCATCCATGTAAACATTAAAGAGGTAAAGTCTCCATCTTTCTTTAAGGCTGCATAATCTTCCATGGTATACATATACCACAATTTGTTAATCCATTCGTGGATCAATGGGCACTTGGGCTTTTTCCATGACTTAGCAATTATGAATTGGGCTGCAGTAAACATTCTGGTACAAATATCTTTGTTACGATGTGATTTTTGGTCTTCTGGGTATATACCTAGTAGAGGAACTATAGAATTGAATGGCAGATCTATTTTTAGATCTCTAAGTGTTCTCCAAACATCTTTCCAAAAGGAACGTATTAATTTGCACTCCCACCAGCAGTCTAGAAGTGTTCCCTTTTCTCCACATCCATGCCAACATCTCTGGTCTTGGGATTTTTGTGATATGGGCTAATCATACTGGAGTTAGATGATATCTCAAAGTAGTTTTGATTTGCATTTCTCTGATAATTAAAGATGATGAGCATTTTTTCATATGTCTGTAGGCCGTGCTCCTGTCTTCTTCAGAGAAGTTTCTCTTCAAGTCCCTTGCCCAGCCTGCGATGGGATCACTTGTTCTTTTCTTGCTTATATGTTTGAGTTCTCTGTGAATTCTGGTTATTAAACCTTTGTCGGAGGCATAACCTGCAAATATCTTCTCCCATTCTGAGGGCTGTCTGCTTACGTTACTTACTGTGTTCTTGGCTGTGCAGAAGCTTTTTAGTTTGATCAGGTCCTAGTAGTATATTTTTGAAGCTGCTTCAATTGCCTGGGGGGGTCCTTCTCATAAAATACTCACCCAGACCAATTTCTTCAAGGGTTTTCCCTGCACGCTCTTCTAGTATTTTTATAGTTTCATGTCTTAAATTTAAATCTTTAATCCAGTGAGAGTCTATCTTAGTTAATGGTGAAAGGTGTGAGTCCAGTTTCAGTCTTCTACAGATCGCCAGCCAGTTCACCCAGAACCATTTGTTAAATAGGGAATCTTTTCCCCACTGAATGTTTTTAATTGGCTTGTCAAAGATCAGATAACGGTAAGTAGCTGGATTCATCTCTTGGTTCTCTATTCTGTTCCAGACATCTACTTCTCTGTTTTTGTGCCAGTACCATGCTGTTTTGATCACTATGATTTATAGTATAGTCTGAGGTCTGGTAGCATGATTCCTCCTGCTTTGTTTTTATTTCTGAGTAATGTCTTGGCTATTCGAGGTTTTTTCTGATTCCATATAAAACAAAGTATTATTTTTTCAAGATCTTTAAAGTATGACAGTGGAGCTTTAATAGGGATTGCATTAAAATTGTATATTGCTTTGGGTAGTATGGACATTTTAACAACGTTGATTCTTCCCAGCCATGAGCATGGTATGTTTTTCCATTTGTTAACATTTTCAGCTATTTCTTTTCTTAGAGTTTCATAGTTCTCTTTATAGAGATCTTTCATGTCTTTTGTTAGATTAACTCCCAAATATTTCATCTTCTTTGGCACTGCTGTGAGTGGAATAGGGTCCTTAACTGTTTTTTCAACTTGACTATTGTTGGCATATATAAAGGCTACCGATTTATGAATGTTGATTTTGTAACCTGAGACGCTGCTGCATTCCTTGATCACTTCTAAGAGTTTTGTAGTAGAGTCCCTAGTGTTTTCCAGATATACAATCATATCATCTGCGAAGAGCGAAAGTTTGATCTCTTCTGACCCTATATGGATACCCTTGATCACCTTTTCTTCCCTAATTGCGATGGCTAAAATTTCCATTACAATGTTAAAGAGCAGAGGAGACAATGGGCAGCCTTGTCTGGTTCCTGATCTGAGTGGAAATGATTTCAATTTAACTCCATTCAATACGATATTGGCTGTGGGCTTGCTGTAGATGGCCTCTATCAGTTCAAGAAATGTCCCTTCTATACCAATTTTCTTAAGTGTTCTAATCATGAAGGGATGCTGGATATCATCAAAAGCTTTTTCTGCATCAATTGAGAGAATCATATGGTCTTTGTTTTTTAATTTGTTTATGTGCTGAATTATACTTATAGATTTACGTATATTGAACCAGCCTTGAGATCCTGGGATAAAACCAACTTGGTCATGATGTATAATTTGTTTGATACGTTGCTGGATTCTGTTTGTTAGGATCTTGTTGAATATTTTTGCATCTATATTCATTAGTGATATTGGTCTATAATTTTCTTTTCTTGTTGGGTCTTTTCCTGGTTTGGGGATCAGGGTGATGTTTGCTTCATAGAACATGTTGGGTAATCTTCCTTCTTTTTCTACCTTTTGGAACAGGTTGAGTAATATAGGTACTAGTTCCTCTTTAAAGATTTGGTAGCATTCTGACATGAAGCCATCTGGTCCCGGGCTTTTCTTTTTAGGGAGATTTTGTATGGTTGATGCTATTTCAGAACGTGATATTGGCCTGTTCAACATTTCCACTTGATTCTGGCTAAGTCTTGGAAGGTGACGTGCTTCCAAGTATTGGTCAATTTCCTTCAGATTTTCATATTTTTGAGAATAAAGTTTCTTGTAATATTCATTAAGGATTTTTTGAATTTCTGGGGAGTCTGTTGTTATTTCCTCTTTGTCGTTTCTGATTGATGAGATTAGAGATTTTACTCTTTTTTTCCTGGTTAGGTTAGCCAAAAGTTTATCTATTTTATTGACCTTTTCAAAAAACCCAACTTTTTGATTTATTGATCTGTCATATAATTCTTTTGTTTTCAATTTCATTTAATTCTGCTCTAAAATTTTGGTTATTTCTTTTCTTCTACTGGGTTTGGGGTTGGAACGTTTTTCCTTTTCCAGTTGCTTGAGATGTCCCGTTAAGTTGTTAACTTCCCCTCTTTCAATTCTCTTGAGGGAGGCTTGCAGTGCTATAAATTTCCCTCTTAGGACTGCCTTTGCGGTATTCCAGAGGTTCTGATAGTTCGTGTCTTCATTGTCATTTTGTTCCAAAAATTTGGCAATTTCCTTCTTAATCTCATCTCTGACCCAGCTATCATTCAGCATAAGGTTATTTAACTTTCATGTTTTTGTTTGAGTATGCATATTCCTGTTGTTACTCAGTTCAACTTTTATTCCAAGGTGGTCCAAGAAGATGCAAGGAATAATTTCTAGTCCTTTAAATTTACTGAAGTTAGACTTGTGACCTAAGATGAGATCGATTTTGGAGTATGTTCCATGGGCTGATGAGAAGTATGTGTACTCAGTTTTGTTGGGATGAAATGTTCTGTAGATGTCTGCTAAATCCAAATGTTGGATGGTTAGGTTTAAATATAAGATTTCTTTGCTCAGCTTCTTATTGGAGGATCTATCCAAACTGCCAAAGGAGTGTTGAAATCTCTGACTATTATGGAGCTGGAGGAAATCAAGTTGCTCATGTCTGTTAGAGTTTCTCTTATAAATTGAGGCGCATACTGGTTGGGTGCATAAATATTAATAATTGAAATCTCATCATATTTAGTATTACCCTTAACAAATATGAAGTGACCATTCTTGTCCTTCCTTACTTTTGTTGGTTTAAAGCCTATTGTGTCTGCAAATAGAATTGTAACACCTGCTTTTTTCTGATTACTGTTTGCCTGAAATATGGATGACCATCCTTTCACCCTGAGTCTGTATTTATCTTTTAAGGTAAGATGTGACTCTTCTATGCAGCAAATATCTGGCCTGAGTTTTTGTATCCAGTCAGGTAACCTGTGTCTCTTTAGAGGACAGTTTAAGCTGTTCACATTAATGGAGAATATTGATAAGTCAGGTAAAATTTTGGGTATCGAGTTTTTTGAAAGTCCAGTGGACATTTTTAATCCTTTTACCACTGTGGAAATTGGAGTTTGATCCGATGTTTCTGAGTGAGTTTACTTTTGTGGTATAGGATTGGGTTGGTCATTATGGAGGATAGGTCTGAGAATATCCTGAACAACTGGTTTGGTTATGGCAAATTTCTTCAACATATGCATGTCATTAAAGTATTTAATTTCTCCATCATCAACGAAACTCAGTTTAGCTTGATACAGGAACCAGTGTTGAAAGTTATTTTGCTTTAGGAGATTAAATGTTGATGACCACCCTTTTCTGGCTTGAAAAGTTTCAGCAGAGAGATCTGCAGTCATTCTAATATTCTTCCCTTTGTAGGTAATGGATTTCTTACGTCTGGCTGCTTTGAGAATTTTCTCCTTCATATTAACTTTAGTGAAGTTAATTATGATATGCCTGGGGGATGTCTTATTGGGATTGAGTTGTGCTGGGGTTCTGAAACTGTCTGCTATCTGAATTTCAGAATCTCTTGGCATGTCTGGAAAATTCTCTTTCATAATTTCATGGAGAAGGGCCTCTGTACCTTGTGAGGCCATTTTATCACTTTCATGGATTCCAATGAGGTGGATATTAGCCTTCTTCGAATTATCCCAGAGCTCTCTGAGAGAATGATCTGTTTTTGCTCTCCATTTCTCTTCCTCTTTGAGAGTTTGGGAGTGTTCAAGGGCTTTGTCTTCAATGTCAGAAATCTTTTCTTCTGCTTGCTCCACTCTGTTACTGAGGGATTCTACTTTATTTTTCAGATCTTTGAGGGTTGCAAATTCTTGCTTCAGTGTGCCAAAATCTTTGGTGGTTTTGTCTTTAAATTTGTTAAATTCTTGAGACAACTTTCGAATTTCTCCTCAAATTTCTAATTCTGACTTTTGAATTGCTCCCCAAATTTCTAATTCCAAATTTTCCTCCATTCTATTAATCTTGTTTGCGATCCAAATTCCGAATTCGATTTCTGACATCTTGACCTACTTTTTATGAATGGGATCTTCAGTTACATCTGCCATATCTTTCCTTGCGGGGGTTGATCTATTCTGGTTATTCATGTTACCAGAGTTTTTCTGCTTATTCTGCCCCATGATTATTTTATACCATTTGATTTTTCCCCTGGAGCTTTGTCAAGGACCTGTACAGTGCTATGGCCTGAGAAACTGGGGACCTGTTTGGTGTGGTGGGGCTAAGTGGTTCTGTCTTGTTTTCAGCTGGTCTCTGTCCGACCCTAGTGAAACAGTTACTCTGGGTTGAAGTCTCAGGGGGCCTGCATTTCTATCCCAGATCTGTTCCATGGTGGTTGCCACCTGAGAAGATGCCCGGCCTCCTCTGGTTGCCCAGGTAGACAGGGGGTGTGGCTTTGGAATATCCGGGAGTGAGCCCTATTGTTGCCAAAAATGGCTGCTGCTCTGCACCTCAGGGCACCACTGCTCTGGTGTGGTTCCCTCTCAGCCAACTGTCCTCTCCTCACTCCCGTGCCGCAGAATCAGCACTGATTAGCTACAGTCTAGGCCCTGTCCACACCCCTCGAGAAATCACCCAAGAATCTAGACTCCTGGATAACAGGCCTCCAGACCTCAGAGTGAGAGTGGATGGGAGGGCTGGGAGCTCAGAATTGCAGGTAGAGAATATATACAGTTTTATACAGTTTTATGCCTGGCAGGAGAATGCCGTGGCACCCTAGTAGAGGAGGTAGGTCCAGTTTTTAGAGGGTCTCTCCCATGGAGTGTAGTGGGAAGACCTTTGAACTCTGCTCGTTTGTGTGTGGGGCACTCCAAGCTGTACTCATGGGGGAGGGTACTCCTGTGCTCTTGGTGATGGATTTTGTACCTTTTGTTTGTATCCTTGGAGTCGCAACTCCCCTCAGCGGGGTTTACGTGCGTTCTTCAACCTTCTCTCTTGGTGCAGCTCTAATCCACCAGGTTTTTTGCTAAATTTCTATCCTTTAACTCTCCTTCTGGACAGGAGCCTTAATTGAGAAGGGCCATGATCAAGCACTCCAGGTAATTTTTAGGATGATCCAGTTTGAAAATCTGTGCCTATTAAGAAGCTGTTGGTGTAATCTAAGCATGACGTAATAATGCCAGTCTAGACTCATGGAGTGATTACTGAACTCCATTAACCATTAGAATCCGATTATTTTTGAATTAACAAAGGAGATAGTTTAAAATGTCAGCCTGAGGACTAGATCCTGAAACCTGAGGTGACTCCAAATTTCCCCACAAGGATCAGCCTTCCTGAATAAATAGCTTGGTCTTTATTGTCACTGACAGTAGGGCTTGTTGGCCTGTCATGGTACCAGGGGAGCTTGTGCCTGAAGTTTCTCATCTATGGAAAGGATACGACCCAGATGGTTGTGAGGGGATTAAGTGAGCTAAGATTTGCAAGTACTTGAAGAGTTTTATTGCTGTCACTGTTACCATAATGGTTATCATCCTTATCGTCACCAGCAGCAGCATCCTATCCTTTAAAGGATTCAGGTTTTGGCATCACGAATGATTTGCTCATTTGAGATTCATTGGTTGGTCTAGTACATGGCAATTACCGACTTGGCCTTACGTGCCTTAGAAACTCTTATGCAGTACAAATTGTCAGTATAATTTGGGAAGAATCTTCAATTGCATCTTGGAATGCTCTTATTATGGATACTTCATATAGTCTTCCTTTTTATGTTTCCACCATTACACAAGCCTTTTGTTATGATGTTAAGAAGCACCCATTTTTCTCCCTAGATCATCTTTTACTCTCTTGGTGTCTTAGCCAGAGTCTTTCGGTGTAAGACACACAAGACCTTTATGTTCTCAGGGTGTGACATTTATCATTTTCCAAGACGACTCCTCCACATGGATTAAATGCTGCATCACAGTCACCTGGGTTATTTCAGACTATTCACCAGCCCTCTTTGCAAGCCCATCCACTAAGTTACAGGCATGTCATCAGCATGGGAGGACAAAGGCACTCTGAGAATTAGTGCTGTGCTGTGTTACCTCTGGGCCGCTCCTATTATTCCAAGATGTGAATTCTTTTAGAATAATGCACACCCCTTAGAGGCAAGTGACCACATTCAGAGAGTAAGACAAAGGTCTGTAGGGTTCAGGGCACATCTTAACATTTTTCATTGTGTTAGAATGAGTATGAGAGGGAAAATAGATGCAGACAGGTGCAGGATGTGAAGTAGAATGACGTTCTCTGAGCCTGATAACTCCTCCCAGGCTTCTGATCTTCCTGACTCACCCCAGCAGATCTTGCTGCTTCCAGTCTGCCCCACATATTCTGGGCAGTGAGAAGTCTGGGGAGAATAAACTTCATGTTAATGTATACATTCGTGTGCTTCAACCAGCAAACAATGGGTGGGAGAGGGAAGCTCTTCAGAATGAATCGAGTCATTCAGGATCTGTTTCCAGTGATTTCATGAGCCTGTGGCTACTAACAAATAGATACAATTCTTTCCAGAACTCTCTCCCTGTCTACTTGGACTTGTGACCTTCCACAGGTTAGACCATAAACTCACACAGGACACAATTTAAAGAAAGAAAAGGGCAAGGAAGGAAGGGGGGGAGGGAAGAATCAACGATGTCTGGTGGCCCTGTGTTGGCAAATATTTTAAAATTAATGAATTTGTCTCTTCTCTACTGCAAATAGAACAGTAGGTGGGTAAGAAGCTGTGCCATTTTTATTCAGGCTTTCATTTGAAAAAGATCAACTGAGGGGAAGATTTCTTTAATTTTCAACTGATAAGTTAGTTTAGGGGAGACTTTTGTAATGGATTTTTCCATGATCCATTGGCATCACAATCAGGGTTTGACCCCATGGTGGCAGAATTAGAGTTATGAAAAAAGTTTCTGCTAGGGTCCAGGAAGCATTATCCTTTACTGATTGGATGTGCTGGTGGGTGCATATGCATGTTACCGAAGAAAAGGAATCCAGCTCCTATGAGCTGAGCTCCTGGAGGGCCTTGGAAGCCACTATCATGCCGTGTCCTCTTTTGGAGACAGCAGGCCTGCTGAGTAAGCACGGAAGAACTCAGGGAACTCAATGTGTGCCCAAATAAAATCATTGCTTATTGGGGGCTCACCCCTGAAGAAGCAGTCTCTGGCTGCTTGGTGGCTGCAGAGATGTAAATTAGCCCCTGCCTAGGGCCTGTAAGAAATCAGGTCAGGACCAAGAGTCATCACGAGGCTGGGTCTGAAAGATGCATAATGAACTTGTCCTTTCCTAGGGAGATGTACCTTTTTATGAGATTTTTCTCAAGGTATGCAAAATAGGTGGGTTTCCTGCGAGTCTCTGATCTCTGTCTTAGCAAGAGAAGGCAGAAAGAAACAAAGAATGCTGAGCAAATACTGGAGGCTATAGATGGAGTCAATGCATAAAAAAATTTGACCCAGCTGGGGGCCTAAGAGCATGTGGTCTTGAGCTAAGCGACCTCAATTTAAACGCTCTTTTTCCTACTTGGTAGCTGTGTGACTTTGGGCAGTTTTCTTACCTAGTCTGAACTTCAGCTTCCTTAACTATAAACACAGACAATAATAGTGTGGGCCTCACAGGGCTGTTTCAAAGATAATAGTATAACCATAATACAAACAAATATTTGTGTCGTGCTTAGAACAATGTCTTGCACACAGCAATCATTAAGTGCTTATTATGGAAACCCATACATCAGACCTGGAGGTCTAGTTGCCATTGTAGCCTACCAACTCACCACAAACCGAGTGGTATAAACAGCCATCCTCTGCTTACACTCACAAATTCCATGACTAAGATCCAATGGCCTTCGCTCACCTGTGCTCAGTGAAGAAGTCTCAAAACGCTAGGGGTTGTTAGGCCAGACAGCTCAGTAGGTGCTCTGCCATGTGGGATAATGAAAGAGTTTCTCTAGAACAAGATTAGGGTATAAAAGTATAGACTTTATTTTATCTTCTGGGAGAGGGGGAGTGGGAGAGGGGAAGAAGAATGGAGAAAGGGAGACAAGAGAGAACAGGGAGATGGTGTCGCATCCCAAATAAAGAAAGGAAGAAGGCCTATGGTTGAGGTTAAGCAGTTGCTGAATTTAAGGGGGACAAAGAATAAATAAGGTACCTGCAGCCAAATTCACAAGGTATTGTGGATGTGAATTCTGTATCCCTTTTATCTCCAGCAAGGTTGAAGAGAGACTTTTTCTCAGGTGTTTCTGATCCTGAGGTCTGATGTTCATGTCCCATGGTTCATCGGGGACACTCAGGAACCCTGGAGGCTAAAGGGACAAATTCTAAAAGATAGAGGAGCTGGTAAAGAGAAGAATTTATATTTCCTTTTGGTCTGTTGGGCTCTTCAGTGGTTTGTGGAAACAGAAATCTGTAGGGTGCCTAGCAAGAGAATGTAGAAAATTGATCTTTAATTGTTACTAGCAAGTTGTAGGACTTGGCATATCCCTGTTATTTTTGTAATTTTTGCAAAGCTGCCCCTTTCAGGGGAACTAAGGTGGCTGGAGCTGTGTCATCCCTCACATGTCTGGGTTTAGGCTGGAGTGACTTGAAGGAGGGTCTCAGCTGGGACTGTTGGCTACGCATACTGTGGGGATGAAATCGCCATGAGCTTGACAGGAGTGCAGCCATTTTGGGAGACAGTGAGAGGAAGCAGGCCAGAAATCAAACTGCATGGCCGTAGCACGCTCTCGTAAATCCTCACGACCCTGACAAGAGTACAGCCATCTTGGGAGGACAGCTAATGACAGAAAGCAGGTCAGAGACCAAATGGCACAGTCACAGCAACCCCCTCCCCACACTCGTGGAATCCTTCAAGGCCAGTGTTCCTGGGAAACATCAGAACAAGCAATCTCCTACCTGGTCGGGGCTGACTCTACAGATAAGGCCCTGGTACAAGATTAACACTTTGGCAGAAGGAAGTAATTCTAAGATCAGTCCTTGATACAGCATTGTTCACTCTGCAGAAAAAACGATGACATCCCTCACCTCTCATAACGCCTTCCCAAATTTCAACTGTACCAATAAAAGTCTCTTGGAACCGTGACCTGGAAGCTGACTCTGGTCAGACTCCACTCTGCTCTTACTCTCTCCCAATAAAACCTTTCTAATCCCTGGACTGGCCTCCTCTCCTCTATGGACCCCACCCCCACTCTCCTGATCCCCTCACATACCTTCACCCTGGCTCCAGCTTTGTAGTTTAGAGGTTGTGATTCCAAAGAGGGAGCAAGTGAAGGGAGTGAGAAGACAGCTGTGCAGCTGGACCTAGCCCCAGACATCACGAATGTCACCCCCAGTACATTCTAGTGGTTGTGGCTGCACAAGTCAGTTAAGATTCAAGAGGTGGGGACGTAGAGCCCACCTCTCCATGACATTTGATCTGGCAGGGGGAGGGGAGTTCCTCAACTGCCACAGCAGCTTTGGACATCCCAGGAGCATTGCTTACATAGGCAGAACTGTTCCCCTGGCCTTCTTCGGCAGCAGCAAACACCCCAGCTTGGCTTTGTTCACCCTGCTGGGTGTGCCTAACTGAACTGACTCTAAAAATCAGCACCTACCCCCTCACAGGGGTAGAAATGCAGGACTTTGAAGTGACTTGCAGAGACCACAAAGCCAGGATCAGAGCCTAGTTCTCCGTATTCTGCCATCAGCCACAGCTGCTGATAAATCCTATTACCTGAATTCAGCACTGGGTTGCTATTCTCATTCCACTGAGGTTGCCTGGGCTCCATTGTTTTAATTACAGGCTGTTATTTCATTTAAAAAGTCAGCGATAGGATTAAGGATGCTGTCATTTTAAAAGGCAGACTCCTGGCCTAAAACCTCTTAGTGAATCAGAGGACAAATGTTCCCATTGTGCTGGTTAAAAATAGGAGCAATGGAACAAGTGACAGAATGAGATGAATACCATTAAAGTGTAATTACATTTACTGTAAATGGGAGCCTGGGGACGAGTCTATTCTAGGCAGGAAAGCTCTACCAGAGCCTGTGACATGGAAAACCCAAAGCCTTAGCTGATGGCTGCTTTTGTATTTTGAAATTTTTGTGGCATATATTGTTACAGATTGTTCTTAGCGTCCATTAGCCTTATTAAGGGTATTTGAAAGAACTGTTTCACTCCAGAGGAAAATAAGAACCTGATAGTCCTTTGTGGTAAATGATTTTTGTTCTTCTGGGTAGATACCTAGTAATGGGATTGCAGGGTCAAATGGAAGGTCTACTTTTAGATCTTTGCTTAGTAAAGTATCACAAGAATGGAAAAATAAATATCCAATGTACTCCATACTAATATGAACTCAATATACAAACAATTGCATGTTCATAAGAATAATAAAACAATAATACAGTCCAGTGGGGGGAAGAGGGAAGTGGGGAGGGGGAGGACGTCCGGCCGAGGAGGGAGGGATGAGGCGGGATGGCACCTATCGTGCACATTGTGAGGGTGTAGATCACGTCCCCTGGGTGAAGGGCTCGTCTACAGATGGGACTTTACCCTGGAAGGGAGAACAATGTAACCTAAATATGGTACTCTCATATTAATTTGAAAATAAATAAATAAATAAAGTGATAGGCCTTAAAAAAACAAAAGAACCACCTTGAATCTCGGAATGTTGCTTTCCTGTTGTTCTCAAGAGGCAACGCTGGACGGTCTCTGTCTGCCTGTCACCTCAATAGTCAAGTGTAGTAGCTGGAGTGGATGTATCTGAAAGGCAGGATTAATTTTTTTTTCTTTCAATGAAAACAGTTTCTGTTTTGCTAATTTTAAAGCCATACATTCTTGCCACATAACATTTTTAAAAGTACACGAAAGAAAGTAAAAACGATCCTAAATCCAGCCATGCACAGGTAAAGCGTGGCTAATATTTTGATGAATATCTTTTCAAGCCACCATCTTTACCTAGATTTACAGATAATTCCTTTTTGTGTTAAAGCTCAGCAATACAGTATATTCTGGTCCTATTTTTCATGATGATAAAGGTAGAGTCACATCGTCGTGTCTAATGACTGACTGGTGTTCCATAGGCTCAGCATGCCGTAATTCATTAGTTGTGACATGATTAATCTAATAGAGTGCAATTTTGACTCATATCTAAAAATTGTTCTTTTACTCTAATGAATGACAAATTATTTCAAGTTTATACATAGACATACACACACACATACATACGCCTCCATGATCTGATGAACATGCTTTTTCTTTATGTACTTGGGCAATTATTTTCTTAGAACATATTCCTGGAAATGGGATTTCTGGGATAAAGATATATACATATATATGTATATAACACACACACATACATATATAATCTACTACTTTGAAGTCTTTTACCAAATTTCCCTCTGGAAATGTACCAGTTTATGCTCTCATAAATATCTTTGTTATATTAGGTATTATAAATCTTTAAATCCTTAGGAATCCAGCAAACAATTTTATTTTAATTTTCATATAATTGGTCATTTATATGTCTCTTGAAGAATTACTTGTTCTTTACCTAGTTTCATTGAGGGGTTCCTTTATTTTTTTTGTAACTGTTCATTGTATATTAAGGATAATAGCACTTCGCCAGGAATTTACTGTTATTTTCCCTCAGTTTTTTTTTGTTTTGAACTTACATATTTGTGTTTGGTTTTGTTTTATTTTTGCTGTAAAGAAAGGTCACAGTTGCAGATTTCAGTGCTTCCTTTTATGGCTCATGATAGGACCTGAAATTGACCCAAACCCCGATTTGTAAAACATTAGCTCTCTTTCTTTTCTTTTTCTTTCTTTCTTTCTTTCTTTCTTTCTTTCTTTCTTTCTTTCTTTCTTTCTTTCTTTCTTTCTTTCTTTCTTTCTTTCTTTCTTTCTTTCTCTTCCTTCCTTCCTTCCTTCCTTCCTTCCTTCCTTCCTTCCTTCCTTCCTTCCTTCCTTCCTTCCTTCTTTCTTTCTTTCTTTCTTTCCTTCTCTCTCTCTCTCTCTCTCTCCCTCCTTCCTTCCTTTCTCTCTCTCTCTCTCTCTCAGCTTGGTTGGACAGGGAGAGGAAATAGAAGCTGAGGGCAGGACTGGGCTCCCTGGCTGAAGGTCTCTCCCCAGCTTCCTTTCTCTGCAGAGCAGAGGCATTAGGGAAACCAGAGTGGCTTTAGGTACCAGATTTTATCAGTGTTTGCTGAATCCAGGAATAAAACTGAGACAATGGTCTGACACTTGGCACCCGAGTTAATTTTACCAGGCAAGGTAAACAGGCTGTTGTTAAGAAACAGTTCCAGGTAATAGAAAGAGTTTCCACTCTTTCTTCTCCAGCTGATTCCGTGACCACGGGTGCCTACCTTTCCTTCATTTCTCCCTACAATGGTGCAATATTAATGCTAATTCTAACCCTATGTGGTGGCCAGCAGCAGTGAGTGCTTTTGCCCTATAAGGGAAAAGGGACTGACCAAGTCCCCTGCACTCACATAGTCTCTGGTATTGGCACATAGCTGCCGCTCAGAAGGCCTTTCCCAGAACACAAGGAAAAGGAAACACAGGTACCTACAACAGGTGTGCTGTTTTGGGGTCTGCAATGGAGGTCTGTGACCACTAGGTGTCAGGATAAGTCAAGTTTAAAAGTTTGGCTCCTTGCTAAATATTATGCTTTTATTATATTCACTTTCATGCATGCATACATTCAGTGTTTTAACAGCACCCACTGAGCGGCTACTGCATGTCCACTATGTCCTGGTTCTGGGGAATCTTCTACCCTGGTGGGGAGAAATCCACAAAGGGCACAAGGACAAGGGGCAAAGCCCCGGGAAGGCAGGCAGAATAAGCACCTGGTTATGCTGGAGGGGTCAGGAGCCGCTTCCTGAGCCAGGTGCCTTGTAAGGTGAGTGTTCAAGGATAAATGAGAAATCCAGTTCATACTTTGTGTCAGGAAATCCAGGACACAAAGGCAGCCTAACAGCTGGTCCAGACTTTGTTCTTGTTGAGGATGAAGCTTTTGCAACTTGTTGGGAAGCTTGGCAGAGACTTGTGTGTCTTTCTTCTTTATCTATTTTTATTGAGGCATTCTTTTATTTTTTACTGATTTTTAGCTGCTTTTTGCATATTAAGGATTCTAGCACATCATCATGTGTTTATTGTTATTTTTCCTTAGTTTACTTTTGTTTTAAACTTGTTTATCTTCTTTAAAAATTTTATTTGCCCAAGTTTCCTTTACTTCTCCCTAAAATGCTGTGATATTGATGCTATCTCTGACTCTATGTGGTTTCTTTTCACCACCTGGATATTTTTTGCAGTTCAAAGTTTAGATTTCTGAGTTTTTATACGATCAATAAGACTATAATGCAGTTTACCTCCTTGGGCCCTGACCATTGTTAGGAAACAGTGGAAGGATGCCGGGAGTAGGTTTGAGGGACAATTAAACAGAATCCCACTGAGTGTTTTCTTCTGCAATTTCTTTCACCTTGTTCAACTTTATGTTTCTAAATTCATCCAAGTGGTTGTGTATGGCTAGAATATTCACTCATTTTTTACTGCTGTGTGCTATTCCCTTTTCCTGTCTCTATCATAGTTTATGTCTTCTTTTTGTATACGTGGACATTTGAGTTAGGTCCAGTTTGGGACTATTGCAAGCAACACTGCAGTTAGATGGAATTTATTGCTTCTTAACTCCAAATGTGCACTTCTCTGTCCTGCTTTGTGATACTACAGTGGGACTCCGCAAACATTTCTCTTTGCCAGATTGGTCATTAGAATTAGATACATTGCAGGAAAGAGGGGTTTCTCCTCCTGTCTCTGGGTAGCCTCCCCTTCTTCTAGCTTCTATAGGGAATGGCTACCAGTGGTGTATTTGACACCCACAGGCTCTCACTCTCCAATAAGTTTTACTGACATCTGGGGAAGGCTTCCTGTGCACCAGCCTTGGTCGTGGCTGTGGACCAGACATCACCCAGAAAACCCAGTGACCATCCTCTCCAGGGAGATCTGAATCCCAGCTAAGTGTGATCCTTCCTTTGGCACTTTCCTTTAGCCCTAGGCTGGTCTGTTGAGTCCTCTTTTCCCCTCCTTAGGAGTGACTCCCTTGTCATCACTTAATACATCTTGAGGGCACATTTTCCCTGTTCAAATTACTGGTGTGGTTTCTGTCTCCTGTCTATAGCCTGACTGGTACGATCTTTGGTGCCCTGTTGATGAGGGCAATGCTGATGGCAGCACCTGGAGGTGGCAGAAGTGGGGGTCTCAGCACACATGGTGTCTGACTGGTGTATCTCATTGCCTCTGTGCTAGGGGCAGCAGGCAGCTGGACCGGCCTCAGTCTGGCCCTGAGCTCCTGCCACCTGCTTGTAGGGCCAAGCTATCAGGAGGTACATAGGTACTGTTGCCTCTTACCTCAGACATTTATTGCAAAAATTGAATTACTCTTGTGAACACTGAAAACAAATCCCTTTATAAAAATACTTCAATCTCCTATTTGCGATTGGTAGCCAAGGTTCATGATTCACTGGCTTCTGATGCAAGGGCAATGATGTGATTCATTACAAGGGGTGAATTTTAGAGACACCAGCGGGGTGACCCAGCCAGGCTCAGATTCCATTATAGTCTGAGAGTTGTTTTAGTCAGTTCACTGCTGATAGTGGGAGAGTTCCCTAAACACATTCTTCTCCCAGGCAAATCAGGAAGATAAAACACAATTTCCTCTCACTTTGCTTGGGATAATGGGTCACCAGCTGGTCTTGAAATCTTCCTCCTCCGAGATGTTTTGTTCCTTGTCTGTGAGGACGCATATGCAGCCCCACATCCTTTCAGAAATGATCCCCAGTACCCAGGCTTGATGTCCAACAGACACGAAGTTACACTGCCAATTCTGCTGTCACACTTCAACACGCTGCGGTCTGCCCTCTGTGCCTCTGTTTCCCTCCAGCTGGGTGACCAGGTGGGCACAGTGTCCCGTGTCCAGTATCAAGAAACAATGTCCTGGGCAGCGCCTGTGGCTCAGTGAGTAGGGCGCCGGCCCCATATGCCAAGGGCGGAGGGTTCAAACCCAGCCCCGGCCAAAGTGCAACAAAAAAATAGCCGGGCGTTGTGGCGGGCGCCTGTAGTCCCAGCTGCTCGGGAGGCTGAGGCAAGAGAATCGCTTAAGCCCATGAGTTGGAGGTTGCTGTGAGCTGTGTAAGGCCACGGCACTCTACTGAGGGCCATAAAGTGAGACTCTGTCTCTACAAAAATAAAAAAATAATAAAAAAAAAGAAACAATGTTCTGCCACTTGGGAAGTCCCACCCGCAAGTACAGCTGTTAAATGAGTTCCTTCCACATAAACTTTCTTATTAACAAAAGAAGAAAATCTGCTCAATCCAAGGGCATGTTCAGATGTGTTGAAAGTGGGTAGCAGATAAATGTACAATCATTTCATGATTACTCGGTTATATGTTTGAATTTATTGTAAGAACATAATAAATAACAAAGGTATCAGCTTAAAACAAAAGAAAAATGCTTCTGAAACTTGCCATCCTTTTCATTTCTTTTTCAATGGAAACAAAATTCAGTGCTTTTGTATTTTTAAAAAAAGCTTTTCACTAAAATGCCACTTTATATCCTTATTTTCCTAAGTCTATTCTTCTGCATATAGGTTTGGAGAGCCCCTGGAAGGAAATTCACAAACTATATAAATAGTTTTAAAAAGTTATTTCTGGATGGCAGCCTACAGGGTCAGTTTTCCCTCAGTTTTCTGTTTTGTACTTCCATTATTTAAATAGTGTTTTAGGAACAAAGTTATGTTCTGTGAGCAAAGACGGAGGAAGGGAAATAGGAAAATCCGTGTTTGGAGGCCAGATTGGCTGGGTACAGTGAGAGTTTGGGAGGCGGTGGGGTCCAGGGTTGGGAGATGAATGGAGTCTCTGGGCAGATGCTGATATGGACGCAGACGTGGGGAGCGCATCACCGACCACATCCCTGATCTTCAGCCACTAATGTGGGCCCCACAGGCTGAGCTGTCTCATGGGGAGCAGCCGTGGGAGGGTGAGATCCGCCAGGGAACTGCTCCTGCCTCTGTACAGGTTTCTTTTTCCTGCAGTCAGAAGAAATCCCTTTGAAGAAGGGGATGGATAGTCAGCTTGCAATGCACCAAGGGTGGGGGCAGTGTCACGGGAGGCTTTTCCATGCATCCTCTTGGTACACTGGGTCTTCTCCCACACAAATTGCTCATAACTTGTTAGTCACCCACAAATTTAATCTATTGAACAATGACATCCTGTACTCAGGCAGTGCCTTAATGCCCTGAATGTGCCTGCACGGCTGTTACTACATCAGACCCAACCTCCCTGTGGCTGTAAGCATGCTCCATTTTGCAGCGGAGAGACTTACATTTCAAAGAAGTAAATGTATCCACAGAACTTTAGCAGCAGAAAGAAGTCTAGAGGGCAGATGCCAGACTTGACTCAATCAAATGACAAAATGCTTCTGATTTCGAATTAATTCTTGAAACCTTTTGTTTGCTCTTTCAGCTTTGCTTGGAATATTTGCCTCCCATTTTTCCACTAAATCCTGCCTGTTCTTTATGTCACTCTTACCGCCCAGGTCGCCTTGGTTTGGGACTCTGATGACCTGTTTAGGAATGTGAGTTCTGCTCCTTGACTGTGAGGGTGACCTGACTTCCCTGGGTTCTGCCTCCCTTTGTAGAAAATGGGAATGACATCCTACCTAGGAGAAGGTGGTGCCCGTTACAGCCATTGCTGGTGCACTATGTGGGCATCCCTGCCCATCAGAACCTGTGGGAAGGCACCGGGATCCTGTCAGTGGAGCCCCAGCCCTGCAGGAGCAGGTAGGGAGAACTCTGGGCCAAATGCTGATTCCAGGAGGGCCCGGGACTGCATTGCTCAAGTCTTCACCTGCCACTTGGCATTACAATATCTTCACCATTCTCTCCCCAGCCACACAATAAATTCCTAGATGGGGGAGTGGCTCCGCCTTTCCCCTCTGCTTTCTTGGAACTTGGCAATGTGATTTCACGTATTAGATTACGGTTGTCAAGTGCTAAGTTTTTTTGTTGTTGTTCCTTTTTTCAGTTCTCAATTCATACACAAGCAGGAATCCTGAGACTCCTCACAGCTGCCCTGGGAACTTTGGTCCTTATCACCTATATTCCAAAGCTCAAAGGGCCTTTGCTGAGTTGTGTGGTACATGTATACCATGGAATACTATGCAGCATTAAAAAAAATGGAGACTTTACCGCTTTTATGTTTACATGGATGGAGCTAGAAAATATTTTTCTTAGTTAAGTATCTCACGAATGGGAAAAAAAATATCCAGTGCACTCAGTACTACTGTGAAACCAATTTAGAATCAATCACACTTGCATATGAAGAATGAAACACAGCTATGCCTAGGATGAAGGAGGCAGGGGGAGGGAGAGGGGAGGGGAGCAGGGTGGGTCGATAGAGGGAGGGTTAGTAGGGGGACCACACCCATGGAGCACATTGCAAGGACAAGCTGGATCTATCAGGTGTAGAACACAAATGTCTTAATGCTGTAATTGGGTAAATGAGGTGAAAGCTATGTTGATTAGTAGGATGTGAGCACTCTAATGTGTACAAATAATCAACATATCGAATCCCATAATGGCATAAATGTATTTATGATCTATGTACAAATGACTTAATAAAAAAAAAAAAAAAGAAAGAAAGAAAGAAAAAGAAAGGGGCCTTTGCTGCCTCCTGCTGTCAGAACAGAATGGAGCTGGTGCGTCCTGAGCTCCCAGCACTCCTGTCAGCATCCATCTAAAAGCTGGTGATTCTTCCAGCACCGGCTGCTCTGCAATTCCCCCCTTTACCATGGCAACATCTCTGGGTGATTGTCCCTTAGAAGAACTTTGTTGCTCCTGCCCACCGTGGCGGATTCTGAGCCTTGCCACCTCTGTGTGTACAGGAGGACACCCCTCCATCCCTTCCCAGGGGAAGGACCCAGGCTACAGGCTTACCCAGCCAAGGCTTGGGGGTTGTTTAGAAAGTAAGAAAAGCCCATGAGCCTTGGACAGAGGGCCTGGGAGCTGCTTGTATTGGCTCCACAGCAGCCCCTGGAAGATGGGAACACTTGAGGGGGTAGGAAGGGTGGCAGAGAAGGGCCTTCTGCAGGTGTGTGGAAGGCACCAGCTGTCCTCTGGACCTGCAGCTCACCCCCGGGGCTACGTGGGGAGGCAGGATGGGGTTGGGAGCTGGCGTTGCCCCGCCCGGCAAAGGGACCAGTTGTGACTGCTGCCTCCTTTGCACCACAGGGGGAGGCGGGTTAGGGGGACGGGCCTTCACTCCATAGCCAGGAGCTCTGTGCAGAGGCCACAGACATGGATGTGACAGCAGTGAATGCTTGAGGCCAGGCTTTCCTGTTCCTGGACTGGATTATACCAATGCAGCAGGCCAGGAGGGAATTAGAGCATCTTCCCTCCTAGGGAGCTGAGGACAGAGGCTCAGAAAGGTGCAGTGGCTTGCTCACAGTTGTGCAGAGTTGCCCAGGCTGGACAGCATCTCCCGGCCCTTCCCATGCACACCCTTCCTATTGCAGCTGGATGCCCACCTTGCCACCCTTGGCCCTCTCCTGCCCACTTCATGCCTCTTTGCCTCCATGGGCACTTCTGTGGGCACCAAGTGGGAGGAGCTCAGCACTTCACACTGAGGCCAGATGCGTGGTGGGTGCAGGGCTGGGGTCTGAGGTGCCAGCCTTAACCCTGTTGCAGGGAAGCTGCCCACTGCTGTCCTCAGAGTCACAGACTTCTGTCCAGGGGCCAGGAGGCCATTGTGTGCAAACTCCCTCTCAACCCCTGGTAAAAAGCCATCAATGATCAGAGCCCAGAGTTCTGGTTGCCTTCAGCAAGGAGGGGAGCAGGTGAGCGCATCCAAACATCAGGCTTCTCTGGGGAGCAACTCCTCCAGTTTCCTGCCTGCTGCAGAGGCTTCCAGGTTTGTAAGTTTCCAGGGACACCCTACCTGGAAGTCTGTCAAACGTCTGTCACAACCAACAGGGCCCAGGCTGAGCCCACGCACACCACCCTAGCCCTCCCCTTCTTGGGGCCTCCCCAGAAGGGATGCCATCAGGAGGATGGCAGGACAGAGTCCCCACCTGTCCTGGGTTCACGGATCATGCTTCTCCACGTCTCCCACGTTTCCTCAGCACTTCTCCATCCCCACTCCAGCAAATTCACTCCAATCCTCAACTCTCCGGATTATTGCTGGTGTCCAAATTGCTTTCCTGCTTCCGCTTTTGTCCCCTTGCAGTTCTGTTCTGACCTCCAAGCCCAAAGGCATCACGCTCACATCCCGCACTTCCGTGCCTCCCAGCTCTGGGCTCCTTCCCTGCAGAGTTGCTGCCTCTGCAGTTCGGCCCCCACCCACTCTCATGCACGACAACCCAACACTCCCACATGGCCTGGGTGCTGCTTGGTCCTTGCCCAAGGACCTGGTGGGCAGAGGCGGGTCCTTCTCATCCCCGAGCCCACTACAGAGAAGGTGCTCAACAGGAGGACGAGGACAGGGTGAACATGAAGACGGGGCCCACCTGTCCTGTCACAGCCTGGTCCTGGGTGTCACTGCAGTGCATGAGGCCAGCAGGCTTCTCTGGTCATGTGATATGGGGTCAATTGTCTTCCCATCAGTGTCCCCCTAACAGAGCAGGCTGTCCAAGGATCCATTTTGTCTTTAGGCACATGGAAGGGAGGGAGGGAACGGAGGAGAGAGAGAAGGGAAGAGCCCGGGAGGAGGGGATACAAAGCACTTCTGGACTTCAAATAGTTCCCATAGTTGGAGAGTGCAGGTCTTCAGGGCCTCAGATGGCTTTCACCAGTGCTGGCATGTTTGCTTTTATGGGCCTCTTCCACCATAAAAAATATTAAAAATTCTATTTTATGACTATGTTGGTATAAAGATGGATTCAATGTAGGCAGGATTTGTTATTTTGTATTTATTATTGTGGTGCTCATTTTTTCTCTTCTGATTTTAAGCAAATTAAAATGAAAGCATTTCCGGGAGCCCCTGCAGCATTGTGGCCCAGGACTACTTGGCTCCTGCAGGTCTTGGGGAGGGGGGTGTAGTGTCTTCTGAGGCCTTCAGAGGCCAGTAGAAGGGGAAGGGAGTGCAGGGGCCCTTGCCCAGTTCTGAGAAGAGGCAGGGAACATAAAGACAGGCTTTGTAGGATGTGCATAACTATAGGACAGGAAGCTAAGAGCATGGCAACTAGCAGCCATCCCGAGCTCCTCCAGCAGCTTGTGCACCGAGTGTTTCAATCTCTGTCTTCTGCTGGGAGAGTGGTCACTCAGTCCCTATCTGTCCTTCAGGAGGTCACCCATTCCTGGACTGCAAACCCTGCACCCGGTGTCTTCCGCAGATGCTCTCAGAAGCAGTTTATGATAAGCCATGACTCACTGTTGAGCCCAAATCATGTAGATCCGAGCACAAATACCGAAAGGAGCGATGGAGACAGCTGCTTTAAATATCCTCTGGAATAAAGCAGGGTGTGGGGCGGGGGACCAGATTATAATGACGGGTGACAGACAGGAGCTGATTAGTTCTTAGAATGCCCTTGACTAAGTTGAAAAGGCTTCGTGGAGAAGGAATTCCTTTAGGAAAGGAACATATACAGAGAACAGAAGGAGAGGTCATGTAAACTTTGTATACTGCAGAGTTGTGGCCGTAATCATGCAGCGTTCTGGGACGGGGAGGAGCCTGTCACCACCCACCGATTCAGATCTCCAGTGAGTGTGGCCGTGTCCCTGGTGGAGCTGGACAGCCTGGAAGTCAGAATCCCAGTGAGCTCCTTGCTTCATCAATGTGTAAACTGGGACACACTGGCATCCTCACCCCCATGTCAAACGCAGACTATCATTAGTACAAAGAAAGCTTCCTGAACAATAAAAGAAAAAAATTCTGGATCAACCTCCCCAATTGCATCATCTTTTGGTTTCAATGCATATAAGTGATTCTCAAACTGTTAAGCTTTTTAACCTGCGTGACTGGCAAGTCCAAAGGATTGGCTCTCCACCAAGAAGGATGGAAAACCCCATTCTGTTAATAATAAATAACAAATATTGTCTATTTCTGAAACATTTCTAAGGAATGAAAGTGGTTTCTATCATGTCTTCTGCTATCTGAAGTTGTCTTCATGGAGGCCCCACATGGAGGTGACTGCCATGAGGCAGACGTCAGGGACTTTGTCCTTCTCACTATGCCCAAACCCAACACTGGCAGGCCCGGGGGTGCAGCATTCCAGCCCAGAATCAAGTTACTCTTCCTCAATAGTCACATGGGAAGCTCATGTGAGTCTTAAGTGGGTCTAATGAGTCACACAAGGAAATGTGGAAATGAGGACTGTTTCAGGAGATAATCCCACTGCCCCTTCACTCAGCCCAGTGAAGAAGCCGCTCTGATCCCCACATTGTCCTGGAATAAGAGTGGCTTGTAGGAGACAGAGCTGAGTCTGATGCACCCAGCTTGGTGCCCGGTTCCTTGGCACCTGGCAGTGGGATTATCCTGCTCTGATCCTCACATTGCCCTGGAACAAGAGTGGCTTCCAGGAGGCAGAGCTGAGTCTGATGCTCCTGACTTGGTGCCTGGTCCTGCCACCCAGGGTGGTCGACCCCGGCAAGTCCTCATAGACAAATGCAGATGATGAACCCTCCACGTGGTCATTTATCAGGGTCTTCCCCACCTCAAAGCCGAGAGAGACCACATGGACATGAGAAGGAATTGAACTCGGCTATCAACATTGCCCCAACCAGAAGCTCAGGACCTGGCCAGAAATGAAAACACTCAGGGGCAAAGAAATCGCAGACTTCCTGAGAACCTCATTCCAAAGTCAGCAAGTTGACAAGCCGTGGATGAGGCTTCTTTGCTTTGCTTTGCATGAAGAGAGGTGTCTCAAAGAGAAGATTGAAAGAGGCATCATGAATTCCACCCCGATTCTTCACCAACTCCAAAACACATCTCATTATAGCTGAGCTGGATCCTGCCGTCATATCCAAGGGGTGCTAGTTCCTGTTGCATTTTTATAAACTTAAGATGGAATCTAATGTGTTCCCAATTAGTCATCTGTGTAAATGTTCTCTGATGCCTGAGGACAAGATAACCTGTACTGGCCGTCATCTGCCAGCATTTTCAAGGAGAGCGACCAGGGCCATTTTATTAAGGCAGTTTATTATGAACGTTGCCATCAGGGCTTATTTGGATAAAATCTAGTGAGGCAGTCTTTTACCTCCAGAATCTAAAGCGTGATAAGTCATTTAGTCTATTCTGTGATTTTCCAGGTTAGGTCATGTGCCCATGGGAGCCTGGGGTAGTCAAGTGCACCCAAATCAGAAGAATCGAGAATGGGAAAGAGAGGGAATTTCCCAGTGGGAAATTCGAGTGCTGCTGCCTAAGGAAGGTGGGTGGATGGTGGCCAGGCAAGACCAGGGAGGGATTTGCTCCATACCCTTAACCTGGGCTCTGAAGCCTCCTCTTATGCCAGAGTCTGAAGACATAAGCTTTGTTAGCTGGCTCATTTATTCAGCAACCATTCAACGAGAACTGACTCAGGGCAAGGCCTTGGGCTAAATACAGCCCAGGATGCCGACTAAGTAAGATGTGGTCCTAGTGCTGAGAGACCTCGGCTGCCTGTGTGGCTCCTGCTCACGTTGTGTGTGTGTGTGTTGGTGCACTTTTGCCTTTCCCCTTGCTGCTGGAGATCCCTCGTCTCTTCCTTCTAGCAAAGAGGGGTAAAGGAAGCTGGGCAATGTTCCAGGAGGCTTCCAATGCTCACTGAGATAATGGATTGTTCTGGTGACTGTCATGGAAAGGTGGTGTCACTGACAGAGTTCATTGTGGCCATCATACGTGGGAGTGTTGTGGTGGGTCTCATGGTCCCTGGGCCCAGGGCCATACCTGTCCCATGGCAGCTGAGGAGCCAGCCCTGAGCAGCGGGTAGCGAGTGCTTGCTGGGCCACCATGGTGATTTCCTTTGCCTTCTTCAGCTTTTAATTTTCTTCCCGCCAAGCATGCTTCAGATTTCAGCAAAGAAGGAAAAAAAAAATCAATTTTTTTCTTGCAATGAACTTATTCGGGTTCTTTGAACTTCAAGATGTGGAAATCAAAGTCAGAGTCCATAAGTTTCTCAGGAGCTCCTGACCTACTTTTGGGGAAATCAGTTCTTGCCGGAAGTATAAACCAGGCTGCTGCTTCCAGTGGCTGAGATGTGTTGTTGGAAGCATGTGGGCAGCTGGGTGGCATGGGGTCCCTGCCGAATATCCATGCATGAGCGATGAGGTCTATCCTGATGCTTTGTGGGTTGTACCCACGCAGTGTCCAGACCCACATTGCAGGTCTCACATGGAGCCTGCCAGGGCTCCCTTGCCCTAGCCCTGCCCCTGCCCCTCCTGCAGACCTATGCCTGCAGCAGCCAGAGGCTCTCATCAGCCTGAGCCAGTGGACACTTGAGGAGTTCCTCATTTGGAGACAGAGGACTCAGTGTCCCACTCATCCTGCTCTGCCCTGGTAGCTCAGCCCTACTAAGCCTCCTGCCTTTCCCCAGCCAAGTTCCCATCTTGCCAACAACTGGGTAATGAGGTCCTTGCACTTGGAGCCCTGTCTGGATACCCCCTGCCTGCCCTTACCAGTGCCCCAGGCTCCAGGCCCTGGACTCACTCCCACACCTCTGCACCTGGGCATTGCCCATTGCCCTGACCACATGCTGACATTCTGACCTGGCTGGCTGGGACACATCTTTATTCTCAGAGCTCCTTCCTGAGCGCTGGGGCTGGTGCCAGCCCTGACTTCTGCCTTGCATATTGTACCATTCATACACTTCGTAAACTGCAAAGCTTCTCTCCTACAAAGAAAAATCAATTTTCACATTTTGTGATTCAATTATTAGAGCTGAGTGTTCACATCACTCACACACACACACATACAGACACACATGTACACACACACACACTCTCATGATCTGAGATGGACCAGGAAATAAACTAGCCAGAAATGTTTGTACTTACTCAGGGCACACAGTCCTACAGGCCACTCTATCACCCCTATAGCCACCTGCCCATTGGGGAGTTTGTCCCACTTCATGCTCAGAGGGGGTTAAATTGCTGCCATGAGTTGGAGCACATCCTGCCTTCCAGGCACTGGGTCATGATGGAGCTGGCCAGGACTATCGTCTGGGGAATTGTACTTGCTTTCAGATATGCCCACCTCCTGGGTCTCCTGCAATGATTAAAAGAAATAACTCAAGTGAAGCACCAGATTCAGAGCTTGGCACATAACAGGTGCACAGCAACATTGAGTATTGCTATTATTATTATTCGAAAGATAGATACGGCCTGTCCCCACGTCAGGAGTGAGTTAAGGGTGGGCTGGATGTGGGCAAGGCTTGCATTGACACGCTGCAAAGCTGACACTCATATGTCCTGTGTCTCCCCGTGTTCTGTACTCGGAAGGCAAGTCTTCCCTCAGTGAGGCACTCTTGGTCTGCCCACATGTGACTCTGATTTGTTCCACAGGATGCGGGGCTATTGAGAGGCCACAACCACAGTCTGGGGTGTGAGAGCCTTCTCACTCTGACTTCACCATCACACACACCTGTCTCCTTGTTCAGGGGAAGCTGGTTGAGCCCAGAGTCCCTGGATTGGAGACACGCACTTTACATCCCAGATGGCAGGTGCACTGAGAGTGGTTGGGGGCTTGTTTTTATACTGGGTATAGGAGGAGGGAGATTCATAAGTTGCTGGAAGGTTTCGTAGGGCTAGAGTCTTTCTCGTGGAATTCTTGGGCCAGGGCCAGGAAGGCCTTTTGTTCTGGGAGGCGAGGAGGGGGCGGGGTTTAGGCCCCTAACAGTATGTGCAATTCTTAATTCCAGTTCAACAAATGACAGGCGATGCTTCTGGTTTATAAAGTGGCTCTGTCCTACACACGCCTGTCATCATCATTGTGACGTCACCATAAAGCTCTTTGCTGAAGGAAAACAAAAGGAAATCCTCGAGGGAAACCAGTGTGGGGAGGACAGCTCTGGATGGTCCTCAGAGGGTTTTGGGCAGCCCAGCAGCAGCCCGGAAGTCACTGCATCTGCATGAACAAGTGCTGGGGCTCTCCCTGCTCACCGCTTGGCTCGGCTCTGTCTGCTTGAGGCCGCCTGGTTTATTTCCTACTATCTTTCTCCCACTGATGTGTCATATCTCCAGTGGGACTTGAAGCTCCTCAAGTCCAGAATCAGAAGAGCAAAATGTCCCATGTATGGTCTCCGCCTCCCTCAGTGTGCTCTGTGTGTGATGACTGAATCAGTTTCCCGCTGTGCGCGCTGTGGTTGACTGATGCTGAAAGCAAAGCTTCCTGTAATGTTGGCTCAAGGCCATGCAGTTCAGGCTTGCACACAGGGACCTTCCAGGCCCCTGACTAGACCCCGTTCCTGTCATTTATCATCATCACAAGCTATTGATAGGGCAACCACACCATTTGTTACTCAAACTGGGGCACTTTTGAATGTGAAGGAGAGTGTGTTAATAATTATTCCAGGAGAACAGATGGGTCCACCAGGACTGTCACTTTATTTAACATGCACTGTGTGGAAGACTATCTGTGCTAAGCACTTTGCCTCCTTTATCTCTAATCTATCAAAGCTCTCTTAGGTCAATCTATACGTCCTTCTTGTACATATCAGAAAACAGGTCTTAAAGAGGAAAGGACCTAGATCAAGGTCATATTGCCTATAAGGGGCAGAATGAGGGTGTCTGTCTCCAGAGCCTGGACCTGGGGCCCCTCTGTGAACTTGCTTTCTGCTTACTTAGTCCTTCACTCAGCTGCCCACCAAACACCCAAGGAGCATCAACATCATGCCAGGCACTTGGCTAGGTGTGGTGGCTTCAAGGGTAACTTAGAATTCTAACATCCCTTGCCAGGTTGGGAGTTGGACAGCTTTCAGTGACCTTGGTTTATATGGCTCTCCATGGACCTCTAGAGCTGGTTTGCAAGTGCCAGTGTGACATGAGGCGCGCTCTGGACCCGGGCTGTTGTTCTCCTGCCCCCTTGGGTTGGGTCTAAGAGCTGTCTGTCCCCCACTTGGCTCCAGGGCTGCAGCATTAGGGTTCCCTGTCGGGGTTCCCAGCCAGGGGAGCTAGACATAGTTCAGGCATTGTCAGAAGCAGGGATCAGATGCAGCTGACCACTTGACCCTCTGTGGGCACTGGCCGTCCATCAGCACTGACCAAGAGCAGAGGCAATGCTTTGCACAGACTGTCGTGCAGCGGAGCTGGAGCAGCTTCTTGTGCTTATTGAAACAAAATGCTCCTGGCAGCTCCTCTGTCCTGTAACCCCCCTTCTGCCCACTGCTCTGCTCTATGACTCTCCTCCCCTCTGCAGCAGCCAGGCAACCAGGGTGCACACACAGCTCAGAGTGAGGCCGAAGGCACCGTGCACTCTACAGAGTTTCTGGAAATGCACTTAACCAACCTGGCAAGGAAACAATGGAAAAACAGAAGAGGAGACGCAAGGAAAGAAGTTCCACTATCAAATTCAGGAGTGGGCTGATTCATCTGTCTTCCTCACATCCGTATTTCTAGGTAATGGAAAAGGCAGCTGGCATGGTAGTGACCATTCCATTCCTGTCCTGGCACAAGATTCTAGTCACTCTTCCTGGGAACTTTCCGGGCAAGGAACACCATTGTATTCATTACGAAGAGCTTTCATAACCAAAGATACAACCAAAGATATCATGTGCTTTTATACATGTTGTCAAGTCAATTCCAGATGACCTGGGCCATGGCCCTGCACTGTGGGCTGGATTATGGAAAACTCCACAGTGCACAAACCTCATTGGCACATGGCTTTGAAGGATAACCTTTACATAAGCTTTTTCTTCCTAATTGCATGTGGCGACATAGTATTATTTTCTTCAACACTAGTAGCTACCTCACATACAGCGCAGACTCTGCCAGAAACCGACTTAATTCCTTTATTTACTCATTTAACACTCTCAAGAACCACCACCCCCTGAAAGGTAGGGGTTTAGTGAGAATACAGTAGCTGCTATAAGAAAGAGACTCAAAAGCACACTGGCTATAACCAGGCTGAAGATTAGTTTTCTCTCATATGGTGATCTGAATGTTTCAAGTTGGAAGGCAACCTGGTTTGGCTGATGGCCAATGACCATTGTTACATGTGCCCACACTGCAAGGCAGGCTGTAACAGTGAAGGGATGACAACTGGAGACCTCTACCTCTGAGGGCTGCTATCTATTTTAGTCTGTTCAGGCTGCTGTAACAAAATACAGTAGAACCTCTGTCAGCTGACCACCCAAGGACTGTAACAAACTGGTTAAAATACGGAAGTGGTCAACATAAAGAACTAGGCCTCTTTACTGATACGTACATGGGGTACATGTCCGGTTCTATGAAAATTAGGTCAACTTAAGAAGTTGGTCAACGTAAGGAGGTGGTCAACTATGCAGCTTCTGTTGTATCATAAACCAGTAGCTTAGAAACAATAGAAATTTATTTCTGACAGTCCAAGATCAAGGTACCCGCAGATTCAGTGCCTGGTGAGGACTCACTTTCTGATTCATTGATGATGCCTTCTAGCTACAACCTCACAAAGCAGAAAGGACAAGGGTCTCTCTGGATTCTCTTTTATATGGACACAATCCTTTTCATGAGGGCTCGGTTCTCACGATCCAATCACTTCCCAAAGACCTTACCTCCTAATACCACCACACTGGGGGTTAGATTACTACATCTACATTTGAGGGAGGCACAAACATTCAGACTATAACACAACCTTATTGCTGTTTTACAGATGAGGAAACCAAGGCAGAGAATAATTAAGACCCTCCTCCAAGAGCACAGATAATCAGAGAGGAACTATGATTTCTTGCTCAGGTTGTCTGGCTTGAAATCCATGCCTTCCATTATTATACCATTTTGGATACAACATGAACTTTAACATAAAATCAGTACAGATCTTCAAATATGACCATCTATCATATCCTTACACCCTAAAACATCAAAGCTACTCATTTGTCAAAAAAGTGCCCAGAGATATTTGACCATGTGCTGGAGAACTAGATGTCACTAGAGCTCTTTAGTTCAGCGTGGGAGCCAGGACTCAGCTGTGGCCAGAACCCCGTGTAACTGGCAGGGGAGTGAATGGATAGGGTTTCTTGCTAGGCTGGTCTGTGGGCATGACCTGCTGCTCCAGGCGTCATATGGCTTATCACCTCATTGTCCCCCAGCTCTGGGCAGGACTCCTTCCTGCTGCATTGAAAGACCTGATTCTACAGCAGGAACTTTTGGTGTGAGAGAAGAGCCAGGGGTTAACAGCTCCTTCTGCAGTAACAAGGGTCTGGGAGGACCTCCTCTCCTGGGGAGAATTTTCAGAGACTTTTTGCATTTAAAGAGCTCATTGCTACTGTCATCAACTTCATTTTATTGTGGTCTTGGTTTACATTTCTCTTTTTTCTCCTGTACTATGTCATTAACATGGGACTAAGAGATAGAAAAATTGTGAAGTCAGAAAAACAAAACAGCAAGTTCCATTTTATGGCAATTTGCAGTTTTAAAGGCATTTCCCATGTGCTACTTTGAGGTGACCAGTGGTCAGAAGGGAGAGTGGAGGCCAGCAGAAGTCTGCAGGCTGCAGTGGTTCATTAGGAAGCTGGGACAGGCCTCCTGGTCCACCCTGTGACCCCTTCACACTGCCTCAAAGCCTCTGCACTGGCAGAAATTTTCTTCTAAATGAGTTTTTTTTCCCTGCTGGGGCTTAGCAGGGCGGGCCAGAGTAGTGGATAGGCTGGCTCAGGTCAATGATTTATGACTTTTACGAGGGTAGAGAACCAATATTTCCAGAGCCAAGCTCTTACATGCTCCAGTACGTTGGCAGTCTCACTTGCTCTTTCGGGAATTCAGGACACCTTGAAATTCATAAGTTCTCTAAGGATCAGAATTCTTCTAAGTTTCTCCATTTTATTTGTTAATTATACTAATGAAAATAAATCAACTCAATTTTATTTATTTATTTATTTATTTTATTGTTGGGGATTCAATGAGGGTACAATAAGCCAGGTTACACTGATTGCAATTGTTAGGTAAAATCCCTCTTGCAATCATGTCTTGCCCCCATAAAGTGTGACGCACACCAAGGCCCCACCCTCTCAACTCAATTTTTTATCAGTAAAAGCCTAGTTAAATAAATTATGGTAAACCCATGCCGTGGAATACTATGAAAAGAAAGAGATATTTGAAAGTAAAATTAAAAAATTAATTTGTTTAATTAATAAATATGTGTGTGTATATGTATGTGTGTGGAAAGAGAGAGAGAGCTTAAGAGAGAGAGGGTGAACCTGCTAGCACTGGGGATACAGCAGTGACCCCTGGGAGTTGGTGCCTCTGGAGCACAGACAGGAAATAGGCCCAAGAGATGGGGTGTGTGGGCCTCACAGGGTTTTGTCCTTGGGATGATGGGGAGCTACTGCAGGGCTTGCCCAGGGGTGTGACATGACCAGTTTTGATTTTTAACAATGCAGCTTGTCCACTCTGAAAGGTGGTGCTCATGGGAGAGCTGAGTGGGAGCACTGCTGTGGTCCAGGTGGGTGTCACTGTGCTTTGAAGCATTGTGGCAGGGGTGGGCAGCTGAGGAGCCAGCAGGTGCTGGGTGCATGTTGAAGGTGGAGTCCCTAGGATTTGTTGGTGGTTCAGATGGTAGAAAGTAAAGAGAGGAACCAGAGAGGATTCCTACTGTGGGGCCAGTAAACTGTGACGCCTTTACTGAGGGGAGAATGGACGAGGAGCAGGTTTGGCTGAGATGCCATCCAGTGCTCTGCTGTGGCTGGTCTGCACAGCTGACCAGTCCAGGCCGAGGTGTCAGGTGGACACTTGGTGGGCTGGCTGGCTTCAGGCTGGAGGAATACATGTGAGAGTCACCATCTTCTAAACACTAGGTAAAGCCATAGGATTAGAAGAATGAGCAAGGGGAGAGAGGTGACCCCTCCCTCATGAAGAGGTCATTCCCAGGAGGAGGACCTGGCATGGCAGACAGAGAAGGACCCATGAGGGAGGGAGGAGAGCCCAGAGAGGCAGAGGTCTGGAAACCAAGGCAGAGGGAGGGACCCTCACTGTAACTGCTGCCCGGATCAGTCACATACAGAAGATATCAGCATGGGTGACAGAGGCAGATGGAGTCAGCACCAGAAATGGGATGCACAGAGAGTTCTGGAAGCATACAAAACTAAAGGGTAAAGTGTTGAGATCGGAGGAGGAGGGACCATTCTGTGCATTACTCATGTAATTGGCAAAGAACCATAAATTGAAGGGGGATTATCTCCAGTGATGGGAAGGTCTCTCCCACTTGGGCTCTGGTCATTTACATCCTCCTGCAGGAAGGGTTCAAGGTGCCCCTGCCTTGCCTCTCCCCCACCCTGCAGGAAGGGTTCCCCTCCATCCACAGGCACCCCCCCCACACACACACACACCTGGGGCCTGCTCCGTGGTCTGATCCCTTCAGTACACTCTTATATCCCTGGCAGATGTCATCTTCCTCTGAACCTGCTAACATAGGCAGGGAAAGTAATTCCTCAATTAGCTGCAGTTCTCTGTGAAGGTAGAAATACCACGTGACACTACGACATCTGCAATAGACTGCCAGGCTGATTGGTTCTGTTTTGATTGTTGTTTCCTCAAGGAGCTTTTGCCTGAGCTCTTTTGTGTTCTGTTTTGTGAAGATGCGCACTCTGAGCATCTCCTCCTTTCTGAACGATCCATTCCATCCAGGCATTCCCAACCCTTTGAGGCAAAACAAATATAACACGACACATGCGTACACACTTTCTCAATCCCTATCGTGCTGAGAGTCTCAGGGGAAATGAGCCAGTTTGTTTTCATTTAAATATGAAAATAGGATAAGGAGCAGTAAACCTCATGAACATGCATGAAAGAACACAGAGCTCTAAGCTGGGGGTGGGGGAGAAGAAAGATAAATTTGTCACATCTCTCTTGATGAATGATGTGTGTGCAATTACACAGAGTCAGCCTGGTGGCTGCGAACACCTTGGTGCATTATATTTTTATCTGCAGGGCTGTTACCCTCATGTTTCCTGTCATAGAATCTAAACATCAGAGATCTGTGGAGGCGGGGCATGCAGACTTGCAAGGATGCTGAGTTATGCCAAGCAGTGCTGAAAAGTAGGTCAGTGGGTCACTCGTGCAAACCTGAGCAGAAAGGAAGTCTGTCTGACCCCTGTGAGGGCCAGTGCTCCTGAGCCAGGGCAGCAGCTTGGTGTAAACCTGGATGAGGAGGCTGGATGCAAAGTAGCTGCTTCCATGGAGCAAGAAGCCATAGCAAAAACCTAAGTAAGGTCATTTTTTTTGTTTTTTAAGAGACGAAGTCTTACTCTGGAGTGCAGTAGTGTGATCATAGCTCACAGCAACCTTGAAATCCTGGGCTCAAATAAGCGTCCTGCCTCAGTCTTCTGAATAGCTGGGACTATAGGCACACCCCACCATGCCTGGTATTTTTTTAACTTTTATTTTTGTAAAGACAGGATTTCACCATGTTGCTAAGGCTGGTCTTGAACCCCTGACCCCAAACAATCCTCCTGCCTCGGCCTACCAAAGTGCTGGGATTATAGGTGTGAGCCACTGCACCCAGCAGCATTGAAGTGGAGATACTGGAAGAGAGAAAGATGGGGCTGGAAAGAAGAGGCCCTCTGGAGTTATGCAGCTGCAGACAGCTGTGGCACAGAACAAGAGAACAGTGCATGACTGGCCTTAATGAGTGCAGGGTTCATGCACATTGCTTGGACCTTACTGAAGTACTAGTAAATGAATCATAGTTCAATGCAACCTTTCAGGATAGTGCAGCAGCTTGGAAAATTATTTTACTCAACACCCTGCTCAGAGAAAGAATCTGTCCCCAGAGAGCCTGACAGAGGGCCTGGACATCAGCTACATGAAGTCCACACACAATGGATGCTCAGAGGCCTGGGGCTCCATTACCATCTGTCATGCTGAAGCTTCAAGGTGGTGTTAACAAGAAAGCCTTTAAAATAATTCAAAGAAGTTTATTCTGAGCCAATATGAGCGACCGTAGCCCTCTGGAGACATCATCTCCAGAGTTATTGAGAAAAGCATGACTGGGTTACAGTTTAGTTTTATACATTTCAAGGAAATAGGGTTTTCAGGTAAAATCAGAAACCAGTGCATACATTGGTATACAGGGTATACATGGAAGGTATACATTGATTTGGCCTGAAAAGGTGGGATATTGTGAACCAAGGGCTTACAAGTCATAGGCAGATTTAGAGGTTCTCTAATTGGAATTTGGTCGAGAGAGTTAAACTTTGTCTAAAAGTTTGGAGTCAGTAGGAAATAATGCCTAAAATAAGACAAGGGAGTCCCTTAATTATAGAGGAAGCTGTAATATACTGACTCACAAACATCTGTTAAGCAAATTTAGGGTGGAAAGGCATGGCTCCATCTTTGCCTGGCGTGGCCTAAGTACTATTTATACACAGTGTGACAGAAAAGTATATATACATTTTAAGCAAAAAACTGTATTAAAATTGTCATAGTCAAGTCACATTTGACTTCTGCAATTACAAGAGGTGCTCAAAAGTGACTTACATTCAGCTTTTGTTATTGGTATATGTTGAGTATTATAATGTCAATGCAGTTTTTTCCTTTTGTAAACTGTGCATAATTTTTTTTGGTACCCTCTGTAATTCAGTAACTTATTGCCACAGAGCATCTGTTTTGTCAGTCTTATGATCTCTGCTTTAACATTGATGCTGGTCAGATGTTGTCTCTAAACTGCAAAAGGGAGGGGGTATAAAGAGGCATGTCCAATCTCCTGCCCTATCATGGCCAGGAACTCAGTTTTCAGGTTTTTCTGGGGTCCCCTTGGCCAAGAGGGCACTCAGTGGGGGGTGGGGGGGAAGGCGGGCTAGACCTGTGGAAACTTGCGGACAGGACCCTCCAAAGTCCACGTCCTGTTGGTCCTCACCTGCCCTTGGAGATACACATAGGTACCCAAGCCTCTAAGTCCACTGGCTAGCATGCCTGGCCCCACGGCCTTCTCCCTGCTCAACTCCACTAGCAGTCTCTCCTGTGGAATGGTTTCTGGCACCTTCACTACCCTGGCCATCTCTGGTCTAGCTGTGTCTCCTTTTAATTCCTCAAGCATAGTTGTGTAATGGAAGGATTGTTTTTTTTTAACACACCGGGAACATTTTTGAGATCCAGGATGGAGTTTGGACTGAGACAATGTAAACGGTTTTGGTGATGCTTCCAGGACAGGTTGAGAAAGACTGGTAGTGTCCCATGTCCCAGGAGCTACAGAGCTTGACACCTGGATGAGGGAAGTCTCCTGGGTGCCACCCCCAACAGAGGGAGGGAGGAAGCCTGGGACCAAGGGCTGTCAGACTGGGAAGACTGTGTCACCAGAGTCCAGGCTGTAGCCCTAACTTCTACTTTAATGCTCCTGGGGCTATGTTTTGATTTGCAGTGGACTCTCTAGTCCCAGAAACTTTGGCTAATGGGAAAAGGAAGCTACTTTCTCTACACCAGCACTCTCCCTTCAACCCTAAAGAAAATGTTGTAGGTCTCAAGCCTGGGGCTTTGGGAGGAGAATACAGTCCCTGGAATGGCGGGTTATCTGTGTGGGGCAGGATAGGCTCCCACGCTCAACTCCTGCATGCTCCTGACTCAGAGAGGAGAGCCCGGGAACCATGACTGGCTTGGCTCTGAGCCTGCAGACCCCAGACCTCATTGCTATGTACCCCCACTCTGCCTGCCAGCCCTGAGCTCCAGGCAATACTGGCCCACCACAGTAGCTCCTCATATTCTGACCCACATGTTTCTTTAGCAGACCTTGTACAAATTTGCCTGGGTAATTACCCTTTTTCTTATGCTCACTTATAGGCCTTCTCAGCCCCTTTCCAGATCTCAGGTTGCAAATTTCTCACAACTGTTTTATCTGCAGTCACTGCCCATGGCCCCCGGGATGGGTGGGCACTGTGGAGGCCTCAGACCCCCACGCACCTCAGACTTCCTGTACAATGACATTAGTCAGGAAAGCAAGTAAATGGCATGCCTTTACCCTCTGTTATTATTCTTTCTGAAAAAATAACTCCTTATGACTATGTTTAAGCAAAATTTCCTAGGACTTCAAACTAATAATTCTAAAACCCTTTACTCATATTTTAAGCGGTTATTTATTCTCTAACCCCATATAGTTCTCTGTACAGAGGACAACTGAATAGCTGGCAAACACTAGAACTGAACCACCAGGTTCTGCCCAGTGCCAGGGCAGAGCTGGTGCTCCCAGGCACAGAAGGTTTGTATCTGAGAAGCCATTGGACCACAGGACAAAGGAGCCCTTGGAAGGCATGGTTCTGTGTCATAGCACCCTACAAAGCTGACTCAAAGCAGCAGGAAAAAGATGCTTTGAGCTGCAAGATGCAATCTGCCTCCCAAACACCTGCTCCCCTTGCAGAAAATGGGGGACCCTTCCTCGAGATAAGAAACAGCAACTGAAATGACATTATTCTCACACCAAAGTGGTGAGCAGTAAGCAAGCCATTTGCATGGGGTGCACAAGGGGGTTGTGATGATAATGGGTCCCCAGCAGGTCCCTCTCCTGGGACCACAGCTGTTATAGGGGACTTGGGAGAAAAAATCCTACAGAAGCTCCTCTGACAGCTTTGCAAACAGCCACATGCAATGATGGACCAGTGTCCAGGAGATGAACATGGTGAAGTGAGCTGAGGCCATCAGCATGCTGAGCCTACATCTGTCCTTGGCTGGCACACAGGCTGAGCAAGTCACACCTGCCCCAGGCTTCAGTGAAAGACACTACGATGTCCAGGGGTCATCTGTGCATGGCTCCCTGTGGCCTCCTAAGTGAGGTCCAGACTTGTCTCCTCTGGTCCTGCCATCCATGTGCTCACAGGTCTGTCACCCTCATGGGACTGACAGCAGATCAAGAAGAGGCCCCATATTGTTTTGGTCACCATTTTTGTCCCACCAGCTTAAATAATGATAGCCAACCTTTATGAAGTGCTCTGCTAAGTTAGTTACATGCATTGCCTTCTAT
Organism: Nycticebus coucang; assembly: GCF_027406575.1. Classification (NCBI taxonomy): domain Eukaryota; kingdom Metazoa; phylum Chordata; class Mammalia; order Primates; family Lorisidae; genus Nycticebus; species Nycticebus coucang. The sequence continues at coordinate 95,028,455 of NC_069783.1, forward strand.
TCCTCACACCAAGCTGAGTGGTTGATAGTATTTTCCTAATTCTAAAGACAGAACTGGTCCCAGTTACCTGCTAGTAAGTGGGGAGGCCAGGATAGGGGTCAGACACGCTGATCTGGCCAGTGTGCTCTTCACCACTGTGGCCCACAGCTCTTTCCATAAACTTCTGCAGCTCTCCTTGGTACCAGCCTGGAGGTCCTCTCTGCCCAGGTCCCAAGGTTTCAGGTCAGTACTCACTAATAGCTCATACCAACACTCGTTTTTTGGTATAGCAGTGGCACAAGATACTCCATGTGACATTGTCAGCTGCCTGAGCACATAAACCATTATTTATCCATCTTTGTTTCCCCACAGAAACCCCAGTTTAGTGCCTTGTATGTTGAAATACCCAACATTTATTTAATTGTATTGAGTATAGTCATTTTTCATCAAGCGTTTTAGATAGACCCAGGATGGGGCTGTTTCAGACTGAACAACATTGATCCTTCATCAGATTGTAACCACAATGTGCTTGATGATAAACTAAAAGATAAACATAAGAAAAACGCATGATCCTGGCAGAAGCTGGATTACAGCTGAGTCATATCCAAAGATTGACTTCATACAAATACTCATATTAAGTGGTTCTCTGATGGTTGCCATGAGAATCACCACTCGGGACGCCCGTGATCGTAACACAGTCTTTGCAGTATTGCACGTGATGTGTATGTGTGACAAAGGCAGAGCACATATGGAGAGCATAGGCCTAGGGTCTTCTCACGTGAGATTGTCTTTGGAAAAGACAGGTATCAAATAACTGAAACTCTTGCAGGTATCTGCTGATAAGATCCTGATGGGAATTCTCAGGCTTCCTTAATCTACCACGTGAAGAGCTCTGCACTAGGTACCATGTGAGAAATCACAAGAGCCCTTTGGCAGGTATGTTTGACCTTGAGAAAAGTTAGCTCTGCTGAGAATCCTGATCCCTTGTACACGTGCCCAGTTTCCACAGTGTTACGTTTTGCAAAACTATAGTATAATCTCACAACCAGGATACTAACATTGACGCAGTCCACTCGCTCAGATTTCCCAAGTGTTCCTTGCACTCATGTGTGTGTTTTTGCGTGGATGTGGGCATTTATCATTTGTGTGAGTTCATGTATCCACCATAGTTAAGATACTGAATAGTTTCAACGTCACAAGGATCTTTCATGATGCTCTGATCCCATCCTGCCCCCTTCGCTGCTGGCAGCCACTCCTTTGTTCACCATTTCTAAGATTTTGCCATTTTTAAGAATTGTAGAAATGAAATCATACAGTATACAACCTTTGGAGATTGGCTCTTTTTTTCTGTCAGCATGAATCACTAGAGATTCATCTAAGTTCTGGTGTGAACTAATAGTTTGTCTTTACTTATTGCAGTCATACTCCATGGTATGGGTGAGCCATAGTTTGTTTAACTCTGCACCTAATGAAGGACATCTGGGCAGATTCTTGCTTCTAGCTATAACAAATAAAGCTGCTATGAACATTTATATACAAGTTTTTGTGTGGACATAGTTTCATCGCCTCCGGATAAATGCACGGGAGTGCAATTGTTGGGTCATATGATATTTGGATGTTTATTTCTTCAGGAAATTCCCAAACTGTTCTTCAGAATGGCTGTTCCATTATACAGTCTTATTGATTATGTATGAATGATCCAGTTTCTCCTCATCTCTGCCGGCTTTTGAGGTTGTCACTATTTTTTATTTTAGTTATGATACATGTGTAGTGATACCTCTCTGAGGTGTTAATTTGAATTTCTCTTGTGGATAATGATGTTGAATATCTTTTCATGTGCTTATTTGCCATCTGTATATACTCTTTGGTGAAAGGTCTATACATGACTTTTGCCCATTTTTAAATTTGATTGTTTGGTATTCACTGTTGAGTTTTATGCATTCTCTCTATATACTAGATACTAGTCCTTTGTTGAATATTTGGTTTGCAATTTTTTTCTCCCAGTCTGTGGCTTCTCTTTTCATCCTTTTAACATGAATTTTCACAAAGTGAAAGTGTTTAGTTTTGGTAAAGTTCAATTTGTCAGTTTTTTCTTTTGTAGATTGTGCTTTTGGAGTTTAGTCTAAGAACTTTCTGCATAGTTCTACTTTTTGAAGATTTTCTCCTATAAGTTTTTCTAAAAGTTTTATACATATTACAGTTTTGTATTTTACATTTATTATCCATATCAAGTTAATTTTGTGTAAGGGGTGAGGTTTAGGCTGTAGCTCATATTTTGGCCTACAGAAGTCCCATTGCTGCAGCACCACCTGTTGAAAAAGCAATCTTTCCTGTATTGAATTATTTTTGCACCTTGTCAAAAATTAGATGAGCTTCCAGCACTCTGAGAGGTTGAGGCAGGTGGATTTGAGACCAGCCTGAGCAAAAGCAAGACCCAATCTCTAAAAATAGCTGGGCATTATGGCAGGCACCTGTAGGCCCAGCTACTTGGGAAGTAGAGGCAAGAGGCAAACTCTTGAGCCCAAGAGTTTGAGGTTACTGTTAGCTCTGACACTGTTCTCTATTGAGGGTGACAAAGTCAGACTTTGTCTCAAAAAAAAAAAAAAATCAGATGAGCTTATTTGTGTGGGTCTGTTTCTGAGTTCCCTGTTGTTCCATTGATCTGTGGTCTATCCCTCTGTTAATACAATGCTATCTTAATTATGATAGTTATACTTATGTTAGGTAAGGAGTAGACTTATTCCTCCTCATTTATTCGTTTTTCTCAAGGTTATTTCAGACATTCTAAGACACATGATCTATTATATAAATTTTAGACTAAGATTATCTATGTCTATAGAAAAATCTTGCTGGGATGTGGATAGCTATTGCTTATACCTGTAAATTGATTTAGGAATAACTGACATAACAAATATGTGGGTCTTCCAATCTATGAACACAGTATGACTCTCCATTTAGGCCTTTTAAATTTATTTCATCAAGATTTTTAAGTTTTCAGCACAGAGATTCTGTACATGTTTTGTTAGGTATACATCTATTTAATTTTCTTTGGAGTAATTATGAATGGTGTTGTATTTTTTATTGCAGTTTCCACATTTTTATGATTAGTATATAGAAATGCAATTCAGTTTTTCTATTTTTTTTTTTTTTTTTTTTTTGAGACAGAGTCTCACTTTTTCCCCCTGGGTAGAGTGCTGTGGTGTCACAGCTCACAGCAACCTCAAACTCCTGGGCTCAATCAATTCTCTTGCCTCAGCTTCCCAAGTATCTGGGACTATAGCAACTGCTACAGTGCCCAGCTATCTTTAGAGCCAGGTTTAGCTTTTGCTCAGGCTGGTCTCAAACTCCTGAGCTCAGGCAATTCACTTGCCTTAGTCTCCCAGAATGCTAGGATTATAGGCGTGAGCCACCATGCCTGGCCCTATTTTTGCTCACTTTGTATCCTGTGATATTGCTGAACTGACTTACTAGTTTTCAGACTTTTTTCACAGATTCCTGGGAATTTTCACCTCTCCCTATAGGTGAGACAATTGTAACACCTGTGAAGATAATTCTACTTCTTCATTTCCAACATGTGTGCCTTTTGTTTCTCATTTTTGTCTACTTCTTTGTTTTCAACTTCTAGTATTACGTGGAATAACAGTGGTAAGAATGCTTTCTTCCTGATCTTAGGAGGAAAGCAGTCAGTCTTTCCCCATTAAGTAGGATGTTAGTTGTGATTTTGTTTTTCATAGATAAACTTGTCCTTATCAAGTTGAAGTAATTCCCCTCAGTAATTCCCCTCCTAACTTGGTAAAGTTTTTATTATGATTGGTGTTCAATTTTTCTTAAATGCTTTTTCATGCCAATTGACGTGATCTCTAACACTGAATTATTTTTTTCCCCAAATGTGGAGCCAGCTTTGCATATCTAGAAGAAATCTCATTTGTTTATGGTATATAATTCTCTTTACTGGATGAGGTTTGTCACTGTCTTGTTGAGAATTTTAACATCTAACGTCATGAGAATTTTTGGTCTGTAGTTTTCTTTTTACTATCTCTTTTAGAAAAATCTTTCGTGTCAGGGTAATACTGACCTCATGAAATGAGTTAGAAAATGTTCCCTCCTATTCTACTTAGTGGAGAAGATTGTGTAAAGTTGTGTTAGTTCTTTTTTGGTAAAATTCTCCAATGAAACCATGTAGGTCTAAAAATTTTTTTTAGGACCTTTTCAGTTATTAATTCAACTTATCTAATGGTTATAGGATTCTATGTAATTTTGGTTGACTCGATAGTTTGTGATTTTTAAAGAATTAGTCCATTTCTTTTAAGTTGTCAAACACGTGAGTGTAATGTTATTCATAACATTCATAATTATCTTTGTAATGGTTGCAAGATCTTTAGTGGTATACCCTACTTCATTCCTGATATTAACAACTTGTGTCTTTTCATTTTATTTTTATCTGTCTTGTTAGAGGTTTATCAATTTTATTGATTGGTTTTAAAAAATAAGCTTTTATTTTATTATCAATATTCTCTATTCTTTTTCCATTTTCAGTTTCATTGATTCTATTCGTATGTTTATTATTTTCTTCCCTTTCCTTGATTTGGGTTTGCTTCCTCTTCTCTCTCTAGTTTCTTGAGGTAGAAATTTAGATTACTGATTTGAGATAGTCATTGTTTCTAATATAGCATTTAATGCCAAAAAATATCCCAACAGTACTCTATTAACTACGTCCCACAGATTTTGATAGGTTGTATTTTCATCTTCATTCAATTCTATGTATTTAAAAAATTTCCCTTTAGGCTTCCTCTTTGACCCACAGATTATTCATAAGTATTAATATGTTGTTCAATATCTACTTATGCAGTTATTTTCTTGTTGTTTTTCTATTATCGATTTCTCATTTGAGTTCATTGTGGCTGGATCACACTCTGTGATTTCAATTCTTTAAAATTTTTTGAGGTTTATTTTATGGTTCATGGTAAGGTCTATCTTGGTAATGATCCATGGACAATAATAATAATAATAGTAATGTGTATTCTGCAGTTTTTGGTGTTATGCTCTGTACATGCTAATCTTGGCTGATGATGCTGTTCAGATCTTCTGTGTCTGTGTTAATTTGCTGTCTAGTAGTTCTATCAATTGCTGAGAGGGGCATATTAAAGTCTCCAGATATAATTGTGAATTTTTCTATTTTTGCTATTAGCTCTTTTAGTTTTTCCTTCATATATTTTGAGATATAGTTGTCTGGTGCATTCACATTTAGGATTGTTATAGCATCATGATAAATCAATCCCTTTAACATTAGATAATGTCCATCTTTATCTCTGGTAATTTTCTTTGTCCTCAATTCCAATTTATCAGACACATATCTATCCAATCCTGCTTTTAAAAACATTAATGTTTACATGGCTTATCTTTGTCTAATCTTTTACTTCCAACCTACTTATGTCACAGAATTTTAGGTGAGTCTTTCATAAGCAGCATATAGTTGGGTCATTGTTTAACATCTGGACTGTCAATTTTAGTATTTCAACCATTTACTGTATTTTACTATACACTTCTTTCTGCCCAAATTTTTGAGAGACAAAAAGGATGTGCATTATACATGGGTAGTATTAATTCTGTATCTATATAAATGTTTTAAATTCTTTTATTTGTGCTTATGCATTAAAAGTGTAACTCAGGAAAGCAATAGCGATATCCATATGCAAAATAATACCCTGCAATATGGTAAGCACACTCCCTCTGTGCCACTCCCCTCCCCAGCCATGCCTCACCGGGCAGACACTTCATCTGGAGAAACCTGCAGCCACCTGGCCAATAGCATTGCTGCTGCCACCATCTTGGAAATGGGCATGCTGCTGATGCAATGCAACCCTTAGCATCAGGACCTCAGCAAAAGGCAAGTGGCCATGCAGTGGTGTCTTCTTTTGCAAGTGGTGCAAGGTGCAGAGCTGGCCACTCCAGAGAAGTAGAGATTGAGCCCAGGCAGCAGGTGAGAGTGATCTGTACAACCTGAGCACCAATCTACCCCAACTGTCCCCTCCTTGCCCACTCTCATCCCCACATCCTCTTATTTCCTATTTGCGCCCATATTTATTGGTGGGAATGTGGCCACAGCTGCCCTGCTGAGAACCTCAGCAAGTTTATTTTCTGGGAAGCTGGTGTGAGGAGCTAGGGTAGGACCTGCCTGCCCTGGGCTCTTGATGGTAGATCCCTGCCCTTAACAGGCTGCCTCATTTCTTGCACAGCTGGCCCCATTTCAGGGCTATTCATATTTCTACTTTTTTTTTTTTTTTTTACCTTGTTTCTTTTTCCTTCCCAATACTCTAAGATTCCTTTTTATTATCATTTCCTTTCTGTTTGAAGAACTTCCTTTAGCCAGGCCTTTAATCTTTGCTAGTAACAAATTCTTTTATTTTTTCTTTTGTTGGAGAACAAAGAAAAAACACTTCTATTTCCCTTTCATTCCTGAAGGATAATTTTGCCAGATATAGAAGCTGTGGTTGGCAAGACCTCTCTCTCAGCACTTGAAAAATGTTGTGCCATTTCCTTCTGGAATCTCTGATTTCATGTGAGAAATCCATTGTCATCTGAAATGCTGTTCCCCCTGCAGGCAAGATGTTGTTTCTCTCTGAGTGATTTTAAGATTTTCTTCTTTGACTTTAGATTTCAGAAGTTAAAGAACAGTTATGTGTCACTTAAAGACAGAGACATATTCTGAGAAACGTGGCATGAAGTGATTTTTGTCCTTGTGTGGACATCATAGAGTGGCACTTATACAGACCTAGATGGTAGAGCCTACTGCACACCTGGGCTATGTAGTACAGTCTATTACTCCTGAGTTACACACCTGTACAGCATGTCACTGTGCTGAATACTGTAGGCAACTGGAATACAATGGTAAGGATGTGTGTGTGTCAACATATCTATACTATACATAGAAAAGGCAATAATACATTGTGCAATGACATTGTGATGACTACTACATTACCAAGCTCTGCAGAACTCCAATGTGTAAATTTTGTGTAGTAAAGGAGTTATCAGCAACAGACAAGGAGGGACAAAATGACAGATGTGCTGGGAGTGAGTATTTCATAAAAAGAAAGTGGCCAGCCATGCAAAAGGCACTTGAAAAGTCATATAAGTTCAACACTGACAAGTTTCCATCAGATTAGGCAATTTTGATGGAATGGTGAGAACGGAGGCCAGAGTGAAACTGTTTGAAGATTTAGATGCCTCATTTGGTTAAGGCTACCTCCTTCAGCAGCAATGCAAGATCTCTAGCATGGACAGTGAGGTGGGAATGAGGCCTGGAAATCAAAGGCATCTACTTGCATGAACTGAGGAGGAGCTAATGCAACTGCAGGAGAGAGGAGGCAGGAAGAGATTGTGCCATTTGCATCAAGATCAATACATGGGAGCTTCTCTAGCCCCACAGTGATCTACATCATCTTCCCAGGGTCTGCCAGACTCCAGATCTGATTCCCCTACCACTCACTGCTGCCCTCACGTGTCCAGCATCCCTGCAGCCGGCCCCTCTGCCCCCCTTGTCGCTCCATCGTGGGTTGCTTCTGCTCTCACTTCTCTGCCCCCCCGAACTGTCAAGTTCCCATTTCACCAAGTTCCCATTTTACGTTTAAAGAATGCAATAGCTACTTTTAGAAAGGCATCATATCTAGAATGATTTTAAAGGTCACTGCCTGTTATAGGAACATGCGTTGAGAGAAAAAGAAGTCACCAATTTAATTTTCTTTGGACAGCAATTTTAAGAGATGGTGGCTATTCCAACCGTCTCCCCAAAGCCCACTAAGTTACCACTAAGAAGGAAAAACAATGATTGTTTCTATAAGTTTAGTTGGTGGGTTTTACTGAGAGCACATTAATTTTAGCTAGGTCAGCATGGATAGAGTAGAATTCTATTTTATGCCATGGGAAGACTTTATAGCCATTGCAACAAATCTGCAGTCACTGTGCAAATACTCTTCTGAAGGACATGTTTAAAGTGAGGTAAAATGCAGAGTGTTTAGATTATTTGGAAACATAGGTTCTATTCTCAAAGTGGTACCAACAGATGGATTATTATAAACATGTTCCGTTTTTATATAATGCTCTTCATTAGAAAAAGTGCATTAAATTATTCCTATGGTACATCTTAGTTCTAATATGGTAAGAATTTTTATACACTTTTCACTGTTTAAAATGGTTAAAAATTCAGGGGTCTCTTGACTTTTAATTAAGTGATATTGTCTTATCTGATGCCTACTTTGTGATCAGAGTCCTCCCCACAATTGTTAAATGCTTTTCATAGGTTACAGGAACTTCCATAGCAATTCCCAGAAGAGCAGGGGCACAGCTTTCTTAGTCAACTGGCTTGGTGATGACCTACAGTTATGATCCCAGTAGGGCACCCGGCTGTCAGGCAAAGGATGTGCAAGATGGTGCAGGCACTTTCCATGGAAAACCATTAGCAGAGCTGAGTGCTAGTCTGGCATATTCTCTTTCAATCTACTTCTCCCTCTCCCTGTCTTTCCCTTCCTCCCATTATGAAAGAGAGGAAAAGCAAGACCACACAACATAATGTCTGTAAACCTGCAAACTCTGGGCACAGTCCTGATAGCCCAGCATGGTTACCGTTGGGAGGAAAGAGCAGTGGAAGCCAGGGCTCGCCTCACACTCAGACTCCCGTGGGAAGGCCTTGCTTCCTTCTGTTCACTCTTAGCTCAAGGCCTCTCCTCCCTGGGAGTCCTGAATTCAGCTCATCCACCTCCAGCCAGTTGCCTTGATCCTACAGCATATCTAGTCCCCCCAAATATACTCATTACAGCAGCAAAGCTTCCAGCACAGAGCAGATGTGGGTCAGAGCAGAGTTAGCTGGAATGTTTTTCTCTAGAGCCTGGACTTTCTGAGTCTCCCCTGTACATAGTCTGCCCAGCAGCCTCTCCCTGGCCCTGGGCATATAGGCCCCAGGGGCTTAGAGGCCAAACTCACAACTTTCTCTCATTCTTTCTGTCCCTTTACAGAGAGTTCTCAGGACTCCCTTGTTCCTGTTCAACTGGGGACCTCAAGGGGCCCTTTATGGTATAGAACTTGGATTTAAGGCTGCTCATCCCACTGGGAAGAATCATCATTTCAAAACGGGATTCTGAGCCCAGGGGTTTAACGCATGAAAGGCTCAGACGTCGGCATTCATTCCTAAGTCAGCTGTGACAGTGGCCATCCCTACACAAAACATTTTCCCCCTTGAAAAAATGTCATGCAAGTTCAAAATAGCTTTACACAATACTTGTGCTTCTCCCAGAGATTTTTTTCCTTTTTCTTTTTTTTTAAATCTTTGACCTACTTTTCCTGTATGTGCAAAATACCTAAAGAGTAATACGACTTCAGAGACAGTAGCACGGAAGAAACTAAGCTGAAGGAATGCCTTAAGGGGATGACTCTGGAGTCTTCAAACACAAGGGGCTTTCTTGCCAGGGCATCCATCTGAGCCACAGGTTTGCTGAAGATTCCTGTGGCTGAACTTGCCCCTGGTAAATAGGACATTGCAGACGTGGCTAATGGTAAAGACAGGCAGAGGGGCTGACACATGTGCACATGTGTGCTCACAAACCCACCCTACACCCACCCAAGCTATTCGGCATTATAAAGCAGATGCATTTTGGAGCTGGAATCGTGGCTACTGTCTAAAGATGCTTTTCTAAAACAGATGCTATCAACGATGGGATCTGCACAGAAGGAGAACAGACACTCTCTCCAGCCTCTACAGCTGTAAGCCTGAGCCCCAGAAGGTACAGAGGAGGAGGGAAGTGGCTACGGAATTCACTCACACGCCCCTCTCTAGTCTGTGCACTGTGAACACAGCTGCTGCCCAGGCCTCTTAGGCCTTGAGCGTGTGTCGCTGTTTTGAATGGGAAATCAGAAGAGGTGCCCTTCCATGTAGGGGAGGAGATTCTTGGAAACAATGCGAATAAGCTTCTCTTCTCTTCTCTCCAAACCATCTTCCACCTTTCCTCAGCAGGACTGCTACTCTCAGCAGGCTCCAGTCATAGAGGAAATGCACAGAGGCTCTGGGCTGGGAAGGGACCCAGGTTCAAATCCCAATTCCAGTAGCTATCAGCTGTGAAGTCTCGTGCAAGTCAGTTTCCTGTGCCTCAATTTCTCCATCTGCTAAAAGATGATAACAATACCTACCTTCAGTGCTATGAGGGTTAAAGATAATTGATACAAAACCACTTACCACAGGGAATGTCCTTAATAAACAGTAGCTATGACGACAAGCAAGACAGGGTCCTTGCATTCAAGGAGATGCAATTCAGTGGCCTTGGGATCAGCTAGAGACTGGTGGGCTTGAGTTGGACCCTGAGACTTTCTTGGCTCTAGACGAGGGTTGGGAAGCAAAGCTGTGTGTGACAGGTGTTATGGGTGATTGCTGAGGTGTGTGTTTACCTTTTGTTCCTTATTTCTCACCTCCCTTTTCCTGGAGGTAGCCTGCTTGACCCTACCTTACCCTCCTGGCTTTCATTTTCAGGAATCCTGAGCTTCTCAAAGGAGAAAGAGAAAGAGAGAGATTATTAATTAACTCCAAACTCTGGGAAGAAACAGGACTTGAGGCTCTCATGAGGGTAGGACCTCAGAGGGAAACTCTTTGTTCTTCAGGGGCCTCACCTCAGTCCCTACGGATCCCAGCATTGCCTAAGGGTCCATGTGGCCTGGAAGGAGCAGAGGCCTCCTTCAGGAGAAGTGGAGAGCGGGATACTGAGCTCATCAGGGCAGCTCCAGGACCTGAAAGTGACGTGGCCTCAGTCCAGGTTCCTGGTACTCTGCAAGTTCCTGGTTCTTGTGGAACTCTGAGGGATAGAGTTTGGGGTCCTGATAGTGACTGAAAGAAGATTTCAGGCCTCTAAGTAAGATTTAACTTGCTTTAAATGCAATGATGTAGAGCTTCCCCCAGCTGCCCTCTGCTGTGGAAGGCATTGGCTTCTGCTCCTTGCTGAGGGAGCTGCTTCCTTGCAGGGCTCCTGCCCTCTCCGGGATTGTGGCTTACCCAGCTGCTTCAAGGAAAGGGACCCCTTCCCAGGCTTCTGCTGCTTGAAAACTCGGTGAAGTTGGTCCTCTCTCCCGCCTGTCCCACCAAGCACAGCAGGCTTCACACTAACGCGACAGATCCCATTTCCCAAAGGGGCCACTATGATAGGCACAAGGCTGCACTGACCACACGTGCACCCCTCCCCAAAGCTGTGCCCATCCCTGACTGTCCTGGGCTGACTTCAGGTCCTTAGGGCCAGCGGGCATCCAGAGCACACCCCTGGCTGGTCTCTTGTTCTTGTTAGTGTTCCTGCAGAGCCTGAGTGCAGGAGGAGTTGGGTGCTAGGAGAACAGAGCACATGTTGAAAGAGATGCTGGGATATTGGCCCAGGAGCCAGCAGTCCCTATGCTGAGAAACCAGACAGTAATTGTTGGCTAGGTCTGTCATAGCAAGCTGCCACAGACCAGACATTTGTTTTTCTAACAATTCTGGAGGCTGGATGTCCAGGATCAAAGTGTCCTGAGGTCTGGTTTCTTCTGGAGCATCTACCTTGGCTGATAGAAGGCATCTCATGTTTGCAGGGCATCCTCCCTCTATGCAGGCTTCTGTGTCCAAAGTTCCCCTTTTCATAAGGTCACCAGTCATACTGGATTAGGGCCCCACCCTTGTGACCTCATTTTACCTTAATTACTTCTATAAATACTTTATGCCCGAGTGCAGTCTCATTCTGAGGTACTATGGGTTAGGACTTCAGCATGTTAAGTGTGGGGGGGGACACAGTTCAGCCCATACCAGGAACCCTGACTGAAACCCTGAAGGACTCCATGAAAAATCCAGGCCTTCTAGAAAGTTCTACCTGTTTTCATTTCTTCTGGGTTTGCTCTGTTGTATCATTAGGGCAAATACCAGAAAAAACAGAAAACGAGTCATATATGTACATGTTTTCAGTAGACTTAGAAGAGACCAAATAGCCCTAACCAGCCTGATTTCAGCCACAAATGGAGGTGGGTTCCTGCTAACTGGCTCTCCTGCAGGGAGTCAGTACCCCACCACACTCCCTCTGGGACCACCATTCTTCATGCTTTGAGCCTTAGACTACCCCTCCCAACTCTTTACCTCTTCCCCTTCTGGAAGGGAGACCCCACCCTGCCCTGAGAGTTGGCCCCTGTGAGGACAACTGACTCTGCATCCAGCTGAGGTAGGAAGATTTCTTTGCCTCCTCTTATCTCAGCGTCAGATCAGCGCTATCATCAGAAGCTGGTCCTGTCATGCCCTACTCTTCCAAAGCCTTCCAGACACATTTGACCTTTGCATTTGTGGGCGTGAAGAGGAAACTAACATTTACAGAGTTTGCTCCACATTTTAGGCTTATTGTTTATGGTTTTACACCTGTGGTTTCTTGAATCATCACATCAACCCCTGGCAGGGTTGTGTATGCCAGTGGGGGTTATTGTATGCAACCCTCACCCCCACCCACCCAACTGGTGTGCTATGGAAAGATACTGATCTACAGAACAAGGGGCACAGGGAGCCCAGGAAGAAAATAATAATAATCTTTTTTTGAGACAGAGTTTCACTCTGTTGCTCAAGCTAGAGTGCCGTGGCATCTGCCTAGCTCCCAGCAATGTCAAATTTCTGGGTTCAGGTGATCCTCCTGCCTCTGCCTTTGAGTAGCTGAGACTACAGGTGCCCACCATGACACCTGGTTAATTTTTCTATTTTTAGTAGAGACAGGGTCTCACTCTTGCTTAGGCTGGTCTCGAACTCCTGAGCTTAAGTGATCTTCCTGCCTTGACCTCCCAGAATGTTAGAATTACAGGTGTGAGCCACTGTGCCCTGCCAAGAAAAGAATAATTTTGAAGGTGAGAGAGTGCTGGTGGGTGCTGGGGAAGAGAGGGGAAGGGAAGCGGGGGAGGAGAGAGAGAGCAGGTGCCCTGAAGGATGCAACTCTGAGAAGTTTTAGGAAAGCCTTGCTGGACACCACTGGCATATTTCCCTCCTTGTTTGTCATTAAAGGGGAGTTCTGACTTGTGTCTGTGTGTGTGTTTCCTTGTGGGTGTCAGAGTCCAGGCACTGGGCTTGTTACATTCAAGTACAGTTGCTATGAGCTTCCTTTTATGAGGAAACTGAGACTCTGAGAGACGAAGTCACTGCTGGTGCAGCAGTAGACCCACAGATTAAATTAGTGATTGTCTGACTACAAAGTCCATTTCTTGACCTGATATACAGTTGACACTCTATTAGTGCTTATTCAAGTCTGCATATTTGTTCCCACTTTGGCCAATTAAAAAAACAGAAGCACCACCAGGAATTTGGCATTTCCAGGCCAACCAGCCTTCTAAAGATCCTGGCGCACAACACTGGCTGCACCTAGCTTTGCACACGGTGTCATCCGTCCCTGGTGTCTCTGTCCTACCTCCTCTTCTTCTCAACACCATCTGGACCATCTGAATCTCAAGAAGGCTGTAACCCACTGGCCCCACTGGCTTTATACTATAGCATTGGGTCTATTACTCTAATTGTTCCCATTCCCAAATATGTCACACTTGCTTTTTATCAAACACGATGTATTAAGGCTCACATCTCTGGTTTCTTCAGGGAGAAGAATGGAAGCTTTGATGTCCCCATTCAGCTTGACCAGAAAAATTGAGTCCTAAAAGCCAGCTTTCTTTAACTTCTGTGGTAATAATTCCTACTCCTTATTGGGTTTTCAAACCAAAAGGCCAGGCTAAAAAGCAAAGCAAAAATTTCTCTGCAAATCCAAAGAGGGCGGATTTCATATTCAGAGGCCAGTGGGAACAATGGAGGGATGCAGGGATGGATGACTAAGCCTCCCACACTGAAGGATGCTAGCTGGAGTCCAGGCTGCTAAGTTCTTCCCAGGGAACCGTGCTCTCCTGACCAAGAGCCCCTCCTTCCTTCCCCAGGGGTTCCCTGGGGGAACAGAGAAAGGAAACTGTCCAAGCAGGGCTCAGGTTCTCTCACCTTATAGCAGAGCCAGAATTAATACAGCGAATTATGAGCTGTAATTTCAAGGTTGCTTTAAAGATGACTTCTCCAAGCTAAAGAATTTTAAGGATTCCTGCCATTAATTTTATTTCTTGGGTTGATGGATTATCTCCCATTATTTACAAATGTACATTGAAAGCTGTCCTTTGTTTACAGGAAGAATTAGTGGGTGGATGAGCAGGTTTTGGAACTAGACCCACCTTCTTGTCCAGTCTCTTCCATCCCTTCGCTGTGTGACCTTGTGTGGAGTGCCTAACTTCTCTGAGCATGGATGTACTCATGTAAAGGTGCCTCATAGAGATTATGAACTTAAAGCCATTTAGAAAAATTGCATACTGGATAAATACTGGCTGCATCCCATCAATTTTAATATAATGTGTTATTATTTTCCTTCAATTCTATGTATTTTTAGATTTCCACTTAGATCACTGGAATTCAGAGTCTAGACTCTGGGACTCAGACCCTCATGGTTTGAATCCTACATCTGCCGCTTGCTAACTTCATGACTTTGGGCAAGTGAATTGACCATTTTCTGCCTCAGTTTTCTTATCTGTGAAGTGGAATCAAAATTGTATTTCCCTTGTAATGTTGTGGGGACAAATGGCTCGATATGGGTGAAACACTAGGAAGAGTGCCTGGCATTTACTATATAAGTATTCATTACTTTTAACCCATCGATCATTGTTTTCCTCTTGTGAATCACTTCATGAACACCTTTTTACATTCTTCCATTTTAGAAGCATTTGGTGTATTTCTCTGCCCCCCCCACTTACTTTCCTTCCCCACTCCAAAGCCCAAAACAGCCAATGTTGTTTACCTGTTAAAATGACTCAGACTATTAAGTTATGGAACCCAGAAAATATGCCCAAAACAAGATCAAGGCATCTCTGAGATCTGGCAGTCTTCCAGCCGCACACCTGAGCTATATGACATGTCCTGTAAATCTTTAACAATGCCTACAGGGATGGGGCAGCAAATACTGGTCTTCCTAGCCAGCTGCTGCAGCAGTGTCTGGGTGGCTTGGGATCACTTTCACCGACTTTCTCCACTGTCCCCCAAAACATGTGTCTGATCTGTGGAAAATGACAAAAGCTGCTTGGCTGTGAGGTTAGGGGATCAGATTTAGCTTAGCATTATTTTTTTCAAACTGTGTTCCTTGGTTATCTGGGGTTCATGAGATGAACTATAGGGATTCTTAAAAATAAAGCCTAATATTTATTTATTTATTATTATTTTTTTTTTGCAGTTTTTGGCCAGGGCTGGGTTTGAACCCACCACCTCTGGCATATGGGGCCGGCACCCTACTCCTTTGAGCCATAGGCACTGCCCTAAAGCCTAATTCTTGAAAATAAAGACCTGTGGCAGGACTCAGGACTCGGTGTCTCATTGCATAATCACCAGACTCTTCCCCAGAGCCCAATCTATAAAATAGGGAAACTTTGTCTTCAGCACACTCATACTCATTTTTTGTTCACTCCTGACTTGGTCAGGACAAATCTTGAGGGGCCTCTCACTCCCATGGTCTTCTTCCTGTGAGGTTGCTCCACTGTGGGCTGCCATGTTGGAAACAGGGTCGCGTGATGTCACAGCCACAGCTGAATGGACAGTGGAGGGACAGCCTAGCCAGTGCCTATTCCACAGACTCGCTCCGGGAGTGTGAATGTGAAACCAGGGAGAGACAATTGAGTGCTTGGTGATGGGAAACAAAGCTTAGCATTCATCAGAGGGAAGTCAGTGCTCAGCAGCCATGAGTTGGAGAATCTGTGAATGAGCAAAGACTGCAAGGAGCAGAAGCCAGGAGGTGGAGGAAAGAGAGAGACAAATTGGGTGTGGTGTGTTGTGCCCCTGTAGTTCTCAGTTACTCCGGAGTCTAAGACAGGAGAATCACCTGAGCCCAGCAGTTTAAGGTTGCAGTGAGCTATGATGATAACACTGCATGCTAACCAGTGCAACAGAGTGAGACCCTGCCTTGAAAAGGAGGAAGGGAGGGAGGGAGGGAGGGAGGAAGGAAGGAAGGGAGGGAGGGAGGAAGGGAGGGTAGGTGTTGGCAGGCATACAGTAACAGAAGAGAGACCCTCAGAATTGAACATAAAGGCAAAGGGCATCAGAGGACTCCTGCTGCTGAGGTGGTGACACCCCCCCCCCCAAGAGGCTGTAAAGCTTTCCTCTCCCCATGAGGTCCTGACTATAAAAATATTTCTGGGGTTCCTTGAAGTTTGCACATGTCATCTATATTCTGTTCCCCTTTATTCCAGGGCTGTCCTTATATTAAACCAGTTTACTCAAGAGGCCAGAGAAAAGCACAGATTCCTAAAACGTAAGACTAACAGACCTGTCACATGAGCCTCTGGGTATTTCTGCTCCCCCACCCCAACTATGGCCTTTACCTAAGTACTGTGCACAACCCAGCTGTCAACTAAACTCGGTTGGAAGCCACTTGAGGTTCAATAGGGGGACCCCATCTGTCAAGATTCTGTGGAATTAATATGAAGTTGTTACATTTCAGGTGCTGGGACTGGCAGATGGTAGAGGATGGATGATGTTTGACATTTGGGTTTGAGAACTCAGCCAGTGACCTGCCATTACACTGTATGGAAAAGTCATCTATTTTGCCCCCTTAAAACCTGACCATGTCTCACCCCACCCCAGCACTGTATGAGGGATGGAAAAGTAACACAATAAGTTTGTCCCATAATGGTGAAAAGAGACAAGAAAAATCTGACCAAATGGCTAGAGACTGAGCAGTACTGTGTTTCATTTGCCTTTCTCTCACTGAAGTTGTAAATTTTGTTATTCCATCAACTGTAGGCATGTGTTGTGTTATCATACTGTGCTTTATTGTGCTTCACAAATATTGCATTTTTCTAAAACTGAAGGTTTAGGGCAATCCCATATCACTGGTAACAATTTCCAGCCTCATGTACTTGCTTCATAGCTCTGAGTCACATTTAGGCAATTCTCTCAATATTTCAAACTTTTTCATGATTATGTATGTGTTCATGGTGATCTGTGATTATTGATATTTGGTACTACTATTGTAATTGTTTTGGGATGCCATGAACCATACACCTAAGATGGTGAACTTAATAGATAAATGTTTTACATACTCCAGCTGCTCTCCTGACCAGCCGTTCCTCATCTCTTTTCCTCCTTGGGCCTCCCTATTCCCTGAGACACAACACTATTGACATCAGGCCAACTGATAACCCTACAATGGCCTCTATATGTTCAAATGAAATGAAGAGTCACATGCCTCTCACTTTAAATCAAAAGTTAGAAGTGATTAGGGTTAGTGAGGAAGGTATGTTGAAAGATGAGACATGGTGAAAGAAAGGCCTCTTGTGCCTAATAATTAGCAAAGTTGTGACTGCAAAGGAAAAAGTTTCTAAAAAAAATTAAATGTTACTTGAAACCGAAACATTTGTGATATGGGCTAATCTTACTGGAGTTAGATGATATCTCAAAGTGGTTTTGATTTGCATTTCTCTGAATA
Source organism: Nycticebus coucang (assembly GCF_027406575.1). Lineage (NCBI taxonomy): Eukaryota > Metazoa > Chordata > Mammalia > Primates > Lorisidae > Nycticebus > Nycticebus coucang. Next base: position 95,045,947 of record NC_069783.1, read on the forward strand.
AAGATGATGAGTATTTTTTCATGTGTTTGTAGGCCATGTGCCTGTCTTCTTCAGAGAAACTAAATCCCAAAACTACAGATGTTGGTGTGGATGTGGAGAGAAGGGAACACTTCTGCACTGCTGGTGGGAATGCAAGCTAATATGTTCCTTTTGGAAGGAAGTTTGGAGAACACTTAGGGAACTAAAGGTAGACCTGCCATTCGATCCTGCAATTCCTCTACTAGGTCTATATCCAAAAGATGAAAAATCACTTTACAACAAAGATATTTGCCCAAGAATGTTTATTGCAGCCCAATTCATAATTGCTGAGTTATGGAAGCAGCCCAAGTGCCCATTGACCCATGAATGGATTAACAAATTGTGGTATATGTACACCATGGAGTATTATGCAGCCATAAAAATATAGAGACTTTACATCTTTTGTGTTAACGTGGATGGAGCTGGAACATATTCTTTTTAGTAAAGTATCTCAAGAATGGAATAAAAAGTATCCAATGTACTCAGTACTATTATGAAACCAATATATAATCACCCACAATGATAAAATGAATGATAAAACACAACTATAGCCCAGGATGAAGGAGGCAAGAGGAGGAGGAGGGGAGAGGCCAGGTGGAGGGAGGGTAATTGGTGGGACCTCACCTATTGTGCATACTGCAAGGGTACTTGTCAAATCTATTTAGAGTATAAATGTCTTCACACAACAAATAATTAAGTGAGGTGAAGGCTATGTTAACCAGTCTGATGTAAGCATTCCGAATTGTATAAAAAATTATCACATTGTACTCCATAAATGCATTAATGTACACAGTTGTGATTTAATAAAAATAAATAAATAACTGTAACAGCCTTATTGATGGTATGGAGAAAGTTTTAGTGGTCTGGATAGAATGATCAAACCAGCCACAACATTCACTTAAGCAAAAGACTAATCCAGAGCAAGGCGTTAACTCTCTCCAGCTCTATGAAGGCTGAGAGAGGTGAAAAAGCTGCAGAAGGACAGTTAGAAGTTAGCAGAGGATGGTTATGAGGTTTAAGGAAGGAAGCCGTCTCCATAACATACAAACACTGAGTGAAGCAGCAAGTGCTGATGGGGAAGCTAGAGCAAGTTATCCAGAAGATCTAGCTGAGATCCCTGATAAAGGTGGCTACACCAAACAGCATGTTTTTGATGTTGAGGAAATAGCCTTCTATTGGAAGATGACATCTAGGTCTTGCATAGCTTCAAAGCTTCAAAGAACAGGCTGACTCTCTTATTAGGGGCTAATGTAGCTGTTGACTTTAAGTTAAAGTCAATGCTCATTTAAGTTATGCTAAATCTACTCTTCCTGTGCTCTGTAAATGGAAGAACAAATCCTAGATGATAGCACATTTGTTTATAGCATGGTTTACTAAATATGTGAAGCCTAGTATTGAGACCTACCATTCAGAAAAAAAAAAAAAGAAGATTCCTTTCAAAATGAAAATCCTTTCCATTGACAATGCATCTGGTCACCCCAGATCTCTGATGGAGAGGTATGGGAGATTAATGTTGTTCTCATTCCTGCTAATAAAAGATCCATTCTGCAGCCCATGAATCATGGAGTAATTTTGAATTTCAAGTCTTAATTAAGGAATACATTTCATAAGGCTGTAGCTATCATAGAGGATTCCTCCGATGGATCTGGGTAAAGTCAATTGAAAACACTCAAAGGTAAAAGGATTCATCTTTCTGGATGCCATTATAGGATTCATGGGAGGAGGTCAAAATGTCAACATTAATAGGAGTTTGGAAGAAGTTGATTCTAATCACCATGCATGATTTTGAGGAGGAAGTCACTGCAGATGTGCTGGAAACAGCAAGAGAACTAGACTCAGAAGTGGTGCCTAAAGATGGGACTGAATTGCTGCAATTTCAGGATCAAACTTGGATGAATGAGGAATTTCTTATAGATGAACAAAGAATGTGGTCTCTTAAGATTGGATCTGCTCCAGGTGAAGATGCTGAAAACATTGTGGAAATGACTACAGAGGATTTAGAATATTCCAGAAGCTTAGTTGAGAAAGCAGTAGCAGAGTTTGAGAGGATTGACTCCAATTTTGAAAAAAGTTCTGTGGGTAAAATAGTATCAAACAGCATTGTGTGCTTCAGAGAAATCTTTCATAACAGGAATAGCCAATCATTGAAGCTAATTCCATTGTTGTCTTATTTTAAGAAATTGCCGCATTCATCTCAGCCTTCAGAAATGCCAGCCTGATCTGTCAGCAGCCATCAACATCAAGGCAAGACTCTATCCACCAGCAAAGCGATTTTGACTCACTGAAGGCAATAAAGTATTTTTAGATAGTTAAGACATGTACATTGTTTTTTAGACAAAATGCTATTGCACACTTAATAGACTACAATTTAGTATAAATATAACTTTTATATGCACTGGGAAGCCAAAACAAAAAATTTGTGAAGTGCTTTATTGCTGTAACTCAAACCCACAGTATCCCCAAGGTGTGCCTCTACCTTCGGCACCTCTTTGTGGCTTGGCCTCCTCTCAGCAAATGGGAGAAATAGGTCAAAGCATGCTTAGCTGATGCTTACTAAGCTATCATCATGTCCCAGGCATTGTCCTGAGTGTTTATTGCACCCTGACTGTCACAAGAACCCTTCCAGCTTGGCCTGTAAGGGCCCACGTAGACATGGGAAAAGAGGCACAGAAAGCCCCTTTCCCGAGATGGAACAGCTCGGAAGCTACAGAACTGAGATTTGAATCTAGACTATTTAAAAGCCTGGGCCATCTTCAGAAGCAAGACCAGGGGAAAGCCCTCATCATCCCTCTGTGTGGTTCTGAGTGAGCTCAGTGAGCTCAGGACTCTTCAGAGACAATTTTTTTCAAAGTTGTTCAAATCTGCTCCCAACATACCCTCTATTGGTTGCCTGATAGACCATCTTACAAATATATCATCATTTTAAACAATTTCCCCCCAATTCTTAGTATTTCAGACAGACTGTAATAATACCTCTGTGTGCACTTCCTGGTCTGCTGAACCTTCTCATTTCTTGGAGGTGGGTGACTGCCAGCAGTGATACACTCTTGACTGCGGTCACCTTCCCTCCCCACTCTCTGCAGCCTGTCTGAGTCACCTCTGGTGGTGGTCCACACCCTGCAAACAGAAAGCACTGCAGTAATTTGGCCTTTATTGGTCAGAATGGGATCTCCACACCAAGTCCAGGATGCACACTTAAATTGGAATTTCAGGTGAACAAGCAACGAGTTTTAGTATAAGTATGTCCCAAATATTGCACAGGATACATTTATACTAAAAATGCTTTTCTCATTTATCTACAATTCACATTTAACTGGGAGTCTTGTGTTTCTCTTCAGTAAATCAGGCAGCCCATCTGAGAGGACTTGCTTCTTTCTGCGACAGTTTTAACCAGAGAGCACCTTATTTCATTCATGGGATAAACAGAATGTGATTGGGTTCCCTCTGTTTGACGTGGGACAAAGGGTGCTGGTGCATTTCAAGAATTAAAAATAGCTTGTCGTTTGCCTCTTTCCCCAGCCAATCTTCCCTGGCCTCCCAGGGGCTGCTGTTACTGCACTGCTTCATCCTACGTACTTGGTCCTGGTTCTGGCTCAAGAGTGGTCCCTTTCTATCCCTTAAAGGTTGGGAGCTTGCGTTGCTTCCCCTGGGGATTGTGACCTCTCCTCGGTCAGCTGGCCCTATAGGTCAGGATGAGGAGGGCGAGGAGAGTGCATTAGCCCTCTGTCCCTGCACGTTCCTCTGGGAGCATCACACTCGAAAGGCACAGACCCTGCCAGGTGAACAGCAGCCAGGCTGGACAGTCCTTGTGAAAATGGGCTCCTTGTCTAGCTGGGAGAGAGTGGTCAGCAGCAGGGACACCAGGCCCTGAAGAGTAGAGGACTTAGCACAGATGAGGGAGAGAGGGAGGGAAGACAGAACAGGGGGAACCTCTTACTGGCCCATCGTGGTTCACTGGCAGTTCAGAAGTCTCCAGGGTTCCCCCAAACTGGGACAAGAAAGCATCTGCTCCAGAAAGGCGTTCTTGATAGGCAAGAAGGAGGGTGCCACATCCTCTCATTTATCCCCCACCTCCGCCAGGGGGCACACCTGTGCCAAGGGGCACCTGGCTTCGTGTGTGAGCTGGGTCTGCGTGACTGCAAGAGACCTGAATATCCACCAGACGGCAGTTCAGTTCATTGCATCTTTCTCAGCATCAGTTATGTGCCCAGAACAGTGCTAAGCTTATGTTACAGAGATGAGGAAAATGCAGCCCCTTCCTTCAAGAAGCCCACTTCTTCCTGTGGGAAAGAGATACACAGGGAGGACATTTCAGCCCCGTGAGCTGGACACTACAGGGGCCATGTGGGCAAGGCACGGTGTCTTCCGGGGTCTGTACCAGGCTGTCCCACCTGCCTTAGAGGTGAGATCTCCCCTCACACAGAGCCCAGGAAGTAGTCACACCTGTCATTTCAAACCACGTGTCTTAGTGTGGGCTGCTATCACAGAGTTCAATGGACTGGGCGCTTAGAAACAGCAGGAATGTGTCTCTCCCAGCTCTGGAGGCTGGGAGTCCCAGACCAGGGGGCCAGCATGATCAGGTTGGGGACGGCCCTCTCTTGGGTGGCAAACTACTGACTTCTTTTTGTGTCCTCACCTGTTGCAAAGAGAGCAAGAGAGATTTTTATGGTCTTTTTTTACAAGAGGGCTAATCCTATTCGAGAGGGCTCCGCCCTCATGACCTAATCAGTTCCCAAAGCCCCTGCCACACCACCACCTCGGAGGTGAGGATTTCAACACATGAATGGCGGGGGGGGGGGGGGGGGGGCGGGGGGGCACAAACATCTGGATCATATCATCAGGAGACTAAGGAAAAATATTTTTTCTGACAGCCCACATTATCAGGAAATAACTTAGCACAGCCTACTCAGGGACAACTTTTGCTTGCAGAAACCCACCCCAGGATGCTGTTCGTTGGAAAGCTCATTATACACGAGCACCCGCCACACCCCTGGGCACTCTTCCCTTGCCCATCCCTTCCTCTCCTCAGCCCCCACCGTCTGCCTGTGCTACTTTGGGCTAATTACTGAGCAATAAAATGTCGGATTTTTACATATTGGCTCTGCTAAGAACTGCCAGAAAGATTAAAAGTAGGGCCAGGGTAGGAGAGAGAAACATGTTTTTTTCGTTATTTTACCTACAAGATTCATTTGAGGGGGAGAAATAGGCCCATTGCCCTAACTAGCTAGTTGGATGAGAACAAATTCCTCATTAATTTTAAATATGTCAACTGGAGAAGACGATTGTAGAGAGAACAACTAATGAGTGGTGTTCCTGGGAACAGACAAAAGCACACACGGGGAGTGGGCTGGGGTCTCTGGCAGCTCCTCAGCAGAAACAGAGCCCTCAAGAGCTCTGCAGGGAGGGACAGCAGCTGGAGGGTGCACGGCAGGTGGAGCCTCCTGGGCAGGGGCTGGCTGGTGACAATATACAGTGGTTAGGACTTTGCTCTGATGAGACAGGGGCTGGAGAGGAAATACTGAGCATTCTTGGCATCCTCCTAAGTGGCCTGGGGAGGTGTAGATAATTATCAAGGAGCATTGCCACTTAGCCTCTACCTAGGACCATCCACAGGCCCCTTGCAAAGCTATTTGCCTTTATTAACTCATTTGTCGTCTCTCTACCCCTTTAAGCAAACAGGTGTGTTCAGGAAGGGAATGCTGGATGCTTTCTTAGAGAAGCTTAGAATTCCAGCCCCTGGTACCATGCTCGGATTGCTGTGGGACTTCATGGGGGCCTCTGCGCTCTACAGACCCTACAGAAATGGCTGGAATTGCATGAGGAGGGAGTGCTGGGCAGAAGGGGAGCCAGCATCAAGGGAAAGCTGTTCTGCTGCCTCTCTGTCCGGCTCAGTGTAGGAAGACTTCCCATTCATCCGGGAGCCTTTATGGGTAGTGGTCCATGCTAGGCATGTTTTCTATTTGCTCTGCCTCTCCTTTTGGAACCAGTCTTCCTCACTCTCAGTCCAGATGATTCAGGCTAGGGGTGGGCATGTCCCCCAGACCAGGCCAATTATTAGAACTGTCCATGTTCCTGGTATGTGACTCAACCTGCAACAATCACAATCAATCTAGGATGTTCCTGGAGGTATCGGAAGAATGACTCCTTTTATGGGGTTGCTAAGCTAATGAAAGCAAGTTACCTTCACCATCATTTGGGAAAAGACCGCCTAGGAATGTCAGCAATAAAATGCAAAATAAGGCAGAGTTAAAGTTGAGAGAGATGGAATCCAAATATCATGATTTTAATACGTAGGCCAAGCTGTGCCTGAAACCCACAGACTTTCAGTCAATGCCACTTTTCCCCTTAATGCAGCTTGGGGGTTAATTTCTATAACTTCCAACCAAAAGAGTTCTATTTCACAATTGGAGCATATAGACTTGGACAAATTATATGGCTGAGACTCAGTTTCCTCATAGGTCAAATGGAGATAATAATGTCCCATGTGTAGCTATTAGAGAGAGCCAGTCATAGGACCAAGGGTATGCTATGTCCTTGGCCACACTTTAACCATTTTTGTCCTAGTTTCCTCTTGTAAAACAGGAACAAGACTGCTTACCCTCCTAGAATGGGAGCAAATAAGGTAATGGATGTGAAAAGGAATCTTTATACTATACAGGAATATTGCTTTCCCAGTGATAACTGCATTAAAAATAACTTTTTAACTTGAGAGGATTGTAGATTCACATGCGGTGATACAAAACCATGCAGAGAGATCCCATATCCACTCAGCTTCCCCCAATGGTAACATCTTACCTAACTATAAAATAATAGCACAGTCAGAAAATTGACATGGATGCAATACACTGATTGTATTCACATTTCACCACTTTTACACGCATGCAGTTTGCGTGTGTATGGGCTTATTTCTACGCAGTCTGGCTTTGTGTGGCCACCCCCACAGTCAGAACATAGAACACAAGGATCCTTGGTGCGATCCCTTTTCAGCCATGGCCACCTCCTTCCTCTTCTCTTGCCAAACCCTTGACAGCCACTAATCCATCCGCTATCTCTACAATTTTCTTGTTTCAAAGTTGTCATATTGTTGTGCCCAGATCTTGAAATCCCCCACAAAGACCACTAAGGAGCCAAGTCCAATGCAAAAGCAAAAGAGCTGTTTATTCACAGACTCAAGTCTGGGCTTCTTGTTCCTGGCACAGCAGGTGGGCAGAGAAGCCCCGACCACAGAGGGAAGAGCAGTTTTAAGGATACAGAAAAGAAAAAGGGGGAGGAGGAATAGGGGCTTAGGGACCTAAACAATGTTTGAGTTGGGCTGATTGCTTAGGGGAAAGATTTACTACTACTGGGGCCGAGGGTGGGGGCCGTTATCGCTCAGGGCAGACACACTGGAGCCCGGGGTGGGGGAGGAAGCAGGTTGCCTATCACCTTTGGTATGCAGCTGTAAATTGAAAGCTGTGGGGCAAAGTGGGGTCAGTGAAGGCTGTGAGACAAAATGGAGTTAGTTTTAACAAAGTGAAGTTAGCTTGGTCCTTTCAATATCAGTGGAGTCACATAGTATGTAACCTTGTAAGATCAGCGCTTTTCCCTCAGCGCATCTCCACTGAGATCTGTCCACCTTGCTGTGTGTTTCAGGTTTCTCCTTCCTCTTTGCTGAGTTGCATCCCATGATATGGATGCACCACAGTCAGTTTGGCCACTGTTGAAGGACACCAGGGTTGTCTCCAGGTTTTTGGCTATAACAAATAAAGTCACTATGAGTATGGTGTATACGTTTTTGTGAAAACACAAGTTTTCATGTCTCTGGGATAAATGCCCAAGAGTGTGGTTGCTAGATAAGTTCATTTTTAGTTTTAAAGGAAACTGAAAAGCTATTTTCTGAAATGGCTGTACCATTTTTTATTCCCACCAGCAATGTATAAATGATTAAATTTCTTTGCATCCTCAGCAGCATTTGGTGTTATTGTCATATTTTATTGCAGCCATTCTGGTAGGTGAATAATGCTACCTCATTGTAGTTTTAATTGGATTTTTTCTAATGGCTAATAATGTATAATATCTTTTCATGAGCTTGTTTACCATCTGTATATCTCTTCTGTGAAATTTATGTCTTTTGCCCATTTTCTAATAGGATTATTGAATTTTGAGAGTCGTTACACTCTCATATACTGAAGTATGCATCCTTTGTTTAATACGTGATTTGCAAACATTGTTTCCAACCTATAGCTTGCTTTTTGTCCTCTTAATATAAACTTTGACAGAGCAACAGTTTTTTATTTTGATAGGTTCAATTTGTCAATTTTTTCTTTTATGGATCATACTTTGGTGTTAAGTCCAAAAGTAGGGACTTTGCCTAGTCTGACATTCTGAAGCTTTTCTCCTATGTTTTTTCCTAATAGTTTTATTGTTTTACATTTTACATTTAATTCTCTGATACATTTTAGTTCATTCTTATATAACATTTTTGGTTTAAGTTTAGGTTGAGATTTTATTTTTGGTTTGTTTGTTTTTGCCTTCAGATGTCTAAATACAGCAAGAAGGTGGCTGTTTGCAACCCAGGAAGAGAGCCCTCACCAGCAAGTGAACCCTACAAGATCTTGATCTTGGACTTTATCAACTGAAGAGCTATGTGAAACTAAACTTCTGCTGTTTAAGCCATCTAGTCTGTAGTATTTGTTATGGCAGCCTTAACTTACTAATACATAATCTTTTCTTTTATGAATCATTACTTTGGTGTCAAATCCAAGAACTCTTTGCCTAGTCTGCATTTTATTTTATTTTATTATTTATTTTTTTATTTTGAGACAGAGTCTAATTGTGTCACTGCTGATAGAGTTCCATCGTGTCACAGCTCACAGCAACCTCAGACTCTTGGGCTTAATAAATTCTCTTGCCTCAGCCTCCCAAGTAGCTGGGACTATAGGCGCCCACCACAACGCTTGGCTATTTTTTGGTTGCCGTTGTCATTATTGTTTAGCAGGCCAGGGCTCAAACCCTCCAATTTTGGTGCATGTGGTTGTCACCCTACTCACTGAGCTATGGGGGCCAAACTCCTAGTCTGCATTTTAATAAGCGATTCAAGTGCATTTTCAAGTCACAGTGAAATAACCATCTAATCATGGTATTTCAAACTTATGGGATAAACATTCTGCATCAACAAAAGGGCCTCTTTGCATTCTAAGTTACCCTGCATGCTACTCAGCCTCCCTGGCTCCTGGTGAGTATCTTCAGGAAGTGAGGTCTGTTCAGAGCCTGCAGTGATAAGAAGATGCATGTGGTGCTCATGATGGTACACCCCCTGGGAAGGAGAGAAAGTACAACTGTCCCAGGAGAAATGATTTCCTACTAAGTTTGAGATTCCTTTCCTCATCCATTATCTCAGCTAATCCCCATTCCTTGAAGATGAAGCAACTTTGATAGCTCATTTTACAGAGGGGCAGACTGGGGCTTCCATAGGCTAATGGAAGCAGGGAGTGATTTTCAGCTAAGCCCTGTCTTCGGGAAGTAGCTGCTGCTTTTAGGAAAAATTAAAATAATTTAATTATTCTCCAGCTATCTAGAGCCCAAAAGGGATCTTTAGTGGACATCTGTTAAAATACTTTCAGGACTGCAAGATGGGAGGTCTCCTGGGCTTCACAGATATGAGAATCTGGGTGACCCTCACTCTGCTTGTCTTTATCCCTGGGCCTCTCATGGAGGATGAATGCCGGTGAGCTCTAGAGTAGAGCTGCTGGGACACAGTTCCCAATTCCCTGGAGAAGAGCATCATTGGCCAACCCTGAGCCCTGGCTGGGGAATGGGGGAGATTGTCTAACTAAATGCAATTTGTGTTACTTGATTGGCCGTCACTCATGGGAACAGAACTGGATGAACAGTTGACCTGAGCTGTTTGGAAAGAGGTTGGATTGAATTGAAGTGAATAATATGGAAAAAGTCTGTAAGGCTGATGCCACTATCCCCATTTTATAGATGTAGAATCAGAAGCTCCAGGTAAGTGAATTAAATAAATTGCCCCCTAAGTCCGAGTTCATTGAGTGGTAGGCTCCTCGCCAGAACAGATTAATAACGTCAGGCTGTTCCCTTTGCAGCCATGGTGGCCCTAAGCTGGTCCTAAACTGTCTGATTGATTTCTTTTTTTTTTTTGTAGAGACAGAGTCTCACTATACTGCCCTCTGGTAGAGTGCCGTGGCGTCACACGGCTCACAGCAACCTCTAACTCTTGGGCTTACGCGATTCTCTTGCCTAAGCCTCCCAAGCAGCTGGGACTACAGGCGCCCACCACAACGCCCAACTATTTTTTTTTTTTTTTTTTTTTGGTTGCAGTTTGGCCGGGGCCGGGTTTGAACCCGCCACCCTCGGTATATGGGGCCGGCGCCTTACCGACTGAGCCACAGGCGCCGCCCACTGTCTGATTGATTTCATGGAAGAACTTCGTATGTGGGATTTTATGTGCCAAGGATAATGGCGTAAACTCAGTCTGTTGTATTTGGGCCAGTGACTTTCCAGTGACACTTGTGCAGAAGACCTTTGGGTGGAGACAAGAGCATCAAATGTTAGGGAGTGTTTTTCAGGACTTTTTCATGCACAAATCATCAAAACCAAATTCAAACTGCTTTAAAAGAATATACTGGGAAGTCCCAGGGTGCAGCTGGCTTCAGGTGCGATGAAAAGTAGAGATTCAAACAAAGTCAGCACAGCTCTGTCACTCCCTCTGGCTCTTCTCTCTCATCTCTGTTATCCTGCAGCCCTTCACCACAGGGTAGCAAAGGGGCCCACCCATTGCTCTGGGATTGCATTGTCCTCAGGGTATTGCACCCCATGAAACAGACAGTGCGTCTATTCCCAAGGCTCAAACAAAAGCCCCAAAGCCTGATCTGATTGGCCCAGCCTGGGCCTCTGCCCATCTTGAACCAATCATTGCATCAGAGGGGAAAGCAGAGATAACCTAATTGATCATGCTGGGGATGCCAAACTCCATGAATGGTTTGTTCACAAGAACGAGAAACCTGCGTATTTCAATTCATAAATTGTATTTTAAAAAATCTAGGAGGAGATGGCAAAAAAGAAAACAAAAAAAAAAAAAAACACAGCAGGGCAGCCAAAATTGTGTGCTTTTCTTTACTTATGGTGGTGATTTTCAACTGGTGTGCTGTGAGAGTGTCTTAGATGTGCCGAGAAAAAGATCATTAATTAAATTATTAATTAATCATTAATTAAATTATTTTTTAAAGAAATTCAAAGCACAGTAAGTATACTCTTTTTTTTTTTTAACATTTTTGATCAACATAATTTAAGGGGTGCTATGAGATAAAAAAGGTTGAAAAACACTGACTTATGAGTTACTGAGAGGTGTGCCTGTGTCTTAGTAGCAGTCTCTGCCAAGCACCCCTCAGGCTGTGGGTTCTTAATCACTTCCTATTGACTTGCATGGCCCTAAGGTCATTTGAAGCACAATACCTATCCCTCAGGTTAATTTACTAAACAATCTGTTTCCCTCCATCTACCCCTCCCCCACCCCCCCAGGAACCACTTGCTACAGGTATACTTTCCAGTTTCTCTCCCCATTCCCTTCTAAAAGGCATCTTTGAAAAGCCACTGACTATCACTGAAACTTTGGGGGATCATTCTTGTGGTTCCCCCCATGTGCATGGTATTTGGAAATAAACCTTTCTCTTATTAATCTACTATAACTGTGAGTTGATCTTTACGCGAACCAACCTAGGGGAAAAAGGCAAATTTCCCTGAGACTCCCTTTATCTGCACCACCCACTATAGTCTCCCCTGCCTTCCCTGACTCCAAGACGCTAAACTGACATATATGACCGTGCTAAGGAGAAGGTGGGTGGCACAGAGTGTCAGGGCTGGGGGAGCAAGATTCTGCGGGGAGACTGGCTGGTCTGGCTCTGCTGTGCAGTGCTCTAGTTACAGCTCCATGCCAGGTGCTGCACCTGCAGTGCCCATTGGGGAACCCCATCTTCACCATCTGCAGGGCCCTCCATTCTCCTTTCCCTTATCCAAGTGTAGGAGGGCCCTGTTTGCTTTTCTCCATCCATCCACGTGGGACCTTGGAGAGAGAACCGCAGTGTCCTCGAAGTTGAACTGTGAGTGGAGGGTCCCACAGGCTGAGAGCTCCCACAGGAAGCTAGGGGACACTTTCAGGGTGAAAGCCTCCACACAAGGGGGGGGCCCATGGGGCAAGAGTCCCTCTGCTGCAACACCTCTGTTTGCAGTGATAATGTGAAGAAATTGAGACCTAGAGATTAAACTCTTTTGTTTCATTGCCTTGTTTAGAATGTAAGTTCTGGGGGAGGAAACAAGATGGCTGACTGAAGCCAGCTTTCCACAGAGGCTCCTGTCCAGAAGGAGAGTTAAAGGACAAAAATTCAGCAAGTAACCTGGTGGATTTGAGCTGCACTAAGACAGAAGGTTGAAGAACGCACGTCAACCCTGCTGAGGTTGACGTGAGGTGAGGTGAGCTGAGGTGAGCTGCGACCACAAGGATACAAACAAAAGGTACAAAATCCTTCACCAAGTGGATGGGAGTCCCCTCCCCCATGAGAACGGCCCAGAGTGCCCCACAAACAATCGGGCAGAGTTCAAAGGTCCTCCCACTACACTCCACGGGAGAGACCCTCTAAAAACTGGACCTGCCTCCCCTACTAGGGTGCTACAGCATCCTCCTGTGAGGCATAAAACTGTATAAACTGTGTATAGTCTCTACCTGGAATTCTGAGCTCCCAGAGCTCCCCTTCACTCACATTGAGGTCCGGAGGCCATTCCCCCAGGAGTTCAGAGCTTGGGTGATTTCTCGAGGGGTGTGGACAGGGCCTCAACTGCAGCTGGTTGGTGCCGGCTCCAGGACATGGGAGTGAGGAGAGGACGGTCGGCGGAGAGGGGACCACACTGGAGTGACAGTTCCCTGAGGCACAGTGCAACAGCCGTCTTTTGGTGACAATACGGCCAGGCATAAAACTGTGTAAAACTGTGTGTGTTCTCTGCCCGCAATCCCTGGCTCCCAGCGCTCCCCGCGCTCCCCTTTGCTCTCGCTCCAAGGTATGGAGGCCTGTCCCCCAGGAGTCCAGACCCTTGGGCGATTGCTCAAGGGGTGTAGACAGTGCTGGGCTGCAGCTGGTCGGTGCAGACTCTGGGGTACAGGAGCAGAGAGAGGACGGTTGGCCGGAAGGGAGCTGCACCGGAGCAGTGGTTGCCTGAGGCATAAAACAGCAGCCCTCTTTTGCTAGCAATATGGCTCACTACCGAATATTCTGAAGCCACACCCCCTGTCTCCCTGGGCAACCAGAGACTCTGAGTACAGGATTTGCCTGAGGCAACTCCAACTTGCAAACCAGAGAAACTCCCAGGGCGGGGCTGACCCAGAGATCCGCTTTACTGAACCTAAGATGCACCTGGGCCTCAGGGGATCGTCAGCCTATAGACAATACAAGAGCAAAGACAAGCTGATTGGGAACTCAATTCAGCTTCTCTTCTGCAGGGGAACCGCAAAGTTGTTCTGTTCTGTTCTTTTTTTTTTTTTTTTTTTATTGGGGATTCATTGAGGGTACAATAAGCCAGTTACACTGATTGCAATTGTTAGGTAAAGTCCCTCTTGCAATCATGTCTTGCCCCCATAAAGTGTGACACACACTAAGGCCCCACCCTCCTCCCTCCATCCCTCTTTCTGCTTCCCCCCCCCATAAACTTAATTGTCATTAATTGTCCTCATATCAAGATTGAGTACATAGGATTCATGCTTCTCCATTTTTGTGATGCTTTACTAAGAAAAATGTCTTCCACTTCCATCCAGGTTAATACGAAGGATGTAACGTCTCCATTTTTTTTAATAGCTGAATAGTATTCCATGGTATACATATACCACAGCTTGTTAATCCATTCCTGGGTTGGTGGGCATTTAGGCTGTTTCCACATTTTGGCAATGGTAAATTAAGCTGCAATAAACAGTCTAGTACAAGTGTCCTTATGATAAAAGGATTTTTTTCCTTCTGGGTAGATGCCCAGTAATGGGATTGCAGGATCGAATGGGAGGTCTAGGTTGAGTGCTTTGAGGTTTCTCCACACTTCCTTCCAGAAAGGTTGTACTAGTTTGCAGTCCCACCAGCAGTGTAAAAGTATTCCCTTCTCTCCACATCCACGCCAGCATCGGCAGTTTTGAGATTTTGTGATGTGGGCCATTCTCACTGGGGTTAGATGATATCTCAGGGTTGTTTTGATTTGCATTTCTCTAATATATAGAGATGATGAACATTTTTTCATGCGTTTGTTAGCCATTCGTCTGTCATCTTTAGAGAAAGTTCTATTCATGTCTTTTGCCCATTGATATAAGGGATTGTTGGCTTTTTTCATGTGGATTAATTTGAGTTCTCTATAGATCCTGGTTATCAAGCTTTTGTCTGATTGAAAATATGCAAATATCCTTTCCCATTGTGTAGGTTGTCTCTTTGCTTTGGTTATTGTGTCCTTAGCTGTACAGAAGCTTTTCAGTTTAATGAAGTCCCATTTGTTTATTTTTGTTGTTGTTGCAATTGCCCTGGCAGTCTTCTTCATGAAGTCTTTCCCCAGGCCAATATCTTCCAGTGTTTTTCCTATGCTTTCTTGGAGGATTTTTATTGTTTCATGCTTTAAGTTTAAGTCCTTTACCCATCTTGAATCAATTTTTGTGAGTGGGGAAAGGTGTGGGTCCAGTTTCAGTCTTTTACATGTAGACATCCAGTTCTCCCAACACCATTTATTGAATAGGGAGTCTTTCCCCCAAGGTAAGTTCTTGTTTGGTTTATCAAAGATTAGGTGGTTATAAGATGTTAGTTTCATTTCTTGGTGTTCAATTCGATTCCAATTGTCTATGTCTCTGTTTTTGTGCCAGTACCATGCTGTCTTGAGCACTATGGCTTTGTAGTACAGACTAAAATCTGGTATGCTGATGCCCCCAGCTTTATTTTTGTTACTAAGAACTGCCTTAGCTATACGGGGTTTTTTCCGGTTCCATGCAAAACGCAGAATTATTTTTTCCAAATCTTGAAAGTACGATGTAGGTACTTTGATAGGAATGGCATTAAATAGGTAGATAGCTTTGGGAAGTATAGACATTTTAACAATGTTGATTCTTCCCATCCATGAGCATGGTTTGTTCTTCCATTTGTTAATATCCTCTGCTATTTCCTTTCTGAGGATTTCATAGTTTTCTTTATAGAGGTCCTTCACCTCCTTCGTTAGGTATATTCCTAGGTATTTCATTTTCTTTGAGACTATGGTGAAGGAAGTTGTGTCCTTAATTAGCTTCTCATCTTGACTGTTATTGGTCTATACAAAGGCTACTGACTTGTGGACATTGATTTTATATCCTGAAACATTACTGTATTTTTTGATGACTTCTAGGAGTCTTGTGGTTGAGTCTTTGGGGTTCTCTAAGTATAAGATCATGTCGTCAGCAAAGAGGGAGATTTTGACCTCCTCTGCTCCCATTTGGATTCCCTTTATTTCCTTGTCTTGCCGAATTGTATTGGCTAGAACTTCCAGCACTACGTTGAATAGTAAAGGTGACAGAGGACAACCTTGTCTGGTTCCAGTTCTAAGAGGAAAAGCTTTCAGTTTTACTCCATTCAGTAAAATATTGGCTGTGGGTTTGTCATAGATAGCTTCAATCAGTTTTAGAAATGTGCCACCTATGCCTATACTCTTCAGAGTTCTAATTAGAAAAGGATGCTGGATTTTATCAAATGCTTTTTCTGCATCTATTGAGAGGATCATGTGATCTTTATTTTTGCCTCTGTTAATATGGTGGATAACATTTATAGACTTGCATATGTTAAACCAGCCTTGCATCCCTGGGATGAATCCTAGTTGATCATGATGAATGACTTTTTTGATGATAAGCTGTAATCTATTGGCTAGGATTTTGTTGAGAATTTTTGCGTCTATGTTCATGAGAGAGATTGGTCTGAAATTCTCCTTTTTGTTTGGGTCTTTTCCTGGTTTTGGTATCAGGGTGATGTTTGCTTCATAGAATGTGTTGGGGAAGATTCCTTCTTCCTCAGTTTTTTGGAATAATTTCTGCAGTACAGGAATAAGCTCTTCCTTGAAGGTTTGATAGAATTCTGGAGTGAAGACATCTGGACCAGGGCATTTTTTGGTTGGAAGCTTTTTTATTGTTTCTTTGATCTCAGTGCTTGAAATTGGTCTGTTCAGGAGGTCTATTTCATCCTGGCTAAGTCTAGGGAGAAGGTGTGATTCCAAATATTGATCCATTTCCTTCACATTGTCAAATTTCTGGGCATAGAGTTTCTGGTAGTATTCAGAGATGATCTCTTGTATCTCTGTGGGATCAGTTGTTATTTCCCCTTTATCGTTTCTGATTGAGGTTATTAGAGATTTTACTTTTCTATTTCTAGTTAGTCTGGCCAATGGTTTATCTATTTTATTTATTTTTTCAAAAAACCAACTCCTTGTTTCATTAATTTTCTGAATGATTCTTTTGTTTTCAATTTCATTGATCTCTGATTTGATTTTGGAGATTTCTTTTCTTCTACTGAGTTTAGGCTTAGATTGTTCTTCTTTTTCCAATTCCATAAGATCTCTTGTGAGATTGTTGATGTGCTCTCTTTCTGTTTTTCGAATGTAGGCATCTAAAGCGATGAATTTTCCTCTCAAAACTGCTTTTGCAGTATCCCACAGGTTTTGGTAGCTTGTATCTTCATTGTTGTTATGCTCAAGGAAGTTAATGATTTCCTGTTTTATTTCTTCCTTCACCCATCTGTTATTCAACAGAAGATTGTTTAATTTCCATGCCTTTGGGTGGGCTTGAGCATTTTTGTTAGAGTTGAGTTCCACCTTTACTGCCTTATGGTCTGAAAAGATACAAGGTAAAATTTCAATTCTTTTGATTCTGTTGATATTTGTTTTGTGTCCCAGGATATGATCAATTTTGGAGAATGTTCCATGGGGTGATGAGAAGAATGTATATTCTTTATCTTTGGGGTGGAGTGTTCTATATGCGTCTATCAAGCATAGTTGTTCTAGGGTCTCATTTAAATCTCTTACATCTTTGCTTAATTTCTGTTTAGAGGATCTGTCCAGCTCTGTAAGAGGTGTGTTAAAGTCCCCTGTTATGATGGTATTATCAGATATCATATTGCTCAGACTGAGTAAGGTCTGCTTCAAGAATCTGGGAGCATTTAAATTGGGTGCATAAATATTTAGAATGGAAATGTCTTCTTGTTGTAGTTTTCCCTTGACCAATATAAAGTGACCATCTTTGTCTTTTTTGACTTTAGTTGCTTTAAATCCACATGTATCTGAAAATAAGATTGCAACTCCTCTTTTCTTCTGAATTCCATTTGCCTGAAAAATTGTCTTCCAACCCTTGACTCGGAGCTTGAATTTGTCTTTTGAAGCCAGGTGTGTTTCTTGCAGACAGCAAATGGATGGCTGTGTTTTTTAATCCAGTCAGCCAATCTATGTCTCTTCAGTGGGGAATTCAAGCCATTAACATTTATTGAGATAATTGATAAGCGTGGTAGTATTCTATTCATCTTATTTGGTGAGAGTCTATTGCTTAGTTTTATCTTTTGCATCAGTGTGGAGGTTAGGTTCTGTCCTTTGATTTCTGAGTTCTTACTTTGCTGCTGATCCATTGTGGTGGTCAGTGTGCAGAACAGGTTGAAGTATTTCCTGTATAGCTGGTCTTGTTGTGGCGAATTTCCTCAATATTTGTATATCCGTAAATGATTTGATTTCTCCGTCAATTTTTAAGCTTAGCTTAGCAGGGTACAGAATTCTGGGCTGGAAATTGTTCTGTTTAAGTAGATTAAAGGTAGATGACCATTGTCTTCTTGCTTGGAAAGTTTCATTAGAGAACTCTGCGGTCACTCTGATGGATTTGCCCCTTTAAGTCAACTGGCACTTACTTCTGGCAGCTTGCAGAATATTTTCTTTTGTCTTGACTTTGGACAGGTTCATCACAATGTGTCTTGGAGAAGCTCGGTTAGAGTTGAGGCGATCCGGGGTCCGATATCCCTCTGAAAGCAGTGTGTCAAACTCTTTGGTGATGTTTGGGAAATTTTCTTTTATAATATTCTCTAGTATGGCTTCCATTCCTCTGGGGCATTCTTCTTCCCCTTCTGGAATTCCTATAACTCGTATGTTGGAACGCTTCATAAAGTCCCATAATTCTGACAGTGAACGTTCTGCTTTCTCTCTCTTCTTTTCTGCCTCTTTTACTGTCTGATTTATCTCAAGAACTCTGTCTTCTACCTCTGAAATTCTTTCTTCTGCATGGTCTAACCTGTTGCTGATACTTTCCATTGTATCTTTAAGTTCCCTAATTGATTGTTTCAGTTCCTTCAGGTCTGCTATATCCTTTTTATATTCTTCATATCGTTCATCTCTTATTTGATTCTGTTTTTGGGTTTCCTTTTGGTTATTTTCCACTTTATTAGCAATTTCCTTCATTGTTTCCATCATTTCTTTCATTGTTTTCAACTTGTGTATTCTAAATTCCCTTTCTGTCATTCCTAACATTTCTATACTGGTGGAATCATCTGCAGTAGCTACCTCATGGTCCCTTGGTGGGGTTTTTCTAGACTGGTTCTTCATGTTGCCTGGAGTTTTCTGCTGATTCTTCCTCATGAGTGATTTCTTTTATCTGTTTCCTTGCCCTAATTTTCCTTTCACTTCCTCTTGCTGTTTAAGTTCTTGTGCCTGTGGACTAAGGGTTACAGGACCAGAAGGGTGAGAAGGTTGAAGAGCAAAAAAAGGGGATGAAAGAAAGGAGGACCGAGTGATAAGAAAAAAAGAAAGATAGAGAAAGGAGAGGGGGTGGGTATAAGGAATATTGACAAAAGAAGAGAGGCACAGAAAGAGGGAGACAGGGCAATATAGGTGTACAGTAGGGTACTTTGACACAACCTTAAAAAACCCCACCTTCTGGGGGTGCCCAGTTGCGTGGTTCCCTTGAGGTCAGCAGCTCTTTGCTAACCTGATCAGACACAGTACCCCACCTCCACCAAGTAGAGAGGAAAGACAAAAGTGCTATAAATCAAACCAAAAGAAGCAAACAGAAAACTTTACGGGGATAAAATTGGGTGAAAAACCAAATTATATCGGTAGAAACACCAGCAAAAATGAAGTTGAAGTTATTAAAAAAGGCAGCAATGGGAAATTATAATTAAACTAGGAAAATTGAGAAAGAAAAAGGGATCTGTGTGGAAAAGATTGAAATTAAAAAAACAAAAGAACATCAGCAATGTCAAAATAAACAAACAAAAAAAACAACCAAACAAAAAAAAAAAAAGAAAAAAAATACACAACCAAAAACAAAGCAGTTTGTATATGTTATTGAATATTGTCTGGGCAACACGTGGTCTTCTGGGGTATGAGATGTTAGTCACAGTTCTGATACGACTGGGGGCTGCTGATTTCTCAAACCCCAGCAGGTAGACACCCTAAATCTCTCTTCAGCCTACTTAAAAGGCACTTTGAACTTGTAAACTTGCTGAGCAGAACCTTTCCCAGCTTTCTCGCTGGAGCCGCTGCTGAAGTGGCTATCCTCTTACCCAGTGTGCCAAAACCGGTCTCACTCTGCCCCTGAGGGTTAGGGCTGCAAGGCGCTCAGACCCCACCCTTAGGCTACTTGGTTGCTGGGTTACCAGCTCTCAGCCGTTTCTAGCTCTGCGACCCTGAGGGCGGAGCTTGCCGGGGCAGATCACTGACAATAGATCCGTGTGACCCACCGCCAAACACTATTAGCTCCGTCTGGCTCAGCGGCTCAGACTGGGGCCCTAGACAATGGCCAAAGTTCTCCGCACTCCCACTCAGGCCTTCCCCAAGGCAGTTCAACTCAGTGCCAAGTCCAAGGACATCAAAACAGTTCACAGGTAAGGCCTTTCTGGTTTGCAGTCTCGCTGCTACTGAACTTACAGTTGTGGGCGGGTTTAGACGGATTGAACACATGCGACCACTTGCCGGTTTTCCACTGTTTTAGTCCTCCTCTTGGGGTCCAGAAGTCTCTCGCTGACTCCCTGTATCTTCATAGGAGTGATGATAGGCAGTTCCCACCAGCCAGAGATGCCTGGAGTCCTATCTCCCCAGACTCACGGTGCCCAGATGCAAGGAAGCTGTTACTCGGCTGCCATCTTGCTCCGCCTCTGTTCTGTTCTGTTCTGTCAGTAACATGAATCAGGGGTGAGACTGGACCTGAGTGAAAACCCCCCAACCTTCATCAAGTGCCCGAGGTTGTCAGGCCTCACCTCCTCCTGCTAGAGAGTGGCAGAGTGTGTGGCCTGGCAGACTTCCTTATGATTCAGGCAGGTGCAAACTCCTGGAGTACCGATTCACTACAGGCAACTGGGTCAGCCAACTGCATGGCTATCAGTGACTGGGTGTTACAGTGGTGCAAGGTGGGGAAAGAGGCAGCAACCTTCCCAGACTGATCTATTGGCTGGGTGGCTCCTCCTGACTCCACACAGCACTGGAGCAAGCCACACCAGAGTAATCACCAGACCCCTGTGATGCAGTTCCCAGAGACCTCTTAAACTCTCTCACCCGAGACAGGTGCAGACTGAGATAATTGATCTGTACTTTTTGAACTGAACCACTTGCCTGAGGACAAATCAGGTGGTGCCCTGGGTGCACAGTGGTAGGAAGGTTTGATTTTTCTTTTCCAATTGTTTGCCGGTGGGGGTGTGGGGTGACTTCATTGCTGATATTTCTCCACAGCTGAGACTTCAATCTCAGCTTCACTAGGGTGGAACAGAAACCAGCTGAAAACAAGACAGAACCACTTAGCCCCACTACACCAGACAGGGCCCCAGTTTCTCAGGCCACAACACTGTACGGGCCCTCAACAAAGCTCCAGGGGGAAAAAATCAAAGGGAGTAAAACAATTATGGGGCAGAATCAGTGGAAAAACTCTGGTAACATGAATAACCAGAATAGATCAGGCCCCCCAAGGAAAGATATGACAGATGTAATTGAAGATCCCATTCATAAACAACTGGCTGACATGTCAGAAATCGAATTCAGAAATTGGATTGCAGACAAGATTAACAAAGTGGAATTAGGAATTCGAGGAGAAATTCAAAAGTTGTCTCAAGAATTTAACAAATTTAAAGACAAAACCACCAAAGATTTAGACACACTGAAGCAAGAATTTGCAGCCTTCAAAGATATGAAAAATACAGTAGAATACCTCAGCAACAGAATGGAGCAAGCAGAAGAAAGGATTTCTGACATTGAAGATAAAGCTTTTGAATGCTCGCAAACTCTCAAAGAGGAAGAGAAATGGAGTGCAAAAATGGATCATTCTCTCCGAGAGCTATGGGATAAGTTGAAGAAGGTGAATATCCGAATCATTGGAGTTCCAGAAACAGATGAAGTGGCCTTGCTGGCACAGAGGCCCGTCTGCATGAAATTATGAAACAGAATTTTTCAGACATGCCTAGAGATTCCGAAATTCAGATAGCGGACAGCTTCAGAACCCCAGCATGACTCAACCCCAATAAGACATCCCCCAGGCATATCATAATTAACTTCACTAAAGTTAATATGAAGGAGAAAATCCTCAAAGCTGCCAGGAGAAAGAAAACCATTACCTTCAAAGGGAAGAATATTAAAATGACTGCAGATCTCTCTGCTGAAACTTTTCAAGCCAGAAGAGGGTAGTCACCAACTTTTAATCTCCTAAAGCAAAATAATTTTCAACCCCGGATCTTGTATCCAGCTAAACTGAGTTTCATTTACGATGGAGAAATTAAATACTTTAATGACATTCATATGTTGAAGAAATTTGCCATAACCAAACCAGCTCTTCGGGATATTCTCAGACCTATTCTCCGTAATGACCAATCCAATCCTATACCACAAAAGTAAACTCACTCAGAAACTTCAGATCAAACTCCAATTTCCACACTGGCAAAAGGATTAAAAATGCCTACTGGACTTTTGAAAAACTCGATACCCAAAACTTCACCAGACTTATCAATATTCTCCATTAATGTGAACGGCTTAAACTCTCCTCTAAAGAGGCATAGGTTAGCTGATTGGATACAAAAACTCACCCCAGATATTTGTTGCATACAAGAGTCACATCTTAACTTAAAAGACAAATACAGAGTCAGGGTGAAAGGATGGTCATCCATATTTCAGGCAAATGGTAATCAGAAAAAAGCAGGTGTTACAATTTTATTTGCAGATACAATAGGCTTTAAACCAACAAAAGTAAGGAAGGACAAGAATGGTCACTTCATATTTGTTAAGGGTAATACTGAATATGATGAGATCTCAATTATTAATATCTATGCACCCAACCAGAATGCACCTCAATTTATAAGAGAAACTTTAACAGACATGAGCAACTTGATTTCCTCCAGCTCCATAATAGTCGGAGATTTCAACACCCCTTTGGCAGTGTTGGATCGATCCTCCAACAAGAAGCTGAGCAAAGAAATCTTAGATTTAAACCTAACCATCCAACATTTGGATTTAGAAGACATCTACAGAACATTTCATCCCCCAAAAATGAATACACATACTTCTCATCAGCCCATGGAACTTACTCCAAAATCGATCACATCTTAGGTCACAAGTCTAACCTCAGTAAATTTAAAGGAATAGAAATTATTCCATGCATCTTCTCGGACCATCATGGAATAAAACTTGAGCTGAGTAACAACAGGAATCTGCATACTCATACAAAAACATGGAAGTTAAATAACCTTATGCTGAATGATAACTGGGTCAGAGAGCAGATTAAGAAAGAAATCACCAACTTTTTGGAACAAAACAACAATGAAGACACGAACTATCAGAACCTCTGAGACACTGCAAAGGCAGTTCTAAGAGTGAAATTTATAGCACTGCAAGCCTTCCTCAAGAGAATGGAAAGAGAGGAAGTTAACAACTTAATGGGATATCTCAAGCAACTGGAAAAGGACGAACATTCCAACCCCAAACCCAGTAGAAGAAAAGAAATAACCAAAATTAGAGCAGAATTAAATGAAATTGAAAACAAAAGAATAATACAACAGATCAATAAATCAAAAAGCTGGTTTTTTGAAAAGGTCAATAAAATAGATAAACCTTTGGCCAACCTAATCAGGAAAAAAAGAGTAAAATCTCTAGTATCATCAGTCAGAAAAAACAAAGACGAAATAACAACAGACTCCTCAGAAATCAAAAAAATCCTTAATGAATATTACAAGAAACTGTATTCTCAGAAATATGAAAATCTGAAGGAAATTGACCGATACTTGGAAGCACGTCACCTTCCAAGACTTAGCCAGAATCAAGTGGAAATGTTGAACAGGCCCATATCAAATTTGGAAATAGCATCAACCATACAAAACCTCTCTAAAAAGAAAAGCCCAGGACCAGATGGTTTCACGTCAGAATTCTACCAAACTTTTAAAGAGGAATTAGTACCTATGTTAGTCAACCTGTTCCAAAAGGTAGAAAAAGAAGGAAGACTACCTAACACATTCTATGAAGCAAACATCACCCTGATCCCCAAACCCGGAATAGACCCAACAAGAAAAGAAAATTATAGACCGATATCACTAATGAATATAGTTTCAAAAATATTCAACAAGATCCTAACAAACAGAATCCAGCAACACATCGAACAAATTATACATCATGACCAAGTCGGTTTTATCCCAGGGTCTCAAGGCTGGTTCAATATACGTAAATCTATAAATGTAATCCAGCACATAAACAAATTAAAAAAAAAAAGACCATATGATTCTCTCAATCGATGCAGAAAAAGCTTTTGATAATATCCAGCATCCCTTCATGATCAGAACACTCAAGAAAATTGGTCTAGAAGGGACTTTTCTTAAACTGATAGAGGACATCTACGGCAAACCCACAGCCAACATCATATTGAATGGAGTTAAATTGGAATCATTTCCACTCGGATCAGGAATCAGACAAGGCTGCCCACTGTCTCCATTGCTTTTTAACATTGTAATGGAAGTTTTAGCCACTGCAATTAGGGAAGAAAAGGCGATCAAGGGTATCTATATAGGGTCAGAAGAGATCAAACTTTCGCTCTTTGCAGATGATATGATAGTATATCTGGAAAACACTAGGGACTCTACTACAAAACTCTTAGAAATGATCAAGGAATACAGCAGCGTCTCAGGTTACAAAATCAACATTCATAAATCGGTAGCCTTTATATATACCAACAATAGTCAAGTTGAAAAAACAGTTAAGGACTCTATCCCATTCAGAGTAGTGCCAAAGAAGATGAAATATTTGGGAATTTATCTAACAAAGGATGTGAAAGATCTCTATAAAGAGAACTATGAAACTCTAAGAAAAGAAATAGCTGAAAAGATTAACAAATGGAAAAACATACCATGCTCATAGCTGGGAAGAATCAACATTGTTAAAATGTCCACACTACCCAAAGCAATATATAATTTCAACGCACTCCCTATTAAAGGTCTGCTGTCATACTTTAAAGATCTTGAAAAAACAATACTTCATTTTATATGGAATAAGAAAAAACCTCGAATAGCCAAGACATTACTCAGAAATAAAAACAAAACAGGAGGAATCACACTACCAAACCTCTGACTTTACTACAAATTGATAGTGATCAAAACAGCATGGTACTGGCACAAAAACAGAGAAGTGGATATCTGGAACAGAATATAGAACCAAGCGATGAATCCAGCTACTTACTGTTATTTGATCTTTGACAAGCCAATTAAAAACATTCAGTGGGGAAAAGATTCCCTATTTAACAAATGGTGCTGGGTGAACTGGCTGGCAACCTGCGGATGACTGAGATTGGACCCACACCTTTCACCATTAACTAAGATAGACTCTCATTGGATTAAAGATTTATACTTAAGACATGAAACTATAAAAATACTAGAGGAGAGTGCAGGGAAAACCCTTGAAGAAATTGGTCTGGGCGAGTATTTTATGAGGAGGACCCCCTGGGCAATTGAAGCAGCTTCAAAAATACACTACTGGGACTTGATCAAACTAAAAAGCTTCTGCACAGCCAAGAACACAGTAAGTAAAGCAAGCAAACAGCCCTCAGAATGGGAGAAGATATTTACAGGTTATGTCTCTGACAAAGGTTTAATAACCAGAATCCACAGAGTCTCTGACAAAGGTTTAATAACCAGAATCCACAGAGAACTCAAACGCATCAGCAAGAAAAAAACAAGGGATCCCATCGCAGGCTGGGCAAGGGATTTGAAGAGAAACTTCTCTGAAGAAGACAGGCGCACGGCCTTCAGACATATGAAAAAATGCTCATCATCTTTAATCATCAGAGAAATGCAAATCAAAACTACTTTGAGATATCTTCTAACTCCAGTGAGACTAGCCTATATCACAAAATCTCAAGACCAAAGATGTTGGCGTGGATGTGGAGAAAAGGGAACACTTCTGCACTGCTGGTGGGAATGCAAATTAATACATTCCTTTTGGAAAGCTATATGGAGAACACTCAGAGATCTCAAAATAGATCTGCCATTCAATCCTGTAATTCCTCTTTTGGGCATATACCCAGAAGACCAAAAATCACATTATAACAAAGATATTTGTACCAGAATGTTTATTGCAGCCCAATTCATAATTGCTAAGTCATGGAAAAAGCCCAAGTGCCCATCGATCCACGAATGGATTAATAAATTGTGGTATATGTACACCATGGAATATTATGCAGCCTTAAAGAAAGATGGAGACTTTACCTCTTTCATGTTTACATGGATGAAGCTGGAACATATTCTTCTTAGTAAAGTATCTCAAGAATGGAAGAAAAAGTACCCAATGTACACAGCCCTACTATGAAACTAATTTGGGGCTTTCACATGAAAGCTATAACCCAGTTGCAACCTAACAATTGGGGGAAGTGGGAAAGGGAGGGGAGGGAGGGGAGTGGTGTGTAGAGGGAGGATTGGTGGAATTATACCTGTGGTGCATCTTACAGGGGTATTTGCGAAACTTGGTAAATGTAGAATGTAAATGTCTTGGCACAGTAACTGAGATAATGCCAGGAAGGCTATGTTAACCATTGTGATGAAAATGTGTCAAATGGTCTATGAATCGGGTGTATGATGCCCCATGATCATATCAATGCACACAGCTATGATTTAATAAAAAATAAAAAACAAAAAACCAAAAAAAAAAAACAAAAATACACTACTGGGACTTGATCAAACTAAGAAGCTTCTGCACAGCCAAGAACACAGTAAGTAAAGCAAGCAAACAGCCCTCAGAATAGGAGAAGATATTTGCAGGTTATGTCTCCAACAAAGGTTTAATAACCAGAATCCACGGAGAACTCAAATGCATTAGCAAGAATAGAACAAGGGATCCCATCTCAGGCTGGGCAAGGGATTTGAAGAGAAACTTCTCTGAAGAAGACAGGTGCATGGCCTTCAGACATATGAAAAAATGCTCATCATCTTTAATCATCAGAGAAATGCAAATCAAAACTACTTTGAGATACCATCTAACTCCAGTGAGACTCACCTATATCACAAATTCCCAAGACCAGAGATTTTGGCGCGGATGTGGAGAAAAGGGAACACTTTTGCACTGCTGGTGGGAATGCAAATTAATACATTCCTTTTGGAAAGAGATATGGAGAACACTTAGAGATCTAAAAATAGATCTGCCATTCAATCCTGTAATCCCTCTACTGGGCATATACCCAGAAGACCAAAAATCACATCATAACAAAGATATTTGTACCAGAATGTTTATTGCAGCTCAATTCATAATTGCTAAGTCATGGAAGAAGCCCAAGTGCCCATCGATCCACGAATGGATTGATAAATTGTGGTATATGTACACTTGGAATATTATGCAGCCTTAAAGAAAGATGGAGACTTTACCTCTTTCATGTTTACATGGATGGAGCTGGAGCATATTCTTCTTAGTAAAGTATCTCAAGAATGGAAGAAAACGTACCCAATGTACTCAGCCCTACTATGAAACTAATTTAGGGTTTTCACATGAAAGCTATAACCCAGTTACAACCTAAGAATAGGGGGAAGGGGGAAAGGGAGGCGGGTAGAGGGAAGGGGATTGGTGGGATTACACCAGCGGTGCATTTTACAAGGGTATATGTGAAACTTGGTAAACGGTCTGTGAAGCTAGTGAATGATGCCCCATGATCATATCAATGTACATAGCTATGATTTAATAAAAAAAAAAAAATAGAATGTAAGTTCTTTCTGAATAAAGACAAGATCCCTCCCCCAGGAGGGGGCCTCTGTAGCCTTGGTCCCCTGCTGCCCAGCCAGGATGGTTCATTGTATGTGTCTACTTGACCAGACCAGGGCACCCAGACATTTGCTCCAACACCATCTGGAGGTCGCTGTGAAGGTATTTTTTAGATGAGATGAACATTTAAGGCAGTAGACTTTGAGTAAAGCAGATTATATGCCATAATGTGGGTGGGCCTCTTCTAATCAGTTGAAGGCCTTGAGGAAAAGACTAAAATCCCACAGAGAGAGAAAATGAATTCTATCTCCAATGGCCTCCAGACCCAGCCGCAACACCAGCTCTTCCCTGAGTCTCCAGCCTGCTGGCCTGCCCTGCAAATTTCGGATGTGAAAAATCACATGAGCCAATTTTTTAGAATAAATGCTTTCTCTCCACACATATACTATATACTAATATATATACATATATATAAACACAACACACACACACACACACACACACACACACCCTATTATTTCTTTTCCCTGAGGGTCCTTTCCCACACCTACTAAATCAGATTCCCTGTAGAGAGAGCCAGGCATTAGCAGCTCTTAAAGCATACCGGGGGATTGTAATGTGAAGTCAGCATTAAAAAGACTGGGGAATCAGAATCACCTGGAAGTGACTGGCTGACCATGGCTGCCCCCATCCCAGGCTTTCAGATTTAGTGGATCTACAGTGTGACTTGAGAATTTGCATTTCCAGTGGTTTCCAGGTAGAGTGACAGGTCTGGTTCAGGGATCATACTTTGAGAATCACTCAGCCCAACCCTCAGGTTTTATCATTCAGGCTGGAGATGACAGCCACATCCTTTGCCAGGTGGTCACAGCAGCTGGGGCAGTATCAAATAGCAAAAGGCCAACGACAATCACTGAGCCTCTGCTTGGCCCAGAACCATGCATTTTGTAATCATCATCTCATGTAATCTTGATGACTACCCTCTGAGATGGTTTTAAGATTTCCATGTCATTAGCCAGGCATTGTGGCAGATGCTTGTAGTTCCAGCTACTTGAGAGGCTGAGGCATACGGATCGTTTGAGCCCAGGAGTTTGAGGTTGCTGTGAGCTAGGCTGAGGCCATGGCACTCTAGTCTGAGGCAACAGAGACTCCCCTGTCTCAAAACATAAATAAATAAATACATTCCATTTCAGAGATGAGGAGAGTGAAGTATCCTGCCTAATTTTGATTAGTGGTCATTTATTTATTTTAGAGATGGAGTCTCACTTTGTCACCCTTAGTACAGTGCCGTGGCATCACAGCTCACAGCAACTTCCAGCTCTTGGGCTTAAATGATTCTCTTGCCTCATCCTCCCGAGTAGCTGGGACTATAGGCGGCCACCACAACACCTGGCTTAATCAAAATTCAAACCCAAGTCTTTCTGACTCCCAAATCCACATACTCCACCATTTCATATTAGGAGACCAAGGTTCAAATGCTCTTTGGTTACTCAGGGTCACACAGCTCTGAAAGGTGGATTTGGGACCAAGAGTTGGGTCATCTGGCTTATAAGCCTATTGTCCTTCCATTCTGTGCCATTTCCTGCCTCACTTGAATTCACAGGTTAAGGTTAGGAGTGGGAAAACTGGGCATACACGTAGTTTTAGACAAAGACGCAGTAATGTGCTGCAGCCTATGTTTAGGTCAACAATGGACAGCATATACGACAGTGGTCCCGTGAGACGGCAATACAGGGTTTTTACTCTCCTTCCCCTATGTTCGGATATGTTTAGATCCACAAATCCTTATCACTTGTTTTAGTTGCCTGTAGTATTCAGCACAGTAACATGCTGTCCGGGTTTGTAGTCCACCAGATAGCGTGGCAGATAGACGAGGTTTGTGTCTGAGTGCAGGCTGTGATATGTGTACAACAGTGAAGTCACCTAACCATGTATCCCCAGAATGGGTCCTTGTTGTTAAGCGACACGTGACTGTTTCTAGTCCTTCCAGAATTAAAAATAAAAACTCGAGGAGTTTGGTTCTTTTCAGCGAACCAACCTAGGGGAAAAGGTTTTCTGCCCACTCTTCCACTGCTTTCCTAAAGCAACAGGCTACAGCAGCATCCTTGACTTTGGACTGGAGAGGTAAGAGTTGCCCAGATGCTGGAGTCACGGCCTAGCACCCAGTAAGGCACATATGGCACTCTGGGAGGCTGAGGCAGGAGGATTGGCCTGAGCTCAGGAGTTTGAGACCAACCTGAGCAAGACCTCGTCTCCAAAAATAGCTGGGCATTGTGGCGGCGCCTGTAGTCCCAGCTACTCAGGAGGCTGAGGGAAGAAGATCACTTGAGCCCAGAATTTGAGGTTGCCGTGAGCTATGATGTCACAACACTCTACAGAGGATGACAAAATGAAACTCTGTCAAGAAAGAAGGGAAGGGAAGGAAAGGGAAAGGAAGGGAGAAAGAAAGACATTCTGAGGGTCCAGAAGCCTTCATTCCTGTGCTGACTGTGATAGTGATTCAAGTATTCTCGGGGGGCCACCTCAGCCCCACTGCTGTTCTCACTCTGGGGAATCAGCAATTAGAACAGGCAGGCCTCCGCTTCCAGAAGTTCACCTTCTGGCAAAGGAGAAGGAAATAAATAACAGTATAACTGTAGGTGATGATTTTAAAGGCTTCATGAGGAAAATTATGAAGGCCAGCGTCACGGTGATTTGCTTCAAAGTATAATCTAAATGGGGAAGAGCTCTCTGTAAAGGCCACAGAACAGCTGAAATCTGGATCATGAAACAGAATCAGTTCTTTGAAGACCCGGAAGATGAGCCCCACAGCAGAGGGAACAGCCAGTGCAAAGTCTTGAGGCAGGAGCAGGCTAAGGGTTTTCCACAAAAGCTCAGAAGTTAATGTGGTTGGAGCAAGTGGTTGCAGAGAGGAGGGAGAAGCGGGCAGTGCCAGATGTAGGGCCCCGAGGGCACTGAGTCTGATTGTACTCTGGGGGACTGGAGGTCCTGGGCGCAGGCAGGGAGTGACGTGGTGGGCCAGCTCAGGCCTCTCTGCAGAGGCGGGAGGCAGGGCCAAGTCCTTCTCACTCTTCTGTTCGCAAACACATCTGTGCAGCCTCTGGGGGGAGTGTCACTTCCTTTTTTACCGTTCTGAAATGAGCTTGTTTGCTACTCAGCGATTCACTGCTTTATGAACTTTGTAGCTTTGCATCTTGGCAAGGTGTGGATTTCAGGGGAAGCTTCTGATCAGGTGTGGTGGGAGGAACTGAGCTGGTGAACATTGCATCCAGAAGTCCCCTCATCCACATGACTCTGGTCTCTGATGGAGGTCCAGGCCCCCAGGGCTCATGCTCTGTGCTGCAGACACCTCTCTGCTTCCAAAACAGAACCCAGCAGTCGACAGGGTCTGTTAATGTCCTGCCTTCACGCCAAACTGAGGGGTCTTGAGAAAAGGGGTTAATCCCTTTGACTCAGCTTCCACAACCGCAGGGTGGGGTCATTGAGGGGAGTGATTCGGTTAACCTGTGTGGCAGACCCAGAGCGGCCCTGAGCAGAATTGATGCTATCACTCTTTCCGTTGGGAATTCTACTCAGGATGGTCAGATGCAAAGCACGAGGCAATTGTAGGATTGATTCTAATAGTACCTTCTGGTCTCCCTCTGTCCCCCAACAGTCTGTGACAGAAGCATTTCATAAATTGCTGCTAGTATAACAATAACAGTTACCAAGCAGTGTCTTCACCTTTCACTCCATAAACTCTGAACACACCTTGTATCCTCGATTCTCCACCAAAAGTATTCACCACACTTTACAGATGAGGAGCCCAAAAAGCCTGGAGACGACTGGGATCTCATCCAAGGGCCCTTGGCTCATGAGTTGGCTCTTTTTTTTCTTTTAAATTAAATCATAGCTGTGTACATTAATGTAATCATGGGGCACCATACACTGGTTTTATAGACCATTTGATATATTTTCATCACACTGGTTAACATAGCCTTCCTGGCATCTTCTTAGTTATTGTGTTAAGACATTTATATTCTACACTTAGTAAGTTTCACATGTACCCTTGTAAGATGCACCGTAGGTGTGGTCCCACCAATTACCCTCCCTCCCCTCCCCTCCTTATCCCCCTTCCTCATATTCTTAGGTTATAATTGGGTTATAGCTTTCATATGAAAGCTATAAATTAGTTTCATAGTAGGGCTGATACTTTTTCTTCCATTCTTGAGATACTGTTGTACACCATGGAATATTATGCAGCCTTAAAGAAAGATGGAGACTTTACCTCTTTTATGTTTACATGAGTTAGCTCTTGTCTTAGGTCACCACTTTTGAGACTTTGAGCAGGACGCTTACCTTCTCAGAGCCTCGGGTTCTTCCTCCAAATTTTATAACATTGTCATGTGCACTAAATAGTTTCGTCCATGCTCCAGCCTCAGGGAAGTACGGGAGAATTATTCCTATCTCACCTTGAAGAGCAGTACCTCAGATTTTATTCATGGCTTTCTTTTTCTCTGGAGAACCCTGACCCCTAAAGCCATCTGTTTCTGTCAGTGGGAGAGGCTGGAGCCCATGCTCCGTGAAGAGAAGAGAACTTGCTAGAAAGGCTTCTACAGACCCAGCAGGTTCAGGACAGGCTGGCTATGACTGCCGCTGGTTTACTTAAAACCCCCAAGCCTGGCTGTTCTGTAATGGCTCTTCAGCTCTTGGAGGATTCTGTGTCACCCAGGTCTTCTCCCCATGACAATGAATGAACATGTTTTTAGGCCTTACAGGCATCCTGCAGCCTCACCGTACCCAAGCTGAGCTTGGGCTTGTATTAGTCAGTTTTCTCCAGGGAAAAAGAAAGCCAGGGGTGCCATTCAGCCCAGTCAGAAGGTCTGAGGACTGAGGAGCCCAGAGTATAAATCCCAGTCAGAGGGCAGGAGAGGATGAAATGAGATGTCCCAGCTCAAGCAGCAGGGCAGGAACAAAGGGCAAATCCCCCTTCCTTTCCCTTTTCTTCTACTCGCCCACTCTGCACAGACTGGGTGATGCCCACCCAGCCTGGAGAGGGGCCACTGATTCTAATGCCACTCTGGCCCAGACTCACCCTCACAGACACACCCAGGAATGATGTTTCATCTCTGCACCCCACAGCCAGTTGAGCTGACATGTAATATGAACCATCCCAGGCTTTACCGCGAAGCAGGGGAATCTTGGCTCCCTATCCAGGGATTGGGAGGGCTGCCCCGGCGCCTGGACCTGCCTTGCAGCTTGGGGTGCTCGTTAGACACACGGGTCTCACCTGCACCTGTCCCCCAATTTCACTTTCTCAGGCAGGAGATGTTATTCAGCCTTTGCCCAAGAAACACCCTGCTTCCCACTGTCATGAGGCAGCCTTGACGGATGGAGGGCTTGCAGCCCAGCAGCTGCCTCCTCTGTCCAGCATGTTCCCTTCTGCATGCTCAGGGTGAATCTGTGCCTCTCAGAGCCCTCCCCCTGTGTGGCACTGTGGAGGCACTCTGTCCCCCAAGCCCTCTGCCTCATGTCAAATAAAACTGGGCAGTTCTGGGCAAGGAGCTCCACAGACCTGTGATGCTCAGACTTCCTGCCAAAGCACCCATAACAGCAGCGAACTCACGGGGTGTGGGGAGGAGGCCAAAGCAGCTGGGAACCTCCGAGTTACGTTTAGAAGCCATTCAGTGTTTTGCATCTCATTCCATGGTATCTAACATTTTATTTTTTTTATTTTTATTTTTTTAGGAGAAATTAATTTTTTTAAATTTATTTCTATTAAACCATAGCTGTGTACATTAGTATGATCGTGGGGCACCATACACTTGGTTCATAGATCGTTTGACACATTTTCATCACATTAGTTAACATAGCTTTTGTAGCATTTTCTTAGTTATTTTGCTAAGACCTTTACATTCCACATTTACTAGGATTCACATATACCCTTGTAAGATGCACCACATGTGTAATCCCATTAATCCCCCTCCTTCCCCCTCCCTCCCCCCCCTTTCCCCTTTCTCCCTATTCTTGGGTTATAACTGGGTTATAGCTTTCATGTGAAGGTCCTACATTAGTTTCATAATAAGGGTGAGTACATTGGGTACTTTTTCTTCCATTCTTGAGACACTTTACTAAGAAGAATACGAATGGAATACGAATGGATCAATAAATTGTGGTATATGTACACCATGGAATATTATGCAGCCTTAAAGAAAGATGGAGACTTTACCTCCTTCATGTTTACATGGATAGAGCTGGAACATATTCTTCTTAGTATCTAACATTTTAAAGACTTCTAATTATTTACCCTTCAGGTAAATGGACTCTCCAGGACCTCTTGCTGTGTTGCCTGTAGATTTGTCTGTGCTGCTTCCCTCAGTGCACTGACTCCCTGGAGAGCCAGAACCACTTGGCACTAACATTAACTCGGCATTAACATGGACTACGCACATGACAAATTCTTTATGAGTATTTTGTACCTTGTAGAAATAGTTAAACCAAAGCTAGTGTCTATATGCCTAGGCACGAAACAAAAGTTAATAGATATTGCTTTGATTTTATTGGTGGTAATTTAACACAGATTATTTAATCATATAATAAATATGTATTGAATTTCAAAAAAAAATAATTCTTATAAAGCTGTAGTACCTTTCAGTAGCAGGAGTGTCCAATCTGTGGCCCACTGCCACATAACAGATTATTAGAACCCTGTTTTGCTTATCTGTGCTGTAGGATAACAAGACTTTTTTTTTTTGCTCATCAGCTTTCATTTAGTGTTCAAATGTGTGGTTCAAGACAATTCTTTTTCTAGTAAGTGGCAGGAAAAAAAGGTTGGTCACCCCTGAGTGCATGATGTTCCTTGCAGGACTGAATTGTTACCAATATGACAGCATAGGCAGGTATTTGATACAGAATTGTTGCTATGGGATGGTTAACTGAAGTGTTAATTAAAAATACTAAGTGGGAAATCATAAACAATGACAAAGATATTAAACTTATTTGACATAAAAGACATAAATGCACACTGATTTGCCTGTCTTTGGATGCAGGGTCAAACCCCTGGCCTGATGTCTCATCCCTATGACTGGAACTTCAAGTTCCCTTTTTTATGTAAATCACCATTGTGACAAAGAAGGTGCACTCTGCTGTTTTGATTCTAAAAATGGAGAAAGAATCCCTTGAAGATTCCAATTTTCTCCGAGTCATGTAAACTTGTCTTGTCCACTCCTAGGTCAATACCACCGATTTCTGGGGAGTCATGTTCCTTGGGTCTTTTCAACATGAAAGCTTTTTATTTTCATGCCCATGTTTCATTATTTTAGAAGTACTGAATTAAAGTGTGTACATATGGCAGCCAGGACATCTGGCCAGAGTGGTTTGGGGAAGAACTCCTGTTGCTCTGGGTGAAGACGCTTCACTGGTGGGGGCAGAGGGAGTGGGTTAAGGCACCCCCAGCACTGCATGAATAATGCTTGACCCCCCCCAAGGTGTGAACAGCAGGCCTGCATGCTGTGCTGCTAAACATTTCAAAGTTAAAACCAAGCTAACCCTAAAATACAAAATAGTCTGCTTTCCTTTTTTGATAAACCCAGAAAGCCAAGTTTTAATATAAAATTCTTAGACTTCTTAGGGTTTCCTCTTGGAACATGGTGGCCAGAGAGAGCCAGCACTGAAGCCCCCAGCCCAGACGCACCCCCCCACTTCTCAACATTGAGGGGCCTGCCAAGTACTGTGGAGGAGCCATCCTAAGCTGCCTGCAAACAGTTCTCCCCTGGCTGCCCTCTCCAGAAAGCCCAGAAAAGCCCCATCCTACAATCAAAAGGGGCTACGGGCCCTGTGGGCTCCCAGGTACACTAAACACAGCTGAGACCTGGGGTTGATAAACATTTGTGTAAATGGCCTCATAGTAAATATTTGCAGCATCACGGGCCATATAGTCCCTGTCGTCACTACTTAAATCTGCCACCACACAGTGAGAACTGTGTCAACACTATGCAAACAAATGGATCTGGCAATACTCCAACAAAACTTTACTTATGGATACTGACATTTAAATCCCATGTAACTTTCATGTGCCATTGTTCCTTTGGGTTTTTGCAACCATTGAGAAATATAAACATCACTCTTAGCTCATGAGTTGACTGAAAACATGTGGCCCCTAAAATAGTTTGCAAACCCTGGTCTGGAAGGTGAGGTGGGAACTCTTGGCACACACATTAAGAGCCTAGGGCTTCCAAACTTGTGGGGTGGGGAGTGGTCCCTGGGAGGCACAGGTCAAAGGCACTGGAGTGGCCTGCTGGGCCTGAACTTCCCTTGGTGTTGCCCACAGGTTACCAGGAGGAAAGGAGGAGGAGGGCCTAGCCTCTGGCCCATTCACCTTTGCCCTCTCTGGCTTCCTCAGAGATGCAAAATGTGTGGAAGGTCTCATTTTCAGTGGCAAATTGAGCCAGAGCTCATAAACTACTTGATTTCTAGAAAACTCCTTCTGAAACCTACAGTGGGGCAGCTTCACAGCCCCTCTTGGGTAGCTGTGGGCACAGCCAGACCCATCCTGGGCACTGGGTACCATCTGTGTCTCCCCTTCCCCTGCTCGGGGCGAGGGACAGAGTGTTGCTCTCCTTTTTAGTTCAGCAGCAGGATTTAGGCCGTTGTCTGAAACGTCGGGAGATGTGGTTGCTGGATAATCTATTTTCTGTTTGCTCGCTTACAAGCGATTTCTAAGGCTTGTGTAGAAATCATTGTTAGTCATCCCTATATTTAGCCTTGAGCTGAATCAATTTGATGGCTTCAAGGCAGAGAGAGAGAGAAGAAAGAGGGGGCTATTTTGATAAGCATGCTCTTCTCCACAATTTTCACTTTTAAAAATAGCAATATATACTCTGGAGATGGGTGGGATTTTTGATAACAGGTCTAGTCAAAGAGACTTATTTAAAAATCACATTTTATATCTAACTGACCATGCGTGATGTGCTACTTCCCCCAGGGTTTGACTCAAATTACCATGGGAACAGCCTGAATCTTCAGAGAGGTGCTTCAGAGGAGACATCTGGCGGTAGCTTCTGCCCCGCCCTGCTTCCCAGAGGAGTGAGCTCATTCGTCTGCTCCTCCAGAGCCTCCAGTGGCTCTCAAGAGCAGCCTCCCATTTCTAGGAGTCAGGGTACTTTTGAGGTCCTGGGTAATTACAGGGGAACAAGGCCCTTTGATGCTGGATCCTTGGATTAGGTAGGCCAGCACTGGCCACGCTCAAAGTGGGAGGATATCACCTGCTTCGTTTCCTTCTCTCCCTTTTGCGTCCTAGAGTTCATGTAAAGCCTGTGTTTGCCCTTTTTGTTAAAAACAGAAGTCCTGCCTCCTGCACACCCCCAACCCTCAGCTGTCCCCTCTCTTCCCTCAGCACTTAGCCCAGTGTCCCTAGGAAGCCATCCCAGAAGGATAGAGAGGCTCAGGGGCCAGCTGTACCCGCAGTGCTCCCCCTAACAACTGCTGGTCCCCCTTGGCTTACCAGCTCAGGGAACAGCAACACCCCATAAACAAGGCACCTCTATGGGCCTGTAGTTTGTGCATCAGTGTCCCTCTCTGGACTGTAAGTCCCACAAAGGCAGGAGCCACGTTTATTTTTTTCACTGACCACAGCTCTCTCTGCCTTGGTGTTTCCTGTACACGCAGGTCAATGAATGGAAAGATGCAGCCTCGCCCGCGAGAAATCTTACTGGGTAACCTGTAAGCATTTTATTCTAGCTTAGACTCATGTGTAGGATTTCTAGATGCCCAAATGTAGCAAGTCAGCAGGTTGGAACAGTGTCTTCTCCCTGCACCCCCACCTGGAAGATCATCATTTGCAGAGCTGGCTAGGCAGGGCGGTGCTTTCTGGAGGTGCTGAGCCCTCGGCTGGAGCCTGTGATCACACTGGCTGCTCTGCGGCTCAACGTGCATCCAGGTGTCCACACCTAGGCCTCCGAGTGCTGCCTGCACCTCCCCACTAGTCTCAGAACCACGGGACTCATTTCCCACCGATTGTGTCCTTATTACCTTACCTATTATTTGTCCCTAAAGGGAAAAAGTCAATTAGTTTTTTATTTATTTATTTTATTAAATCATAACTGTATACATTGATATGATCATGGGGCATCATACACTCGCTTCATAAACCATTTGACACATTTTTATCACAGTGGTTAACATAGCCTTTCCGGCGTTATCTCAGTTACTGTGCCAAAACATTTACATTCTACACTTACCAAGTTCCGCAAATACCCCTGCAAGATGCACCACAGGTGTGATCCCACCGATCCCCCTCCCTCTACCCACCCACTCCCCTTTCCCACTTCCCCCTATTGTTAAGTTGTAGCTGGGTTATAGCTTTCATGTGAGAGTCCCAAATTAGTTTCATAGTAGGGCTGTGTACATTGGGTACTTTCTCTTCCATTCTTGGTATACTTTACTAAGAAGACTATGTTCCAGCTCCATCCATGTAAACATGAAAGAGGTAAAGTCTCCATCTTTCTTTAAGGCTGCATAGTATTCCATGGTGTACATATACCACAATTTATTAATCCATTCGTGGATCGATGGGCACTTGGGCTTTTTCCATGACTTAGCTATTATGAATTGGGCTGCAATAAACATTCTGGTACAAATATCTTTGTTATGTTGTGATTTTTGGTCTTCTGGGTATATGCCCAGCAGAGGAATTACAGGATTGAATGGCAGATCTATTTTTAGATCTCTGAGTGTTCTCCATATATCTTTCCAAAAGGAATGTATTAATTTGCATTCCCACCAGCAGTGCAGAAGTGTTCCCTTTTCTCCGCATCCACGCCAACATCTCTGGTCTTGAGATTTTGTGATATAGGCTAGTCTTATTGGAGTTAGATGATATCTCAAAGTAGTTTTGATTTGCATTTCTCTGATGATTAAAGATGATGAGCATTTTTTCATATGTCTGAAGGCCGTGCGCCTGTCTTCTTCAGAGAAGTTTCTCTTCAAATCCCTTGCCCAGCCTGCGATGGGATCCCTTGTTTTTTTCTTGCTGATGCGTTTGAGTTCTCTGTGGATTCTGGTTATTAAACCTTTGTCAGAGATATACCCTGCAAATATCTTCTCCCATTCTGAGGGCTGTCTGCTTGCTCTGCTTACTGTGTTCTTAGCTGTGCAGAAGCTTTTTAGTTTGATCAAGTCCCAGTAGTGTATTTTTGAAGCTGCTTCAATTGCCCGGGGGGTTCTCCTCATGAAATACTCACCCAGACCAATTTCTTCAAGGGTTTTCCCTGCATTCTCCTCTAGTATTTTTATAGTTTCATGTTTTAAGTTTAAATCTTTAATCCAATGAGAGTCTATATTAGTTAATGGTGAAAGGTGTGGGTCCAATTTCAGTCTTCTGCAGGTTGCCAGCCAGTTCACCCAGCACCATTTGTTAAATAGGGAATCTTTTCCCCACTGAATGTTTTTAATTGGCTTGTCAAAAATCAAATAGCGGTAAGTAGCTGGATTCATCTCTTGGTTCTCTATTCTGTTCCAGATATCTACTTCTCTGTTTTTGTGCCAATACCATGCTGTTTTGATCACTATCGATTTGTAGTAAAGTCTGAGGTCTGGTAGTGTGATTCCTCCTGTTTTGTTTTTATTTCTGAGTAATGTCTTGGCTATTCGAGGTTTTTTCTGATTCCATATAAAACGAAGTAATGTTTTTTCAAGATCTTTAAAATATGACAGTGGAGCTTTAATAGGGAGTGCGTTGAAATTATATATTGCTTTGGGTAGTATGGACATTTTGATAATGTTGATTCTTCCCAGCCATGAGCATGGTATGTTTTTCCATTTGTTAACATTTTCAGCTATTTCTTTTCTTAGAGTTTCATAGTTCTCTTTATAGAGATCTTTCACGTCTTTTGTTAGGTAAATTCCCAAATATTTCATCTTCTTTGGCACTACTGTGAATGGGATAGAGTCCTTAACTGCTTTTTCAATTTGACTGTTGTTGGTGTATATAAAGGCTACCGATTTATGAATGCTGATTTTGTAACCTGAGACGCTGCTGTATTCCTTGATCACTTCTAGGAGTTTTGTAGCAGAGTCCCTAGTGTTTTCCAGATACACAATCATATCATCTGCGAAGAGCGAAAGTTTGATCTCTTCTGACCCTATATGGATACCCTTGATCGCCTTTTCTTCCCTAATTGCAGTGGCTAAAACTTCCATTACAATGTTGAAAAGCAATGGAGACAATGGGCAGCCTTGTCTGGTTCCTGATCTGAGTGGAAATGATTTCAATTTAACTCCATTCAATATGATATTGGCTGTGGGTTTGCTGTAGATAGCCTCTATCAGTTTAAGAAAAGTCCCTTCTAGACCAATTTTCTTGAGTGTTCTGATCATGAAGGGATGCTGGATATTATCAAAAGCTTTTTCTGCATCGATTGAGAGAATCATATGGTCTTTGTTTTTTAATTTGTTTATGTGCTGGATTACATTTATAGATTTACGTATATTGAACCAGCCTTGAGACCCTGGGATAAAACAGACTTGGTCATGATGTATAATTTGTTTGATGTGTTGCTGGATTCTGTTTGTTAGGATCTTGTTGAATATTTTTGCATCTATATTCATTAGTGATATTGGTCTATAATTTTCTTTTCTTGTTGGGTCTTTTCCTGGTTTGGGGATCAGGGTGATGTTTGCTTCATAGAACGTGTTGGGTAATCTTCCTTCTTTTTCTACATTTTGGAACAGGTTGAGTAATATAGGTACTAATTCCTCTTTAAAGGTTTGGTAGAATTCTGACGTGAAACCATCTGGTCCCGGGCTTTTCTTTTTAGGGAGGTTTTGTATAGTTGATGCTATTTCTGAACTTGATATGGGTCTGTTCAACATTTCCACTTGATTCTGGTTAAGTCTTGGAAGGTGGCGTGCTTCCAAGTATTGGTCTATTTCCTTCAGATTTTCATATTTCTGAGAATAAAGTTTCTTGTAATATTCATTAAGGATTTTTTTGATTTCTGATGAGTCTGTGGTTATTTCGTCTTTGTTGTTTCTGATTGATGATATTAGAGATTTTACTCTTTTTTTCCTGATTAGGTTGGCCAGAGGTTTATCTATTTTATTGACCTTTTCAAAACACCAGCTTTTTGATTTATTGATCTGTTGTATTATTCTTTTGTTTTCAATTTCATTTAATTCTGCTCTAATTTTGGTTATTTCTTTTCTTCTACTGGGTTTGGGGTTGGAATGTTCTTCCTTTTCCAGTTGCGTGAGATGTCCCATTAAGTTGTTAACTTCCTCTCTTTCCGTTCTCTTGAGGAAGGCTTGCAGTGCTATAAATTTCCCTCTTAGAACTGCCTTTGCAGTGTCCCAGAGGTTCTGATAGTTTGTGTCCTCATTGTCGTTTTGTTCCAAAAAATTGGCGATTTCTTTCTTAATCTCATCTCTGACCCAGCTATCATTCAGCATAAGGTTATTTAACTTCCATGTTTTTGTATGGGTATGCAGATTCCTGTTGTTACTCAATTCAAGTTTTATTCCATGATGGTCCGAGAAGATGCATGGAATAATTTCTATTCCTTTAAATTTACTGAGGTTAGACTTGTGACCTAAAATGTGGTCAATTTTGGAGTAAGTTCCGTGGGCTGATGAGAAGTATGTGTATTCAGTTTTGTTGGGATGAAATGTTCTGTAGATGTCTGCTAAATCTAAATATTGGATGGTTAGGTTTAAATCTAAGATTTCTTTGCTGAGCTTCTTTCTAGAGGATCGATCTAACACTGCCAAGGGAGTGTTGAAATCTCCAACGATTATGGAGCTGGAGGAAATCAAGTTACTCATGTCTGTTAGAGTTTCTCTTATAAATTGAGGTGCATTCTGGTTGGGTGCATAGATATTAATAATTGAGATCTCATCATATTATTACCCTTAACAAATATGAAGTGACCATTCTTGTCCTTCCTTACTTTTGATGGTTTAAAGCCTACTGTATCTGCAAATAAAATTGCAACACCTGCTTTTTTCTGATTACCATTTGCCTGAAATATGGATGACCATCCTTTCACCCTGAGTCTGTATTTGTCTTTTAAGTTGAGATGTGACTCTTGTATGCAACAAATATCTGGCTTGAGTTTTTGTATCCAGTCAGCTAACCTATGCCTCTTTAGAGGACAGTTTAAGCCATTCACATTGATGGAGAGTACTGATAAGTCTGGTGGAATTTTGGGTATCGAGTTTTTCAAAGGTCCAGTGGACATTTTTAATCCTTTCGCCAGTGTGGAAGTTGGAGTTTGATCCGAAGTTTCTGAGTGAGTTTACTTTTGTGGTATAGGATTGGGTTGGTCATTGTGGAGGATAGGTCTGAGAATATCCTGAAGAGCTGGTTTACTTATGGCAAATTTTTTCAACATATGAATGTCATTGAAGTATTTAATTTCTCCATCATAGATGAAACTCAGTTTAGCTGGATACAAGATCCTGGGTTGAAAGTGTTTTTGCTTTAGGAGATTAAAAGTTGATGACCAGCCTCTTCTGGCTTGAAAAGTTTCAGCAGAGAGATCTGCAGTTATTCTAATATTCTTACCTTTGTACGTTATAGTTTTCTTTCGCCGGGCTGCTTTGAGAATCTTCTCTTTCATGTTAACTTTAGTGAAGCTAATTATGATATGTCTGGGGGATGACTTATTGGGGTTGAATCGTGCTGGGGTTCTGAAGCTGTATGCTATCTGAATTTCAGATTCTCTAGGCATGTCTGGAAAATTTTCTTTCATAATTTCATGCAGAAGGGCCTCTGTGCCCTCGGAGGCGACTTCATCATTCTCAGAAATTCCTATAATCCTTATGTTGCTTTTTTTCGAATTATCTGAGAGTTCTCTGAGTGAGTGATCCGTTTTTGCTCTCCATTTCTCTTCCTCTTTGAGAGATTGGGAGCGTTCGAAGACTTTATCTTCAATGTCAGAAATCCTTTCTTCTGCTTGCTCCATTCTGTTACTGAGGGATTCTACTGTATTTTTCATATCTTTGAGGGCTGTAAGTTCTTGCTTCAGTGTGTCTAAGTCTTTGGTGGTTTTGTCTTTAAATTCGTTAAATTCTTGAGACAATTTTTGAATTTCTCCTCGAATTCCTAATTCCATTTTATTAATCTTGTCTGCAATCCAAATTCTGAATTCGATTTCTGACATCTCAGCCAGTTGTTTATGAATGGGATCTTCAATCACATCTGCCGTATCTTTTCTTGGGGGGGTTGATCTATTCTGGTTATTCATGTTACCAGAGTTTTTCCGCTCATTCCGCCCCATGGTTATTTTACTCCCTTTGGTTTTTCCCCTGGGGTTTTATCGAGGGCCCGTACAGTGTTGTGGCCTGAGAAACTGGGGCCCTGTCTGGTGTGGTGGAGCAAAGTGGTTCTGTCTTGCTTTCAGCTGGTTTCTGTTCGATCCTATTGCAACTTCTACTCTGGCTTGAAGTCTCAGTTGTGTGGAAAAATCAGCAATTAAGTCACCCCGCCTGCCCACCTCTGGCCCCAGTTGGAAAAGGAGAATCAAACCTTCCTACAATCGCACACCCAGGACACCGC
Source organism: Nycticebus coucang (assembly GCF_027406575.1). NCBI lineage: Eukaryota > Metazoa > Chordata > Mammalia > Primates > Lorisidae > Nycticebus > Nycticebus coucang. The sequence goes on from NC_069783.1 coordinate 95,088,698, forward strand.
CTGAAAAGTCCTCAGTCTATTAGCCCAGTTCAAAAGGTCCAAATCAACTGTCTCAATCGGCACTTGTCTTGGGTGGGAGAGTTCAAGAGGTCTCTGGGAACTGGATCACAGGGGCCTGGTGACTCCTCTGACACGGCTCACCCCAGTGCAGCGTGGAGTCAGGAGGAGCCACCTAGCAAACAGAGCAGTCTAGGAAGGTTGACGTCTCCTTCCCCACTTTGCCCCTCTGTCGGACCCAGTCACTGGTATCTCTGCAGATGGCTAACCCAGTTGCCTGCAGTGAACAGACACTCCAGGGGTTTGCACCTGCCTGAATCGCAAGGAAGTCTGCCAGGCCCCCGCAGACTGCCGCTATCTAGCAGGAGGAGATGGGGCCTGACATCTTTGAGTGTTTGATGCAGGTGATGGGAAGGAGGTGTTCACTCAGGCTTAGCCCCATCCCTGATGGATGCTGCTAACAGAACAGAACAGAACAGAACAGAACAGACAACTTTGCGGGGTTCTGTCTCTGTTCCTGTCGAAATCGCCTACAGAAGACGGGCTGTTTTGAGTTCAAACGTCTTTGCTGCTGGAGATTTGCGTCCGAACACCTCTCTGGATCGGCCCCGCCCTGGAAGCTTCCCGGCATTGTGAGCCGTGTCAGGAAATCCCCCGCTCACCGGTGGCCTCCTCTGGTTGCCCAGGGAGACAGGGGGTGTGGCCTCAGAATATCCAGAAGTGAGCGTTCTGCCATTAAAGAAAAAACGGCTGTTGATCTACCTCCAGGGAACTGCTGCTCTGGTGTGGGCACTCAGGCGACCCTTTTCTCCTCTGTCGCGCGCCCCAGAGTCAGCACTGAGCGGCCGCAGTTTGTGCTGGGTCCACACCCCTCAAGAGATCCCCTAAGAATCAGAACTCTTGGGGGATGGGCCCCCAGACCCTGATTGGGAGTGGGGGGGGGAAGCTAGAGTGTCATTCAGTTTTACGCAACACTACGGCCCGGGGAGGGCTCCTGCACTGCACCGCAGGGAAGTGCCGCCAAGGCTTGATTTCCCCTCAGCAGAGTGCCCTCTCCTCGCTCACGTGTCCCAGAGTCAGCGCTAACCTGACGCAGCTCAGGCACTGTGCACTCCCCTTGAGAAATCACCCAAGGATCCGAACTCCTGGGGGATAGGCCCTCAGACCCCGAGTGAGAGTAGGGGCTCTCAGCTCTCAGCGGGGAAGCTAGAGTCTTATTCAGTCTTGTGCCCCATAATGTTGCCCGGGGAGGGTTGCTGCACTGCACCGCAGGGAAGTGCCACCGAGGCGTGACTCCCCTTCAGCCCGGTGCCCTCTCCTCACTCGCGCGCCTCAGAGTCAATGCTGACCAGTCGCAACTCGGGGACTGTCCACTCCCCTTGAGAAATCACCCAAGGATCCGAACTCCTGGGGGACAGGCCTCCAGACCTCAGTGGGCGGGAGGGGAGCGCCGGGGATTCAGGGTTGCCGGCAAAGGATTCCCAAAGTTTTATTCAGTTTTATGCCCGGCAGGAGAACGCCATGGCACCCCAGTAGGGGAGGTAGGTCCAGTTTTTAGAAGGTCTCTCCCTGGAGTGTAGTGGGAGGGCCTTTAATTTCTGCCCGCTTGTTCAATTGTGGGGCTCTTGAGCCGGTCTCATGGGGGAGGGGGACTCCCTTCTGCTTGGTAGTGGATTTTGTACCTTTTGTTTGCATCCTTGTGATCACAGCTTGCCTCAGCGGTGTTGATGTGCGTTCTTCAACCTTCTCTCTTGGTGAGGCTCAAGTCCACCAGGATACTTACTAAATTCCTGTCCCTTAACTCTCCTTCTGGACGGGAGCCTCTGTTGAAAGCTGGCTTCAGTCCACCATCTTGTCTCCCTCCCCTGGGAAAAAGTCGATTAGTTTTACCCAGAATTCTTACAGAATGGGAGGAGTTTTTCCGAGAGCTTCTGCCAGACTGCTGGGCCTGGTATTTCAGTCCACAGCTTATTACAAGTGGTAAAGATTTGGTTCCTGCAAAAATCCCTTGAAAGTCTGGGTGTTAGCGTCCACGTGGTGGCGGATTGCTAACAGGCATTTGGTTATGGATGACAGAAGCATCATCACTGACCCCAGAGCTACTTTATGTGTAGGAAAAGGCAGGCACTGGGGTCATTTACATCCTTCAGAGAATACAGTGCCTCACGCGAGGGACATGAGGGGCTGTGTGCTCTGTCCTGTTTTGTCTTCAAAGCACCTTGGGGCTTTGTGAACTGATGCTGACAGGTGGAAACGAGAGACCTGGCTTCTTACACCAGCTTTGTTGTCTCACATGCCCTGTCTTTCAGCTAGGCCCTTCTAAGGCAGGACTATCACGGCCACTCACTGGAATCACTCAGGATGCCACAGAACATTTCCAGCAGAGTCTCTGGGATGGGGCTCAGGTATCTTCAGCTCCCTAGTGAACAGCCAAGTCTGAGACCCACTGAGCCTGGGTGAGGACCCAACATGGGCACATTTTAAAAAACTCCTCAAGTTGATTTCACAGGCAGCCAAGGCTGTAAGACTGGCCATGAAGTGAGGCTCTACATGTCCTGCTGGTGTAAGGATGAACATTTATTAAGCACTGACTTATGTGCCAGTCGCTGTTCTAAGTGCTGCATGTACATTCACTCATTTAATTTTCACACATAATTTCATGAATTATTATCACCTGATCAGGTAATAATAGTAATAGCTAAGGCTTATTTCCACGGGGTATGCTACCATTACTATGCTAAGGGCTTTACCTGCCTTAATTTATTTAAATAAGGCAAACTGAGACACAGAGAGATTAAATAGTCTGAGGTCAGGGGTTGGGAGGTGAGGTTTGGAACTTGGTTTCAGAGGCTGAGGGCTCCACCAGTGCCAGCCTGGGTGAAAGGTAGGTGACCCAGAATCTGTGTAGACAACAAGCCAAGAGAGCTGATGTGAGATCTGATGGATCTGCCTGTAACTCACAACCTCAGAGGAGGCTCGGATCCCCAGGTTGGCATCCCCAAGTCAGCAGAGGGTGAGCCAGGAGGAGGCTGGGCCCCAGGGTGGCAGTAGACCCTGGGAAGGGCAGATGTTGTGGAGCTGCCATTCTGCTAGGGGAGTTGGGGTGGGACACACCTCGTGCTGTGTGTGTCCTCTCCCCCTGATTTCTGAGTCCCTTCAATTTCTGTTCCATGTTGTGGAGCAGAAATTGCTGCAGTGGGGCCCAGGTGTCCCTGTCTGAGCCTATGCTACTGGCCGCTGCTTCCCCCCTAGTCCCCCAGGATCCTCCCTGTGGCTTCCTGTGGCCAGCAGCTCTGCAGTACTTGGAGCTCTGCTCCACTCTGTTCAACTCTGCTCCAGGAAGGCCACCTCCTCCTTCCCCTCCTCCTCATGCTATCACACATAGCATCAAGGGGGGGGGACCTCAGAGCTGGACACACCCCACCGTGACCCTGGAGCTCAGTGGGGTCCCTCAGACACAGTACTACACACACTAACTCACATATGCAGACGGATTACCATATCCCATGAGCTGTAAGGCCTCCTCAAACAGGGAGGTTTGCTTCCCATTTCCCCTTGGAAAATGAACAGGATTAGGACAGAGAAGGGTGTTGTTTGTCAGGACCCTCTTTTCCTTGCCTCCTGGGTGGAGGGCCTGTGCTTCCCCCTTCAGGTGAGGTCCAGGCTCAGATAGCAGCGTACACTGGGCTGAGCATCATTTATTTCTGCCTTCCTGTCATCCACGCCCCTTGGCTTTACTCTGAAGATGCATGCTTCCCTATTCAGGCCATGTGGCTCAGATGTGTTGTCCTCCAGCCCCCACTCCACACCTGACTTGGGAGTGAGCATGCCCCTTGGGCCTGGCCACAGGATTTGTCCAGGGCTGAACACTGACTAGTCACATCAGAACACTACACACTAGGTGGCTTAGAAACAGCAGAAATTTATTGCACACAATTATGGAGTCTGATAGTCCAAGACCATGACAGGCAGATCTGGTGTCTGGTGAGAGCTGCTTCCTGGTTCCTGTCTTTTCACCATCTCCGCACACTTCGGGGAGAAGGGAAGGGTGATGTTCTATGGGCTTCTTTTTCAAGGACACCAATCATATCATAAGGGCGCCACCCTCACAATCCAATCACCCGTCACAGGCCTCTGACTAGCCTCCCGATGGGGGCTGGGTTTTCACACATGCATTTGGGGACTGGAAACTGGCATCTAAGTTTGGCCAGTGAGATTTAGTTCTGTATCTTTTTTCTTTTTTTTCTGATGGTATTTTTATCTTGAGAACATCCTTTGCAGAGGGTGGGGGCAGGGGGAGCCAGGGTGTCCTTGGCCCCAAATCTCTGGGAGCAGCAGAGAACAGGGGCTCCTCAGTGCCATCCACCAGCATGGCTGCTGCAGACATTACCCTATCCCTAGACTCAGTTGAGTCCCAGGAGCAAGAGGGACCTGGAGGGTCTTGAGGGGTTCATGGAGCTTCTGGTTCTGCTCCAATGTGCTGTGTGGCCTGCAGCCCAATTCATAATTGCTAAGTCATGGAAAAAGCCCAAGTGCCCATCAACCCACGAATGGACTAGCAAATTGTGGTACATGTATACCATGGAATATTATGCAGCCTTAAAGAAAAATGGAGACTTTACCTCTTTCATATTTACATGGATGGAACTGGAATGTATTCTTCTTAGCAAAGTATCTCAAGAATGGAAGAAAAAGTATCCAATGTACTCAGCCCTACTATGAAGCTAATTTATAGCTTTCATATGAAGACTATAACCCAACTATAGCACAAGAATATGGGGAAAGGGCCAAGGGAGGGGAAGGGAGGGGGGAGGTTAGGGAGGATAGGGTAATGGGTGGGGGCACACCTATGGTGCATCTTAGAATGGGTACAGGCGAAACCTACTAAATGCAGAATACAAATGTCTACATACAATAACTAAGAAAATGCCATGAAGGCTACGTTGAACAGTTTGGTGAGAATATTTCAGATTGTATATGAAGCCAGCACATTATACCCCTTGATTGCACTAATGTACACAGCTATGATTTAACAATTAAAAAAAAAAAATAAGAGTGGACTGCAAGGGAGACCCAGAGAAGGATAGTTCTGTATCTTTGATGAAACAATTAACAAGAGAAGTGCTCTTCCTGTTGGGATAGCTGAGAATATATGATGTCACCTTCCGTGCTGGGTGCCAACCTGACCCACAACGTCAGGGAGGGTCCAAATGAGAATAGAGAGAGCTGAAAACAGAGCCAAGGCTCTGAGTCTTGAGGACAGAGTCTCAGCCTTCAGATCCAACTGTATCTGAATTACCTCTATCTCACAGCTGAGGGAGTCAATAAGCCAATTCCTTGCGAAGCCAATTGGAGTGGGGTTTCTGTCACATAGAATTGAAAAGGTTCTAACACAGGAATCACTGCTAGTGTTGCTTTGTCCTAAGTATTCAACCTCTCAGAGCCTCAGTTTTCTCATCCATAAAATGAGAACAATACTATCTACCTTATACAGCTTCTGAAAGAATTAAATGTGGTTCTTATATAAAGCGCTAGCAAATGGTAGGCCCACAATAAATGTTCGCTCCCTTCCTCGGTTCCAAATTTAAAACTGAAATCTGGATCTAAGAGATACAACATGTGGAGAGAATTAAGAGAAGATATAAAAGTATATCAAAATGACCCTTGCCTCAGGTAACAGAATATAAGTGGGCACAAAAAGTTCAGTGAGAAAAAATCACATAACTCAGACCCCAGTTAGAAAATCAGCAAGTATTTTGAGCTATCTTGAAACTTCCAAGATTTACATGCATAAGTAGAATGCATGTACCTTCTAAAGTTACTGAGTCCTTTAAACAGACTCCAGTGAACTTTGCCTACAGGCTGGGAAATTGCAGAGGGGGTGGTGGAGAGGACAGCAATGAACAGGAGACCCCCTGGTATGTCTTGAACTGATTTCATCTCTGTCCTTTTCATGTCTTTACTTGCTGGTGTTCATGTTGCTTTATTATTGCTGTTCTTGTTCTGACTTTAGTAATTTTTCTTTCTTTCTTTTTTTTTTTTATTATTGGGGATTCATTGAGCGTACAATAAGCCAGGTTACACTGATTGCATTTGTTAGGTAAAGTCCCTCTTGCAATCATCTCTTGCTCCCAAAAGGTGTGGCACACACCAAGGCCCCACTCCCTCCCTCCTTCCCTCTCTCTGCTCTTCCTTTCCCCACCCCTCCCTCCTTCCCTCTCCCCTTCCCCCAACCCCACCGTGACCTTAATTATCATTAATTGTCCTCATATCAAAATTGAGTACATAGGATTCATGCTTCTCCATTCTTGTGATGCTTTACTAAGAATAACGTCTTCCACTTCCATCCAGGTTAATATGAAAGATGTAAAGTCTCCATTTTTTTAATGGCTGAATAGTATTCCATGGTATACATATACCACAGCTTGTTAATCCATTCCTGGGTTGGTGGGCATTTAGGCTGTTTCCACATTTTGGTGATTGTAAATTGAGCTGCAATAAACAGTCTAGTACAAGTGTCCTGATGATAAAAAGATTTTTTTCCTTCTGGGTAGATGCCCAGTAATGGGATTGCAGGATCAAATGGGAGGTCTAGCTTGAGTGCTTTGAGGTTTCTCCATACTTCCTTCCAAAAAGGTTGTACTAGTTTTCAGTCTCACCAGCAGTGTAAAAGTGTTCCCTTCTCTCCACATCCACGCCAGGATCTGCAGTTTTGAGATTTTGTGATGTGGGCCATTCTCACTGGGGTTAAATGGTATCTTAGGGTGGTTTTGACTTGCATTTCTCTAATAGATAGGGATGATAAACATTTTTTCATATGTTTGTTAGCCATTTGTCTGTCTTCTTTAGAGAAGGTTCCATTCATGTCTCTTGCCCAATGATATATGGGATTGTTGGCTTTTTTTATGTGGATTAATTTGACTTATCTATAGATCCTAATTATCAAGCTTTGTCTGATTGAAAATATGCAAATATCCTTTCCCATTGTGTAGGTTGTCTATTTGCTTTGGTTGTTGTCTCCTGAGCTGTACAGAACCTTTTCAGTTTAATGAAGTCCCATTTGTTTATTTTTGTTGTTGTTGCAATTGCCATGGCAGTCTTCTTCATGAAGTCTTTCCCCAGGCCAATATCTTCCAGTGTTTTTCCCATGCTTTCTTTGAGGATTTTTATTGTTTCATGCCTTAAGTTTAAGTCCTTTATCCATCTTGAACTAATTTTTGTGAGTGGGAAAAGGTGTGTGTCCAGTTTCAGTCTTTTACATGTGGTTATCCAGTTCTCCCAACACCATTTATTGAATAGGGAGTCTTTCCCCCAAGGTATGTTCTTGTTTGGTTTATGAAAGATTAGGTGGCTGTAAGATGTTAGTTTGATTTCCTGGTTTTCTATTCAATTCCAAGTGTCTATGTCTCTATTTTTGTGCCAGGACCATGCTGTCTTGACCACTATGGCTTTGCAGTACAGCCTAAAATCTGATATGGTGATGCCCCAGCTTTATTTTTATTACTAAGAACTCCCTTAGCTATACGGGTTTTTTTTCTGGTTCCATACAAAACGCAGAATCATTTTTTCCAAATCTTGAAAGTACGATGTTGGTATTTTAATAGGAATGGCATTGAATAGATAGATTGCTTTGGGAAGTATACACATTTTAACAATGTTGATTCTTCCCATCCATGAGCATGGTATGTTCTTCTATTTGTTAATATCCTCTGTTATTTCCTTTCTGAGGATTTCATAGTTTTCTTTATAGAGGTCCTTCACCTCCTTCATTAGGTATATTCCTAGGTATTTCATTTTCTTTGAAACTATGAAGGGAGTTGTGTCCTTAATTAGCTTCTTATCTTGACTGTTATTCGTGTACAAAAAGGCTACTGATTTGTGGACATTGATTTTATATCCTGAAACATTGCTGTATTTTTTGATGACTTCTAGGAGTCTTGTGGTTGAGTCTTTGGGATTCTCTAAGTATAAGATCATGTCATCAGCAAAGAGGGAGAGTTTGACCTCCTCTGCTCCCATTTGGATTCCCTTTATTTATTTCCTTGTCTAGCCTAATTGTATTGGCTAGAACTTACAGCACTATGTTGAATAGTAAAGGTGACAAAGGACAACCTTGTCTGGTTCCAGTTCTAAGAGGAAAAGCTTTCAGTTTTACTCCATTCAGTAACATATTAGCTGTGAGTTTGTCATAGATAGCTTCAATCAGTTTTAGAAATGTGCCATCCATGCCTATACTCTTCAGTGTTCTAATTAGAAAGGGTGCTGGATTTTATCGAATGCTTTTTCTGCATCTATTGAGAAGATCGTATGATCTTTGTTTTTGCCTCTGTTAATACAGTGGATAATGTTTATGGACTTGCGTATGTTAAACCAGCCTTGCATCCCTGGGATGAAACCTACTTGATCATGATGTATGACTTTTTTGATGAGAAGCTGTAATCTATTGGTAGGATTTTTTTGAGAACTTTTGCATCTATATTCATGAGTGAAATTGGTCTGAAGTCCTCCTTTTTCATTGGGTCTTTTCCTGGTTTTGGTATCAGGGTGATGTTTGCTTCATAGAACGTGTTGGGGAAGATTCCTTCCTCCTCAATTTTTTGGAATAATTTCTGCAGTACAGGAATAAGCACTTCCTTGAAGGTTTGATAGAATTTTGGTGTGAAGCCATCTGGACCAGGGCATTTTTTGGTTAGAAGCTTTTTTATTGTTTCTTTAATCTCAGTGTTTAAAATTGGTCTGTTCAGGAGCTCTATTTCTTCCTGGCTAAGTCTAGGGAGAGGGTGTGATTCCAAATATTGATCTATTTCCTTCACATTGTCAAATTTCTGGGCATAGAGTTTCTGGAAGTATTCCGAGATGATCTCTTGTATCTCTGTGGGATCAGTTGTTATTTCCCCTTTATCATTTCTGATTGAGGTTACTAGAGATTTTACTTTTCTATTTCTCATTAGTCTGGCCAATGGTTTATCTTCTTTTGTTTTCAATTTCATTGATCTCTGATTTGATTTTGGATATTTCTTTTCTTCTACTTGGTTCAGGCTTAGATTGTTCGTCTTTTTCCAATTCCATAAGATGGCTTGTGAGTTTGTTGATGTGCTCTCTTTCTGTTTTTCGAATGTAGGCAGCTAAAGCAATAAATTTTCCTCTCAAAACTGCTTTTGCAGTATCCCACAGGTTTTGGTAGCTTGTGTCTTCATTGTTGTTATGCTCAAGGAAGTTAATGATTTCCTTTTTTATTTCTTCCTACACCCATCTGTTATTCAACAGAAGGTTGTTTAATTTCCATGCCTTTGTGAGCGGTTGAATGTTTTTGTCGGAGTTGAGTTCCACCTTTAGTGCCTTGTGGTCTGAGTAAGGTAAAATTTCAATTCTTTTGATTCTGTTGATATTTGTTTTGTGTCCTGGGATATGATCAATTTTGGTGAATGTTCCATGGGGTGATGAGAAGAATGTATATTCTTTATCTTTGGGATGGAGTGTTCTATATGCGTCTATCAAGCACAGTTGTTCTAGGGTCTCATTTAAATCTCTTATATCTTTGTTTAATTTCTGTTTAGAGGATCTTTCCAGCTCTGTAAGAGGAGTGTTAAAGTCCCCTGTTATTATGGTATTATCGGATATCATATTGCTCAGACTGAGTAAGGTCTGTTTCAATAATCTGGGAGCATTTAAATTGGGTGCATAAATATTTAGAATTGAAACATCTTCTTGTTGTATTTTTCCCTTGACCAATATGAAGTGACCATCTTTGTCTTTTTTGACTTTAGTTGCTTTAAATCCACATGTATCTGAAAATAAGATTGCAACTCCTCTTTTCTTCTGAATTCCTTTTGCCTAAAAAATTGTCATCCAACCCTTGTCTCGGAGTTTTAATTTGTCTTTTGAAGCCAGATGTGTTTCTTACAGACAGCAAATGGATGGCTTGTGTTTTTTAATCCAGTCAGCCAATCTATGTCTCTTCAGTGGGGAATTCAAGCCATTAACATTTATTGAGATAATTGATAAGTGTGGTAGTATTCTATTCATCTTATTTTGTGAGAGTCCATTGCTTAGTTTTATCTTTTTCATCCATGTGGAGGTTGGGTTCTGTCCTTTAATTTCTGAGTTCTTACTTTGCTGCTGATCCATTGTGATGGTCAGTGTGTAGAACAGGTTGAAGTATGTCCTGTTCATCACAATGTGTTTTGGAGAAGCTCGGTTAGACTTGAGGTGACCTGGGGTCTGATATCCCTCTGAAAACAGTGTGTCAGAATCTTTGGGATATTTGGGAAATTTTCATTTATAATATTCTGTAATATGGCTTCCATTCCTCTGGAGCATTCTTCTTCCCCTTCTGGGATTCCTATAACTCATATGTTGGAATGTTTCATAAAGTCCCATAATTCTGACTGTGAACGTTCTGCTTTCTCTCTCTTCTTTTCTGCCTCTTTAACTATCTGAGTTATCTCAAGAACTTTGTCCTCTACCTCTGAAATTCTTTCTTCTGCATGGTCTAACCTGTTGCTGATACTTTCCATTGCATCTTTAAGTTCCCTAATTGACTGCTTCAGTTCCTTCAGCTCCACTATATCCTTTGTATATTTGTCATATTGTTCATCTCTTATTTGATTCTGTTTTTTCATTTCCTTTTGGTTATTTTCCACTTTATTAGCAGTTTCCTTCATTGTTTCCCTCATTTCCTTCATTGTTTTCATCATGTGTATTCTAAATTCCCCTTCTGTCATTCCTAACATTTCTTTATAGGTGGAATCCTCTGCAGTAGCTAACTCATGGTCCCTTGGAGGAGTTGCTCTGGACTGGTTCTTATGTTGCCAGGAGTTTTCTGCTGATTCTTCCTCATGAGTGATTTCTTCTATCTGTTTCCTTGCTCTAATTTTCTTTCACTTCCTCTTTCTCTTAAGTTCCTGTGCCTGTGGACTAAGGTTTTGATGTGTCCTTTTGGTACAGGACCAGAAGGTTGAGAAGGTTGAAGAGCAAGAAGGGATAAAAGAGAAAAAGAAAGAAAGAAAAAAAGAATGAAAGAAAGAAAAGAGAATAGAGAAAGGAGAGGGGGTGGGTAAAAGGGAATATTGACAAAAGGAAGAGAGGCACAGAAAGAGGGAGCCAGAGCAATATAGGTGTACAGTAGGGTACTTTGACACAACCTTAAAAAAAAAAACCCAACCTCAGGGGGTGCCCGGTTGGGTGTTTCCCTTGAGGTTAGCATCTCTTTGCTAACCTGATTGGACATAGTACCCCACCACCACCAAGTAGAGAGGAAAGACAAAAATGCTATAAATCAAACCAAAACAAGCAAACAGAAAACTTTATGGGAGATAATTGGGTGAAAAACCAAATAATAGGGGTAGAAATGCTAGCAAATATGAAGTTCTAATTATTGAAAAAGTCAGCAATGGGAAATTGTATTTAAACTAGAAAAATAGAGAAAGCAAAGAAAAAAAATAAAGAAAAAATCTGTACGGAAAAGGTTGAAATTAAAAAACAAAACAACAACAAAATAAACAACAAACAAACAAACAAACAAAAAACCCCAAAAGAAAGCAGTATATATATCTTGTTGAATATCGTCTGGGCAACAGGTGGTCTTCTGGGGTCTGAGATGTTGATCACAATACTGATATGACTGGAGTCCTCCGCTGATTTCTCAAACCCCACAGGGTGGAGACCCTAAATCTCTCTTCAGCCCTCTTAAAAGTCACTTTAAACTTCTCAACTTGGCTAAGCAGAAGCTTTCCCAGGAAAGTGCTTATCATTGGGATCACTGCTGAAGTGGCTATCCACTTATCCAGTGTGCCAAAACCGGTCTCACTCTGCCCCTGAGGGTTAAGTCTGTAAGGCAGCTCAGTCCCTGCCTTTAGGCTGCTCAGTCTCTAGGTTACTAGCTCCCACCCAATCCTTGCTCTACGACCCTGAGGGTGGAGCTTGCTGGGACAGTTCTCTCACAATGGCTCCCTGCAGCCCACAGCCGATCACTGTTAGATCCGTCCACCTCAGCGGCTCAGTCTGGGGCCATAGACAATGCCCAAAGTTCTCTGCACTCCTGCTCAAGCTCTCCCCAAGGCAGTTCAACTGATTGCTAAGTCTAAAAACACCAAAACAGTTCACAGGTAAGGCCATTCCAGTTTGCAGTCTCACTGCTGCTGTACTTACAGCTGCCTGTGGGATTAGACTGATTGAACACATGCAACCACTTACCAGTTTTCCATTGTTTTTGTCCTCCTCTTGGGGTCCAGAAGTGTCTCACTGACTCCCTGTATACTCAAAGGGATGATTATAGGCAGATTCCACCAGCCAGAGATGTCTGGAGTCTTATCTCCCCAGACTCACGGTGCCCAGTTGCAGGAAAGCTGTTACTCAGCTGCCATCTTGCTCTCACCTGTAATTTTTCTTTCTTCAAGTGTGTTTTCCTTTCTATCTCTTTGGAGACCTACCTAGATATCAAGAACAGAATTGATTAACTGTGGTTAATAAAATACCAATCTTGAATACAATATTTTGAGGCCAGGAAAACTAGGAACTAGCCCAAACTCAAGATTTATGCCCCAATCATCTATGAAGGAGCTTGCCTAGAAAATCAATGAAGATCTTAAGAGTTGCTTAAGTTGTAGATGATTGACAATCAATCAATCTACCATCAATTACCTGTGATTTTTTTTTTGAGCATATTTATTTCTGGCACTATCCTGACAAATGCAATAAAACAAAGGCAGCATAAAGTGCTTAAAATCCAGAAGGCAAGGAGAATGAATTCTCAGAAAATGAATGTCAAGTATTTATCTGTATGTTCAGTCATGAAGTGTGGTATAAGGTGAAAGAATATAGAGATTAATGTAGTCTATTGCTGTTGGCAAAGGTTTGTAGAAAGAGGAGAGGAAGATTCAAATTGGTTCTCAAAGAGTGCACACAATCTGGAGAAGCCCAGGGAACAAAGAATGGGTATCAGCAGTTGGGTAATGAGAAGCCAATGCCTGAGATCCTTAAGAACCTTCAGTACAGGGGACAAGTGAGCAGCCAATCCTGACTATAACGGATGAATCAGTCACAAGAGAAAACCAGGCCAGCCATAGCGTACCCAGGGAAGACGTCCCATGGGTGGTACAACATCTCAGCAATGCTGTTGAGGGCTTTAGCCATCCATTCCATTACACCACCCTCCAGCATGGTGGCTTCTCACCCACAGACTTTTCACCTCAGACCACTACAGCTGGACAACCTGCTCAACCACATTTAATCATGGGAAGCAAGGGAGAGGCAGGTGGAAAGACAGGAATAGTGTCTCTCTCCATTGATTGAGGATGGGGGACTTTTACCAGAGGCCTTCCCTCACTGGCTAGAAATGGGATTCCTAACCACCACTAGCACTAGCTGAGAGGTATGTATTTCGCAAATTTTAGCCTTAATTGTGGGAATCTATGCTCTGCCAGCAGGACCTAAGGATTGTGGGTAGGGATGGCTATTGTGCAGGTCAACCAGGGATTTGTTCAGCAGACTCAGGAAGAATAAGTGGGGTGTGAAGAGGAAGGCAGGTCTTGGAAGGCCTTGAGACCCAGGCTCAGGGTTCAACAATAGGACAGTCATTCTCAGGATCAGGATGGGATATAGGAATGTAAGAACCATCTCAGAAGGCTGATTAACATGCACATTCTTAGGCCCTTCCCCATGGATCCTGTTCAGGAGGAAAGCAGGGGGCTTGGGTACCCACCTATTTAAGAAGCAGCCAGGTGACTAGAGCAGTCACTGTCAGTCTCACTGTGAAAATGCTACATTAAAGAGCCACTGCAAGGTCTCTAACATGGGAATCAGGAAGCCAAAAAAAGGCAAGGGGAAGCCCTCACTGGAGGCAGGGAAGCCAGCCAGCAGCTACTGATACCTGGTGAGGGTCTATAGCAGGTGACCATGGGGAACGCCAAGAGGAATTATAGGACTGTGAAGATGTTACAGGGTCACTTAGATGTAGAAAAGGAAGACAGTAAAGACAGAGGATTCCTAGGTTTCTGATTTGAAAAACAAACAAACAAAAAACAGCACAAAGCTTCCCCTGGCAGCAAGCAAGTGGCTGAGTATTGGGGTTCTTTTTTGCTCTTGGAAACAGACTCACAGGGAAAAAAGGATGCTGCTAACTCCATCCAACAGTCCCAGGCAGTGGTGTGATTAGGTAGTTAGGAACATATCTCTCTGGGGAAGGATAAAGTGGGGGACTCCAGGCCCCTACCTCAGTGCCCCCCCCTTAATTCTTTTTATTTTTGCAGTTTTTGGCCAGGGCTGGGTTTGAACCCCTCTGGCATATGGGGCCATTGCCCTACTCCTTAGAGCCACAGGCACTGCCCCCCTCTTAATTCTGTCTCAAGTGATTGCTCACACCTGGGGAGGGAGGACTACCCTAACAATTCACAAAACTTAGCCTGCCAACTGCAGAAAGCTATAGAGCACTCTCTAGCTTATCCACAGTACAACAGAGTCTTGAAGGTGACCTAGAACAGCTTTAACCTACACTGTGATCTGTGCCCCTCAATGGGCTCTCAGAGAGGCTCATGGGAGATCTATATTCTCAGTAAGACTCTGGTTCAAAGGTGACCTCTGAACCACAAGGTAGACCTGACCCAGGTGGGATAAAAGAGAACTGGCAGCCATAACCTTTGCCTGTTTGTCATGGCAAGGGAGGCCCGTTTGTCTATGGCTAAGAAAGTTCACTTCGTAAACCTATATTTACTCTGTAAACCTTTTTCTTCCTCAAAAATGTTGTTTCACACCTGCCTCTCCTTGGAGTGCCCTTGATCATAAAATGAACCAAGAACCAAGGTCCCAAGCAGCTACCTAAAACCCAACAGTGCTATTCACTATCTTCCATGTCAAGACAGGGAGAGACCAAACATTTTATGGTCCAAAAGAGTTCAAGAGCAACCTCCCCAAACCTCATGTAAAACACAGACTTCACTCAGACTCTCTGCAGGCAAAGCCTCTCAGTGGTAACAGTAATTATAATAATTTATCAAGCATCTACATCAACCACGCCTTTCAATTAATGCTCCTAGTAATTCCCTCACACAGCTATTCTTATTCCCATTTTGCAGATGAGAAAACTGAGAGTTTGAGAGTTATTCACTTACCTATGTTCAGAGCTGGCCAGGGCAGAGTTGGATGTGAATGTGTGTCTGTCTAATTCCAAAACTTCTCGTGTTGAAAAGCATCTCCTGAAGAAGGCTTCTTCACAACTTTTCTCCACAGTTGCCTTTGGTGGTTACCAGTTCTCTCTTTATAAATTCCCAAGGCAGTGTTTCTCAACCTTTTTATCTCATGGCACACGTTAAGTGTTAAACTATAGTTAAACTTCTGTGGCACACTTAAGTTATGTTGATCAAAAAAAGTAAAAAAAAGAATATACTTACTGTGCTTTGAACATATTTCAAAGATAATTTAATTAACGGTCTTAATTTTTAATTTATTTTAATTAATTTTTTAATTTTAATTAACTTAATGTAATTTAATTAATCACCTTTCTAAAAATATTTTTGTTTTTTAGAGACAGAGTCTTGCTCTGTTTCCTCAGTAGAGTACCATGGTGTCACAGCTTAAGGCAACCTCCAGGTCTTGGGCTTAGGTGATTCTCTTGCCTCAGCCTCCCCAGTAGCTGGGACTACAGTGATCTTTTTTTTGCAGTTTTCGGCCAGGGCTGGGTTTGAACCCCCCACCTCTGGTATATGGGGCTGGCACCCTACTCCTTTGAGCCACAGGCGCCGCCTAACTACAGGTGATCTTTAAAATCTTTTGCAGCACACCTAAGATCCCCAGTGTGCCAGTGTACTGCAGCACACCAGTTGAAAATCACAGCCCTAAGTGATTTCACTAACCAAGAAGTTGTTACGTTGACTGAAGAAAACCTGTGCCCTGTTTTTTGTGGCTTTCTTCTTCCTAACTTCATTTTTCCCCTTAGAGTCTTGTAAAAACCAATGTGATTGGAGACAGATTTATCCAGTAAAGAGCCTTCTCTTGGTCCTAAGTGGTTAGATAATATGGAAAGGACAAAATTCTGCTAGAGGCCCACACACTTAAAAAATAGACATATTGTATGACAGAATATGGTAGCTGATTAATTGTATTAGGATTTCATGCTAAGCAAAAAAGAGATGCAGGTAAACTGCTCAAGACTGAAAGAAAATGCTTTCCAGGTTGGAAAACTGGTTTGTGACAAGACTAAATCCCAACAGGAAAAATTCTTACGGACTGAGACAGCCTATGGGTGCCTGGCTCTGGTCCTGGGCTTGTTCCGCACCTGACTCTCCCTTAGGCGAAGGCAGCCTGCAGCACAGGGGCTGCCAGCCCAGATAGCCCAGCCCCCTTCCTCAGCACTGCTATCTTACCTAGTGCTTCCTTAATTACAGAAGAGAGAATAAAGGAGCCAGTAATTCATAACTTCATTGCTGACTTACATTTTTGTGAGGTAAGGGGAAAAAATAATAGCTAGAGGAAAGAAAGGTATTTATAGAACTGCATAGTGATTCAAGATATTAATAACACCTGGGATTCACCAAGTGTGTTGCCTCAAAATGCTTTAATAAACAAAACAACTCAAGCTTGCCATGTGTACAGAGAGAGAGAGCTGCGCCTGTTAGCCACTCATCCCCAGTTCCCAGAATTGGCTGTGCTTAGCTCACACATACGGAGCTTATCTCTACAGCAGGCATGGTGTTGAGCTCTGACCATCATTGTAAACCCCTCAAAAGGTGCTTTTATCCTCTTGTTATAAATAAGGAAATGAAGGTGTGGGTATGAAGAAACTTGTTAGTTAGCTAATAAGTGGAGCATGAGGTCCAACCCAGTCCTGCCAGACCCAAAGCGCTGCCTGGTACACTTT
Organism: Nycticebus coucang; assembly: GCF_027406575.1. Classification (NCBI taxonomy): domain Eukaryota; kingdom Metazoa; phylum Chordata; class Mammalia; order Primates; family Lorisidae; genus Nycticebus; species Nycticebus coucang. The sequence continues at coordinate 95,105,547 of NC_069783.1, forward strand.
GCTATGTAAAGTCTCCAAAAGATTTAGCACTAGCACAGGACACAGTAGGGACAAGAACAGGAGACTCCTGTTACCTGAACTCCCATGCTGTGATGTAACATGAAATGTGGTACACAGAAATCTAAAAGTAGATAGGAATCCAGAATCAGGATTGTCACATCCATAGCATCAGTGATTTTGATTGGGCAAATGTATAGGGTCTTTTAGCCTCACACTCCATTTGTAAAATGGGGACTTACTGGAGGCTTCTAGCCTCCAGCATAGGCACAGTCTGCCTGCTATTTCAGTCTATGATGCAATATTGGGTATCAGACTTACATTCTCTCCATTCTCAGCAAGTACAAAACTGGAAAAAAAGAGAGAGAGAGAGAAACAAATGTTTTTGGCCATTGTACAACAAACACATGCAATGACTTCACATTTAAGCCACATTCCTGCTGGACAGCACACTCTAAATTGTGACATGAAAGTGGAACTGAAACAGAGAAGAGTGTTCTCTTTGGATGAAGGAAAACTATTAGTTAGATCCTGATAAAGCAGCTGGAATTTGAGAGGGAAGATACCAAAGAAAAGGAAGATATACAGCGAAAAAGTTCTATAAATCTGCATAACAGATCTCTTGAGTCTGTGGACAAATACCAAGCTACCTGTGCACAGGTGAAATTCCATAAGGCCTGGTAGAGAATAACTATTGGGAGCTGAGAGGTAAATGAAGAATCCAGAAATGGCACAGACCTGGGAAATGTTGGCGGTCTAATTAGCCAGAGGAAAGAATCCTACATATTCAGGTATGATCCCAGAGAAGCTATGTACTAAAGTAAGGGCTATTTTAGCCTGCGCTGCCAAAGCCTAAAACCAACCATGCTGCCAGTAAATTAACTGCCTGCCAAAATAAAACTCCACACATTTTAAAAGAAGAAAATATGATTCAGACCCTTGGCAATATTGCATTCACAATGTACAGCACACAGTGAAAAATCACTGGACAAAGAAGTAGGAAATATGAGCTAACACTAGGAGAAAAACAGTCAATAGACATAGACACAGAGATGACACTGATAATGAAATTAACAGACAAGGAATCTTAAAAAGCTGCCACATATTTATTCAAAGATTTATAAGGAAAAAGTTATACTAAGCAAATAGATGGAACTGTCAACATAGAGACTAATATAATTTTTTCGGGGATGGGGGGGTGGTGGCACCTGTGGCTCAGTGGGTAGGATGCCGGCTCCATATACTGAGGGTGGTAGGTCCGAACCCAGCCAAAACTGCAACAAAAAATAGCTGGGTGTTGTGGTGGGCACCTGTAGTCACAGCTACTTGGGAGGCTGAGGCAAGACAATCACCTAAGCCTAGGAGTTGGAGGTTGCTGTGAGCTGTGATGCCACAGCACTCTACCAAGGGCAATATAGTGAGACTCTTGTCTCAAAAAATAAAATAAAATAAAAACAATAATAATAATTTTTTTTAAAAGAAAGAGTCTCGTTCTGTTGCCAAGTCTGGAATGCTGTAGTATCAGCCTAGCTCACAGCAGCTTCAAACTCCTGGGTTCAAGTAAACCTCCTACCTCAGCCTTCCAAGTAGCTGGAACTACAGGCACTCACTACAATGTCCAGCTAATATTTCTATTTTTAGTAGAGATGGGGTTCTCTCTTGCTCAGGCTGGTTTTGAACTCCTGAGCTCAAGGAATCCTCCTGTCTTAGCCTCCCAAGGTGCTAGGATTACAAGCATGAGCCACAATGCCCAGCCATAGAAATTAATATAAATTTTTAACTTGTGTATAATTTCAGGTCAGGACTGAAAGTGAGGAAAGAGATATTACAATATAAAACTATGGAAAGTATACCGACAAAAATTTTTTCAAATTTGGTAAAATATATTAAACTCACAAGTTCAACTTCAAGAAGGTCAACAAATCTTGAGTATAATAAACAAAAAGAAGACTACATCTTGAAACATTTTAGTAAAACATCCGAACAACATAGAAAATTTTTAAAGCAGGCCAAGAAATAAGACACACTGTATATAGGAGAATAACAAATGTGCTGAAGAAAAACAAATCAATTTAGTACTCTATTTATAGCAAATACATTCTTTTTTATTTTTTTGTGTGTAATTGCATGCTATTTTTTTTTTTATTAAATCATAGCTGTGTACATTGATATGATCATGGGGCATCATTCACTAGCTTTACAGACCGTTTACCAAGTTTCACATATACCCTTGTAAGATACACCGCTGGTGTAATCCCACCAATCCCCTTCCCTCTACCCACCTCCCCCATCCCTACCCTCCCTTTCCCCCTTCCCCCTATGCTTAGGTTGTAACTGGGTTATAGCTTTCATGTGCAAACCCTAAATTAGTTTCATAGTAGGGCTGAGTACATTGGGTACTTTTTCTTCCATTCTTGAGATACTTTACTAAGAAGAATATGTTCCAGCTCCATCCATGTAAACATGAAAGAGGTAAAGTCTCCATCTTTCTTTAAGGCTGCATAATATTCCATGGTGTACATGTACCACAATTTATTAATCCATTCATGGATCGATGGGCACTTGGGCTTCTTCCATGACTTAGCAATTATGAATTGAGCTGCAATAAACATTCTGTACAAATATCTTTGTTATGATGTGCTTTTTGGTCTTCTGGGTATATGCCCAGTAGAGGGATTACAGGATTGAATGGCAGATCTATTTTTAGATCTCTAAGTGTTCTCCATATCTCTTTCCAAAAGGAATGTATTAATTTGCATTCCCACCAGCAGTGCAAAAGTGTTCCCTTTTCTCCACATCCGCGCCAACATCTCTGGTCTTGGGATTTTGTGATATAGGCTAGTCTCACTGGAGTTAGATGGTATCTCAAAGTAGTTTTGATTTGCATTTCTCTGATGATTAAAGATGATGAGCATTTTTTCATATGTCTGAAGGCCGCGTGCCTGTCTTCTTCCGAGAAGTTTCTCTTCAAATCCCTTGCCCAGCCTGCGCTGGGATCCCTTGTTCTATTCTTGCTAATGCGTTTGAGTCCTCTGTGGATTCTCCTTTATTAAACCTTTGTCAGAGACATAACCTGCAAATATCTTCTCCCATTCTGAGGGCTGTTTGCTTGCTTTACTTACTGTGTTCTTGGCTGTGCAGAAGCTTTTTAGTTTGATCAAGTCCCAGTAGTGTATTTTTGAAGCTGCTTCAATTGCCCGGGGGGTCCTCCTCATAAAATACTCGCCCAGCCCGATTTCTTCAAGGGTTTTCCCTGCATTCTCCTCTAGTATTTTTATGGTTTCATGTCTTAAGTTTGAATCTTTGATCCAGTGAGTCTATCTTAGTTAATGGTGAAAGGTGTGGGTCCACTTTCAGTCTTCTACAGGTTGCCAGCCAGTTCACCCAGCACCATTTGTTAAATAGGGAATCTTTTCCCCACTGAATGTTTTTAATTGGCTTGTCAAAGGTTAAATAACGGTAAGTAGCTGGATTCATCTCTTGGTTCTCTATTCTGTTCCAGACATCTACTTCTCTGTTTTTGTGCCAATACCATGCTGTTTTGATCACTATTGATTTGTAGTATAGTCTGAGGTCTGGTAGCGTAATTCCTCCTGCTTTGTTTTTATTTCTGAGTAATGTCTTGGCTATTCGAGGTTTTTTCTGATTCCATATAAAACGAAGTATTGTTTTTTCAAGACCTTTAAAGTATGACAATGGAGCTTTAATAGGGATTGCATTGAAATTATATATTGCTTTGGGTAGTATAGACATTTTAACAATATTGATTCTTCCCAGCCATGAGCATGGTATGTTTTTCCATTTGTTAATCTTTTCAGCTATTTCTTTTCTTAGAGTTTCATAGTTCTCTTTATAGAGATCTTTCACGTCCTTTGTTAGATAAATTCCCAAATATTTCATCTTCTTTGGCACTACTGTGAATGGGATAGAGTCCTTAATTGTTTTTTCAACTTGACTATTGTTGGTATATATAAAGGCTACCGATTTATGAATGTTGATTTTGTAACCTGAGACGCTGCTGTATTCCTTGATCACTTCTAAAACTTTTGTAGTAGAGTCCCTAGTGTTTTCCAGATATACTATCATATGATCTGCGAAGAGCAAATGTTTGATCTCTTCTGACCCTATATGGATACCCTTGATCGCCTTTTCTTCCCTAATTGCAGTGGCTAAAACTTCCATTACGAAGTTAAAAAGCAATGGAGACAATGGGCAGCCTTGTCTGTTTCCTGATCTGAGTGGAAATGATTCCAATTTAACTCCATTCAATATGATGTTGGCTGTGGGTTTGCTGTAGATGGCCTCTATCAGTTTCAGAAATGTCCCTTCTATACCAATTTTCTTAAGTGTTCTGATCATGAAGGGATGCTGGATATTATCAAAAGCTTTTTCTGCATCGATTGAGAGAATCATATGGTCTTTGTTTTTTAATTTGTTTATGTGCTGGATTACATTTATAGATTTACATATATTGAACCAGCCTTGAGATCCTGGGATAAAACCGACTTGGTCATGATGTATAATTTGTTTGATGTGTTGCTGGATTCTGTTTGTTAGGATCTTGTTGAATATTTTTGCATCTAATTTCATTAGTGATATCGGTCTATAATTTTCTTTTTTTGTTGGGTCTTTTCCTGGTTTGGGGATCAGGGTGATGTTTGCTTCATAGAACGTGTTGGGTAGTCTTCCTTCTTTTTCTACCTTTTGGAACAGGTTGAGTAATATAGGTACTAATTCCTTTTTAAAGGTTTGGTAGAATTCAGATGTGAAACCATCTGGTCCCAGGCTCTTCTTTTTAGGGAGGTTTTGTATGGTTGATGCTATTTCCGAACTTGATATGGGCCTGTTCAATATTTCCACTTGATTCTGGCTAAGTCTTGGAAGGCGACGTGCTTCCAAGTATCGGTCAATTTCCTTCAGTTTTTCATATTTCTGAGAATAAAGTTTCTTGTAATATTCATTAAGGATTTTTTTGATTTCTGAGGAGTCTGTTGTTATTTCATCTTTGTTGTTTCTGATTGATGAGATTAGAGATTTTACACTTTTTTTCCTGATTAGGTTGGCCAAAGGTTTATCTATTTTATTGACCTTTTCGAAAAACCAGCTTTTTGATTTATTGATCTGTTGTATTATTCTTTTGTTTTCGATTTCATTTAATTCTGCTCTAATTTTGGTTATTTCTTTTCTTCAACTGGGTTTGGGGTTGGAATGTTCTTCCTTTTCCAGTTGCTTGAGATGTCCCATTAAGTTGTTAACTTCCTCTCTTTCCGTTCTCTTGAGGAAGGCTTGCAGTGCTATAAATTTCCCTCTTAGAACTGCCTTTGCAGTGTCTCAGAGGTTCTGATAATTTGTGTCTTCATTGTTGTTTTGTTCCAAAATGTTGGCAATTACTTTCTTAATCTCATCTCTGACCCAGCTATCATTCAGCATAAGGTTATTTAACTTCCATGTTTTTGTATAAGTAGGCAGATTCCTGTTGTTACTCAGCTCAAGTTTTATTCCATGGTGGTCTGATAAGATGCATGGAACAATTTCTATTCCTTTAAATTTACTGAGGTTAGACTTGTGACCTAAGATGTGATCGATTTTGGAGTAAGTTCCATGGGCTGATGAGAAGTATGTGTATTCAGTTTTGTTGGGATGAAATGTTCTGTAGATGTCTGCTAAATCCAAATGTTGGATGGTTAGGTTTAAATCTAATATTTCTTTGCTCAGCTTCTTGTTGGAGGATCGATCCAACACTGCCAAAGGGGTGTTGAAATCTCTGACTATTATGGAGCTGGAGGAAATCAAGTTGCTCATGTCTGTTAAAGTTTCTCTTATAAATTGAGGTGCATTCTGGTTGGGTGCATAGATAATTGAGATCTCATCATACTGAGTATTACCCTTAACAAATATGAAGTGACCATTCTTGTCCTTCCTTACTTTTGTTGGTTTAAAGCCTATTGTATCTGCAAATAAAATTGCAACACCTGCTTTTTTCTGATTACCATTTGCCTGAAATATGGACGACCATCCTTTCACCCTGAGTCTGTATTTGTCTTTTAAGTTAAGATGTGACTCTTGTATGCAACAAATATCTGGCCTTAGTTTTTGTATCCAATCAGCTAACCTATGCCTCTTTAGAGGAGAGTTTAAGCCGTTCACATTAATGGAGAATATTGATAAGTCTGGTGAAGTTTTGGGTATTGAGTTTTTCAAAAGTCAAGTGGGCATTTTTAATCCTTTCACCAGTGTGGAAATTGGAGTTTGATCCAAAGTTTCTGAGTGAGTTTACTTTTGTGGTATAGGATTGGGTTGGTCATTATGGAGGATAGGTCTGAGAATATCCCGAAGAGCTGGTTTGGTTATGGCAAATTTCTTCAACATATGAATGTCATTAAAGTATTTAATTTCTCCATCATAAATGAAACTCAATTTAGCTGGATACAAGATCCGGGGTTGAAAGTTATTTTGCTTTAGGAGATTAAAAGTCGGTGACTACCCTCTTCTGGCTTGAAAAGTTTCAGCAGGGAGATCTGCAGTCATTCTAATATTCTTCCCTTTGAAGGTAATGGTTTTCTTTCTCCTGGCAGCTTTGAGGATTTTCTCCTTCATATTAACTTTAGTGAAGTTAATTATGATATGCCTGGGGGATGTCTTATTGGGGTTGAGTCGTGCTGGGGTTCTGAAGCTGTCCACTATCTGAATTTCAGAATCTCTAGGCATGTCTGGAAAATTCTCTTTCATAATTTCATGCAGAAGGGCCTCTGTGCCCAGCGAGGCCACTTCATCTGTTTCTGCAACCCGTATGATTCGGATATTCGCCTTCTTCGAATTATCCCAGAGCTCTTGGAGAGAATGATCCATTTTTGCTCTCCATTTCTCTTCCTCTTTGAGAGTTTGGGAGCATTCAAAGGCTTCATCTTAGATGTCAGAAATCTTTGCTTCTGCTTGCTCAATTCTGTTGCTGAGGGATTCTACTGTATTTTTCATATCTTTGAGGGCTTCAAATTCTTGCTTCAGTGTCTAAGTCTTTGGTGGTTTTGTCTTTAAACTCTCTAACCCGATACAGGTGCAGACTGAGACAATTGATTTGGAACTTTTTGAAATGAACGCACGTTAAATTTTTGAGACAACTTTTGAATTTCTCCTCGAATTCCTAATTCCACTTTGTTAATCTTGTCTGCAATCCAAACTCTGAATTCGATTTCTGACATCTCAGCCAGTTGTTTATGAATGGGATCTTCAATTACATCTGCCATATCTTTCCTTGGGGGGGTTGATCTATTCTGGTTATTCATGTTACCAGAGTTTTTCTGCTGATTCCACCCCATGGTTGTTTTACTCCCTCTGATTTTTTCCACTGGGGCTTTGTCGAGGGCCCGTACAGTGTTGTGGCCTGAGAAACTGGGACCCTGTCTGGTGTGGTGGGGCTAAGTGGTTCTGTCTTGTTTTTAGCTGGTTTCTGTTCCACCCTAGTGAAACAGATACTTTGGATTGAAGTCTCAGCTGTGGACTTTGGATTGAAGTCTCAGCTGTGGAGAAATATCAGCAATTAAGTCACCCCGCCCCCCACCGGCAAACAATTGGAGAAGAAAAATCAAACCTTCCTACCACCGTGCACCCAGGGCACCACCTGATTTGTCCTCAGGCAAGTGGTTCATTTCAAAAAGTTCCAAATCAATTGTCTCAGTCTGTACCTGTCTCAGGTTAGAGAGTTTAAGAGGTCTCTGGGAACTGGATCACAGGGGTCTGGTGACTACTCTGGTGTGGCTTGCTCCAGTGCTGCGTGGGGTCAGGAGAAGCCACCCAGCCAATAAATCAATCTGGGAAGGTTGCTGCCTCCTTCCCCACCTTGCACCACTTCACATCCAGTCACTGATAGCCCTGCAGTTGGCTGACTCAGTTGCCTGTAGTGAATCAGTACTCCAAGAGTTTGTACCTGCCTGAATCACAAGGAAGTCTACCAGGCCGCTGCGCTCTGCATCTCTCCAGAAGGAGGAGGTGAGGCCTGACAACCTCGGGCGCTTGATGAAGGTTGAGGGTTTTTCACTCAGGTCCAGTCTCGCCCCTGATTCATGTTACTGACAGAACAGAACAGAACAACTCTGTGGTTCCCCTGCCGAAGAGAAGCTGAATTGAGCTCCAAATCAGCTTGTCTTTGCTCCTGTATTGTCTATAGGCTGATGATCCCCTGAGGGCCAGGTGCGTCTTAGGTTTAGTAAAGTGGACCTCTGGGTCAGCCCCACCTTGGGAGTTTCCCTGGTTCGCAAGTTGGAGTTGCCTCAGGCAAACTCAGAGTCTCTGGTTGCCCAAGGAGACAGGGGGTGTGGCTTCAGAATATTCTGTAGTGAGCCGTATTGCTAGCAAAAGAGGGCCGCTGCTTCATGGCTCAGGCAACGGCCGCTCCGGTGTAGCTCCCCTCCGGCCAACCGTCCTCTCTCCGCTCCTGTACCCCAGAGTTTGCACCGACCAGCTGCAGCCCAGCACTGTCTACACCCCTCGAGCAATCGCCCAAGAGTCCGGACCCCTGGGGGACAGGCCTCCAGATCTTGGAGCGACAGCAGAGGGGAGTGCGGGGAGCACTGGGAGCCTGGGGTTGTGGGCAGCGAACACACAGAGCTTTACACAGTTTTATGCCTGGCCGTATTGTCACCAAAAGACAGCTGTTGCACTGTGCCTCAGGGAACTGCCACTCCGGTGCAGTCCCGTCTCCGCCAACCGACAGGGACTGGCCTCCAGACCCCAGTGTGAGTGAAGGGGAGTGCTGGGAGCTCAGAATTTCAGGTAGAGACTATATACAGTTTATACAGTTTTATGCCTGGCAGGAGGATGCCATGGCACCCTAGTAGGGGAGGCAGGTCCAGTTTTTAGAGGGTCTCTCCCATGGAGTGCAGTGGGAGGACCTCTGAACTCTGACTGGTTGTTTGTGGGGCACTCTGAGCTGTTCTCATGGGGGAGGGGACTCCCGTCCACTTGGTGATGGATTTTGTACCATTTGTTTGTATCCTTGTGGTTGCAGCTCGCCTCAGCGGGGTTGATATGCGTTCTACAACCTTCTCTCTTAGTGCAGCTCAAATCCACCAGGTTACTTGCTGAATTTTTGTCCTTCAACTCTCCTTCTGGGCGGGAGCCTCTGTGGAAAGCTGGCTTCTGTCAGCCATCTTGTCTCCACCCCCTACATTCTTTTTTAAAATAAAAGTGAAAGTAAAACATGTTCATACTCAACAAAAGTGAAGGAATTTGTGAATACACTGAACTTCCAGAAATGTTAAAGGAAGTTCATTTGGTAGAAGGGCAATGAAGCAGATGGGATCTCAAGTGTACCTGAAAGATCAAAGAGTAGGAATGGTAAATACAGTATAACAACTTTTGTTTCATGATTTCTTTAAAGACAACTGACTGTTTAAAAGAAAAAGATTAAGAATATATGATGGGGTTGAGAGCACATTTAGCATTAATATGCAGGAAAGATAGCACAAAGATTGAAAGAAAATTAATGGAAAATATTATTAGAGGATTTTGACATTTTATAAGAAGTATAATAGCAAGTGAAGATAGACTATGATAAGTTAAGAATATATATATAAATCTCTAGAGTAATCATTAAAAAACCCAAAGTCAACAAAAGTTTTAACGGAATACTAAAAGTTGTTCAATTAATTCAAAGAAAGGGAGACAGGGGTGAGGGGGAAAGACCAAAGAACAGATGGAATGACTAGAAAGTGAACAGCAAAACTGGTTAAACACTTCAATTAAAAATAGAGGTTGTCATACTGGATAAAAAGATGTGATTCAATAATATGCTATGTATTAGATACACATTGAAAATCAAAGGCACAGAAGAGTCAAAAGCAAAAGAAAGGGAAAAGTATCATGCAATCATTCATTGTAAGAAAGCTTAAGGCCTGCTGTGATGATGCAGGCCTTGAGTCTGTGATCTGAACACTTTGAGAGGTCAAAGTAGAAAGATTACTTAAGGGTAGGAGGTCGAGACTAGCCTAAGCCACATAGGGAGACACTGTCTCTACAAACAAATCTTTCAAAAGGAAGAGGCTGAGGCAGAAGGATAGTTTTATCCCAGGAGTTCAAGGCTATAGTGAGCTATGATGATGCCACTGCACACTCTCTACCACAGGCAACAGAGTGATATCCTGTATTTAAAAAAAAAAAAAAAACAAGGAAAAAGAAAAAGAAAGTTTGAAAATGCTCATAATCCCTAATCATCAGAGAAATGTAAATCTAAAGATTTACATTTACCTGAGATATGACCTAACCCCATAAGATAAGCCCACAAAACAAAGTCCCACAGTTGCAGATGCTGGTGCAGATGTGGGGAGAGAGGAACACTCCTACACTGTTGGTGGGACCGCAAACTCATACAGCCTCTTTGGAAAGAAATATGGAGAATCCTCAAATATCTCAATTAGATCTCCCATTTGTCCCTTCAATCCCAGAAAAAAAAATCATTTTACTATAAGGACATTTGCCCTGGATTATTTATCACAGTTCGATTTACAATCGCCAGGATGAGGAAACAACCTAAATGTCCATCAACTCAGGAATGGATTAACAAATTGTGGTACATGCACACCATGGAATACTATTCAGCCATGAAAAGATGGTGACTTCACATCTTTTGTAATATCCTGGATGGAGCTGAAATACATTCTTCTTAGTAAAGTATCACAAGAATGGAAAAGCAAATATTCAATGCACTCAATACTAATATGAAGCCAGTAAACAATCCAATACATGCCCACATAGGAGAAAAACTTATTTCAATTCAAGTTGGGGGGAGTGGTAATGAGGGAGAGGGCAGGGGTTAGGGTGGTCTCACTGAATGGGCACGGAGTGGTGGTGGTGGTAGTTGGCACACCTATCTTTTGTGTGTGGGACATAACCACAAGAAGAACTCTTCCTAACAAAACCAAATATTTTGACCTGGTTGCTTGTACCCTTACATTAACCTGAAATAAATTTACTTAAAATTAAAAAAAAAGAAAGAAAATTTGAGTACTTAGTAGACTTCAAGGAATAGTCCCAGAGATAAAAGAGGAACATTTTATAATTGTAACAGAGTGAGTTAATCAAGAAAACATAACATGTTTGTTTTTGTATGCTTTTAATGAAAGACCATCAGAATGCATTTAGGAATAAATGGACAGAACTGAAGAAAAACATAAGATAAACCTACAACTACACTTATAAATAAGCTCAATATCTTATAGGAAATATATAAATTCCTTGAAAGACACACCATTAAACTGAAATAAGAAGAAATTAAAAAATCTGAATTTTCTCTTATTTCCTAATAAAATTGAACTTTGTTGTTAACAACTTTTCCTCAAAGGAAACTTCATACCCACATGGCTACATTGCTGAACTATATGAAGCATCTAAAGATGAAATAATGCTTAATTTACATGTGTAAATAAGATTTTACACAGTTTTTTGAAAAATAAATACTTTTTAACTCAATCTACCTGAATACCAAACCTGACAACTATACTTAGAAAAAAAAAAAAAACCAGACAACTATCACTTGTGAACATAGACACAAAAATCTTTAAGAAAATATTAGCAAATAGAATTCAGTGATACATAAAAAAATACTATATATACCAAGTAATTTTTATCTCAGCTATTCAAGGTTAATTTACTATTAATCAAAAATGTAGGCCAGGCACATGTCTCACACCTGTAATCCTAGTACTCTGGGAGGATGAGTCAGGAGGATCACTTGAGCTCAAGAGTCCCAGACCAGTCTGAGCATGAGCAAGACCCTGTCTCTACTAAAAATAGAAAAAATTAGACAGGTGTAGTGCCAGGTGTCTGTAGTCTCAGCTACTCAGGCTGAGGCAGGAGGATCACCGGAGCTGGGAGTTTGAGCTTTCAGTGAGCTGTGGTGATGCCACTGCACTCTAGCCTGGCTGACAGAGTGAGACCCTATCTCAAAAAACAAGTCATTCACCATATAAAAAGGAAAAGAGAAGGTTGTACACTCATTAAATACACATACATGCAGAAAAAGCATTTTACAATTCAACATCCATTCATGAGAAAAAAGGAAAATTTTTAGAAAACTAGGGATAGAAGGGAACTCCCTTAGCCTGATAAAAAGACATCTGTGGAAAAACTCTACTTAACATCATATTTGATGGTGAAAGATTGAACCATTAAAGTTGAGAAAAGAAAAGTGATACCTGCTCTTCTGATGTTCTCACTTCTATTCAACCTTGTATTGAATGAGATGTCTTAGCTAACTAAGGGGATAAAGCAAGAGAAAAGAAGACATGCAGATTGAAAAGGAAGAACATAAATACAAACCCTTTGTTCACAGAAAAATGACTGTGTGCATGGACAATGCAAAGGAATCCAAATCACCAGAGTAAGTGCATTTAGTCATATGCCAGGGTATTAGGCTAATATTTAAAAATTTATTGTATTTTCAGTGTAATCTGGTTTATTGTACCCTCAATGAATCCCCAACAATTAAAAAAAATTTATTGTATTTATATTTCTTAGAATTGGATAATTAAAATGAAATTTAAGAAATCCAGTTCTGTTAACAATAGGATAAGAAACAAAAATACTTTGGCATAAATTTAACAAAATATGTACAAAGTGTCCACACTGCAATAAACATTACTGACAGAAACTTTAAGAAGATCTAAATAAATGGAGATAACATGTTCATGGTTTGGATGGCTCAGAATTACATCAATGTCCATAATGTTCAGTAGACTTTTCTGGCAGAAATTGATAAACTAACTCTGGTTTATATGGAAATAAAAAGAACCTAAAATAGAACATTAAAAAAATAAGCTGGAGGATGTATATTACCTGATATCAAGACTTACTATCAAGCTACAGATTCGAAATGGCATGATAGTGACATAAATTCACAAGTAGATAAATGAAATAGAATATATTTCAGGTACCAACAAACACGTATGAGGTCTAACAGTTAAGTTCATGAACTTGCCACCGGGCATTCCTGTTGTTGTCACTGTACTGATGACTCAGTAAGGTTTCATAACCTTGCTATATCAGGGTCTCACAGCTGTGTTGCTGATGACATGTGGCAGTGTCTTGCTGAGTTATATTTATTATTATTATGTATTTTTGTGTGCCATTGTGAGAATGTCGGAGCTTGAATTAGGGCAACAAATAAATGTTCATTTTCTTGTTAAACCTGGCAAGAGTGGAATTGACATCACGTTAGTCCAAGTTTTGGGGAGTAAAGCCATGAAAAATCAGCAGTGTCCAAGTGGAGGAGAGGTCAGGGCAGTCAGGAACAAGCAGAACTGATGAAAACATTGCAAAAATTTGGTACATCAAAATTATCAGCTGACTGTGAAAAGCATTAGCAGACCAAATAAACATTAATAGAGAAACAGGAAAATCTTAACTGAAAATCTGGGCATGAGGAAGGTATGGTTCTTGCAACATGACAATGCACCAGCTTACACAGCACTGTCTGTGAAGGAGATTTTTAGCCAGTAAACAAACAACTATATTGAACACCTTCCCTACTCACCTGATCTGGCTCCCAGTGACTTTATTCTTTACCCAAAGAAAAAGGAAGTATTGCCATTCAATCCTGTAATTCCTCTGCTGGGCATATACCCAGAAGACCAAAAATCACAACATAACAAAGATATTTGTACCAGAATGTTTATTGCAGCCCAATTCATAATTGCTAAGTCATGGAAAAAGCCGAAGTGCCCATCGATCCACGAATGGATTAATAAATTGTGGTATATGTATACCATGGAATACTATGCAGCCTTAAAGAAAGATGGAGACTTTACCTCTTTCATGTTTACATGGATGGAGCTGGAACATATTCTTCTTAGTAAAGTATCCCAAGAATGGAAGAAAAAATACCCAATGTACACAGCCCTACTATGAAACTAATTTGGGACTCTCACATGAAAGCTATAACCCAGCTACAACTTAACAATAGGGGGAAGTGGGAAAGGGGGGGGTGGGTAGAGGGAGGGGAATCGGTGGGATCACACCTGTGGTGCATATTACAGGGGTATTTGCGAAACTTGGTAAATGTAGAATATAAATGTTTTGGCACAGTAACTGAGATAACGCCGGAAAGGCTATCTTAACCACTGGGATAAAAATGTGTCAAATGGTTTATGAAGTGAGTGTATGATGCCCCATAATCATATCATTGTATACACTTATGATTTAATAAAAAAATTAAAAAAAAAAAAAAGAAAAAGGAAGTATTGAAAGGAAGATATTTTGATGACATTCAGGACATCAAGAGTAACATTAGGACAGCTCTGGGGCCATTCCAGAAAAAGAGTTCCAAAATTGCTTTGAAGGGTGGACCAGACTCTGGCATTGGTGCCTAGCTTCCCAAGGGGAGTATTTTGAAGGTGACCGTGGTGATATTCAGCAATGAGGAATGTAGCGCGTTTTCTAGGATGAGTTCACGAACTTAATTGGCACACTATGTATATTTGAAGCAAATGTACTGCACTGTTCTTACTTCTTTCTCTTCTTTGCAATGCATTTCTATTTCATTCTATTCTGTGGGTTTTTTCTAATGAAGTCTACATTTATCCTGCAATCCACTAGTGGATTAAGACCTATGATTTGAGCAACTCCAGCCTCGTCAATGCCCAGCTTGTTCAACAGCCCCAGGGGCTCCCAGGCAAGGGGGACAGAATGAGTAAGATTTCTGCAGTCAGCCCTTCTATACAGAACCACAGCCACCCTGGCAAATGCCAGTCTCCCCACTCATTCAAAAGGGTCAGTGTATTCATTTCCTAGGGCTGCCATAGCAAAGCACCATGGACTGGTCCTCTACGACAAAGCCAGAAGCCCCACATTAAGCCCCTAGGGTTGTTTCCTTCCTGGGGCCACAGAGAGAGACTGCGTTCCCTGCTCCTCCTCTGGCTCCTGATGGCTGACAGCAATCTTTGGTGCCCCTTGGGTGTGGTTGTCACCCTACTCTGGCTCCATGGCATGCCGCCCTGGGGTTTTCACCTTGTCCTCCCTGGGTGAATGTCTAGGACTCCTCTGCTCTGCTAGGACACCAGCCAGAGTGGATTTAGTACCCCCCCCCACTCAAGCATGGCCTTGTCTTACTAATACTAATTACATCTGCAATTGACCCTGATTACAAAGAAGGACCCATTCTGAGATCCTGGGAAGGACATGAATTCTTCAGGAACACCATTCAATCCAGTACACCCAGTAGTTTTGTTTTTCCCCCTCACAGCAGAGGGGCTACACTTACTGGATAAGGCAACCTGGGAGGCTGGGCTTTAGGTCACTGCCCTTCCCCTGGGTGATTTGAGGTTTTAAGTCACTTAATGCTGGAAAGTTGAGTCTTGGGACTTATTTAAGGGAAGGTTTCTTCTACACCCAGGTGGCCATCCTCTGAGCTGTTGCCCTCTGAGGGTAGGAGGCAAAGCCCTGACAGGGGTGACCCACCCCCGGCACTGCAGAGGAGGCCTGTGCTGAAGCGCAGGGAGAGGAGCCTGCTGCAAGAGAAAGGGAGAGGTGGAGGGGGCCCAAGAGGGAACAAGGTGCAGAGTGAGAACTGCTCAGCAAGGAAGGCAGACCTGCCAAACAGACCACATGCTCCTTGGCTAATTTTAACAAAATACAGAAGACAAATGGGCAGAATGCAGCTGCAGGAACGGAGCTCTCCCAAATATGATTTATTCATCTGTAATTCACAGGGCAGTGAAAATCCGGAGGAGGTGGCTCAGAGCTGAAAGCTGCAGATAAAGAATTTATTAGAGTGGTTTGCAAGACACTCCAGGATGTGCAAGCCTGCTTATTTACCAAAACATACATCAAAATGCGCTGGGTCAGGTATGTAACTAAGTCTGCCGCTAAGAGTGGCGGTGTGTAAATGGAAACGAATTTGCTGTCAGGAATTTAGAGACCCAAGTGTGAATTCAGTTTTCCTCCCATTTCTTCCAATAGCAAGGCACCCCCTCTCAAGGCTCCAGCCTCCAGCATCACTGCTTTGCTCTGGGGACAGCCACTTGGGTGCTTCAGACATCCAGACCCAGACCCAGCAGCATCTCTGGGCTCTGAGCTCAGGAATGTGTTATGAGGACAAATGTCCTGGCTTTTCTGGGATTAGAGATTGTTCGGGGCTATGGGCACTTTCACTACAGAGTCAGGGTCTATGGGATCCTATATTGGTCTTTTAGGGATGGACCTGCTCAGACGAAGACCATGACCATCCTTCCTATGCCTCTCACCTTGGTAGTGCTAATGGCAAGGAGGGGAGAAGGTGAAGGCTGACGATAACAACTCCAGAAAAAAGATAATGACAACAGCAACAGCATTTATCCAGCACTTGGTATGCGTGTGGCCCTCTTCTGAGCATTTTATGTGTACTACATAGTAACTCATTTCTTCTTCAAACCAATCCTTATGATAGGTACCATTATTCTCTTTTTAGAGATAAGGAAACTGAGGCACAGAGAGAAGGAATCCAAAGCATCCTTTCATGAACTCTTGAATCCCCCTCAAAGGTTTGGTTTGGGGGAGCTCCTTCTTTTCTACCAGACCTTAGTCGTAAGCCATTAGGCATTCTCAGAGCCAGGCCCAGGAGGAAGATGGGCCAAATTCAACTGGAGGTCTTGTAAGTAACCACAAAAGGCACATCCCTGCCAGATCTGAGGGTTTCTTTCATTTTTAGCTACAATTACCATTTAAAGAGCTTGCCCCTGGGATCCCCTTTGGGTCCACACCTTCCAATAATTAAAGTGGGTCATGCCCATGGCCAAGGAAGGGTGAGGGGTGGCTGATGCATTTCTGCCGTTTCTCTCTCTCTCTTTTTCTCCCTCCCTCCCACCATCTCTCTTCTCTCCCTCTTTCCCTTTCTTCTTCTTCTCCTCCTCCTCCTTCTCCACCTTCCTCTCTCTCTCTCTCTCTCTCTCTCACACACACACACACACACACACACCCGGAATGTCCCCTCAGAACTTCCTGAACAGTTGCTTCCAAGCCGCTCTCTTAGACAATAAGCTCTCTGAGGAGCCTTTTAAAGACAAGAGAGCAGTCAACCTGCCTCCAAGAAAAACACAAACAAGAGAAGTCCTGACCTACATATCCCACTCAGGGCAGTGCCAGCTGGACCTGTTACATCACTTGGAACAGCTATTTATCCCTAATAAATAAAAAATCCTTTCCTTTGTGGGCAATCTGGGAGTGGAATGTGCGCCTCACTGATGTGGGCAGAGACCCCTGCGGGGCCCAGACTACTTCTGGGGACCGTCCTTAGTGACCTCTGCTGGCAGAAGCCCCTGCGGCCTGGCTCTGCCTGCCAGGAGCTGTTGGTCGCCCGGTGCCAGGCCCCTGCCATGTACCTAGTCCAACTCATCCTTCAGGTCTCCTCTCTAACGTCCCTGCCTCAGAGGGTTGTAACACCTACCATCCTTGAAGTTGCCCACTTTATGCCAGCACACCCTGCCTGGCTCCCTGGCCACTTTCCATGACAGCAGAGAGCATGTCTGTCCTGTCCGCACGTATTCAGTGCCTAAAAAGGACTTTACTACGCAGCAGGTCCCCACCATATGTGATTGGGAATTATTTCCACTAATCAGAATAGCTAACTTTTATTGGGCACGTACAAAAGTCAGCCTCTGGATTAAGTACCTTGAGTATTCCTATTTTACAGGAGGGCAGCGTGAGGCACAGAAGTGTCCAGTTATTTATTCAAAATCACAAGCTGGAAAGTAGAAGAGGTGCAAGAATGATCTGAACTCCCTTCATCTGACACCAGAGCCCACGAACTGGACCATGACACGACACAGCCTCCCAGACCTCCTGGGACATGGGTTACTAGAATCCTCCCCTCTCCCCCATCCCAATGGACCTGTCCCCTAAGATGGGCCCCCCACTCCGGCCACCTCTCCAGACCCAGAGCCCTCTGGGGAGACAATGTCCTTTAAATGAAGGACACCACACCAGTTGTCACAGGACCTGAGCTTGGCCTGGTTTCGAAAACAACTGCCATTGTGAACTCAGGCCAGCTACTTAACTTTTCAGAGTCCACATCTTCCACGCAGGACCAAGGCCTTTTCAGGGCATTTGTCAGAGTACCAGCCAGGCTGATTGGGGCTCATAAGCCTGGCTATAATTTCTGCTACTCCACCTGATGGCTCTGTGGCTATGAGGCAAGGTGAATGACATTTGGAGCCTCTGCTCCACTAATACATGTGTAAGATGAAGAGGGTGACTATCATACCTTCCCTCCTTGCCTGCCTGTGGCAAGGACATGGAGACCTGAGAGGTGGAAGTGACCAAGGCCTGACAGCAAACCAGTGGACGGGTCGGAGTGGCCCCTTTCAAACTCCTGGGAGAGCGTGCTCTTCACCATCTCACTATGCTGAGCATTTGATAGCCAATGAAAGACCTGGCTGCAAAATCTGTGCCACACATATCCTTTTCTTGCCTTGTCAGAAAAGCAAGTCTAAAGAGACTGGACAGTGGAGGTGCCAGTCCCAGAATGTCACTTAGCATGACCTTCTTTTTTTTTTTTTAGCCTTGACCCTTTACTAGCTAGTGAGGACTCTTTACATGGGAACAAGGTTATATTCCAACTGAGAGAAAATAGTCTGAATAAGAAAATAATGTTAAAGGCATGAACTGGGAATTTCCAGAATTGTAGAACAAGGAGCCCAATGGACCCTATTCCCAAGAAAACAACAATTATTTAAGAGTCTTTAAAAACTGCCATAAGGACATACATCAAATAAAAAATATTTATTCAAGAAATCAACTAAATCCTAGTAAGAAGAGGGAAATTCTGTGGCATGTGAGCCCTGACCTGCTTCTTCCCCACCTTCTCCCCGAATCCCTCTTCAAAAAAACTCTATTGCGGGCGGCGCCTGTGGCTCAGTGAGTAGGGTACCAGCCCCATATGCCGAAGGTGGCGGGTTCAAACCCAGCCCCGGCCAAATTGCAACCAAAAAATAGCCGGGCGTTGTGGCGGGCGCCTGTAGTCCCAGCTACTCGGGAGGCTGAGGCAAGAGAATCGCGTAAGCCCAAGAGTTAGAGGTTGCTGTGAGCCGTGTGACGCCACGGCACTCTACTGAGGGCCGTACAGTGAGACTCTGTCTCTACAAAAAAAAAAAAAAAAAACAAAAAAAACTCTATTGCAGGTACTGGAGCAGCACAGCCACAAAAACAAGGGCTCCCTCTTTCCCCAGACCCTAATCTAGGGCTACCATCTCATGCCAGGATGGACAAGCCCCTGGCCCTTCCTATCTCCCTGTCCACTCCTGCTGGGTGTGGCTGAGAGGCTGAAGCTCCTTCCCCTCTGATCCTACTCACACAGTGGAAGCTCTATTCCAGGTGCTGCAAAACAAGAATACTGAGGCCCAGCCCCTTCCTCTCCTGCCTGCCCCAGCTTTCTCTAGGGGTAGAAGTTGCACACCTGGGGGACAATCCAAGAAGGTCAGGGGTGACCACCCTTCCTGCAGTGGCCACCAGCAGAGCAAGGGTGTCACTCCAGGAAAAATAGGCAGCTAAACATTTCACACCACTACCTCCTGTGCAGTGGTGCTGAAATTCTGCCCAGAGTGTATGTGTGTGTGTGTGTGTGCGCGCGTGTGTGTGTATGTGTGCGTATGTGTGTTGCTTAAGAACAAAATGCCCTGCAGATATAGAGACTGGAGCTGAGCATGGAGAATTCCAAGCCTAAGGATGTTGCCAAAAACAAAGAGGATTTTGGTAGAGAACCATTAAGAAGACTCTTCTAGCTCTGTGGTACAGGTTGTCATGAACAAAGCGACCAGAAATTTAACGTTGAGATCCCAGCAAAGAGGCAAGAGAGAAGAGCCCTCCTGAGATCACAACCAACCCTGGGGGTCAGGAAGGCTGTGGGCACAACCAGGACACACTCAGCTGGAATCAAAGCATTGTGTGAGGCAGACTTAAAAACGTTGAAGACTATACACGATCCATCATCCAATGTGCAGAAACTTCATAACCTCTGACCAAGCACTGGCTGGACAATAAGCATCTTTATCTGGGGAAACTTCTAGAAATCCAGAATTAAAATTAAAATCACATGCATCTCTGGCAGTCTAGAGGGACATTATGCATAGGCAAGTCTGGGCCCTGTCAGGAGTGATCAGAAAGGGAACATTCAAGCTAATACTCCTTGGCTGAACATGGGGAAAAGCGTAAACTTCTTGAACTGTAATAGTAGCCTCCAAGTGACACACACAGGAAAGGGCAAAGAACACCAACAGACCAAGAGGACTTAAGCACAACTTTTGACCAATAAGTGTTTATGATGACCCAGAGCAGCCCCTAAGTAGTGAGGCTAAAAGATGAAGCAAGACTGAACATCAGAGAAGGAATATTAGTGGCTGCACAATACGTGGGAAATAGACTTCACCAAGTTAGTTCAGATAAGTCACTAAACAAACGACACTGACAATATCAACTCAGGTGGGTGGGCGGAAGAGAGTCAGTTTTCAGAGTCACTATAATATATCATCCAAAATACCAAGTTTTTAACGCAATAATTATGAAGCATGTAAAAGTTATAGACTTTCCAAACATGATAATATGGTCTGTACTCAAGAATAAAAGCAGTCAATAAAATTGTATTGGAGGGCCCAGTTTAACTTCCTAGATAAAGAATTCAAACTAGTTATCATAAATATGTTCAACAAAATTAAGGAAATTGTGTCTAAAATATTAAAGGCGAGTGTGATGATGTGTCTCACAAAAGGGATTGTCAGTAAAGAGACAGAAATTATTTTTCATAGAAATTCTATCATATAACATTTCATACCATCTAAAAACTGCCAACCTGATAGAGTGATGAAATGACTTATTGGAGACACAATTTAGGCACTGGTGTGAGGATGTCCTGCCATCTTCTGGAATGCAGTGTATACTCTAAATCAATGATCTTTATATGTCACTGTCCTCAATAGTTAAAGCATATGGATTAGTAACCAGCAGGTAGTGGTGGGAGTATCCTCACTTGGTGAATTTGTATATCCCATTTTGAAAAATCTGAATTGTAAGTATTTAGGGGTCTTGATTTCCAAACAGGAGCAATTTCAAAGGAACACAGGGAGAGATGCATTGAACCATAAGTTATAACTCCTCCCAGGCCATGTTGGGCTTCTTGTACCAAAGGACCATTAAGCAAGAGGAGGAGTCACCATCCTGACAGGGACAATGTTTTTTTAAAGAGAGAAAATTCTAGAGTTCAAAAGTATGGGAACTAAAATGAAAAATCTACTAGAGGGGCTGGGTAGTATCTTTAGCTGACAGAAGAAAGAATCAATGAATATGAAATAGACCAATCAAGATTATGCAATGCAAAGAACAGAGAGAAAAAAGAATGAAGACAGATAAACAAAACCTCAGAGAAAAGTAGGACACAATCAAGTAACTGATATATGTTCCATGGAAATCTCTGAAACAGAGGAGAGAAAAAAGAAAAGAAAATATATTCAAAAAAAGATGGCTAAAATGGTCTCAAATTTGATTAAAATTATTAATCTACACATACATGAATCTCAATGAAGCCCAAATAAAATACACACACAAAAAATGCATACCCAGACTCATGGTCAAAATACTGAAAACCAAAGATAAAGATAGCAAGAGAAAAGAGCAACAGCAGCAAGAGAAAATTAATTCATCACATACAAAGGATTCTGAATAAGATTAGCGCTTGACATTTCATCAGAAATCATTGAGGTCAGAAGGTAACAAATTAAAGAAAAAGAAAAACTGTTGGCTAAGAATCTTATATCCAGCCAAACTATCTTTCCAAAACGAAGGCAAAATAAAGGCATTCTCAGCTAAACAAAAACAGAAAATTCATGATAGCACAGCTACCTTACAAGAAATACTAAAGGAAGTCACTCAGGCTGAAAGCAATTGAGCTCTGAGAGTAATTCTACTTCATATACACAAGAAAACCAAGAATACCAGTAAAGGTTTACATAGTAATTATGTAATTATAAAAGATAAAATGTAATCATTGCATATTTCTTCTCTTTTTTTTTTTTGGTTGTCCCTTACATTCTTTTTTTTTTTTTTTATTGTTGGGGATTCATTGAGGGTACAATAAGCCAGGTTACATTGACTGCAATTGTTAGGCAAAGTCCCTCTTGCAATCATGTCTTGCCCCCATAAAGTGTGACACACACCAAAGCCCCACCCCCCTCCCTCCGTCCCTCTCTCTGCTTTTCCTCCCCCCACCATAACCTTAATTGTCATTAATTGTCCTCATATCAAAATTGAGTACATAGGATTCATGCTTCTCCATTCTTGTGATGCTTTACTAAGAATAATGTCTTCCACTTCCATCCAGGTTAATACGAAGGATGTAAAGTCTCCATTTTTTTTTTTTTTTTTTTTTGTAGAGACAGAGTCTCATCCTATGGCCCTTGGTAGAGTGCCGTGGCCTCACACAGCTCACAGCAACCTCCAACTCCTGGGCTTAAGCAATTCTCTTGCCTCAGCCTCCCGAATAGCTGGGACTACAGGAGCCCGCCACAACGCCCGGCTAAGGTCTCCATTTTTTTTAATAGCTGAATAGTATTCCATGGTATACATACACCACAGTTCGTTAATCCATTCCTGGGTTGGTGGGCATTTAGGCTGTTTCCACATTTTGGCAATTGTAAATTGAGCTGCAATAAACAGTCTAGTACAAGTGTCCTTATGATAAAAGGATTTTTTTCCTTCTGGGTAGATGCCCAGTAATGGGATTGCAGGATCAAATGGGAGGTCTAGCTTGAGTGCTTTGAGGTTTCTCCATACTTCCTTCCAGAAAGGTTGTACAGTTTGCAGTCCCACCAGCAGTGTAAAAGTGTTCCCTTCTCTCCACATCCAAGCCAGCATCTGCAGTTTTGAGATTTTGTGATGTGGGCCATTCTCACTGGGGTGAGATGATATCTCAGGGTTGTTTTGACTTGCATTTCTCTAATATATAGAGATAATGAACATTTTTTCATGTGTTTGTTAGCCATTCGTCTGTCATCTTTAGAGAAGGTTCTATTCATGTCTCTTGCCCATTCATATATGGGATTGTTGGCTTTTTTCATGTGGATTAATTTGAGTTCTCTATAGATCTTAGTTATCAAACTTTTGTCTGATTGAAAATATGCAAATATCCTTTCCCATTGTGTAGTTGTCTCTTTGCTTTTGCTCCTTAGCTGTACAGAAGCTTTTCAGTTTAATGAAGTCCCATTTGTTTATTTTTATTGCTGTTGCAATTGCAATGGCAGTCTTCTTCATGAAGTCTTTCCCCAGGCCAATATCTTCCAGTGTTTTTCCTATGCTTTCTTGGAGGATTTTTATTGTTTCATGCCTTAAATTTAAGTCCTTTATCCATCTTGAATCAATTTTTGTGAGTGGGGAAAGGTGTGGGTCCAGTTTCAGTCTTTTACATGTAGACATCCAGTTCTCCCACCACCATTTATTGAATAGGGAGTCTTTCCCCCAAGGTATGTTCTTGTTTGGTTTATCGAAGATTAGGTGGTTGTAAGATGTTAGTTTCATTTCTTGGTTTTCAATTTGATTCCAAGTGTCTATGTCTCTCTTTTTGTGCCAGTACCATGCTGTCTCGACCACTATGGCTTTGTAGTACAGACTAAAATCTGGTATGCTGATGCCCCCAGCTTTGCTTTTATTACTAAGAACTGCCTTAGCTACACGGGTTTTTTTCCGGTTCCATACAAAACGCAGGATCATTTTCTCCAAATCTTGTAAGTACAATGTTGGTATTTTGATAGGAATGGCATTGAATAGGTAGATTGCTTTGGAAAGTATAGACATTTTAACAATGTTGATTCTTCCCATCCATGAGCATGGTATGTTCTTCCATTTGTTAATATCCTCTGCTATTTCCTTTCTGAGGATTTCATAGTTTTCATTATAGAGGTCCTTCACCTCCTTCGTTAGGTATACTCCTAGGTATTTCATTTTCTTTGAAACTATGGTGAAGGGAGTTGTGTCCTTAATTAGCTTCTTATCTTGACTGTTAGTGGTCTATACAAAGGCTACTGACTTGTGGACATTGATTTTATATCCTGAAACATTACTGTATTTTTTTGATGACTTCTAGGAGTCTTGTGGTTGAGTCTTTGGGGTTCTCTAAGTATAAGATCATGTCGTCAGCAAAGAGGGAGAGTTTGACCTCCTCTGCTCCCATTTGGATTCCCTTTATTTCCTTGTCTTGCCTAATTGTATTGGCTAGAACTTCCACCATCATGTTGAACAGTAAAGGTGACAGAGGACAACCTTTTCTGGTTACAGTTCTAAGAAGAACAGCTTTCAGTTTTACTCCATTCAGTAAAATACTAGCTGTGGGTTTGTCATAGATAGCTTCAATCAGTTTTAGAAATGTGCCACCTATGCCTATACTCTTCAGTGTTCTAATTAGAAAAGGATGCTGGATTTTATCAAATGCTTTTTCTGCATCTATTGAGAGGATCATGTGATCTTTATTTTTGCCTCTGTTAATATGGTGGATAACGTTTATGGACTTGTGTATGTTAAACCAGCCTTGCATCCCTGGGATGAAGCCTACTTGATCATGATGAATGACTTTTTTGATGATAAGCTGTAATCTATTGGCTAGGAATTTGTTGAGAATTTTTGCATCTATATTCATAAGTGAGATTGGTCTGAAATTCTTTTTGTTTGGGTCTTTTCCTGCTTTTGGTATCAGGGTGATGTTTGCTTCATAGAATGTGTTGGGGAAGATTCCCTCTTCCTCAATTTTTTGGAATAATTTCTGAAGTACAGGAATAAGCTCTTTCTTGAAGGTTTGATAGAATTCTGGTGTGAAGCCATCTGGACCAGGGCATTTTTTGGTTGGAAGATTTTTTATTGTTTCTTTGATCTCAGTGCTTGAAATTGGTCTGTTCAGGAGCTCTAATTATTCCTGGCTAAGTCTAGGGAGAGGGTGTGATTCCAAGTATTGATCCATTTCCTTCACATTGTCAAATTTCTGGGCATACAGTTTCTGGTAGTATTCAGAGATAATCTCTTGTATCTGTGTGGGATCAGTTGTTATTTCCCCTTTATCATTTATGATTGAGGTTACTAGAGATTTTACTTTTCTATTTCTCATTAGTCTGGCCAATGGTTATCTATTTTATTAGTTTTTTCAAAAAACCAACTCCTTGTTTCATTAATTTTCTGAATGATTCTTTTGTTTTCAATTTCATTGATCTCTGATTTGATTTTGGATATTTCTTTTCTTCTACTGAGTTTAGGCTTAGTTTGTTCTTTTTACAAATCCATAAGATGGCTTGTGAGATTGTTGATGCGCTGTCTTTCTGTTTTTCGAATGTAGGCATCTAAAGCGATGAACTTTCCTCTCAAAACTGCTTTTGCAGTATCCCAGAGGTTTTGGTAGCTTGTGCCTTCACTGTTGTTATGCTCAAGAAAGTTAATGATTTCCTGTTTTATTTCTTCCTGCACCCATCTGTTATTCAACAGAAGATTGTTTAATTTCCATGCCTTTGTGTGGGGTCAAGCATTTTTGTTAGACTTGAGTTCCACCTTTAGCGCCTTAGGGTCTGAGAGAATACAAGGTAAAATTTCAATACTTTTGATTCTGTTGATATTCGTTTTGTGTCCCAGGATATGATCAATTTTGGAGAATGTTCCATGGGGTGATGAGAAGAATGTATATTCTTTATCTTTGGGATGGAGTGTTCTATATGCATCTATCAAGCACTGTTGTTCTAGGGTCTCATTTAAATCTCTTATATCTTTGTTTAATTTCTGTTTAGAGGATCTGTCCAGCTCTGTAAGAGGAGTGTTAAAGTCCCCTGTTATTATGGTATTATCAGATATCATATTGCTCAGACTGAGTAAGGTCTGTTTCAAGAATCTGGGAGCATTTAAATTGGGTGCATAAATACTTAGAATTAAAACATCTCCTTGTTGTATTTTTCCCTTGACCAATATGAAGTGACCATCTTTGTCTTTTTGACTTTAGTTGCTTTAAATCCACATGAATCTGAAAATAAGATTGCAACTCCTCTTTTCTTCTGAATTCCATTTGCCTGCAAAATTGTCTTCCAACCTGTGACTCGGAGCTTTAATTTGTCTTTTGAAGCCAGGTGTGTTTCTCGCAAGACAGCAAATGGATGGCTTGTGTTTTTTAATCCAGTCAGCCAATCTATGTCTCTTCAGTGGGGAATTCAAGCCATTAACATTTATTGAGATAATTGATAAGTGTGGTAGTATTCTATTCATCTTATTTTGTGAGAGTCCATTGCTTAGTTTTATCTTTTGCATCAGTGTGGAGGTTAGGTTCTGTCCTTTAATTTCTGAGTTCTGACTTTGCTGCTGATCCATTGTGGTGGTCAGAACAGGTGTGCAGAACAGGTTGAAGTATTTCCTGTAGAGCTGGTCTTGTTGTGGCGAATTTCCTCAATGTTTGTATATCCATAAATGATTTGATTTTTCCGTCAATTTTTAAGCTTAGTTTAGCAGGGTACAGAATTCTGGGCTGGAAATTGTTCTGCTTAAGTAGATTAAAGGTAGATGACCATTGTCTTCTTGCTTGGAAAGTTTCATTAGAGAACTCTGCGGTCACTCTGATGGATTTGCCCCTGTAGGTCAACTGGCGCTTACTTCTGGCAGCTTGCAGAATCTTTTCTTTTGTCTTGACTTTGGACAGGTTCATCACCATGTGTCTTAGAGAAGCTCAGTTAGAGTTGAGGTGACCTGGGGTCCGATATCCCTCTGAAAGCAGTGTGTCAGAATCTTTGGTGATATTTGGGAAATTTTCTTTTATAATATTCTCTAGTACGGCTCCCATTCCTCTGGGGCATTCTTCTTCCTCTTCTGCGATTCCTATAACTCGTATGTTGGAATGCTTCATAAAGTCCCATAATTCTGACTGTGAACATTCTGCTTTCTCTCTCTTCTTTTCTGCCTGTTTTACTATCTGAGTTATCTCAAGAACTTTGTCTTCTACCTCTGAAATTCTTTCTTCTGCATGGTCTAACCTGTTGCCGATACTTTCCATTGCATCTTTAAGTTCCCTAATTAACTGTTTCAGTTCCTTCAGCTCTTCTATATCCTTTTTATATTCTTCATATTGTTCATCTCTTATTTGATTCTGTTTTTGGATTTCCTTTTGGTTATTTTCCACTTTATTAGCAGTTTCCTTCATTGTTTCCATCATTTCTTTCATTGTTTTCATCATGTGTATTCTAAATTCCCTTTCAGTCATTCCTAACATCAGGTGGAATCCTCTGCAGTAGCTACCTCATGGTCCCTTGGTGGGGTTGTTCTGGACTGGTTCTTCATGTTGTCTGGAATTTTCTGCTGATTCTTCCTCATGAGTGATTTCTTTTATCTGTTTCCTTGCCCTAATTTTCCTTTCACTTCCTCTTGCTCTTTAAGTTCTCATGCCTGTGGACTAAGGGTTAGATGAGTCCTTTTGGTACAGGACCAGAAGAATGAGATGGGTGAAGAGCAAGAAAGGGATGAAAGAAAGAGGACCGAGTGAAAAGAAAAAAAAAAATAGAGAAAGGAGAGGGGATGGTTAAAAGGAATATTGACAAAAAGAAGAGAGGCACAGAAAGAGGGAGACAGAGCAATATAGGTGTACAGTAGGATACTTTGATACAACCTTAAAAAAAAACTACCTTCTGGGGGTGCCCAGTTGGGTGGTTCCCTTGAGGTCAGCAGCTCTTTGCTAACCTGATCAGACACTGTACCCCACCTCCACCAAGTAGAGAGGAAAGTCAAAAATGCTATAAATCAAACCAAAACAAGGAAACAGAAAACTTTATGGGATAAAATTGGGTGAAAAACCAAATAATAGCAGTAGAAACAGTAGCAAAAATGAAGTTCTAGTTATTAAAAAAGGCAGCAATGGTAAATTATAATTAAACTAGAAAAATTCAGAAAGAAAAAAGATCTGTACAGAAAAGTTTGAAATTAAAAAAAAAAACAACATCAACAACATCAAAATAAACAAAAAAACAACCAAATCAAAACAAACAAACAAACAGACAAACAAGAAAAAGCAGAAAAAAACAAAAGACAACCAAAAACAAAGCAGTATGTATATGTTGTTGAATATTGTCTGGGCAACACGTGGTCTTCTGGGGTATGAGATGTTAATCACAGTTCTGATATGACTGGAGGCTACTGATTTCTCAAACCCCAGCAGGTAGACACCCTAAATCTCTCTTCAGCCCACTTAAAAGGCACTTTGAACTTGTAAGCTTGCTGAGCAGAAGCCTTCCCAGGAAAGTGCTTGTTGCTGGAATCACTGCTGAAGTGGCTATCCACTTACCCAGTGTGCCAAGACTGGTCTCACTCTGCCCCTAAGGGTTAGGGCTGTAAGGCGGCTCAGACCCCATCCTAAGGCTACTTTGTGCAGGGTTACCAGCTCCCACCCGATTCTAGCTCTGCGACCCTGTGGGCGGAGCTTGCCGGGGCAGATAGCTCACAATGGCTCCCTGTGGCCCACAGCCAAACACTATTAGCTCCCTGTGGCTCAGCGGCTCAGACTGAGGCCCTAGACAATGGCCAAAGTTCTCCCCATTCCCGCTCAGGCTCTCCCCAAGGCAGCTCAACTGCGTGCCAAGTCCGAAGACACCAATACAGTTCACAGGTAAGGTTTGCATTCTCACTGCAAAAACTGGTCCTACTCTGACCCTGAGGGCTAGGGCTGCAAGGCAGCTCAACTGAGTGCCAAGTCCAAAGAAACTAAAACAGTTCACAGGTAAGGTTTGCAGTCTCACTGCTACTGAACTTACAGTTGCCGGCGGGTTTAGACCGATTGAACGCACGCGACCACTTGCGGGTTTTCCACTGTTTTAGTCCTCCTCTTGGGGTCCAGAAGTCTCTCGCTGACTCACGGGGTGATGATAGGCAGATCCCACCAGCCAGAGATGCCTGGAGTCCTATCTCCCCGGACTCACGGTGCCCAGATGCAAGGAAGCTGTTACTCGGCCGCCATCTTGCTCTCCTCCTCCTCCGTATTTCTTCTCTTAACTAATTCAAAACCAATTATGTAAAACAACATATACTATTATATCATTGGACTCAGCTTATAGACATGTAATGTATTTGACAATAGCAACACAAAGGAAATGGGAAGGGGACAAAATTGTTGTGGATTAAGGAAATGACATGAGACAGTAATGCAAACCCACAGGAAGAAATGAAGAGACACAGGAATGGTGAATAAGGTGAATTTGGCCTTAAATGGTAGAAATGAAGTTCCTGAATGTATTCTTGTTCCCTATTCTTTGCTCAGCCTCTTAAAAAGATAACTACATATAAAGTAATATAATCTTCAAAGAGATTGAAAATAAAAGGATGGAAATTAATATGCCATGCAAATAGTACCCGTAAGGTAATAGGAGTTGTTATATCAGGTGAAATAGACTCTAAAACAAAAAAAAAGTTACTAGAGATAAAGAAAGACATTTTATAGCACTAAAAAGTCAATAGAAAAATATAAACGTTATTAACATTTATGTACTCAACAACAGAGCCCCCAAATACACAAAACAAATCTGACAAAATTAAAGGGAAAAAGAGACAACTGAAAAATAATAGTTGGAGACATCCAACCACTTTCCATAATGGATAAAATAACTAGGCAGAAGATCAACAAAGAACTAGAAAACTTGAACATTATTAACCCAGTAAACCTAACATATGTCTATAGAACACACCACCCAACAATAGCAGAATGCACGTTTTTCTAAATTGTTCCAAGTCCACATGGAACATTCTCCAAGATAGATCATAATCTAGGTCATAAAACAAGCCTCAAGAAATTTAAAATGATTGAAATCATATAAAGTTTGATCTGAGACTACAATGAAATTAAATTAAAAATCAATAGCAGAAGGACATTAGAGAAATATCTAAATATGTGGGAATTAAACAACACACTCCTACATGACCAATAAGTCAAAAAAGAAATCACAAGAGAATTTAGAAAATACTTCAAGATGAGAGAAAACAATAACACAACATAACTTATGAGCTACAATAAAGCAGTGCTCAGAGTAAAATTAATAGCTATAAGTACTTATATTAAAACAGAAGAAAGATCTCATGTCAACAGTTTAAATGTCCACCTTAAGAAACTAAAAAAAGAAGTGTAAACTACATCCAAAGCAAGCAGAAACAAGAAACAATAGAGATGGAGGTGGAAACGGAGATTAAATTTTACATAAGAAAAACAAACAATAGAGAAAAATCAACAAAATCAAAAGTTGCTTTTTTGTAAAAGTCAATAAAATTGACGAACTTTTAGCTGGACCAACCAAAGAGGGTCTAGACAGAAGAGTCCAATGACTAAAACCAGAAATGAAACAGTACATCATTACTGCTTTACAAAAACAAAAAAGATTAGAAAGAAATATCATGAACACTTATAGAACAACAAGTTAGATAACTTAGATGAAATGGACAAATTTCAAGAAAGACACAAACTACTGAAACTGACTTGGGAATAAATACAAGAGGTACCCCAAACATCACCTTACTTATGTATATACATACATACATACATAGGGAAAATGGGAAATTAGAGCCAAATGTACCTTTATTTAAAAATATTAATTAGAAATTTTTACAAAATATTTCTCCACATGTTAATATATAACTATAAAAATATAAAATTTAAAACAAAATATAATATGAATTTATTAGTTTTTCTATGTATGGTGAGCTTTGGAACACCCTGTAGAAAATCTGAATAGAGCGGTAACAAATGAGTTCAAATAAAGTTGCAGAATACAAGATCAACATAAAAAAAGTCAATAGTATTTCTACGCCCTAGCAATGAATAATCTAAAAATTGGAATATAAAAAATTCCATTTACAATGGAATAAAAAAAAATCACTTCTCGGCCTTTTGGCTAAGATTAAGTGTGTACAATAGCATCAAAAAGAATAAAATGCCTAGGAATACATGTCACAAATGAAATGCAAAACTTGTCCATTAAAAAGTAAAAATCGTTGTTGAAAGAAATCGAAAACGAATGAAAAGACATTTTACGTTTGTGAATCAGAAGACTTAATACTGTCAAGATGGCACCCCAGAATGATCTATGGATTCAATACAATCCCTATAAAAATCCTGTCTTTTTTTTTTTTTTGGCAGCGATTGATATGCTGATCCTAAAATTCTCATGGAAATGTGAGGGACTCAGAATAGCCAAAATCATCTTAGAAAAGAACAACAAAGTTGCAAGACACATTTCCTGATTTAAAAACTTACTACAAAGATACAATAATCAAGAGAATGTCATACTAACATAAGAAAAGACACATAAATCAATGGAATAGGACTAAGTGTCCTGAAATAAACTCATATATTTATGGCTGATTGATTTTTTACAAGGGTGCCAAGATGATTCAACGGCAAAAAAATAGTCTTTTTAACAAATGGTGCCGGGACAATTGGCTTGTCACATGCAAAAACTGAAGTTGAATTGTTAACTTACACCACACACAGAAATTCACTCAAAATGGATCAGGGTAAACTGTTATGATATTAAATTAGACAAGTTTCTTAGATATGACACCTCAAGCACGTTTGGCACAGCAGCAAAAGAAAAAAAAATCAATAAATTGTTCTATATAAAACATTAAAAACCTTTGTACCATGGACAGTACCATTGAGAAAGTAAAAAAGACAATCCACAAAATGGGAGATACAATTGTATTTGCAAACCACGTGTGCAATAAAGGACTTGTATCTAAACTATATTGAAAACTTTCACAACTCAAGAATTAAAAATAAAAAAACAATTAAAAACTGGGTAAAGAATATAAACAACATTTCTCTTGAAGATACACAGGAGTTCTCTTCTCACCTCTTGAAGATGGCTTGAACAAGCAGGTGAAAGGGTGCTCAACATCATTAACCCTTAGGGAAACACAAATCTAAATGACAATGAGATACAATTTCATCCTCACTAGGATGGCAATAATCAAAAAGAAGAGGGACAAACTTAGGCAGGGTGTGAGGAAAGTGGAACACTCACCCTCTACTGGGGAGTGCAGCCACTTTGGAAAGTGCCTTGGCAGTGTAGCACTTCCCCACAGCTTCCTCTTCTAACCCTGCTTGAGTTATAACCTTTGCCTTTGGAGCCCTCATTGTAAGTCAGATCCTTTCCTGTTAGCAAATATCCAAACGACAGGAAGAATTAAAAAAAATATACATACATTTTAAAATTCTAAAACATTAAGGGGGCAAAATGTGCTCTGTGGGAAAATATTTAAAAGCACGTTAGACTATTAAATGATCTTCTAATGGTGGGTATCGAGATTATTAATTTACAGTATATGCTACAGGGCTATAAAATCACAACAGGTAATGTCGTGAATCACAGGAGAATGTGAGACTCGTGACTTACAGTCAGTTGCCTTTATTAAAGCATTAGCCACTGTATTGTACTTGCTCTGAGATAAAAATCAGAAAAGCAGCCATTCTTCACCATGGGGTTGGAAGGCAAAGCAAGAGTTTATCCCCCTGAGGACTGGTGTAGCTGAGGATGTCCAGTGTGTTGTCGGCCCTTGGTTGGCTTTGCCTGCCAGCTCTGGCATGCCCACTTACCAGGAGAGCAGCACAGCCTGTGACCCAGGGCTCCAAGCAGGTCCCCATCAAGTGGAGTTGGGAGGAAGTTGGACCCTACTTACCATCCCTTCACCGGGAATGGTGCTGCAACAAGCCTGGCCCTGAGAGGCCTTGGGTCTCAGACCCCTGACCCAGGGGATTTGTCTGAATCAGTCTTCAGGTACAATCTCCCAACTTTCTCAGACATTACTGCAATGCTCTGGATGAGATGGTCCCAGGGAAGCTTATATGTCCTGCCTCAAATTTGGTGGCCTTGTCTGAGGCCCTGTCATGGTGGCCTGAGCTGACACCAACATGCCAGGTGCTTCAGACTTTCTGGTCTTGGATGAGCTGTGGGTGGAGGGAGGCA
Organism: Nycticebus coucang; assembly: GCF_027406575.1. NCBI lineage: Eukaryota > Metazoa > Chordata > Mammalia > Primates > Lorisidae > Nycticebus > Nycticebus coucang. The sequence continues at coordinate 95,138,501 of NC_069783.1, forward strand.
GACAGGAGAGAGTCCCCAAGCTTTTCACCCTCCTCCCTGCCCCCAGGCCAATCTGGTGTCTGGGGGCTTCCCAGGGCCTGAAGATGGAGCTAGGAGCCCTAGGAGCGTTGGTCATCCTGCTGGTTAATAAACACATGCAGTTTGACCATATTCCTTTTGGAAAATGACTTCCCAAGCAAGGATATTTACAAACCAGACAACTGTGAAAACTCAATTGCATAAAATAACATCCCAGGCCAGTGTGCTCAGGAGCCCAGTTCAGAAACCAGCCCCAGCTTCCAGGGGTCTCCCGGAGGAAGGACCCTGAGAAGGGCTTGCCTGGGCTGCCAAGCCACAGCCTGAGGAAAGCGGCTCTGTTGGGATGCTGCCCTGCTGGCCTTGCAGAGGCCCTTGGATGCATGTTGAAAGATACTGCCTTCCTTTGCTAGGGCTGCCTGTCACACAAAGCATAGACTAGATGGCTTGAACAACAGAAATTTGTTCTCTCACAGACCCAAGGGCTGGAAGTCCAAATTCAAGGTGTTGGCAAGGCTAGCTCCTCTGAGGTCTTTCAGGGAAAGACGTGTGCCAGAGCTCTCTTCTGGGCTTGAGATGGCTGCTGTCTTTGGGTGTGTGTCTCCACGTCTGGATTTCCCCTTTTCACAAGGACAACAGTCATACTGGAGTAGGGCCCACCCTACTGACCTTGTATTAACTCAGTTACCTCTATAAAGACCCTTTCTCCAAATTAGGTCCCATTCTGAGAAGCTGGGGGCTAGGACCTCACTATATGAATGGATGGGTGTGTGGCACAAGCTGCAGAAACCCCCAAGGGCTGTGCTGCCTGCCCTGCATGTGGAGTCCAGCCCCCCCCCCCCATCGAGAACCATCATCTGTGGGTTCTTTTTTCCCAATGGATTCTGCCATCCTGCTCTTCTTCCCTTCATCAACACATTCCTTGTAAGCCTTTTTGGCACTGCTTCATCTCCAACTGATTCTCAGTCAGTGCTGTCTGGATTCTGACCCCAGATGGCACCCCTGTCACACACCCTTGGCAAAATCACAGCCAACTCCAAACTCCCAGACCCAGGATTCTCTCCCTGGTTTTTATAATACTCAAATCCTGGGCGGCGCCTGTGGCTCAGTCGGTAAGGTGCCGGCCCCATATACCGAGGGTGGCGGGTTCAAACCCGGCCCCGGCCAAACTGCAACCAAAAAATAGCCGGGCGTTGTGGCGGGCGCCTGTAGTCCCAGCTACTCGGGAGGCTGAGGCAAGAGAATCGCTTAAGCCCAGGAGTTGGAGGTTGCTGTGAGCTGTGTGAGGCCACGGCACTCTACCGAGGGCCATAGAGTGAGACTCTGTCTCTACAAAAAAAAAAAAAAAATAATAATACTCAAATCCTTGGCAGTGTTTGACTGGGCCCTTCTTGCACCTCTGGCCTCCCTATCCTCCAGGGCATCTCTCTCCTAGCTCTTTCTCTAACCACTTTTCCTCTTCCCCTAGCTGCTCTGCAAATGGTACCACCTCCCCAAATACCACATATCTCTTCTTTCTACAGCCTCCACCAGAAAGTGCTTCCTCTCTCTTGCAGCTTAGACTATGATCAGAATCTCTATCTTCAAATACAACTGAGCTCTGGACACCAAATTTTAAACTGTCCAACAGACATTTCTTCCCAGGGTCTGGGAGACTTTCAGATATCTTAACTCAACTTGTACAAAATGGAAGTTTTTTGGTGTGATGCTCCAAATAAATACTGTGATACTGAAAGGACCAAGCTAGCTCCATTTTGTTAAACCTAACTCCATTTTGTCTCACAGCCTTCACTGACCCCACTTTGCCCCACAGCCTTCAATTTGCAGTTGCATACCAAAGGTAATAGGCAACCTGCTTCCTCCCCCACCCCCAGCTCCAGTATGTCTTCCCAGAGCGATAACGGCACCCACTCTCAGCCCCAGTAGTAGTAAATCCTTCCTCTAGGCTAATCAGCCCACATCAAACATTGTCCAGTTCCCTAAGCCCCTATCCTCCCTCCCTTTTTCCTTTCTGTATCCTTAAAACTGCTCTTCCCTCTGCGGTCGGGGCTTCTCTGCTCTCCTGCTGCATCAGGAACGGAGAAGCCCAAGCTTGTGAATAAACTACCTCTTGCTTTTGCATTGGACTTGGTCTTTGGGTGATTTATGAGGGGTACCCCACAATCTGGGCACAACATTTGGGGGCTCGTCTGGGATTTGCCCCCCCCAAATCACCAAGAACCTACTCCGGAGGTGAGTGTGTGTGCCGGCATTGTCTATTTGTCTTGCCCACTCCACACCTGCTGTAGAGCCCTGCGTGATCTAGCGGCAGACTCCACCGTGCTGCCCCTTTGCACAGTGGGCCCCCGCAATAGAGCAAACCCCCCAAACCAAGAATATCACTGCTGGCCCTTTGCCACAAGTGATCTTTATAACTGGAAGATGCAGAATCCTAAATTCTCTAAAAAACCTACTGCTTTAATTGACCTCTTAGACTCCATTCTTTTTACTCATCAGCCCACTTGGGATGATTGTCAGCAGCTTTTACAGGTCCTTTTCACCACCAAGGAACAGAACCTCATCGTAGATGAGGCCAGGAAGGCTGTTGAGGGTCCAGATGGGAACCCCACTACCAATCAGGCTCTCATAGATGCAACCTTCCCCCTCATGCATCCTGAGTGGAATTTTAGTACAGGAACAGGTCAGGTGAGACTCCAAGCCTACTGCCAGACTCTAATAAGGGGTCTCCATAAAGTGGCTAGAAAGCTGACTAATTTGGCCAAGGTAGGTAATGTGCAGAAGGAAAAGACAGAACCCCCCACAGCTTTCTTAGAAAGAATCATGGAGGCATTCTGCAGGCACACTCCCCTAGATCCTGAAGCTGTAGAGAATAGAGCAGCAGTTGTCATGTTCTTCATTAAAGTCAGCTCCAGACATTAAACGTAAGTTGCAGAGAATAGATAGACTGGGCAAGATTCCTTACAGGACCTCTTAGAAGTTGCTGAAAAAGTCTATAACAACCAGGAGACCTCCGAGGAAAAGCAAATGAAGGCGGCTAGAAGACAAACCCAGGAATTGGCCAGGATCCTCCTAGCCTCCACAGCCACGACTCCAGATGAAAAAGAAAGGTGACTGTGCCAACTAGCAGCAGGAGGTAAGGAGGTCTCCCTAGGAGGGGAAAGACTCTGCCTCCAGAAGGACCAGTGCACCTATTGTAAGGAATGCAGACATTGGGCCCATGAGTGTCCCAAGAAACAGACCCCCAGACCTTCATGCCCCCCCCTCAATGCCAGTCTTAGAGCTAAGTGGGCTCAAAGGATATGGAGGTCAGGGCTTGTCACCCCTCCCTGAACCTCGGGTAACTCTCAGAGTGAAAGGGACCCCAACAAATTTCCTAGTGGATACCTGGGCCCAGCACTCGGTCTTGACCCAGAACCACAGCCCTATGGATACCCGGAAATCATGGGTGGGTCCAGGGGGCCACAGACATCAAACAATATTCATGAATTACCTGAAGAACTGTGGACTTAGGCCTGGGCCAGGTATCCCACGCGTTCATGGTTATCCCAGACTGCCCCTACCCCCTCCTTGGGTGAGACCTCCTAACTAAAGTAGGGGCTCATATCATCTTCAAAGATGAAGGATGCCTTGTCACAGATCAGGATGGGAGTCACATACAAATACTCACCTTACAACTTGAAGATGAGTACAGACTGCACCAGCAGCAGCCTGTACTCATCTTCAGTCAACAGATATCGCTGTATGGCTGAAAACCTACCCGCTTGCCTGGGCTGAGACTGGAGGAGTGGGGCTAGCTGCCCACCGACCACTGGTCATCGTAGAGCTCAAGCCAATGGCTGAACCCGTACAACTACGGCAGTATCCCATGTCTCAAGAAGCCCGGTGGGGCATCACGCCTCACATCCAGAGACTTTTTAAGAGTGGGATACTAGTGCCCTGTCAATCTGCATGCAACACTCCCCTGTTGCCTGTACAAAAGTCACTGACTAATGACTATAGACCAGTCCAGGACCTAAGAGAGGTCAACAAGCAGGTACTAAATATCCACCCCACTCCCCAAACCCTTATACACTATTAAGTGCTCTCACCCCTGATTGAGTATGGTACACTGTTCTTGACTTAAAAGATGCCTTCTTCAGCCTCCCGCTAGCCCCCCAGAGCCAGGCAATGTTCGCCTTTGAGTAGAACGATGAAGAGCAAGGTATCCATGGTCAACTTACCTGGACCCGGCTACCACAAGGGTTCAAGAACTCCCCCACCATCTTCGATGAAGCTTTACATGAAGACCTGAGTGAGTACTGGCAGCAACACCCTCACCTGACTCTTTTACAGTATGTAGATGACATTCTGATCGCAGCAGAGACCAAAGCAGAATGCCATCAAGGCACCCAGGACTTGCTGACTATATTAGAAGCTCTAGGGTACCGGGCCTCTCCCAAGAAGGCTCAGATTTGCAACAAACTGTGAGTTATCTTGGGTACATCCTTAAAGATGGGCAGCAGTGGCTGTCCCAGGCAAGAAAAGAAACAGTTCTGAAAATCTCCCGCCTCTCCACCCCCGCCGACCACGCAGCGAGGAGTGCAGCAGTTCCTTGGGTCAGCTGGGTTCTGCCATCTGTGGATTCCAGGGTTCACAGAGAAAGCAAAGCCCCTCTATGAAGCCACCTGGAACAGCCTGCCTTTCCAGTGGAGCGCAGAACAAGAAAGAGCCTTCCAGGCCCAGAAACGAGCCTTGCTCTTGGCTCCGGCCCTAGGACTCCCAGATATTACCAAGCCCTTTCATCTGTATGTAGATGAGCACAAAGGCATAGCAAAAGGAGTGCTTGCTCAATCGCTTGGTCCCTGGACCCGGCTGGTTGCCTACCTGTCAAAGAAACTAGACCCTGTAGCAGCAGGCTGGCCTCCATGCCTACGCATCTGCATTGCTTGTTAAGGATGCAGATAAATTGACTTTAGGGCAGGAGCTGTTGATCACGACCCCTCATGCCATTGAGGGAGTCCTCAAACAACCACTGGATCGATGGGTTAGCAATGCCAGGCTCACCCACTACCACGGCCTTTTACTAAATCCTCCACGAATCTGATTTCTGCCAAAGACCTCTCTCAATCCAGTGACCCTACTGCCAGAACCGGACCTAGATGCCCCCCTGCATGACTGTGTTGACATCCTGGCCCAGGTCCACAGCATAAGCCAGGACCTCATGGACCAGCCTCTCCCTGATGCAGAAGCCACTTGGTACAGATGGGAGCAGCTTTATACAGGATGGATGCAGGTATGCAGGGGCGGCAGTGATGTCTGAGACTGAGACTGTTTGGGCAGAGCCCCTCCCGGCTGGAACATCAACTCAAAGGGCTGAACTTATAGCCCTAACACAAACTATGACCTTGGGAAAAGGCCTGAAACTTAACATCTTTACTGATAGCCAATATGCTTTTGCCACTGCCCACATACATGGGGCAATCTATCAGGAGAGAGGGCTCCTCAAGGCAGAAGGAAAGACTATTAAAAACAAAGAAGAAATACTTAACCTCCTAAAAGCCTTATGGCTTCCCCAGAAGCTAGCTATCATCCACTGCCCTGGCCATCAGCGGGGTGATTCCCCTGTGGCCAGAGGCAACTGGCGGGCCTACCAGGTCACTAAAACTATAGCCACTTCAATTACCCAAGAGCTTCCTACTACCATGTTGCCAGACCCTGGGCCCCCAACACTCCCACTATCTCCAGAGTATACCCCAGAGGACTTACAATGGATAAGCAAATCCCACAGGCCCACTCCCCTGAAAAGTACAACGGATGGTACGTCGCCTCTGATGACAAAGTGCTTCTGCCAGCAAAACTGGGACAGGAAGTCCTCAATAGAATCCACTCCTCCACCCACCTGGGGTTGCGCAAAATGAAAGACTTGCTGCGCCATGCCAAAATCAAGATACAAAACCAGAATGCCAAAATTGATGAAGTTATAGCTTCATGCAAAATATGTATTATGACTAACAGTGTATTTAGCCCCCACAATCTAGGGCCCAGGGAGCGTGGAACAGAGCCAGGTGCGTACTGGGAAGTGGACTTTACTGAAGTTAAGCCAGGTAAATATGGATATAAATATCTCCTTGTTTTCGTAGATACTTTCTCAGGATGGGTAGAAGCATTTCCTACCAAAAACGAGACTGCACAGGTAGTAGTAAAGAAGATGTTAGAAGATATAATGCCTGGGTTTGGAATCCCTAATCAGATAGGGTGAGATAATGGCCCAGCCTTTGCTTCTCAGATAGTGCAGAGTTTGGCAGAAGCCTTGGGGACTAATTGGAAATTGCATTGTGCTTATCGGCCCCAAAGTTCAGGGCAGGTAAAGCGGATGAACCGCACTCTAAAAGAGACCCTGACCAAATTAATCATGGAGACTGGCGGTGACTGGGTGTCTCTCCTCCCCTTTGCCCTGTACCAGGTGCGAAACTCACCCTACTTGATAGGGAAAACTCCCTACGAAATTTTCTTTGGAAGGCAACCCCCTATAATCCCTAAGGTATACTGCAAGGCCCTTACCTCAGAAGATTCTGATCTTAAAACTTGGAAAGATTATGTAGTAACTGCATTTTTACCAAAAGGCACAACGAGCTGATTGGGAGAGACTCATAGCCCTCTACTGCTCAGGACCTGTCCCTGAACCGCACACTTTCTGACCTGGAGACTGGGTGTATGTGAAACGTCACCGGCAAGAGGCACTGGAGCCCCGGTGGAAGGGCCCATACACTGTGGTCCTCGTCACCCCCACCGCACTCAAGGTTGACGGCATCACCTCCTGGATACATTACATGCACGCTCGCCTAGCTGACCTGTTCGCCACCAAAGAGGACTCCACCCCCCAGTGGAAACTCCGCAGGGACACTGACAATCCACTGAAACTCAAGCTGCAGAAATGCCAGGACCCCTGAGGTTACTGTATGTGTATTACTTACTGACTTGCTCTGCCTTATTGTCTATTTCCCTCACTACCAACCCCCATCGTCCCATTCAACATGGCTAGTTACTCATGCTGGCGCAGGAACTGTGCTCAACCAAACCTCTGGAATTCACCCTAAAGGTACTTGGTTCCTGGAGTAAATGGTAGACATCCATGATTTACTAGGCATCACCAAACTTTGGTGTCATCCTAGAATGACCAAGTGGATTCATATCTGCCCCGGGCACTTTCCTGATAAGTGTGGAGGAAGGAGCATATTACTATTTCTATAAGTCATGGGACTGTGTCTCCACTGGGCAAATATGGTGGGACCCCCTTAGAAAAGGAGACTTGATTGAAGTAAAGCGAAAACATAAATGTCCTCCCATGAATTCAGGGACCTATAACCCAGAAGAAAACCCCAGATATAATAAGCTTAGCATCAACTTCACTGAAAGAGGAAAAGAGTCAGTGGAATGGGAACAGGGCAAATTGTGGGGTATACAATTGTATGACTCCAGTCAGACAGATCCAGGTGCTGTTTTCCAACTCAGAGACATATACACCCCAGTTAATGACAGGCCTGCTGCGGTAGGCCCCAACATGGTATTTAAACCTCCCCCTGTAGCCACACCTGAGTCCCCCGACTCCCCTAGCTCCCCAGGCCAAGCACTCGGCACTCAAGGTTTGATTCTAAACCACACATTTGCATCTACCTCGGAACCTGATCCACTTTGGAAATTGGTTGCTGCTACGTACCGGGTTTTAAACACTTCCAGACCAGACCTTACTAAGTCTTGTTGGTTGTGTGTAGAAGCTAAACTCCCCTATTATGAGGGAATTGCCCTAATAAGTAAACCTAAAGTCAGCTCCCAAGCTAGTGACTGCCGCTGGCAGCAGTCCAGGCTGCGAGTCACCTTATAGTCCATTCTAGGACAAGGAACCTGTATAGGTCAACTCCCCACCCCACCAGCATTTATGCAATCAAACTTTCTTCTGGAATGGAATGGGGTATGTGATTCCCGCCAACAATTCCTGGTGGGCTTGCTCTACAGGAGTCACCCTGTGCTTACATGGGGCAGTTCTTAACCTAATCTGAGATTTTTGTGTATTAGTACAGCTCATCCTCAAGCTGTTCTATCTCTCAGAAGAAGATCTGTACCGAGCATATGAGCCAGTTATGAGTACAATTAATACAATTAAAAGAGAACTGGTCACTGCAATAACCCTAGCCATGCTCATGGGACTTAGCATAGCAGGGGCAGGTACAGGAATCTCATCCTTAGTTCTCCAAGATAAAAACTACGGTGCCTTGCATGCTGCAATAGACTTAGACATAGAAAGAATTGAAAATTCTATCTCCCACCGTCAAGAATCTCTAACTTCCCTCTCTGAAGTAGTGCTCCAAAACAGGCGGCGGCTGGACTTGCTGTTCCTTCAGCAAGGTGGATTGTGTGCAGCCTTAAAAGAATGCTGTTTTTACGCTGATCACTCGGGAGTAGTTAAGCAGTCAATGGAATTAGTAAGGGAAAGTCTGCATAAAAGGAAACTCGAACGGGAACAGTCCCAGAGCTGGTATGAATCTGTGTTCAGCAAATCCCCCTGGCTCACAACCTTAATTTCGACTATGGCAGGCCCACTTGTAATCCTATTACTACTGTTGACTTTCGGTCCCTGCATAATTAACAAGTTACTAGCCCTCATCCGATCCAGGATCAATGCGGTTCAAATAATGGTTTTACGGCCACAGTACACTCCCCTCAGCTCTGGATTCACTGGTGATGACATAGAGCTTAGGGCCCGTAAGACCTGCTGAAGAGCCATGATTGGATCTTCTATGCACTAGAAAAGGAGGGCATGAAAGGACCAAGCTAAGTCCATTTTGTTAAAACTAACTCCATTTTGTCTCACAGCCTTCACTGACCCCACTTTGCCCCACGGCCTTCAATTTGCAGCTGCATACCAAAGGTGATAGGCAACCTGCTTCCTCTCCCACCCCTGCTCCAGTATGTCTGCCCCGAGCAATAACAGCACCCACCCTCAGCCCCAGTAGTAGTAAATCCTTCCCCAGGCTAATCAGCCTACATCAAACATTGTCCAGTTCCCTAAGCCCCTATCCTCCCTCCCTTTTTCCTTTCTGTATCCTTAAAACTGCTCTTCCCTCTGTGGTCGGGGCTTCTCTGCTCTCCTGCTGCATCAGGAATGGAGAAGCCCAAGCCCAAGCTTGTGAATAAACTACCTCTTGCTTTTGCATCGGACTTGTCTTTGGGTGATTTATGAGGGGTACCCCGTGACCTAGGCACAACAATATAAAAAAGGAAAGCACATGTCTTCCTCTCTCCCATTCCAAAATGAGTACCTGGTTTGAGGCTATAGGAGCATTTAGTGACAATGTCACCAATGTAGATTTTTTTTTTAACTAGGGGTAGGTAAATTATACCACAATGCATTATCAGCCAATTAAGAGTCTAATTAGCATTTTTGAAAAACAAAACAAACAAAAAAAAAACTCACCATGGTGCTATAGTTTGATGTTTGTCCCCTTGAAATCTTGTGTTGAAATTTGATCTCCCATGGTGGAGGTGGGGCCTAACAGTAAGTGTTTGGGTCACAGAGGTGGATTCCTCATGAATAGATTATTGTGGTCCCTGGAGGGAGAGTGGGTAAATTCTCACTGTGTTCATTCCTTTGTGAACTTGTTGTTAAAAAGAGCCTGCCACTGCCCCCTACTTCTCTTTTGCTTCCTCCCCCGCCATCTCTGCACATGCCAGCTCCCCTTTGCCCTTTGCCATGAGCAGATGTGGCCTGAGGCCTTCACCAGGAGCAGATATTGGCACCACACTTCTTGTGCTGCCTGCAGAACCATGAATCAAATAAACCTCTTTTCTTTATGAATGGCCCAGCCTCAGGTGTTCCTTTGTAGCAGCAAAAACAAAGACATGGCTACAGGCTTTCAAATTATTCTGTTGTTTTCCTCAAGATAATCACATATTGTATTACTATTAAATATATCCCAATTGTAAAACCAACTCATCAACACATTAAAGGTGAAATGTTGCCCCTATTGCATGCCTACTGTGTGTTGTACAACCCTCTTTTCTTCCTCCACATTCATCAAGGATTTTCCAGTTTAATCCTTCTCTGCATTCTCTTCGTCTGAAGAGAATGTTTATGGATAGCACCCAGGAGCTCCCAGTTATTTATTGCAGAGATTATGGACCAGCATGTCAGGCACAGACAAATCACTGGTGAGCCTTCACATGGATCATTTTTTTCCTTCCTCATCCTTGCAGAGAAAAGTAGTGATTTGGGTTTTGCTCTTATTTTCTTGTTTGTGTCAGGGAAGGAAGGAGGGTTGAAATATATCTGTGTTAGGAGCCACAGTGCCTCCAGCAAGAACCACAGTAAGGAAAAGGAAATTTATTTTCTTACTCTACTTGGTGCATAATTTGTTTATTCATGGAGAGACAAGCATAGGGTATAATATAAAAAGTGAAAGCCTGCAAAAGGATTTAAAAAAAGTGCTTACAGTCTTATTAAAGTTCATTCCTGATGTCACAGCAGGGAGGTGATATCATAAAAGTATGTAATGCACTCTAGAAATAATAGAGTGGCTACGGAATGAATGAAGGATGGGAACCACGGGAGGGCTGGCAGTGGGGTGGGGGAGAGAGAGACCCCTGGTGGGTGGAGGGAGGAAGAGAAGTTGTGAGATGTGCCCCAGGACCCCACCTACCTCTCTGGGTGGGCTTTCACAGGCACTTGAAACCTTACCATTTCCCTCAGAGAAATTTAAACCTTATGACTATGAAAAAAAAATTGAGGTAGGGATTTACTCTCTGTGAATAAGGCTCATAATGAAAAATAAAATTTAAATTTAAAACCCTTCGTAGTGCTTCTGACATGGGTACTTCATCTGTAAACAGACAAGGGGGGCCTGTCACCTGGCATTTGGCATGACCCGCAAGTCTGTGAGCAAGTCCAATGCCAGCCCCCACAGTCATCTGACCTGGCCAGAATTCACAAAATGCTAGCAGGTGTCCACAGTATAAGGAATATTCTTCTGGGTGCTTCGGAATGAGGAAGCATGTCCTTTAAGTCAAAAGACTAAGAAAGGGGTAGTGGTCAGCCAATTCTGGCTGAATTGAAGCTGGTGGTAAGCCAGGGGAGCAGGGAAGCCTCGTGCTCTTGCCCTTCTGGAGACTAAGAGCTGTTCTGGTCACCACTTGATTCTGGCATCAGAACCCTGGGTTCAATTCCTAGCTCTACTGCTAGGAAAGGCAGGTGACAAGAGACACATCTAGTAAAAATTATTGGTAGGATTTTACACTTGATCTTAGCCAAAAGTCCAAGAAGCAATTATTGTTAGAATTTTAAAACATAGCGTGATGAGGTGCTTATTTCAAAGTGTCTGATACACACACACACACACGTGTGCAAAGTGCTTAGGAGAAACCTGGCTGTTACTGATCTTCCTGGGCTCCAGGAGAGACTCCTCCTCTTTGGTTTCTGTTCCTTTTCCTCTGTGTCCCTTGCTCCACATGAGTGGCCCTGCCTTGCCTGCCCCAGAGATGGGCATCTGACCAGCCTGGCCAATCAGCTCATCATCCCCATATGACATGGTCATAGGTGGGGGCACTGCTCAGCCGTGCTCAGGCCTCTGGAATTGCTCTTGGTGTGCTGGAGTTGAGAGGTTATCTCTGCCTCCTCCCTATAGAGAGTCTGCCAAAGAAGGAAGCCATCAGGGAGAAATCTGAACTGAGAAATAAGGAAGGAGAATCTAGAAGGCCCTTGTCAGTCCATGAGGAACCAGCAGCACCCTTGCAACATCCCCGAGTGTGGGAGTCAATGAATTCTTCTGTCAGCAAAAGCTATTCTAAGGTGCATTTCTGTCTCTGGCCACTAAAGAGTCCTTCCTCACATCTTTCCACTCAGGGAGGAGGCCGTGAGTACAGGTGCCAATGACCATGGGCAGCAGGCAACCCTGATTATGCACCAGAATCACCTGCAGAGCTTTTAAAATAATGTAGAGTCTGGATCCCATCCCCAGAGACTCTGATTCAATACAACTGGAGGGGGGCTGAGCATCCTCCTGTTTCAGTCAGTAAAGGATGGGGAACCAGGCACCTCTGGGGAATCTCACTCACTACAGGGAGAAGGAGGATTGGTACCATCAGGCTGAAACCAGAACAAGGCACATCCCTCAGAGTCCTCTAAAATACTCAGAAAAGGGCCATAATAGCATCACCTTTGATTTCTTTGGTAAGATACGGACTCTTTCTGATATAATCATGATCCTCCATTTGATGTAGCCAGAGATCCAATTATTGCATATTAGTACTAAGAAGCCATTTCCACCAGTCCTTGATTCAAGTTCATTCTGAATCTGACAGTGTTGACTTCTCCCACTGGTATGGCAACCCAGCCCAAATGTCACTTATGTGCAGGCAGTTCTCGTGAGCACTGTCCCCCCGTCTGGCCCTCAAAGAGACTGACCAACACTATGGAGCCACAATGTGCAAGCCTTTCTCCATCTAGGGGTGGAGGACAGTTATCCAAGCCCAGACAGGGCTTCTCATCTCCCCAGAGGGCACTTCACAGCAGGAAATCCTTTATGCTGACATACGTGTGAGATGAGGAAGGAGCAGGTGAGCTATTTGAGTTAGGAACCATTTCAACTAGGTCGGGCTGTGACATCGGCCACAGCCATCCAATGAATAATCCGCAGGGCTCAGCTTCTACCAGGTCAGCTGGAATCTGGAGTCCATGGCCTTGCCCCATGGCAAAGCCTCTTAGCCTTATCCAACCCAGCGGTCAGGGCCTTCTTACTCCAAACATGTCAGGCTCCTTCAAGTTTAGTAACTCTTGAGTGTAGTTTATAGGGTCACTGGGAACACGGTAGGGTTTCTCAAAACAGAGTCAATTGATCCACAACCCAATCCTTTAGAGATGGCTGGTTTGGGGGGAGAAAGCCAGATTCAGATTCCCAGTCCCCTCCCAGACCAAAGGAACCAGACCTCTGGAGCTGGGCCCAGGGAGTCTGCATTTCACTCAGCCCCTGTGACACTGGGAGGCACATCAAAGTCTTAGAATCCACGGCAGGTGGCTGCTTCCCCTCTCTCCCCTCATGTTAAATAGGGAAAACTAGACAGCTGGGCCCTGAGGTAAGCACGGCACGAAAACAGGGAGGCCAGCACGAGTCATCTGTTTGGAGGCCCCCGGCTGAAAGGCAGGAAGGAAAAATGGTGCTTCCACAGCCTGGTATTTTAGAAAACCCTGTTTCAAACACCCTGAATTTTGAGCCTGGAAATGGTTATTATTTCTGCCCTCATTACCTTCTTTCCCTATTTAAAACGTAATCATTGTCAAAGAAAACCCCCCCAAAACCTGCAGCTCCCACCTCCCTGCCCCAGCCTCACACAATAGACACTAAAAATAGGGCTCTGCCTCCAAGCTCCAAAAAATTCTCCAAAATGAGAAAAAAAAAAGTATGTACATATTACTGGAGGTCTGTCCTGCCTTGTCTACTGACATCGTATTGCCTTTACTTTCCCCCAAAATAGACTTCCATTCTTCTCAGAATGACCTCGTTTTCCTGACGCACACTGACTCTGAGTACTGGCCGGGGGAGAATGCTGGCCTGGCCCCCTCGGCCACTCTGCTTGGGTTTTCTGCTGGGGTCAGAGCAGAGCAGATCTAGAACCTTCTTGGCAGTCTCAGACTTGCCTGCAGATGTACTGATGTCACCCCTGTCCTGCCCACCTTGGACATAAGCCTGCAAAGCTCTACGAAACCTGTAGAGCTCCGAAAGCAGCCCAGCCAGGCAGAAGATGCTGCCCGGGGTCAGAGGGCCTTACGTAGAGTTGAGGCAGGAGCCCCAAGGCCCAGACAGGAATGACAGAGTGACTTCATAAAGGAATGTGCCGGAAAGGCAGATTCACAACATGTGAGCTCAGTGGCTGGATGGTGGGAATTTCGCATGGGCAGACATATTGCTGCCTTGGCATTATGGCAAATCCTGACACCCAAAATAGCACGACTGCTTTTTAAGTCATTCCTGGCATCTGCCCACAGCACCCACACCCAGGAAATGGTGGGCGGGGTCTGTGTGCACCCCCTGTGGTAAGCTAGGACAATTTCACTCACTTTGGAAAAGAACATAGACAGGCAACAATTGCAAACCAGGGAAAGGCAGAGCTTCCAGGGAATTATTCCATTCTGTTTGGCTTTTTCTTCTATGGTGTGGCCCTGCTGTGGCCGTTGGATACACTGCAGCACAGGCCCATGGGGTGGGGGTTTCAGGCCTCCTCTGATGTGAAGCATTTCCCATCCCCATTGGCTCCCAAGCTCATTCCCTGACCTGCTGTCCAGAGGTCCCCTGTCCCAGACCTGCTATGGGCTCACTCCACGGCCAGGGGTTCCAGCGGCCACCCCATCTGCACCTGCTTCTCCCCTCTCTGCTGCACAGCCCCAAGCCACTCCCCTGGGCATGGCAACCCGGGTTCAGCAGGAGAGGGTCGACTTCACCATGGCATTTCATTGTCCTGAGGAGCCACAGTTAGTCCTATTAACCTGGACCAATGCCCACTGTCCACAGGCCTTTCTAGCAGACTTTTCTCTGGGCGTCCTTGGGCAGCGGCCACTACACAGTAGATATGTTCCAGGAAAGCTACGTGTGGGAGAGGTTTTTAAAATCTAGCCTCGTGCTGAAAGCAGATAATTATCTTAGTAGTTGTAGTTTTGTTTTCATGACTAACTATCCTCAACTGTGGCTCACCGCTGCAAATTTTCAGCAGCGGAGACGTGAACAATCAGCATATACAGACTCGCTCAGTTATCTACTATTGTGTAAGAAACTGCTCCAAATTTACTGGCTCAAAACAACCATTTTATAATAATAATTGGTGGGTTTATACTCATGATTCAGTGGGTTGATTGGAGCTTAGCTGGAAGTTTCTTCTGCCGTCCAGTGGCTGGGACGTCCAGGGTAGCACCTCTGGCTCAAGTGATGGGTGCCTTGCTGGGGTTGGCTGCAAGGCTGGGCGATCTTGTCCAATTCGTGTATTCTTTCTACATGACTACCATGGGCTTCTTTATAGCATTCTAAGAGGTAGAGCTTCACTGTGCAAGAGCTTACCAAGCCTCTGCTTGCATTCTTCCTGCTAATGTCCCTTTGCCTATAGCCAGTCACATGGCGGAGCCCAGAGACACTGTGGAAAATACCAGAAGGCTTCCTTAGGAGCTACAGACAGAACAGTCTACCACACCAATCATTTCACAAATGCAATCTACTTAGAGATAACCAAGTCTGGCACATGTTAAACACTCTAAGCAAATCTTCATTTCCCCTTTCTCAGGGAGGAAACTAGGACATGGAGCCATTAGATATGAAAGGAAGAGTTGGCTGGCTTTCCTTGACAGGCAAATTCTCATTAGCACCAAAGGAAGTCTGAGCACAATTCTGCTCTGATTTCTTTGTGTTGTTTTGATTTTACTATTTTTAATAGCATTTTAATTGAAAAGGTAATACATGTGCATCATAGGTCACATTGTTCATATCCTTCAAATCACTAGTTTAATTGATAGTAACCATTTACCTTACCTCTGGCCCACAATGCCTCCTCATGCTTCCCTCAGTTGGGAAACAAGACGAATTTGCAAGATTCCTCAGTTCCTGGCAAATGTGCTCTGTCCAGCTCAGAGGAACCTTTGCCCTTAGGTGCTGATCTTGCCTGCTGTCTGTCTGTGGGACAGAAAACCTTCAGTCTCCTTGTACGTCCCTTCCCTGGGGCACAGGTATCTGTGCTGTCTAGCAGTCGGTACTTTGAAATCTCAGATCAAATGGAGGATTTGTTTTGTTTTGTTTTTAGGTAAAATTGATCCACTATACTAGAGCCTTGCAAGGAAAAAAAAACAATTATGGGTTTTAAAGCCTGAAAGAGTAAATTCAAGGACAATTCTTTTGAATACCAGCAAGAGAAGAGAATTCAAGACAAACCATACAGTTGTATGACATAAAATAGCCCAAGGAGAGCAAGGTGGAACAGAAAGTTCTTACTAATCTTTCCTTGTGGGAAATTTGAAACATTTATATATGTAGCCAGACAGGATCATGAATCTCTCGGTTCATGATCCAGCTTCAGTAATTATCAATTGATAGCAAAATTTAGATTCATCTTTACTTCTACCCACGTGGCCCCCCACACCCCCTGGAGAATGTTGAGGTATATCCCAGACATCATATCATTACATATGTAAATAGTCCAATGAAGCTCAAAGTAATTATGCTGAGTGAAAGGAGCTAGACCAAAAGAATATACATTTTATGATTCAATTAGTTAGAATTCTAGACCATGCAAATTTATTTACATTGACAGAAAGCTGATCAGTGACTGGGGACAAGACAAGAAGAGGCAAGAGAGAGGAATTATAAAAGCACACGAGCACACTTTTGCAGGGGGGCGATAGATATGTTCATTATCTTGACTACAGTGATGAGTTTCACAGATGGTTACCCACATCACATAACTCACAAAGTTATGTGTTTTTAAATATGTGACATTTGTTGTTCATTGATTATGCCTCCATGAAATAACACATTAAGGTTGAAGATTGGATTTAAAAATAATCAGGACTTTAACAATTGAGCTAGATATTAAAAAAAAAAATCGTCTTATTCTTTCTGTTTTTATTGGCATAAATAATTAAGGATAAACATTTCCCTTTGAGCACTGATGCAACTGTAACCAGCAGGTTCCTTGATAAAGTGTTTTCAGTTGTCATTGTTTTCTAAAATGTCTTTTTTGAACTAACAGTTGCTTAACATAGAGTTATTTCTGTTTTAAAAAAAAATTCTAGGCTTGGCGCCTGTAGCTCAGTGAGTAGAGCGCCGGCCACATACACTGAAGGTGGCAGGTTTGAGCCCAGCCGGGGCCTGCTAAAACAACAATGACAAATGCAACCAAAAAATAGCCAGGCATTTGTGATGGGTGCCTGTCGTCCCAGCTACTTGGGAGGCTGAGCCAAGAGAATGGCTTAAGCTCAAGAGTTTGAGGTTGCTGTGAGCTGTGAAGCCATGGTACTCTCCCAAGGGTGACACAGTGAGACTCTGTCTCAAAAAAAAAAAAAAAAAAATCTACTAGAAGGATCTTTTTCTGTTTCTTTATCAATATCTAGTTTAATCATATTATCATCAGAAGATTGTGCTTGTCCTATTTCTACTTTTGTTGAAATTTTCATTATGGACAATTATGTGATCAGTTTTCATGAATGTTCCATTGACCCCCTTGAAAGAAGGTAAATTCTTCCTTTCCAGGATGCAGAATTTGGTGTATATCAATCAGATCAACTTTCTTGCTTTCTACTTATTCTCGTTATTTGATCTGACATGAATTAATAGCTTTGAAAAGTTTCCTACTATGAGTGTGTTTCTGTTTCTCCTTGTGTATCTTCCGTGGTTTCTGCCTTATGAATATTGTTGCTATGTGATTTTATGCGTAGACATTTACTAACTCATCTCTCTGTGTTGTGCCATGTATCCTTTAGCATTATAATGCTCCCTTCTCTGTCTCATTTAATTTTTTATTTTTCTTCATCCTGAATTTCTTCTTGGAAGGTAAACTGGTAAGCTCGCTTTTGGTTTGCAATTGCCTGGGACACACCTCTGTCCATCCTTCTCATTTTCAAACATTATGGTTTACTCGTTTCAGGTATCTCCTTTCAACAGCATAGACCTGGATTTTGCTTTACAATACCATGTGAAAATCATTGACCTTAATGGATGAGTTCATCTCATTTATGTTTATTGATATGATAGATGAATTGATTGTAGATCTGTCATATTATTTTGTTATCTGAATACAGTTCCTTGAAAACCTTTCAATATGACGTCTATTTGCTTTTTAGGGGGTGGGCAGACTGAGTAAAGAGAGAAGAGAAGCAAAGAGAGGAAAGAAAAAAAGGCCTGAAGAGATGAGAAGAGAATTAAGTTCTGATATTTAGGAGGATTTGAATGTTGTTCTAATGAAGACCTTTATAATCACTATAATCACATTATCATAGAACAGCCCTGGCTGTCTGCTTTTTAACCAGTACTGGGCCATAACAAAATTAGTATTTATTTTCTTCCCTTTCTCCACCTCTCCTGCACTTCTTGACTTAAATCAATAGTATTAGCTTTGCTAATTTTTACTTTGGAATCTTAAATATACTTATATGCCTATTGTCTGATTTTTGAGCTTTAAATTATTTCCTTTGTCTCCCTGATTTTATCATTGCAGCAATTGCTGTTCATCCTGCCATCTTCACTCCCTTCCCATCCCAACTTGTGTTAGTTGTATTATTCTATGTTGTCAGGGCATAGATTTACATTCCATGATGTTACAGTAATCAACACATTACATTTAGTCTTAGATCTAAGCCTAAATATAATCAATACTTTACCCAGGCATGGTGGCTCACGCCTGTAACCCCAGCACTCTGAGAGGTCGAAGTGGGTGGGTTGCCTGAGCTCAGGAGTTCAAGACCAGCCTGAGCAAGAGTGAGACCTCCGTCTCTAAAAAAAAGTAGCTGGGTGTTGTGGTGGGCGCCTGTAGTCCCAGCTATTTGGGAAGCTGAGGCAAAAGAATCACTTGAGCCCAGGAGTTTGAGGTTGCTGTGAACTATGATGCCAAGGGTGGCAAAGTTAGACTGTCTCAATAAATAAATAAATAAAATCAATACTTCAGTCAGAGTGTTGGCTAAAGTTTCTGGAGTTGGCTTTGAGTTTGGCCAAAGACTTCATCCTCTGATCATTTCCTTTAAAAGGATTCAGGAGAACTATCTACTTTGTAAGATCTTGTATGTACAAAATATTTTTCTATATCCTTTGTAAATGTTGAACAGCATGGATGATATAAAATTCTTGGTTTGTACTTTTCTTAAGTATCTTTCCTCTACCCCCTTCTAATGTTGAATGTGGTGTTTCTCTACTCTTTTAATATTGAATGTTGTTTTGGTGAAGGCTGAGTTCAACCTGACTTTTTTTTACTCCCTGTAAGTGATTTAGTATTTTGTGCTTATTCCCCAAAGGATGCTTTCTTTAAGTTCAATAACTTTACTAGGCTACGTCTCAGATAGAAACCGTTCTAAGTTGGGTTTCCCTGGTAAGTGGCGTGAACATTCAATAAGCAGATTCTTCTTGTTTTATTTCAGGAAATGTTTTGAATTACATTTTTAAACACTTATTTCACTCCATTGTTTTGGTTTCTTTGGGGACTCCAGTTTTTTATGTGTTGCTTTCCATTTCCTCCCTGTTATGGCTATCGCTTGCTGGCAAATCTTCACTCCCTATCTCTATTACATGGAGGTTGCAACTCACATCACCATCCTCTGCTTCTCTGATGGTACTTTCTGCAATGAATTTTTGCCTTTTATTTTCTTCGGCTTCTTTCCTGAATCTTCTAATCCTACCCCCATCACCTCTCATCACCTTGTCATCTTTTATTTGAGCTCCTGCTTTTGTGCTTTGTGGTTTTCCTTTAGAGATCAGATTGTCTCGTTAAGGTGTTTTGTTTCATTTCTAATTCATAGTGGAATGTTTGATCATATTTTTCATCTCTTTCAAGCCACATTTTTCTGGTGCAAATTCATCTGTTGACACGATTTGCTGCTCTTTGAGTCTCATAGTGTGTTTGCATCAAGGCTTTTCCATCTTCTTTTAAATTATTCATGGAGTTTTATAGGTTGGAATGCCCTGGATCAACTTTTTGCAAGATGTTCTAACTCGCGGTGGGGCAAGGACAGTTTTCCAGAATTCGTAATCCCATAGGACCTCTATTTCTCTGTTTCCATGGAGAAAGACGGCTTCCTGAAAATATGGTGTGATCCTTTATAAAGCTCTGCCTCCTAGCTTCTCAGAATCTGATGGGTCCCCCAGGACTTCTGTTGCCAGTCTTAGGAGCTTTAGTTCCTTCCCAGACAGTGCAAACAAGGAACCAGTGATGGTCTCACCCTCAGGAAGTGGAACTTTGCTTGTGCTATGTGAGCTCTGCTGCTACTGCCCCTAACACTTGCCTACTCTTCCTGTGAGCTTTCTGGTCTTGGCAGCTCTTACACATGTTTTGGAGTCTACAGATTATATCTATCTCTAAATCTCAATGCAAATGAAACTTCCTGAAGTTTTGTGTGATTTCTATGAGGACAAGGAAGCACCACCACCAGGCTCATGTCCAAGTATGATGATTTGGGGAAATTGATGCTGAGTTTCCAAGCTGTCCTTCCCAAGGCTTTTGACAAGATACAACTGAGGAACAAGGCAGGTGTGTTCCTCCTCCACCACTTTCTTTTCCTCTCTCTGGACCCTGTACCACTGTTCCAGCATGTAATATGATAATATACTGTAGGAAGATAGGGTCAGTGAGGAGATTCAGGAGCAGTGGGAGCAATAGCAAAGTAGAGAACTCTATGCCATCTAAAAGCATTCGGCTTCAACCAGAAGGAAAATGTGTGCATACACACACACACACACACACACTGTGGGCCAAACAGAACATATCTGGAGGCCACTGGTGTACCACTTCTGGTCTAGAACCCCTCTGGTGTCCTTTTCTGCCATCTCGTATTAAAGATGCACCCACTCCTCCCCACGTTAAAAAGTCATTTTACTTGAGAGACCATTAGGTTGTGGTGGCTCAGTGCTGTAAGTTCCTACATAAGTAAACATAAACCTAACGTAAATAGTAAAACAAATCTAGAAATTTTACCAATAAAAAAGTCCTCAATAATCTCTAACTAGAAGGTTCTAACCATAGAAATATGTTTTGGCTTCCTTCCACATCAGCCTATTAAAGCACAGTGGCTGCACTGCTGCAGAGGAGCTCTCCAAACCTCTTCTGGTTCTGAATGCTGCCCAATTTGTGAATTGTTCTTTCCTCCAATAAATTCCATTAAGCTGAAGTTTTTTCTTTAAACACCCACCTTGACTGCATGCTGTCTTGGTGGCCCCACTCCCCACCTCCATCCCTGAGACTGTTCTTGGTGTTGGTCCATTTGCATCACAACGCCTCTGTTTTCCTGTGTCCCCTCTGACTCTAGCTTTGAGCTCTTTGTCTTTAACAGGTACCTTCTTACCCTTTAAGTCTTTAACTTAAAGCAACTCTGTGCAGGCTGGAACTGGGCTCGTGTACCACACTAAGGGGACTTTGCTTGCTTCCAGGGTGAAACTTTGGCCACTCCAGTCTCCCAGCTCTCATACCTACACACGGAGTGTGGAGACAGCAGGGTAGGGCAGCCCTGCCTGGAGTGAGACAAGCTGAGTGACCTGAAAGGAGGAGATGGAAGGATGCTAATGTGGTAGGATAGCTGGCCTGGGCCTAAAAGAAAAGCTAAAGACAGGGCCCAGAGAGGAGACATGAGCCCTGCATGCCACCTTGGGCTGTGTAGTGATTCCTGGGCTGTGGTGGGCTCCAATTGCTCTGGAACAGAGTTGAGATGTTGCTGGAAAGCAGCCTCAGCAGGGGTAGGGGCCAAGTGTTCTGGACACTTACCAGAAATAAACAGACTGCAATGAAATAGATCAAGAATCCCTTCCAATTAGGACAGTTGTGTGGATTTTTTTTAAATCTCTCTCTCTTTTTATTTCCTGAAATAGGAAAGGGAACAAAATGCAAAAATCTGTTCTTTTCTTCCAAAAGACTTTAAGTAGCAAATAAGCAAGGTGTCAAGACTGGGAAAGCCTTCTGTCTAGGCTCTGAGTAAATGAACTTGCCTTTTGGTATAGAGCTTGAGTTAAAATTAAACAGATACATATGCATAGCTTGCAACAAGAATGATCCTACATGCAACGCCCTAAAAAGAAATGCGAACATTTTTCTGAGTAGGGCAAACGAAGAGAACAGACAACAGTCCCTCCTCCAGAAATCTATCAACAGTCTCTCTGCTTCCACAGCAGAGGAAACTTCTGAGAGTAACTTACCCAACGTCTTTGTGGTCTGAAAACAGAGGCAGAGATTTCCACTGGACTCCTCTGGACAAATGCACTTTCCAGCACCTCTAGCAACAAAGCCAATGTTCATATAAAGAACTGGCCCACCCAGCTCCACATCTTCCCCACTTCCAGGAGAGTGTTCAAGGTCTGCGGAAATATCTGTAGTCCTTATACCAATTATCTGCATTGCCCCGTTTTATGTAAATTTGAATCCAGTTTTAAATCCCAATTTATATTCTGTATTCTCAAGACCTAGAATAGTGCCTGGCTCATGGTTGATGCTCAATATGTCTAACTTCCTTCTCTCTTCTAATTTCAACTGTAATTGACTCTTTGAAAACCTGAACCCAAAGAGTTCCAATATATTTCCAATATAGCCACAGATGCATCCCAGGAGGTGGCTGTCAACAACCTTAGGAAGGGCTGATTGGAGTGCTTGGGTGATACCCCAAACCTTTATCTCTACTAGAAAAGTGACTGTGTTAAGTTGACTTTGGAGATGTTGGCAGACATTAGAAACAGCCTGAGCAATGCAGATTTAGGAACTTTTAGAGTGAACTTGTCACAGAAGGTAAGCTACCTAGAAAGTTGTCGGGGAGGGAGGTTGTCTGTACCTAACCCTGTGGCAGGTCATGGAGAATAGACGACTTTAGGTGTTTTTCACTTTCATACACTTACTTGTCTCAGGGGCCCCAAATTCTCATCCACTGCCTCTCCAAGTAGGTCACTGAAGTTCACTGTAGGCAGCTGGGATCTGGACTGACTTAGTGCAGGGGGGAGAGGTGCATGCTCTGTCACACACAGAAGTGAGGAAGAAGGGAGAGCTCCCAGGGCCATGTGTGTGGAGCACAGCTTCTTTGTCACTAAGCCTGGTCATAGAATTGGATTTTCCCTGAATTTATCAATGTCATCAGGCCGCAAGGAAACCCACCACCCTAAGACCATCTATCTGATCAACCCAAGGACCATATTGTGTGTCTCCGTCCTTAGCAGCCCCTTCCTGACCCACACTCTCCCCCAGCATGGCAGCTTCCCCCTTTGGATGTCTGGCATTTTTGCCAGTAGAAATGCCCACCAGGAATCCCAGACCCTGGACATTCTCCCTGCTGCTCCTGCCCTCTAGGAAGCAGTTCGGCTCATTCATCCTGCTTATTCTCTACTCCGGCAGGTGCTCTTCCCTCCCAGCTGCCATCCCCACAGCCTCCTTGCTGCCCTGCTGCTGTGTGCAAGTGGCCCATGGAATGAATTCCAACTAAGACCTTTGGTAGCTAACGTGGAACTCTGCAAATTACTTCCCATCTAATTATGGAAAATGCAAAGACAAGCTCTTCCTCTGCCTAAGCCACTCCAACCTCCAATGCAAGCCCTCAGGAGTGGTCTTAACTCTTGTTTCTGCAGTTTTTGTCTGGGAGCTGGAGGGACGCATTTATAGTTTGTATGCCAAGCCTATTTCAGAGAGGTCTTGATGAATTTTGACCAAGTTTGGTAGTTGCTTAAAGTTCCATTCAAATGTCCTTAGTTAGGAATCTGCAGAAGGGACATTTAAGGGGGCTCAGTTCATATCGGAGATGCTGTTAAAGGACTAAGGAAGACTAAAGACTAAAGGAAGAGCTATGGCTCACAGAAACCACCCAGTGTATATCATGCAGGTATTATTTCCATTATTAAAAGCCCACTTAGTGTCATGATAGAGAGGCCACTCAAACCTAGCTAAGAGGGGGTTACACAGTACAATTTAGTCCTCTAAAACAGAGCTTCCAAACCTATGTAATGCAGGCCCCTGCTTGTAAAGGTACAAATCCCATACTGTTCCCTTCCCACTTAAATTCTGAATGGCTCCCAGCTGAAAATCACTATATCCTTTGCAGATTTACTTGTTCCCCCAAAACTTTAGTTGAATGTTACCCTTGGTAGTTTATACTGCAATGTAATATTAATAGCTTTTTAAAAATCTTTATGACATTTAACTTTTATGTAATGTTGAAAGTGCTGTTTACATCACCTTCAGGATCTCTGATTGGGGGTGAAGTCTGAGGGTAGACTCACCTCCTGGGTGATGGCTGCTCTTCCTGAGACATCCCTTCATAAGAGCAGAGTGCTCAGTGTTTTACTGTTGGTTTGGGAGATGCTTATGCCTAGACCACCTCCACTTTCTGCAGGGAGACAGTGGGGCTCAGCATGGGGCAATAGCCATGCCGGTTCCATCCAGAGCTTTTTGGACCAATCGAACTGGGAAAATTATTGGCAAAATGGATACATTTGAATAGCGGGAGGGGCTGGGGAGGCAAGTCACCATGGCCAGTGGGCCACCACAGCCTGTCCCATTTTTCCTTGCTGCTTGACTTTTGACTCAGGATGAAAGATGAGAAAAGAGGCCCAGTTATTAACAATTTAGTTGCAACTTTGTCATTGACATTTGTAATAATCAGCTATTGCTGCATTACCAACTATCTCAAAGCTGAGTGGCTTCAAACAATTCCATTTGGCATTGCTTACAGTCCACAGATCAGCCCAGCGATTCTCTCAGATTCGGTGGGCCAAGAGGGCAGCTCTGCTGACCCTGGCTATGACTCCTCATTTGCTATAAACTTCCAGGACGCCAGGGCTGGGCCAGGTGCTTTCTTCCTCATGAGGTTTCTCACCCACCAGCAGGCTGGCCGGGGCCTGTTTACAGGACAATGTTGGGAGCCCAGGATGTGGAAGCATTGCAGCCTTCTTCAGGACTCAGGTTTTTCTGCATTGAATTGGCCAAAACAAGTGACAGTGCAGCTTAGGTTCAAGAGGAAAAGAGACAGACTTTTCCTTCTGGTGCCAGGCACAAGGTCACATTGCGAATGTTGTGAATACAAGGAACAGTAAAAAAATTGAGGCATTTCCCACTCACTCTACAACAATATTCCTCTGTTCAAAACCAGTGTATTACCTAAAACACAATTTTCCCCTGGGACTCAATAAAGGTATTTATATTTTCCTTTTTTTTAAAGGTGGCTTATGTATGGACAATTCTTTACTGTTCTATAGAACTAGAATTAGTTAGTGTTTCAGTGTCTCAGTGAGTGGAATAACATAAACACGAATGATTGGGACAAAATACAGCATTCACACTGGGAGGGACCTGGGGTACCTGTTAAAATGTAGATTCCTGGTTCCAGAAAATGTAGTGGAATAAAGGCCAGGATGAGGGTCTGTAGTCTGCACTCTGAGAAGCTCCGCAGGGATGCGATGCAGGGGATCCTGGAAACCCTATTTCAAGAAACACTGGTATAAAGTGGGGGAGGTGTGTGTGCAGGGAAATAAAGTCTTCATTTTACAAAACAGGAAATTCAGGCTTCTACCTGTTTCCTGCCAAGGTCACTAGGAAGGTTAATTGCCCAACTGTGATTAGCCTTCAAGTCTCTTGGCTCTGCACTTGCAATTTGAGGGGTGCTGAGAGCCCCCATTCCTCTTAAAAGCATTTCCTTAGTCAGGCTGAATTCTGTGTCCAAACGTTCCCCATTGTCATCCTTGACCCCCTCTTTAATATCAGCAAGATTATCCCCAAACCTTGAAAAGGGTATAGAATTACTCAGGCACTGGTTAAAGAGAAACATAGAGTGGGGGTAGAGGAGAACACCCTAAAACTGGCTGGCCCAGAAGTCTTACCCCTACCAAAGCTTAAACTCATGTATTAGTGGCTGGCTCCTGGCTTATCCCTGAGCAAATGTTTTCTGTCCCTTGAAGGATAAGCAATGACAGGAGGAAGGGACGCAGAATGAGAGGGAAGAATCACATTCCTATGATGGTGTCTCTCTGTCCAGCTGAATTTCTAGTGTTTCCATAATAATGATAATGATCAAGATAACCATGGTAACAATGACAGCCATCTCTGTGCCCATTTCAAAGATGAGGAACAAGGACCCACAGAGGCTGCCCCACACCTTCTGGGTCCTGCTTCCTCTGTCCTTGGTCTTAGAAAATGATCGCTTGACAAACAGCAATCCCGGAGTGGCTTTGATTTGGTGCGGCTCCTCGGCAGCCTGGAGCAGATGTGATGGCTTCCTCTCGAATAAGAGGAAATCAAGAAACCAACTCACTTTTGAAATAAATTAAGTCTTTAAGCTTGGTGTGAAGAATACCTAGGATACACTCAGCTGGGAATTTGAGATGGCACAGTCCCTCTCCTGTGGCCCTTCGTCATAAACAGAATGGCCACAGGAAGACCAAGGAGCACAGTTGTGCCCAGGCTCTTCAGAATTGTGTCAGCATCAAAATGACTCTCTGGCTGAGAAGGGACTAGTCCCCATCAGTATGGCGCTGGCTCTGGTCTCCAGGTTGTTCCCTGAGGGCTCTGTGGCTTTCTCAGATGCCGAGTGAGTCAGGGCCCTAAGAGAACAGAACCAATAGGGTGTGTGTGATTATATTAAATTATTATATCTATATATACAGATATACATGTACACACAAATCTTGTATATACAGATATTACCTCTATATACCCATAATTTATTATCCATCTATATAATACCATATAGATACACAGAGAGAGAGTTAAGAAACTGGCTCATGCAATTGTGGGACCAAAATCCGCATGTGAGCCAGCTGACTGGAGACCCATGGATGAGCTAATGTTGCCATTTGAGCCTAAAGGCAATTCTCTCTTCCTTAGGAAACATCAGCCTTTTTTCTAGTAAGGCCTTCTACTGATTATACGAGGCCCACCCACATTATACAGGGTCATCTCCTTTATTCAAAGTCCACTGATTGTAAACATTAATAATATCTAAAAAATACCTTCACAGCAATATCTAGGCTGGTATCTGACCAGAAACTGGGTGCATGACCTAGCTAAGTCGACACACAAAATTAACCACCACAGCTGGGCAGAAAGTATCCAAAGATGAGGATGGGGACCTGCAATCTAGAAATAGGCTTATTGCTGAGCAGACTCGATGGGAAAAACACAGAAGAGGCACTCACATGTGACCACAGCAACTTCTGTTTCCAAAATGGGACAGGGTGGGAGCGGGAGTGGCTGTGGCCTCCAGGAAGAGAACTGATTCCTTCCACCTGTGAGAAACTGTGCCCTGCTGCAGGTGTGAGCTGGCTGGTGTCCCACAAGCACACCTTTGCCCCATCTCTGCTTGTGTACCCTACACGTCCTGCCCTCCCATTAACTCCAACACTCGGGCATGAGCGCACATGCCACCAGTCCTGCAAATAGTGAGGGTTCCAGATTGTTCTGGACTGTCGCCCCTTGACGGTTGTATTTTCAGCCAACTTGATGCCCCTGAGTGCTCTTTCTAGGAATGTGACCCATGAGCCATGTCCAGCAGGGTGGTTTTGACCAGCTTGAAGCCCTGGGGAATATTGAAGTGCCACATAAAATAAGAAAGTTGAACTTTTGTTCTTTAATGGGCTTCCATGGCAAGGATAGGAAGCCAGGAGGTGGCAGTGTTTGGGTGGGACTGTCAGCAAGAGTGGGAAAGGGGGGAGGGGCAGGTGAGAAGGCAAGAGCTGGAGGGGAGGAGGGGAGAAGGGAGGAGAGGAGCGGAGGCAGGAGAAGATGGGAGGAGGGAGAGGAGGAGAGGAAGGAGGAGAGGGGAGGGAGAGGAGGCTAGCAGGAAGAGAAAGGGAGGAGGTGGAGGAGGGAGATAAAGGGAGAAGGGCGAGGAAGGACATGGCCCACAGCAGCCGTGATTCCAGCTCTGGTCTCTAGAAAAGCAAGAGGAGCAGAGACAGGGCATCTGGAGCCCTGGCGGCCAAGGCAGTGTTGGGGTGGCCCCCTAACCAGCATCCATATAGAAACCTGCATGTCATTACCTGGGTATTCCTAGTGAAAGGAATATATTTTTAGCTTTGATTACCTGAAAAACTTGCTTGAGTAGCTTTCACCTGAGGTAAAATTTGATTGAAAAAAGACAGAAATGTCAAAGCCTAGAGAGGGATTCGGGAGAATGGGGCTGGCCTGAGGCAAAAGCAGAAGTTGGCAGCCAGTCTGCAACACCTCTCTCTGGCCTTCCCCCAGGGTCCCAAGCTCAGAGACACTGTCTGCAGCTGCCCCACCCATCGTGTGCCCCAACCTACTACAAGAACCTACTGTGCTCAGGGGCCACGCACCTATTATTCCACTGAGCCCTGCCACAGTCCTGCAATTTGATAATGACATCTGGTGGTCATTGTGGTCTTCCCATGTGCCTGGTGCTCTTCTAAGGCCTTAATGTCCACCAGCGCATTTAGGCAGGAAACGTCCCATTTTGCACACCTGGAGATGTGACATGCCAGCTAGTGATTCAAACCTTCTTCTATCTCAAAGGCCCGGGGCCAGTCAGTCCCCCTCCATAACTGTAGGCAGCCTCTTGCTGTTTCTGTCAAAAGACAGTTCTCAAAGGATCTTAGCGTTTACTTGGTCAGCACCCTTTGTCACCCAGTGAAGTTGACTGAGGCCCAGGAAAGCTGAGCCACCTGAGTAAGGTCACACAGCAGACTGGTGGCTGGCTCAGGACTAGAATTCAGATGGCCTGACTCTTGGTCTCACCAAGATTCCTATTTGTGGAGAAGAACTGCCAGACTCATTCACACTGCGATGACAATGACTGGTAGTGGCTTCATGCTGCTTCCTGGAGCACTTGCCAGTTCGCAGAAAAGGAAACTGTGCCCCACTGACCAGGTAGGCATAACAGAGTGAGTTAAAGGAGGCTAAAGTTTAAAGGAGTTAAAGGAAAACTTCCTGGTTCTCCCCATATCATACCCCAGTGGCTGTCAGCTCTTCTGCTCCCTTACTAGGCCAGAACTGCATGATAATCCACCCACTATACTGCCATAGGGTCTGGATGGAACTTTTTTTCTTTTTTTGTCGCCCTTAGTAGAGTGCCACGGCATCACAGGTCACAGCAACCTCAAACTCTTGGGTTAAAGTGATTCTCTTGCCTCAGCCTCCTGAGAAACTGCGACTACAGGCGTCCACCACAACGCCTGGCTATTTTTAGAGACGAGGGTTTCACTCTTCCTCAGCCTGATCTTGAACTCTTGAGCTCAAGCAATCTGTCTGCCTCGGCTTCCCAGAGTACTAGGATTACAGGTGTGAGCCACCACACCTGACCTGAATGGAACAATTGATTAAACACTTATAATCTTTGACACAGAAGGAAGATAAGAGACCATCTCACTCTGGAGTGGCAAATATTCCATGTGTGGCCATGTGTCCTCCTCCCACCCCCTGGCTGGTGACCAATCAGTTCCAGGCAGCCTGCTCCTCTTTCCTCTTTTCGCCTCACTGCTGAGGAGGGACGGATTCTGAATCCTGCTCTATCAATTGATTACAGTAAGTATTCAAGGTGTGGTCCATGCTAGCCTCCCTGGCATCATCCCAGAGCTGGCTAGAAAGTCAAAGAATCTCAACCCCACCCCAGATCTGCCAAAGCAAAATCTGCATTTTTACAAGCGTCTAAGTGAGCCCCATGCACACTGAACTTCGAGAAGCTCTGGGTTGAGTGCTGGCACAGTCACAGCAGCAGTGGCACTGGCAGGAGTGGAAAGGACTTGAGCTGAAGCCAACCCTCTGGGTTAACCTGTGGCACTAATTAGGGGCGTGATCCGGGGCAAGTCACACACCCTAGGCTGAACATTCCCAGCTGAATCTGATATCAATTCACCTTTGCATCCCTGATGCCTCAGGTATGTGGAGCTCAGGAAGTAAAGTCCCCCAGGGCCTCAGTGTCCTTACCCACAAATGCAGCTATGCTAAAGAACACCTCCCAGCCCCTACTCATGTGTCCACAATACACTGAGACTCATGTCCACCCAAGAGGCTCTAAGGGAAAGGAGATATGAGTTCAGTGGGCTGGCTGAGAGCTAGCAGAGTGACAGAATGCCACCCTGCATACTGCCAGGTGGGGCAGGTCCCCAAACCCTGGCCAGGGCCCCCCAGCTCCCCACCTTCCTCTGTCCTGGGTGCCCACAGCCTCCCTCAGTTCCTGCATCCTGCGTGCTCACTCTGGGGCTCTTCCCTCTCTCGGGCTTTGGGCTATCTGTGTTCTTGGTTCTTAAGATGCTCTTGGCCAAAGAATGACCAGACACCCCAAAGTTAGGCAAGCATGAAACAAAGTTTATTGAGGAAAAGAAAGATAAGAAGGTTTATGGAGCAAGATACATTAGCCCTAGACAGTGAACAGGCCTCCGTTGTTTTGGCATGAAAGGGCCTTGGTTATGGTGGGGGTTCGCTTTTACGTTCTGAGGGGTGACCTCAGAACCAGAGTCTTACTATGCGTGTGGACCTCCCAGGAGCCTCTCTGATAGCCCATGGCGGAGGGATGTCAACCACGAAGTAGGTTTAAGCTAATGACATGATAATTAGCCTTTAGGCTGTTCTAGGTCACCTTCAAGACTCTGTTGTACTGTGGATAAGCTAGAGAGTGCTCTGCCGCCTTCTGCAGTTGGCAGGCTGAGTTCTGGTTGGTGGATTGGTAGAGTGGTCTATCCTCCCAGGTGTGAGCAATCTCTCCAGACAGGATTAAGGTGAAATGGGGACCTGGGCCACTCCCTTGTCCTTCTCCCCTAAGAGAGTGGGATTTCTAGCTATTGACCTAATGCCTTCTCACCTCAGCTACCCTTCCCTTAGGCACAGAGCACATTTTGATTTTAACTATTTTGTTGTCAATCTTTATAGGCAAACCACAGAGTTCCTACCCACCCCTCCCCATCTTCTCCCACTCCTGAGCACCTTGCTCCTTTCCATTGCTCTCCAGACTGAAGAGACCATCTTCCCTGAGCAGCCTGCTTCTACCTCAGGGGTGTGCAGCACTCAGCTCTCTCGCCTACCTGGAGCCCTACACAGTCTCCCTGAATCTCTGAAACGGCTTCTAAAGGTAGAGGATTCAAAACAAAACAAAACAAAACAAAACAAAAAAAACCCCAAACAACAACAAAAACCAGGGAAATGGGCCGCAGCCTGGGAAAGAGACAAAGGCATCCCTAGCTATTTTAGCTATGTGAGGACCTTCGCTTCAGCCTGACCGAACACGGAGCATCTCCATCCCCATGGGATGGAACTCTCCAGCATTATCATCACACAGGAATCAATTCTCCCACATGTTTTGGTAAAATAAAGCTGCTGGCTTCTTGGGGTTCCCATGAGAACCACATTCATTAGTTTAGGCACTTAAACCAATATTGGAAAGTGCTGCGCTTCTTGTGATCTTGTTGAATTAATAACATAGTTCATTGCAAGGTCACAGGGAAAGAAAGAGATATGGTCACCACTCCGTCCCTCCCTCAGTATCTGTGGAGACTTGGTTCCAAGACCCGTGTGTGTACCCGAATCCACAGAAGCTCAAGTCCTTGATAAAAAGTGGTGTATTTTTATATGAGCTACACAATCCTCCTATATACTTTTAATCATCTCTAGATTACTTGTAATACCTAATACAATGTAAATACTATGTAAATCATTGTTGAATTGCGTTTTTTAAATTTGTATTATTTTTATTGCTTTTTTCCCCAGATATTTTTGATTAGAGGTAGGGTAAGTCCACAGAGGCCAAACCCTTGGATGGGAGGGCCCACTGTATAAGAACAGGGCACTGCAAATTCATGTTTACTAAGTTATCCACCAACTAACCTGGCAAGTTACCTATCATTCAAAACAATTAACAAATGAACTAACCAGTCAAAGCAGAATAATGGGCATAAACTTCTGCAACTGGATAGGCCACCTCAATGGGTGGGTTCTCATTAGCACTGTTTGCAGGCCGGAGGTGTGATTTAATGCTCATTAATTGGGGCCTTGACTGAAGAGCTTACCTTCCTTGTATATCCGGGGATTGAAAGCGTGGAGGAGGCAGTGGGGGGGGGGGAGAGGGTAGTGTTAAAAATAAACATCAGAACTCCCCCCTCCCTGAAAAGTAAAATGACCAAGAATTCTGAGTAGTCAGAGATTATTCCCCAAACAACAACCAATCTCCAGCAGGCTGGGGCCTGGTTGTTCAGGTATGAATGGTTTATCGAGATATTACTTTCCATCTTATGCTCATTACTGACAGAGTTAATGCTCCCTTTTGTCCTCTTTTCCAGAAAAATAGTTAGGCCTTTTTGTCCTGGGAAGTCTTTGTAACTCTTGCTCAAGAAGAGAAGGATCCAGACTTTGTTTTCTAAATTCTAGGCTCAGAGAGCTGTGGGGCTCTTTGTCTGAAAAAGGAAAGTTCTCAATCCATGAAAGACAGAGAGAAGGTAGGTATGGTTGACCTTGGAAGGTATTTAGTACATATTCAGCAGTTTGGGGGAGGAGGGCCCACATATGCTGGAGACCTAAGCACCAATTT
Source organism: Nycticebus coucang (assembly GCF_027406575.1). Classification (NCBI taxonomy): domain Eukaryota; kingdom Metazoa; phylum Chordata; class Mammalia; order Primates; family Lorisidae; genus Nycticebus; species Nycticebus coucang. Next base: position 95,170,713 of record NC_069783.1, read on the forward strand.
CTTGGAGTGTCCTTAAAGAAGGATGGCTTCTTGGGGTGCCAGGAAAGGCCGCACTCTAGTTACTCAGTCTGTGGTCCCCAATCAGCAATGTTAATGTCACTTGAGAGCTCACTTGAAATGCAGAATCTTGGGCCCCCATCAGACCCACTGAATCAAAATCTGTGTTTTAACAAGATCACCATGTGATGCATGTGCCATTAAAGTTTGAGAAGAACATTTTTAGGTTGCGATGCTTGAGAGCCCCAGCAGAGGTGCCCTTCTAACTCGGCACAGAGAAAGCAGGGTTGCAACGTGAGAATGTTCCCTGCTCAACTTGGACAAGGTACTTGAAGAGCAGCGATCACAAGCCATTTCCCAGTTTTGTGGACTAGTGTTTTTTTTTTTTTTTTTTTTTGCAGTTTTTGGCTGGGGCTGGGTTTGAACCCACCACCTCTGGCATATGGGGCTGGTGCCCTACTCCTTTGAGCCACAGGCACTGCCCTGGAGTAGTGTTTCCACACAACCTCCAGGGAGAGGATGCCTGAAATGGAACTTCCTATCAACCCTAACTGTGATGGTGTGGGCCAGATTTAGTGAATTTACATAATATAAAGAAAGCTGAGCACTGGGCACTTTACCTGGTTCAGTGGATTTCCTGACAGGCTGCATAGGAATACCTATCTCTTGTTATCACCACACATGATATATTTTAATTCCTATTGTTGAAAATATGACCAAAATATGTCATTAGTCTTTTTTTTGCAGCATAACAATCTCAAGATATATATACATATATATATATATTTTTTTTTAGATAGTCTCATTCTGTTGTCTAGGCTAAAGAGTGGTGGTTCAGCCTAGCTCAAACCTGAGTAGTGGTGTCAGCAACCTCAAACTCCTTAGTTCAAGTGATCCTCCTGCCTCAGCCTCCCAAGTAGCTGGGACTATAGGCACCCACCATAATGCCCGGCTATTTTTTCTACTTTTGGTAGAGTTGGGGTCTTGCTCTTGCTCAGGCTGGTCTCAAACTCTTGAGCTCAAGCAATCCACCCACCTCAGCCTTCCAGAGTGCCAGGATTATAGGACCCATCTCAACTCAAGATCCTAGTATCTTTTTTTTGAGACAGAGTCTCACTATGTTGCCCTGGTAGAATGCCATAGCATCACAGCTCACAGCAACCTCAAACTCTTGGGCTTAAGCAATTCTCTTGCCTCAGCCTCCCATGTAGCTGGGACTACAGGTGCCTGCCACAACACCCAGCTATTTTTTTTTTTTTTTTTGTAGTTGTCATTGTTGTTTGGCAGGCCCGGGCTAAATTTGAACCCTTCAGCTCTGGTGTATGTGGCCAGCACCCTAGCTGTTGAGCTATAGGCACAGAGCCATATCCTAGTATCTTTAATGACAAACATTCCTTTTCCTTGCTGATAGATCTGGATGCCCTCTGTGGCTCTGCTGGGCTCAGCTGGATTTGACTCCAAGACACATGTTGAATTTAAGTTTGTTTCACACATATCCATCCTGAAGAACCAGCAGCTACCCTGAAGTATAGTCTCCACATGGCAGATGAACATTCATTTAACACCTCTCCTCGCATAACATTTGCCAACCTTTCACTGACCTGAGCAAGTCACATGGCCAAGCCTGCATGGGTGAGGGCATATGCTCCACCAGCCTTACTGGGAAACAGTGCAAGGTCACATGGCAAAATAAGAGAGGGAAGAAACCAGAACCAACCCCAACCTTGCACAACACATTAGCCCATTTTCTTGCCTTTGTATATGCAATGAACCTAAGTGAGGCTGTCTGGATGCTGAAGACTGTCACTGCTCCAAGGGTCTGCCCAGGACCAAGAATGTAGAGACAGGCAGAAAGACATGGCTTCTCCACATAGTGTTGAGGTTGTCATTTTAAATACATCCTGCTCATTTCTTAGTTACCAGATCTGAAGTCAGCAAAAATACCAGTTAACTTAGGGGTTAATTTGTATAGTTGTGATTAGTCAAGATTTTCCTGATTTAATACAAAAGGCTTTCATTTTTAAACCACAAATATTCCATAATTATAAATTTTAGAGAATATTTAGCACAAATTCAGAACAGAATTTTTTATAGAAAAGTCTGAAAGCAATAAATAGTACCTGGTATAACAATGACAACCTTTATGGCATGCTTACCATGTTCCAGACACATTTAGTCCTCACCCAACCCTGTGGGTTACATTATAGCATCATCCACATTTTACAGATAAAAACACTGAGACTTAATTTCTAATGAAGTAGTCGTGTCAGGGTCAGAGAGCCAGCCAGAAGCAGGAAAAACATTTTGAACTGAACATCTCATAGCTTCATTGTTCTTGTCTGTAAAATGAGAACAATAATCTATTCCCTGATGTTACTAGTAATGAAGACAATGTCTTGGACAGCCAGTAATATTGCAGGTACCAATACAATACCTACTATAAAGGGACACAACTTCTTTATTTTTGTTAAATTTACATAGGTTTAGGGGGCACGTGTGCAGATCTGTTTGATGGATATATTGCACGGTGGTGAAGTCTAAGCTTTTGTGTAGCCCTCATCGATTAGCATATGCAGCACACATTAGGTGACTTCTCATCCCATATCCCCGCTCACCCTTCTGAGCCTCAAGTATCTATTGTTCCACTCTCCATGCCAATGTGTACTTGTTATTTGGCTCCCACTTACAAATGAGAACATGTGATATTTACTTTCACTTATTTCACTTAAGAAAATGGCCTCTAGTTTCATACATATTTCTGCATAAGATGTGATTTAATTGTTTTTTTTTTTTTATGGCTGAGTAGCTTTTTGATCTAAAATAGGAAGGCAATCCCTGAGGCTCTTCCTCACTGCAGAAAACCACCAAGAGCATAATTTGTTTTATAATCAACTCCCTGAAAGAACTAATAGCAGAGAGCAAAGTTATTAATTTCTTCCAAGCTTCTCTCCAAAATACTCAGTGAAGATTTGGGAACAATAGTAAGGCATGGTTGGAGGTTTTCTAAGAGAGAAATATTATACTTTTATCTCTGTCCTCTGTTGGGGGAGAGTTCAAGGAAAGAGGGTGGAGGAAGAAGAGGAAAGTAGGGGTTGAGTTGGTATTGATCTTTCCCGGGGCTCACTGGTGGGAGTACTCTCAGGCTGGAGAATGGAGGCCTGACAGCAGTGAACAGTCCACATACCAGAAAAATCAACTATCGCACTATGTTTCACTGTTTGTTTTCCAACCTTTTTGTATCCCATGGCACATTTGAACCTATAGTTAAACTTCTGCTGCACACTTCAATTATGTTGATTGAAAAAAAAAAAAGAGTAAAAATAAGAATATATTTACTGTGCTTTGAACTTCATTCAAAAATAATTTAATTAATGATCTTTAAAAGTTTTTTACAGCACAACAGTGTGCCCTGGTTCACCAATTGAAAATCATTGCTATCTTTGGTATATAGGCTTGCTGTGGTTTGAATATTGATGTCTCTCCAAAATTTACCCCAATGTAATGGTATTAAGAGGTGGGGCCTACAGGAGGTAACAAGGCAATGAGGGTTTCACGCTTCTGAATGGGATTAGTGCCCTTATAAAAGGACTTGAGGGAATGGGTTCATTCCTTTTGGCCTTTTTGCTCCTCTCACATGTGAAGACTCAACATGATAGTGCCATCTATGAAGCAGAGAGTAAGCCTTCCCCAGACATCAAATGTGCTGGCATCTTGAATGTGGATTTCCCAGCTTCCAGAACTGTGAAACTTCTATTACTTATGTTACTCAGTCTAAAGTATTACATTATAGCATCAGGAACAGACCAAGACAAGGTTAAAGACACCTTCCCTATTGCAAATCCATTTTTAAACCCTGAAGATATACAAAACTGAAAGACCATAAAAGGATATTAATACCAAGCTGAGAAGTCATGAAACCAACCTAGCATGCTTTGTTGTGAAATGTGTTTTAAAACAGCCAACCATAGACCCCATGGCCATTGAAAGGATAACAAAGAAATACTATGAACAACTCCATAGGCATAAGTTTAATGACTTAGATGAAACAGACTAATTCCTTGAAAGCAAATCACCAAAACTCACTCAGAATAAAACAGATAACTCTAATAATCCTATAACTATAAAAGAAATTGAATGTCTTCTACACAAGGAATCTCCTTGCCAAGGTGGTTTTAATGGAAAATTCTACCACACATATTTTTTTAAAGGTCTAAATATGTACAGTCTCTTTCAGAAAATAGAAGAGAAGGAAATAGATCCTAGCTAATTTTTTGAGTCCAGTTTTACCTTAATATCAAAACTAGGTCTTAGGAGGCTGAGGCAAGAGAATTGCTTGAGCCCAAGAGTTTGAGGTTGCTGTCAGCTGTGATGCCATAGCACTCTACCTCACGTGACTCTCTCAAAAAAATGAAAATAAAATAAAAATAAAAGTAGAAAATTTTAAAAAGTATCAAAACCAGGCAAAGATAATACAAAAAATCAAATCTACAGACCAATCTCTCATGAATTTATATGCAGAAATAAATATTTCACAAAATATTAGCAAATTGAATCTAGCAATATATATCACAACTAAGTGGGATTTATTCTAGATATACAAGACTGATTCATCATTCAAAAAAATCATTCAAGTAAGAGGGACTTTACCTAACAAATGCAATCAGTGTAACCTGGTTTCTTGTACCCTCAATGAATCCCCAACAATAAAAAATAAAATTCAAAAATAGCCCCTGTATCAGTAAGCTAAGAAGAAATATTATATGATCATAAAAATTGACACAGAAAAAGTATTTGACAACCTCCAGTAGCAATTCATAATAAAAATTCTCAGCAAGTTAGGAACAGAAGGGAATCACTTGAACATGATAAAGAAGTATCAACAACAACAACAACAACAACAAAACCCCCTACAGCTAATAGCATACTCAATGGAGAAAAACTGAATGCTTTGCCCTTGAGATTGGTAGCAAGGCAAGGACATTCATTTTCACCACAGGACTCACCATACTACTGGAAGCTCTAGATTCTTCAAGAAGGTAGGAAGAATAAATAGAAGTCATACAGATTGGTAGGAAGACATAATGCGTTCCCTATTTGTAGTCAACACCAATGTCTACATAGAAAATCCTAATAAATCTACCAAAAACTCATATAAGTAATAAGGGAGTATATTAATCTACAGGGGCTACCTTAATAAATGCCACAGACTGTGTGGCTTAAACAACAGAAGTTAGTTCTCTCACAGTTCTATAGGCTAGAAGTCCAAATGGTGTGGGTAAGGTTGATGTCTGGCAAGGCCTCTCTCCTTTGCTTGCAGATGGCTGCATTTTCACTATGTTCTCACATGACCTTTTCTCTGTAGACATACATTCCTGTTGTCTTCTCCTCCTCTGGAGACTAGGACCTCCTCCAGTGAGACTAGGACCCCACCATTATGACCTTATTTAACCTTAATTATCTCCTTAAAGCTCCTATCTCAAAATATAGTTACACTCAGGGGGTTAGGGCTTCAACATATAAATTTTGAGGGAAAACATAATGCTAAATTTAGTTATGTTCTAGGATACAAGGTTAACACACACACACATGCACATAAACTCTATTTCTAAAGACTGGTAGTAAACAATTAAAAATAAATAAAATTATGAATTGGGCTACAATAAACATTCTGGTGCAAATATCTTTGTTGTAAAGTGATTTTTCATCTTCTGGCTATATACCTCAAGACTGAATGATAGTCTACTTTAGATCCCTAAGTGTTCTCCAAACTTCTTTCCAAAAGGAATGTATTAGCTTGCATTCTTACCAGCAGTGCAGAAGTGTTCCCTTTTCTCCACATCCATGCCAACATCTGTAGTTTGGGGATTTTGTTATGTGGGCTACTTTTACTGGAGTTAGATGATAACTCAAAGTCATTTTGATTTACGTTTCTCTGATGATTAAAGATGATGAGCATTTTTCATGAATCTGTAGGCCATGTGCCTAATATCTTCAGAGAAGCTTCTGTTCAAGTCTCTTGCCCATAATGAAATGGGATCATTTGTTCTTATTATGAAATCAATATATAATCACCCACACTTCATATGAAAGATAAAACAGAACTATAGCCCAGGATGAAGGAAGGAAGAAGAGGGGGAAGGGTGGAAAGGGGGGAGGTTGATTGGAGGGAGGGTATTTGGTGGGACAACACCTATGCTGCATATTGCAAGGGATACGTGTCAAATCTATTAAGTGTAGAGTATAAATGTCTTAACATGATAATTAAGTAAGTGAGGTGAAGGTTGTGTTAACCAGTTTGATGTAAGCATTCCAAAGTGTATACAAAATCAGCACATTGTACCCCATAAATGCATTAATGTATACAGTTATGATTTAATAAAAAAGTTTTAAAAATTACTATGGATAAGAGCTCCCCCCAAAGAAAATGTGTGCATATAAATCTAACAAAATGTACATAGAATCGATGACCTGAAAACTTCAAAATGTTTATGAAAGAAATCAAAGAAAACCTCAATATATGGGGAGACATATCATGTTCCTGGATTGACAGCCTCAACAACAAAAAGATCAATTCTCCTCCAATTGATCGATGGTTTTGATGCAATTTCAATCAAAGTCCTGGTAGAATTTTTTGCAGACATTGGACAAACTGATTTTGAAATTCAAATGAAATGCAAAGAAACTAGACTAAATGAGAGGATATTGGCTTTTGAAGAATCTCACTATCCAATTTTAAGTCTTACTATAAAACTATAATAATCAAGACAGTGTAATATTGGCAGAGGGAGAGAAACATAGATGAATAGAATAGATAGTACAGAAATAAACACAAATATATCAATTTTTGTTAAATGTATAGATTCAATATAAAAATGATAGTATTTTCTTTTTTTTTTTTTATTTATTGTTGGGGATTCATGGAGGGTACAATAAGCCAGTTACACTGATTGCAATTGTTAGGTAAAGTCCCTTTTGCAATCATGTCTTGCCCCCATAAAGTGTGACACACACTAAGGCCCCACCCCCCTTCTCCATCCCTCTTTCTGCTTCCCCCCCATAACCATAATTGTCATTAATTGTCCTCATATCAAGATTGAGTACATAGCATTCATGCTTCTCCATTCTTGTGATGCTTTACTAAGAATAATGTCTTCCACTTCCATCCAAGTTAATACGAAGGATGTAAGTCTCCATTTTTTTTAATGGCTAAATAGTATTCCATGGTATACATATACCACAGCTTGTTAATCCATTCCTGGGTTGGTGGGCATTTAGGCTGTTTCCACATTTTGGCGATTGTAAATTGAGCTGCAATAAACAGTCTAGTACAAGTGTCCTTATGATAAAAGGATTTTTTTCCTTCTGGGTAGATGCCCAGTAATGGGATTGCAGGATCAAATGGGAGGTCTAGCTTGAGTGCTTTGAGGTTTCTCCATACTTCCTTCCAGAAAGGTTGTACTAGTTTGCAGTCCCACCAGCAGTGTAAAAGTGTTCCCTTCTCTCCACATCCACGCCAGCATCTGCAGTTTTGAGATTTTTTGATGTGGGCCATTCTCACTGGGGTTAGATGATATCTCAGGGCTGTTTTGATTTGCATTTCTCTAATATATAGAGATGATGAACATTTTTTCATGTGTTTGTTAGCCATTCGTCTGTCATCTTTAGAGAAAGTTCTATTCATGTCTCTTGCCCATTGATATAAGGGATTGTTGGCTTTTTTCATGTGGATTAATTTGAGTTCTCTATAGATCCTAGTTATCAAGCTTTTGTCTGATTGAAAATATGCAAATATCCTTTCCCATTGTGTAGGTTGTCTCTTTGCTTTGGTTATTGTCTCCTTAGCTGTACAGAAGCTTTTCAGTTTAATGAAGTCCCATTTGTTTATTTTTGTTGTTGTTGCAATTGCCATGGCAGTCTTCTTCATGAAGTCTTCCCCCAGGCCAATATCTTCCAGTGTTTTTCCTATGCTTTCTTGGAGGATTGTTATTGTTTCATGCCTTAAATTTAAGTCCTTTATCCATCTTGAATCAATTTTTGTGAGTGGGGAAAGGTGTGGGTCCAGTTTTAGTCTTTTACAGGTAGACATCCAGTTCTCCCACCACCATTTATTGAATAGGGAGTCTTTCCCCCAAGGTAAGTTCTTGTTTGGTTTATCGAAGATTAGATGGTTAAGATGTTAGTTTCATTTCTTGGTTTTCAATTCGATTCCAAGTGTCTATGTCTCTGTTTTTGTGCCAGTACCATGCTGTCTTGAGCACTATGGCTTTGTAGTACAGACTAAAATCTGGTATGCTGATGCCCCCAGCTTTATTTTTATTACTAAGAACTACCTTAGCTATACGGGTTTTTTTCCGGTTCCATACAAAACGCAGAATCATTTTTTCCAAATCTTGAAAGTACGATGTAGATACTTTGATAGGAATGTCATTGAATAGGTAGATTGCTTTGGGAAGTATAGACATTTTAACAATGTTGATTCTTCCCATCCATGAGCATGGTATGTTCTTCCATTTGTTAATATCCTCTGCTATTTCCTTTCTGAGGATTTCATAATTTTCTTTATAGAGGTCCTTCACCTCCTTCGTTAGGTATATTCCTAGGTATTTCATTTTCTTTGAAACTATGGTGAAGGGAGTTGTGTCCTTAATTAGCTTCTCATCTTGACTGTTATTGGTGTATACAAAGGCTACTGACTTGTGGACATTGATTTTATATCCTGAAACATTACTGTATTTTTTGATGACTTCTAGGAGTCTTGTGGTTGAGTCTTGGGGTTCTCTAAGTATAAGATCACGTCATCAGTAAAGAGGGAGAGTTTGACCTCCTCTGCTCCCATTTGCATTCCCTTTATTTCCTTGTCTTGCCTAATTGTATTGGCTAGAAATTCCAGCACTATGTTGAATAGTAAAGGTGACAGAGGACAACCTTGTCTGGTTCCAGTTCTAAGAGGAAAAGCTTTGAGTTTTACTCCATTCAGTAAAATATTGGCTGTGGGTTTGTCATAGATAGCTTCAATCAGTTTTAGAAATGTGCCACCAATGCCTATACTCTTCAGTGTTCTAATTAGAAAAGGATGCTGGATTTTATCAAATGCTTTTTCTGCATCTATTGAGAGGATCATGTGATCTTTATTTTTGCCTCTGTTAATATGGTGGATAACGTTTATGGACTTGCGTATGTTAAACCAGCCTTGCATCCCTGGGATGAAGCCTACTTGATCATGATGAATGACTTTTTTGATGATAAGCTTTAATCTATTGGCTAGGATTTTGTTGAGAATTTTTGCATCTATATTCATGAGTGAGATTGGTCTGAAATTCTCCTTTTTGTTTGGGTCTTTTCCTGGTTTTGGTATCAGGGTGATGTTTGCTTCATAGAATGTGTTGGGGAAGATTCCTTCTTCCTCAGTTTTTTGGAATAATTTCTGAAGTACAGGAATAAGCTCTTCCTTGAAGGTTTGATAGAATTCTGGTGTGAAGCCATCTGGACCAGGGCATTTTTTGGTTGGAAGCTTTTTTATTGTTTCTTTGATCTCAGTGCTTGAAATTGGTCTGTTCAGGAGGTCTATTTCTTCCTGGCTAAGTCTAGGGAGAGGGTGTGATTCCAAGTATTGATCCATTTCCTTCACATTGTCAAATTTCTGGGCATAGAGTTTCTGGTAGTATTCAGAGATGATCTCTTGTATCTCTGTGGGATCAGTTGTTATTTCCCCTTTATCATTTCTGATTGAGGTTACTAGAGATTTTACTTTTCTATTCCTCATTAGTCTGGCCAATGGTTTATCTATTTTATTTATTTTTTCAAAAAACCAACTCCTTGTTTCATTAATTTTCTGAATGATTCTTTTGTTTTCAATTTCATTGATCTCTGATTTGATTTTGGATATTTCTCTTCTTCTACTGAGTTTAGGCTTAGATTGTTCTTCTTTTTCCAATTCCATAAGATCTCTTGTGAGATTGTTGATGTGCTCTCTTTCAGTTTTTCGAATGTAGGCATCTAAAGCGATGAATTTTCCTCTCAAAACTGCTTTTGCAGTATCCCACAGGTTTTGGTAGCTTGTGTCTTCATTGTTGTTATGCTCAAGGAAGTTAATGATTTCCTGTTTTATTTCTTCCTGCACCCATCTGTTATTCAACAGAAGATTGTTTAATTTCCATGCCTTTGGGTGGGGTTGAGCATTTTTGTTAGAGTTGAGTTCCACCTTTAGTGCCTTATGGTCTGAGAAGATACAAGGTAAAATTTCAATTCTTTTGATTCTGTTGATATTTGTTTTGTGTCCCAGGATATGATCAATTTTGGAGAATGTTCCATGGGGTGATGAGAAGAATGTATATTCTTTATCTTTGGGGTGGAGTGTTCTATATGCGTCTATCAAGCACAGTTGTTCTAGGGTCTCATTTAAATCTCTTATATCTTTGTTTCTGTTTAGAGGATCTCACCAGCTCTGTTAGAGGTGTGTTAAAGTCCCCTGTTATGATGGTATTATCAGATATCACATTGCTCAGACTGAGTAAGGTCTGCTTCAAGAATCTGGGAGCATTTAAATTGGGTGCATAAATATTTAGAATTGAAATGTCTTCTTGTGTAGTTTTCCCTTGACCAATATAAAGTGACCATCTTTGTCTTTTTTGACTTTAGTTGCTTTAAATCCACATGTATCTGAAAATAAGATTGCAACTCCTCTTTTCTTCTGAATTCCATTTGCCTGCAAAATTGTCTTCCAACCCTTGACTCAGAGCTTTAATTTGTCTTTTGAAGCCAGGTGTGTTTCTTGCAGACAGCAAATGGATGGCTTGTGTTTATTAATCCAGTCAGCCAATCTATGTCTCTTCAGTGGGGAATTCAAGCCATTAACATTTATTGAGATAATTGATAAGTGTGGAAGTATTCTATTCGTCTTATTTGGTGAGAGTCCATTGCTTAGTTTTATCTTTTGCATCAGTGTGGAGGTTAGGTTCTGTCCTTTGATTTCTGAGTTCTTACTTTGCTGCTGATCCATTGTGGTGGTCAGTGTGCAGAACAGGTTGAAGTATTTCCTGTAGAGCTGGTCTTGTTGTTCCTCAATGTTTGTATATCCGTAAATGATTTGATTTCTCCGTCAATTTTGAAGCTTAGCTTAGCGGGGTACATAATTCTGGGCTGAAAATTGTTCTGTTTAAGTAGATTAAAGGTAGATGACCATTGTCTTCTTGCTTGGAAAGTTTCATTAGAGAAGTCTGCAGTCACTCTGATGGATTTGCCCCTGTAGGTCAACTGGCGCTTACTCCTGGCAGCTTGCAGAATCTTTTCTTTTGTCTTGACTTTGGACAGGTTCATCACAATGTGTCTTGGAGAAGCTCGGTTAGAGTTGAGGCGACCTGGGGTCCGATATCCCTCTGAAAGCAGTGTGTCAGAATCTTTGGTGATGTTTGGGAAATTTTCTTTTATAATATTCTCTAGTATGGCTTCCATTCTTCTGGGGCATTCTTCTTCCCCTTCTGGGATTCCTATAACTCGTATGTTGGAACGCTTCAAAAAGTCCCATAATTCTGACAGTGAACGTTCTGCTTTCTCTCTCTTCTTTTCTGCCTCTTTTACTGTCTGAGTTATCTCAAGAACTTTGTCTTCTACCTCTGAAATTCTTTCTTCTGCATGGTCTAACCTGTTGCTGATACTTTCCATTGCATCTTTAAGTTCCCTAATCGACTGTTTTAGTTCCTTCAGCTCTGCTATATCCTTTTTATATTCTTCATATCGTTCATCTCTGATTTGATTCTGTTTTTGAATTTCCTTTTGGTTATTTTCCACTTTATTAGCAATTTCCTTCATTGTTTCCATCATTTCTTTCATTGTTTTCAACATGTGTATTCTAAATTCCCTTTCTGTCATTCCTAACATTTCTTTACAGGTGGAATCATCTGCAGTAGCTACCTCATGGTCCCTTGTTGGGGTTGTTCTAGACTGGTTCTGCATGTTGCCTGGAGTTTTCTGCTGATTCTTCCTCATGAGTGATTTCTTTTATCTGTTTCCTTGCCCTAATTTTCCTTTCACTTCCTCTTGCTCTTTAAGTTCTTGTGCCTGTGGACTAAGGGTTACAGGACCAGAAGGGTGAGAAGGTTGAAGAGCAAAAAAGGGATGAAAGAAAGGAGGACCGAGTGATAAGAAAAAAAAGAAAGATAGAGAAAGGAGAGGGGGTGGGTATAAGGAATATTGACAAAAGAAGAGAGGCACAGAAAGAGGGAGACAGGGCAATATAGGTGTACAGTAGGGTACTTTGACACAACCTTAAAAAACCCCACCTTCTGGGGGTGCCCAGTTGGGTGGTTTCCTTGAGGTCAGCAGCTCTTTGCTAACCTGTTCAGACACAGTACCCCACCTCCACCAAGTAGAGAGGAAAGACAAAAATGCTATAGATCAAACCAAAACAAGCAAACAGAAAACTTAACGGAGATAAAATTGGGTGAAAGACCAAATGATAGCGGTAGAAACACTAGCAAAAATGAAGTTCTAGTTATTAAAAAAGGCAGCAATGGGAAATTATAATTAAACTAGAAAAATTGAGAAAGAAAAAGGGATCTGTATGGAAAAGATTGAAATTAAAAAACAAAAGAACATCAACAACGTCAAAATAAACAAAAAACCCAACCAAACAAAAAAAAAGAAAAAAAATACACAACCAAAAACAAGGCAGTTTGTATATGTTATTGAATATTGTCTGGGCAACACGTGGTCTTCTGGGGTGTGAGATGTTAATCACAGTTCTGATACGACTGGAGGCTGCTGATTTCTCAAACCCCAGCAGGTAGACACCCTAAGTCTCTCTTCAGCCCACTTAAAAGGCACTTTGAACTTGTAAACTTGCTGAGCAGAAGCTTTCCCCGCTTTCTCGCTGGAATCACTGCTGAAGTGGCTATCCACTTACGCAGTGTGCCAAAACCGGTCTCACTCTGCCCCTGAGGGTTAGGGCTGCAAGGCGGCTCAGACCCCACCCTTAGGCTACTTGGTTGCTGGGTTACCAGCTCCAACCCGTTTCTAGCTCCGCGACCCTGGGGGCGGAGCTTGCTGGGGCAGATCACTGACAATGGTTCCGTGTGACCCACCGCCAAACACTATTAGCTCCGTCTGGCTCAGCGGCTCAGACTGGGGCCCTAGACAACGGCCAAAGTTCTCTGCACTCCTGCTCAGGCCCTCCCCAAGGCAGTTCAACTCAGTGCCAAGTCCAAGGACACCAAAACAGTTCACAGGTAAGGCCTTTCTGGTTTGCGGTCTCTCTGCTACTGAACTTACAGTTGTGGGCGGGTTTAGACGGATTGAACACACGTGACCACTTGCCGGTTTTCCACTGTTTTAGTCCTCCTCTTGGGGTCCAGAAGTCTCTTGCTGACTCCCTGTATCCTCATAGGAGTGATGATAGGCAGATCCCACCAGCCAGAGATGCCTGGAGTCCTATCTCCCCAGACTCACGGTGCCCAGATGCAAGGAAGCTGTTACTCGGCTGCCATCTTGCTCCGCCCAAAAATGATAGTATTTTCAACAGATGGTCTTGACATTCATATACACACACAAAAAATGGACCTTAACCTTGCAGCTACATGTAACTGGATGACTGGTTCTTGGGTGGTGGGATATAAGTTAATTCTTGAAAATAATGGTACTCATGAGCTACTTTCTTTTTTATTTTTTTTTTTTGAGACAGAGTCTCAAGTTGTCACCCTTGGTAGAGTGCTGTGGCGTCACAGCTCACAGCAACCTCAAAGTCTTGGGCTTACGCAATTCTCTTGCCTCAGCTTCCCAAGTAGCTGGGACTACAGGCACCTACCACAACACCCAGCTATTTTTTGGTTGTAGTTGTCATTGTTGTTTGGCAGGCCCGGGATGGATTTGAACGTGCCAGCTCCCGTGTTATGTGGCTGGTGTCCTAGCCGCTGAGCTATAGGTGCCAAGTCTCATGAACTACTTTTAATCACAAGATTAGGACAACTGGAATAAGAGCCTTAGACCAAAGAAAAACAACCACCTGTTGAGAAAGGTAGACAAGTCAGGCTAGTTGGGAACTTGGAAGAACTCATGAAACAAGTTCACCTTTCTGCCCTGGACTATATCACCTGAGGATAAAATAAAACTTATGTAAGCTAATGCACTTGGGGATCTCTTTGTTATAATGAATATACATATTCATTGTAGAAAAATATGAAAGTTATCCAGAGTCTCACCACACTCATTTTCGCCCTTTTCATATACTGGTAGAGTAACTTAAAAAAAAAACAAAAAAAACCCCAAAAAAACAGTGAATGAATAGGAGCTTATCTGGTATTATGGCACATTTCTTAAAATATACTGGATTGGAGGAGTGGGGTGCTTAGATTGCAATAACTTCCCCCCTGGATATTGTGCCAGCAACACATTACTATTTAGTGTAAGAGTCAACCAGATACTAATTGGTTGACAGCCAACCAGCCAGTCCCTGCTGAGGACATGTCCCTGCACCACACTTAGTGAGAGGAATTAGTGTAATACAATTGTTAAGACACAGGTCTTTGGAGTTGAAAAGCCATGAGTACAAGGTCTACCTTTGCTTCTTACTACCCGTGACCTCAGGCAGGTGTCTTAACTTGCCTCAATTTCAATTTCCTCTCTTCTAGAACGGGAATAAACAGTAGCACGTCCCTCCTAAGGCTGTTGTGATACATGTAAGGCTATGGCATAGTGCCTGGTGCATAGCAAGTAGCCACAGATGGGCAATGTTGCATCATTGACACATGTACCCCATGTGAATCAAATGTCTGCTATGTGCAAGGCAGGCACCCTTGTAGGCACTGGGACATAGCAGTGACTGACACAGAAATGATCCTTGCTGTCGTGAATCTTATTGTCCAGAGGAAGAGAAGGACAATAAACAAAACCTTAAAATAATAATTGATATGATGAACTTAAGATGGACAGAGAGTGACTTATTGTTAAGTCTTAATAATTGAGCTTTGGCATGTGTGAGGATGTTTGGATCCAGTTTCCACCTTCAGTCCTGCCGTGATTTGTGCTAAAGGCTGAGTAGGGCGGTGTGGACATGAAGGATATGAGTGGATGTGGAAAGAAGAACTCATACAGTGTACAACTTTGTGAGCCATGGCAAGCGTCCCATTGAGAGGCATTAAATATTCTCCTTTGGGAACATGGATGAAACTTTATTCTGCCAGAGCCCTGCAATTACAAAAGCCTGGATTCCCAAGAGCATGGGCAGGAGACAGAAGCCTGGGGTCCACCAACAAGGTTTCAGATCTCCTGGGCTCTCTTGAAGGAGCCCAGGTGGCTCACTTGGGCACCACAAGCAAACAGAGTTAATGTTTCCCAGTTAGTGGATGACAGGATGTTTCTGTTGAGAAAAAATTTCTCTATTCATAGATCAAGAACTAAACAGCAGCTCTCAATCTGTTTTTCATCAGAAGCACTTAGATCTTTAAAAACAACAAGAACACCACCCGAGCCATCCTATTCCCAGAATGTCTAAGCAGTGCAACCCAGGGTTGGAGATTGGCCCTTCTTGCAATGTTCCAAGGTGATTTTGTTGTGCACTCAATGTTGGGAAACGCTAATTTCACCCTTAAAGTAAATCACAACCTACCTTCTGTTCTGAGAAAGAAATGTCCAGAAGCTGCACTATTGTGAGGCCAGCTTGTCACTTCCCTCCATAGAATTTGGCAAAGCAAAGGGTAGCCACAATGGAGGACTAGGAACACTTTGTGGGAGAAACAGGCTGGCTCCCCGCAGTGTCTATTTCCTCGGTCATGCCCTCCCTCTGTTGCACACTCTTCCTCCAAGCTCAGTCTCTCCAGGGTCCACCCAATCCTCAGGCTCTCCACATCCAAATCTCCTCACTTGGAAGAGATACTCACATGATTTGTACAATGGATAAAAAACACTGCCTTTGCTTTCCCCCCAGGACAAATTTTCAGGACCCATCCATTTAAAGTACATTAATAGAAATGATCAGAACCAAATCACTAGGCAATTGTTAATTTCATTTAAATCCCAAGGATGCTGGCACAGTAGACTTGGCATAGGACATTTGCTAGTTTCCTCTCACATAGCTCAGATTTCTTGGTCAGTCAGAGCAGTTAGGTTGAGCAGCTCTGTGGCATAGAGGGAACGGGTGGGCTGCCAGGTGTGGCATTGTGTGGACCAGGAGATATTTCCAATTAGAGACAGAGGGAGGCTGCCTCAGGAGAGATGGGAAGATGACTCCTCCCTTCCAAGTACAAAAGGGAAGACAATGTGGCCCTCTGGGGAGAGTTCATAGCTGAGCTTCCACTCAGTTGCTGCCAGGGCCCTCTGCAGCTGGTCAGAAGTAGCCCTTTTCTCCTCCAGGGCCGAGCAGAGCATGGGGAGCCACACTGAACCCCACAGCTCCCAGAGCCCTGGCTGTAGTCCCTCTGTGCCTTTGCACAGTCTCTCTCCCACCCCAGATGGGACCAATGGCAGATTGGCCACTGCACAAGAAAAGATGTGTGAACCTGAAGATGAAGAGGTAGCAAAATACTGTGGCTCAGTGAGCAGGGCACCGGCCCCATATACCGAAGGTGGCGGGTTCAAACCCAGCCCCGGCCAAACTGCAACAAAAAATAGCCGGGCATTGGGGCGGGCGCCTGTAGTCCCAGCTACTCGGGAGGCTGAGGCAAGAGAATTGCTGAAGCCCAGGAGTTGGAGGTTGCTGTGAGCTGTGTGATGCCACAGCACTCTACCGAGGGCAATAAAGTGAAACTCTGTCTCTACAAAAAAAAAGATAAAAATAAATAAATAAATAAATTATCCAAAATGTAGAACAGGAGGAAGAAAAATCTTTTAAAAATAAACAAACATCAGTGACTTGTGAGACTAATCAGGCAGTCAATACACAAATAATTGGGCTCTCCCAAAAGGGGAGAGGGGAGAAAAAATATATGAAGAAATTATTTTTCCAGATTTTTTAAAAGCTGTAAACTCTGAGATCTGTGAAGATCAACAGACCCCAAAGAGGATAAACACAAAGAAAACCACACCAAATTACCCCATCATCAAATTTCTGAAATCCAATCGCAGAGAGATTATCTTAGGAGAAACCAGACAAAAAAGACACTTTTGAGACAAAGAAACCAAGAAAAGAATAGCTGTGAATTTCTAGTAAGAAGTTATAAAAAAACACAATAGAATAGAACAAAATATTTCAAGTCGTACAAAAAAAGTCACCTGATAATTATAGACCCAGTAAATATTTTCAAAATGAAGAGAAATTGAAGACCCTTCAGAAAAAAATAAATTTTTTTTTATTAAGCTAAGATTATTCTTCTTCATCTGCAGACCTGCACCATTCAAAATGATAAACAAAGTTCTTCAAGGTCAAGAAAAACGATACCAGATGGCTATCTGTATTTAGACAAAGAAGTGAGAAGCAGGAGAAATTTTACTATGTGGGTAAATATAAAATACTGTTGTCTTTGTTTAAAAAAAAAAACCTTCTTAAAAGATAATTGACTAAGGCTGGGTGCAGTGCTCACCCCTGTAATCCTAGCACTCTGGGAGGCCGAGGCAGGTGGACTGCCTGAGCTCACAGGTTCAAGACCAGCCTAAGCAAGAGCGAGACCCCATCTCTAAAAACAGCTGGGTGTTGTGGCAGGCACCTGTAGTCCCAGCTACTCAGGAGGCTGAGGCAAGAGAATTGCTTGAGCCTAAGAGTTTGCAGTTGCTGTGAGCTGTGATGCAGGGCACCTCTACCAAGGGCAACAAGGTGAAATTCTGTCTCAAAATAATAATAATAATAATAATAATTGACAAAAGCAAAAATAATAATATATTGTGCAGTTTATAATGTAAGTGGAAGCAAATGCATAACAAGTGCACAAAAAATGGAGGAGGGGAGTATTTGGTAAGATTCTTATCTGTAAGGAGGTATGGTATGTTCTTATCTTTTTTTTTTTTTGTAGAGACAGAGTCTCACTGTACCGCCCTCAGGTAGAGTGCCGTGGCGTCACACGGCTCACAGCAACCTCTAACTTTGGGCTTCCGCGATTCTCTTGCCTCAGCCTCCCAAGCAGCTGGGACTACAGGCGCCTGCCACAACGCCCGGCTATTTTTTTGTTGCAGTTTGGCCAGGGCTGGGTTTGAACCCACCACCCCCGGCATATGGGGCCGGCGCCCTACTCACTGAGCCACAGGCACCGCCCAGATATGTTCTTATCTTTAATCTTATGTTATTATTCTTACCTGTGAGGAGGTAGTATTAGTTAGAGGTAGACTTTGTAGCTAGGGGGAGGAGAGAGAAGGGAGAGGAGAGGGGAGAAGAGGGAGGGTGGTTGGTAGGGTCTCACCTAATGTGCCCAGTGTGAAGGTATTTAGCTCACCCCTGGAGTGAAGAGCTCCACTGCAACTTGAACTTTACCTTAGAAACAAAAACAACATAACCTAAACATTGGTACCCTCATATCAATCTGAAATTTAAAAACGAAATAATAATAATAATAAATAAATAAAGGTAGACTTTGGTAATTAAAGAGGAGTAGGATAAATCCTAGAACTAACACAACCATAGTAAAACAAACGAAAACAAAAAATACAGCTAATAAGCCAAGAGTGAAATAATAAAATATATTCCATATAAACTAAGGAGGAAAAGAGAAAAGTGAAATAAAGACGAGATTGGAAAATACAGTAGAACCTCCATAGCTGACCACCTCCCTTCACTGACCACCTCCTATGTTAATCTAATTTTCACAGACTGGACATCCACCACACAATAAGCCTGACACCTTTTGTTGACCATCTCCTTGTGTTGATCAGTCTGTTACAGTCCCTTGGGAGGTTGACTTACAGAGGTTCAACCGTATTTTTTAAAAATTAAAAAACAAATAACAAGATGGCATAGACTTAAATCCAACCACATGAAAAAAATGATATGAAATGTGATAGTTAACCTGTGCATAAGCCACTAGCCATATGGGGTTATTCAAATTAATTTTAAATATAATAAAATCAGCAGTTTAGTTCCTCGGTCACACTAGCCATCTGGTTAGTGGGCAGAATATTAGATAGAGAATTTTTAACATTTCCATCATCACAGAAAGGTCTATTGAAAAGGGTTAGTCTATTCCAATTAAAAGCAAAGATTATAAGACTAAATAAAAAAGCAAGAACTATCTTCTCAAAGCATTATCTTCCCAAAAGAACACACACACAAAACATAGTACTTTGCCTATATATATATGTATGTACACATGCATATATAAAGACAGAGAGACAGAAAGATCAAAGTTAAAGAATAGAAAAGATATACCACGCCAACACTATTTATGAGAAAGCTGCAGTGATTCTATTAATGTCAGACAAAGACATTATTCAGGCTTCTGAACAAAGGCATACAACCAAGGCTAAAGAGAAATATTTCAAAAATGATAACCAGATCAATTCATTGACTAGATTTAACAATACTAAAAACCTTTGTATCAATCATGGAAATTCAAAACCCATGAAGCACTATACAGCACTTACCCTTCTGCATGGTGTTCAAGGCTTTGGACATCAGGCAACAAAGGACGGTGATCCCTGAGGGACAGGAGACCAATGAGGGGAGTCCTCCAGCTGCCCTGGTTACTGCCTGAAGAGAGTTTTGAGGCCCCGGTTCAGGGATAGGTGACAGCCTGGTGGAGTCCCTGAGTGGAAAGATGGAACCGCTGGCCCACAGGGACAAAGAGTGAGACAAAGGGATAGACAAAGGATTAGACAAAGGGATAGAGCTATAGATGACAGGACCGATGCCAGAAAGATGGGGCTGCACAGAGAGAACTCCAGAGGTTTGCCAGGCTCTCATCAACTATCACCGATTGGTGCAAATATGTGAGGTGGGGAATTACTCAAAAGGAATAAGGGAAACCTTACCTGGAGCTCATAAAAGGCCAGAAATGGCACTTGATACAATCAGCCAGAGAGGAAAACCTAAGAGGTCCCTGGATAGAATGCTCCAAAGGGTCTTGTCTACGGAGTAGGCAAAAAGAAGCCCTAAAATGGTTTCACATGACAATACATATGTCAAAACTTATCAAATTGTACCCATAAATATGCACAATTTATTATATATTAAGTATTGCTCAATAAAGCTGCTTTTAAAAAGAGATGAGAAAATGTACGAACAATGTTATGCCAACAAATTCAACATAGATAAAATGGACAAATTCCTGAAAAACACCAATACCAAACTATCTCAAGAAGAAATACACAAGTAGAAATTCTACCTCTATGCAAGAAATTGAATTCATAATGACAGCATTTCCACAAAGAAAATCACAGGCCCAGATGACTTCACTGGCAAATTTTTGGAAACATTTAACAAAGAAAGAACACCACTCCCACTCCAATTCTTTCAGAAATTAAGAGGAAGAAACTCTTCCCAACTTATTTCATTAGACCAGTATTACTACTCTGATACCAAAACCAGACAACGAAAAATACAGAACAACATCCCCCCATGAATATGAATGAAAAAATCATAGAAGAATCTTGGAAAATGAATTCCAACAATATGTGAAAATAATAACACTTGGGTTTCATCTTAGGAATGCAACATCTGTTTAACACTGGAAAAATCCCATCAATGTAACTCACCATATTGATGACATTAAAAATAAATGAAAACCAAGAGATGTACACAAATCATTTGACAAAATTTAAAACCTGCTTATAATAAAGCTCAGCAAATTAGGAAGATCTCACCCTGATCAAAGGCATCTCTAAAAAACCTACAATGATGGGTTGAGCGTGTTCTTCCCTCTGCATTCGGTAACAAGGCAGTGTGTCCACTTTCACTGCTTTGTACAAGTCACACTAGAATTCTATAATAAAGCAAAAGATGAGGCATGCAGATTGGAAAGGAGGAAGTATAACTATTGTTATTGAGAGACAATATATTTGTATGCAAAAAAGATCTGTAGACTCCACAAAACACCTACAAGGACTGACACACCATAGTTTAGCAAGACCGCAGGGTAAAAGTTCCAAGCATAATGAATTGCCCTTCTATTTACTAGCAACAAACAATTGAAAAATAAAAATTAAAAGCAATACTATTTGCAGTATCACCTAATAACATACATAGTCAGGAATAAATTTAAATAAAGTATCTGAAGGAACTATACACCGTATGCTATAAAATATTACTAATAGAAATTAAAGAACACCTAAAGAAATTAATAGCTAAATCACATCCGTGGCAAAAAAGACTCAGTATCATTGAGACAGCAATTCTCCCCAAATTGATATAATGATTCAATACAATCCCAGTCAAGTTCCTAACAGGCTTCTTTTGTAAATATGAGATAAGTTTGAAATTTATATGGAAACGCAACCTGGAACATCCCAAGAATTTTGAAAAGAAAGAACAAAGTCGGAGTCTTTATTTGGCTGATTTAAAGACTCACTCACTATAAAATCTACAGTAATGGAGACAATGCAGTATTGATCTAAGAACAGACATATATACCAACAGAACACAGAAAAATGTAGATATGAATCCATACACAGTTGGACTTTCAACAAAGGGGCTAAGCTAATTCAATAAGAAAAAGAGGGTCTTTTTTTTTTTATTGTTGGGAATTCATTGAGGGTACAATAAGTCAGGTTACACTGATTGCAATTGTTAGGTAAAGTCCCTCTTGCAATCATGTCTTGCCCCCATAAAGTGTGACACACACCAAGGCCCCACCCCCCTCCCTCCGTCCCTCTTTCTGCTTTTCCTCCCCCCCATAAAAAGAGGGTCTTTTTGGGCAGCACCTGTGGCTCAGAGGAGTAGGGCGCCGGCCCCATATACCGGCAGTGGCGGTTTCAAACCTGGCTCCAGCCAAAAACCGCAAAAAAAAAAAAAAAAAAAAAGAGAGAGAGAGAGTCTTTTCAACATATGGTGCAAGAAGAACCGTATATTTATATTGGAAAAAAAATGAAGCTGAGCCTCTTCTTAGAATAAACAAAAATACTCAAAGTAAAACTCAAAATGCATCACAAGCAAAAATGTACAAGCTAAAATCACAAAGCTTTTAGAAGGAAACATAGGAGCCTATCTTATCTTACTGATTTGGGATTAGACAATTTCATAGACATGACACAGCAATCACCAAGAAAGGAAAAATGGATAAATTACACTGAAGCAAAATTTAAAACTTCTGCCTGTGAAAGACACCACTAAGAAAGTGAAAAAGAAAGCTACAGATAGTGATAAAGTATTGGCAGAAACTTAATCTAACAAAAGGGCTTGTATGCAAAGGAAATACAATTTTCTGTAACTCAGAAATAAAAAGAACTCAATTATAAAAGAGGTGGAAGCAAAAGATATGAACATACACTTTACAAAAAAGATAAACGAAAGGCAAAGAAGCTCATGAAACATATACTCAACATACTAACAATATCAGGGAAATGCCAATTAAAATCATAACGTATCAGTACACAACCACCAGGGAAACCAAAATAAGAAAGATTGGTGATGTGAAGTGTGGCAGCCAAATTCTAACATGGTCCCCAGTGACCCTCCCTTCCTGGTATTCATGACATTGTGGAATCCCTCCCCTGGAGTGCAGGTGGGACCTATGACTTGCTTCTAAACAACAGAATATGGCAACACGGAAGCATGACACTTCTTTGTCCGCATCATGTAAGACTGTAACTTCCATCTTTCTGGGCAACTCTCTCTAAGGACTATCTCCCTCCCTGGACTTGATGAAGTCAGCCACCATTTGAAGAGGTCCTTGGGACAAAGAACCAGGTATGACTCAGGTCAGCAAGGAGCTGAGGCCCGACAGTCCACAAGGAAGTGAATCTTGCCAACAGCCCCAAGAGTTTGGAAGTGGTTCCTTCTCAGTCAAGCCTCAGGTGAGTCTCGCATTTGAGGGCAGCCTCGTGAAAGACTCAGAAACAAGCGACCCAGATAACCTGTACCAAGACTCCTGACCTGCAGGAATGGTAAATGAATGTTCTTTAAAGCTTCTACATTTGGAGCAATTTGTTATGCAGTGGTAGATAACTAGCAGAGGGAGCTATTGGAATTGTCACACACTTATGGTGGGATGTAAAATGGCACAACCATTTCTGGAAAACAGTTTGGCAGTTTCTTATGAAGTTAAAAACACGCTTCCCTAAGACTCAGCAATGGCACTGTAAGTATTTGATTAATAAAAAGAAAATATATCTTCATACAAAGACACATATGTGACTATTCATAGAAGCTTTATATGTGATGACCCACAACTGGAAATAACGCAAATGTCCATCCTTAGATGAAGGAGTGAAGTATGGAGTGTGCATGTGATGGCACAGTACTCAGGAATAAAGAGGAACGAACCACTAATACACACAGCAACAGCATTATGTTTGATGACTATCAAAAGCACAATGTTGAAGGAAAGAGGTGAGACTTAACAGAGTCAAGTATAAAATATCTCATTTATACTAAACTCTAGAAAACACAAGGGTCATAGAAAACAGACCTGTGTCTATCTAAACTGGGGGTGTGAGGTTAGGAGTGACAATGAAGGCTCACGAGGCTGGCTTTTAGGGGTGATGGTCAAATTCTACACCTTGATGTGATGGCATTTACAATCAACCATCAACATTTATCGAACCATTCACTTAAAATTGGCACATTATATTGCACGTAAATTAATCCTCAATAAATTTGATTTTTAAAAAATGATCGCCAAGTGGATTAAAGACTTAAACTACAAAACTCCCAGCAGAAAACATAGGAGGAAGTCTTCATGTTGGTATTGGCAATATTTTTGGATCATAATGCTAAAAGCATAGGCCAAAAAAAGCAAAAATAGACAAGTGGGGGTACATCAAACTCAAAGATTCTGCACAGCAAAGGAACAGTTAACAGAGTGAAAAGGCAAACTATGGAATGGAAAAACATATTTTCAAACCATGTATCTGATAAGGGGTTAATATTCAAAATATACAAAAAAATTTCTACAACTCAATAGCAAAAGACCTAAAAAAAAAATCTGATTTAAAAAGGGGCTGAATGCTTGAATAAATATTTCTCCAGAGAAGACGTACAAATGCCTAACAGGTATATGAAAAGATGTTTAGCATCTCTAGCCATCAGGGAAATGCAAATGAAAACCGCAGTGAGCTATCACCCCACACCTGTTAGGATGGCTATTTTCAAAAAAAGCCCTAAAAGATAAATGTTGGAGAACATGGGGAGAAATCGGAAACCTTATACGTTGTTGGTGTGAATGTAAAATGGTACAGACACTATGGGAAACAGTATGTCAGGTTCTCAAAAAATAGAACTAGTATGTGGTCCAGCAGTCTCACTTTTAGGTACTTATCCAAAAGATTAAAGTCAGAATCCCAGGAAGATTTTTGCACTGTCATGTTCACTGCAGCATTATTCACGATACCCAAGATGCGGTACCTAGTTTAGTGCCCATGGATGGGTGAATGGATAAAGGTATTTATAATGGCATATTATTCAGCCTTATAAAAGAATGAAATCCTGCCACATGAGACAACATGGACCAAGCTGGAGGACATTATGCTAAGTGAAATAAGCGAGTCACAGGACAAATATTGCATGATTCCACTTATATGAGGTACCCAAAATAGTACAACTCATATAAGCAGGAAGTAGAATGGTGGCTGCCAAGGGCCGAGGGGAGGGGTAAATGGGAGCTTGGTACTCAGTGAGAATAAAGTTTCAGTGATACTAGATGAGGAAATGCTGGCGAGCTGCCCTACAACATAGTGCCTGTACCTAACGATACTGTATTATGTATTCAAAAATTAGTTAAGAGGTTAGATCTCACGCTAAGAGTTCTTATAGCAATTACTGTAAAAAAATAAATCTTCCAGAGGGCCTTTTGCCCAAGCTCTTACTTTCTGCTGAAGCCAGACCAGGAAGGGGAGCCTCAGCTGTGCAAGCCCAGGACTCTGAGTTTCCCTTTGCACAGCACTTTCACACATGTGTGTCGTCACTTGTGTAGTTGTGGGTCTTCCCATCTAGAATTCAAGCCCTTGGAGTCCAGGCCTGCAGGACCTCATTCACTGCTGTCTCTTTGGTGCTGACAGGGCCTGGCCCAGACCAGACCCTTGGGAAATATCTGTGGAATAAATGAAACTGTGCAGTTCTTGTGACATTCTAACATTACATGGGGTGAGTCAGTCCTAACTGGGCTATTTTGTGGTTTTCATAAAATTCCCCACTGAAGGCTATGCATTCCATCCCGACAGAATTTTCTGCAGACACACTTTATTTCTGTGCCGGTGGACAATTGTGATCAAAGCAATGCCAGAAGCTGCCAGTCCAAATTAAGAAAACCACCTCCTAGTTCCTTTCTGTCCAGGCAGGCTACTCGTTACACTTGACAGTGCCCACCCTTGATTAGGAGCAGCTGGACTGAGCTTCTTTTCATGTTTCAGTTTCAGGGGATTGAGGAAGGTTTTCACCACTTGTCCCAGGCAGGATTGGCAATTCCTTCTTCCGTGTCCCCCAAAGCCCACTGTTCTTACCTCCAGCCTAATGCCAGGCTTTCATTATTGTTTGTGTATCTGACAGTCTGGTCAAGTACGATTTCTATAAAGGGGGAATCAAAATTATCTTCTTAGCTCTCATTTTGTTCATGAATTTCAACATTTCTGAGCACCTACTGGCCGGCTGGTATTGAACTAGTCATTTTCTTTAGCAAGGTTCATCGGTACATTGAAGGCTTGCGTAAATGCTGCTGTTCGTAGTCTCTGTGACAGGGGTCCTGATGGTGGTCTCCCCACATCACTGGGAATCCAGGTTGCTAATTTCAGAACATAAGTTTCCCCTGGCCTGCCCAAGGTGGCCTTACAATTAAATAAAATGCTGTGACTTTTAAAAGATGCAAAGGAGGTCCCAGTGGCAGAAACTGCTAGCTGCATTCTGAAAATTCTCCTCTCTTTTTTCTTTAGTAATAGAAGCTGGATTTTAACTAGGGCACATTACCACCTACCCAAAAGACTATTTTTTCCCCAGGTTCTTTGCAGCTAGATATAGCATGTGATTAAATTTTGGCAAATAAGATAAAAGTAAAGTTTTTATGTCAATGTCAACATATCTTAAAGAAAGCAGGCATGCCCTTCTTCACCCTTACCCATCAGCTACCTGGAACAAAGATATGATAAATGGAGCTTGAGCAGCCATTTTGGACCATGAGGCTAGAGGCCAGACACTGGAGAATCATCTGAAGAGCTAGAAGCAGCCTGGTTTCTGAAAACTTAGTTAAATCATGTCAGCCCTGGACAGGGCATGACCAGGCTTCTTTCATGTAAGAGGACAATAAACTTTTGTTTTAGTTACTATTACTTTAGATTTCTAAAAATAGAGCACTCACTCAGGATTAATGCTTTAATTCCACCTATAGACTTTTTTCTTTCACCTAAGAATGATAAGTCTTTAAGTTAAATGCAATTATAGAGACTTCTATTTAAGTCTTGAAGGTGTCTGGCAAGTTGAAGTTTGTGTAAATGAGGGAGAAGAATCTATAGATGGCAGAAGAGAGAAGAGATGCACTATGAGAGATGGACATCTAACTGTCGCTGTGTCATCTGTTATGTTTAGGACTCAGGCCTACTTCTTCCCCAGAATGACAAGGTTCCGTGCGGTCAGCCCTCTGCTTTTCCCTCCATGCAGCATCTTGCCCTTGTTCACACAGCTTCAGCCACACTGGCACGCTGTCTGTTCCAGGCAATGCTTCATGCCCTGCTGCCTCAGGGCCTTTGCACTGGCTGTCTAGAATGTCTTCCTCCATATTTGCACCTGGCTGCTTCCTCCTTGTCATTCAGGCTTCAGCTTACACATTACCTGCTCAGAAAGGGCTTCCTTGCTGTGCAACATTTCCCCACCTGACATTCTCTATTTATGTCTTTAGTTACGTCAGTCTGTCCCTTATACACCAAGTGAATACACATTTGACAAGTCACTTGATTTGCTCCATTCACCACTGTGTCCCAGAACCTCAAATGATGCCTGGCACGTGCACATCGTTGAACACGTGTTGATCAATTGAACACAAGACTGAACAGGAAGGCCCTTCTTCCTGGCACAGCTGCTGCTCTGCTTTTGCTCATTCCTACTTGGCTTTCTGTTTTTAACACATCTTTTTCTACATCTCAAAAAAAGTATTACGTGCCGAGTGGAGCAATTTCTTGTAGGCATAATTTGCATGGACCAATTTTTCTGCAATCTCTGGTGGTATCTCAACACTATCCTATAGTACTTGGAACTGTCCTAAATTATCTAAACATCAAAAATAATCAGTCTGTAAGATCCCTTCCTGGGCATGGTTTGCAAGGAGCCAAGGATGAATAGACTGTGAGAGGGAAGTGGCACCACCAAAGGCAGAAAACATACAGAGAGAGGAGATGAAGGTCCCTAAAGTTGAATTTCTAACTCATGGCTTTGCGTAGTCTATTACTTGGGATATAGGTTCAGCAGTCTGTGATAGAGACTCCAAATATGAGTGGCTTAAGGAACTCTAAGTTGATATGACAGCTCTGCTCTGCAAAGGCATCCGAGACGCAGGCTTCTTCCTCCTTGTTGCTCTGCCGCCCCAAGATGTTGCCCTCACTGGTGAAGCCCAAAGCATCTTATCACCCTTGGGAAGACGGAAGGGGCAGGGAGGGGCATATTTGAAAAATACGCATACCACCTCTCTCACGTCCCATCGGCCAGAGCCTAGTGACATGGCCACGTGCAGCTGCGAAGGAGGCAGGGAAGTGAGTCTTGTTTGAACAGCTCTATCAGCCTCAAATCAGGGGCTCTGCTAAAACAGAAGGGGACCATGGAGACGGGGCACTGTCAACAGCCTCTACGCCATGCAGTATGCCTTGATTAGGAGGATTTTTAATGAACAGCCCACATAAGCATGCTTATAAAAAAGATACAAAAAATATACCCACGCACATTTTTCTATGTGCCTGTGCTTTCCTGGGAAACCCAAGTGTGGTAAAATAAAGGAAATCTAACTGCTTTTCCACTCACGCGGCACCGTACTATTCATATTGGCCGAGGCTGGGGCTCAGTTTTCTGGTCCAAAGTATATACATCACAAAATTTGTTTTTGTATACAAGTGCTACTCGAGCCTCCTGAGCTACTAAAAGACACATCACACCTCAATAGAACTCAAGGTTAAAGAGAGGGTCTCGATGTGTCCCAATAACTGTTGAAAACTGCAAAGCCCTTACTGGGAAGCATGTGGACCCAAATGAGCTGGTAGTTAAGCAGCCATGAAAGTCAAATTTCTTTTGACTCATTCTTCCCACAATTCAGGCCCACAGCCTGCCATTTCATGCTGGGTCCCCCAGCAATTGCGTAGACAGCTCCCCCGCCCGCCCTGTTGGCAACTCACAGATAGGCACGTCTGCATGTGTGTTCCTGCCCCTGTCCCTGCTCCCGTCACCGTGTTCTTTGTCCCTGGGAGGCGCTCGGGGGCAGGGAAGTGCACAGTGTGGGAGTCTGATACATGGGATTACTTCTTTTTTTTTTAGAGACTGAGTCTCACTTTATCGCCCTCGGTAGAGTGCGTGGCATCACAGCTCACAGCAACCTCTAACTCCTGGACTTAGGCGATTCTCTTGCCTCAGCCTCCCGAGTAGCTGGGACTACAGGCGCCCGCCACAACACCTGGTTATGATACGTGGGATTCTTTTCAGTGGGCATTTAGGTGGATCAGAGTCTCGAAGACTCTGGAAAATGAGAATAATAACATCTGCATGAAAAGGCAGAGAAAGTGACGCAGGAAACCCTCAACTGACGTAAACACTCTCTACACCTATTTGCTTACCTCACTTTATCCTTTGGTCCTTGTGCCCCTGGTGCCTGGCCTGATATTCGTTGAATGAATGACGTATGTTGAAAAGATGAGGGTCTGACGTCTAGAGTCGGTTGCTGAGAGCGTCCTTTCACTACTTAGGGACAGCTGCAGAATTGACAGGTTGTGCCTCTTAGCCCAGAGGGGTGAGTGACAGGAACGTTCTCATACTCCCCGCATCTAAGAGTGGAGAGTCATTTGGCACATGCATAACAAAAACTTCCAAGGTGGCCAATTGCACTTCTAGGAATTTATACTACTGAAATCATTTGAGATTTACATAAACATGTCTACATAAAATTGTTGAGAACAGTGTTGTCAATCAGAATGAGAGTGACAGCAGCATAACTGTCCCAGAGGCTGGGTCACGCTCCTGGGAGAGGTGCTGGCAGACAGACCAAGAAGCTAGTTCCCCACGCTCGCTGCCCAGGCTGTGTCCTGAGCCTGACCCGGCCGGCCACCCCTGTGCCTCTACATCCCCATCTGTAAGGCGGGGCTGAAGTGAGGAGTGTGGACCTTAGAAAAGGCCTTCCATACGGGTTAGTGGCTGCAGTTATTGTCCTACCATTAAGAGTCCTATTGTCAAAGGCAAATGACATGACATTTTTGCAAATATATTATTCATTTTTCTAAAACCGGATGCAAAGGTGAATGTTTAGCATAATCCTAATTTAAATTCTAAAATGTAGCTTTTAGAACTAGAGGAATAGATATGGTAACCAAAACTTGTCACCTCTGGGTGATGGAGCTGTGAAGGGCTTTCTCTCTCTGTCTCTTTTTTCTTTCTTTTTTTGTGCTTTTCCGTGTTCTCTGTGTTTCCTACAATGAACAGTTTCTGGCCACATTCACAGTAAATGATAAGAAAACCTTGCGCAGTGGTGGGGGGGGTGGGTGAGGGTTCAGGTCCCAGCCCACGTCCCACTTCCTCTTCCTCACATGTGTGGAATGAAGGGGTGGCTCGCAGCAGGCCTCTCTAGGTCCCTCCAGCTCTGAGCTCCTCTGAAGCATGCAGTTCAGATGTAGAGACATAGTAGATGTTTGCCAGGGAGGCAGAATAGAGGGCAAGCTGAAAACATCTTTTTTATATAAATTAAGTGAAAGCTGGTTTCCTCATAAAGGCCAATCATGACCCCTGTGGTCATCCATTAAGGTCTCAGAAGAGCCAGGCCACCCTAACTTCAGTGTCCTGAAGCTGATAGTCACCTTCCTGGTAAGAACTGAGGGGACGCCAGGGGCCTAGCTACTGAAAAATACCCTTTATACCAACTTCTCAGGCGTCTTCTACCTCTGTGCTCTCTGTCCTTTGGGAAGCCATCATCTGCAGGAAGTTCTGTTCATACTTGGACTTGTTTCCATGCTGATTTCAGGGTGTACTTAGACAGTCCTATTTATCTTACCCTTCTCCATGGCAGACACTTTTCTGGGCACTGTCTGATGTTCAGCCTGTGATTCAGGGCACTCGCAGTGCGGTGGGAGGCAGTGGTGGGGGCATGAGCAATCACAGATCACAGAGGACCTGGGGGAGTGGCAGGGCAGCAGGGTTAAGGTGGGGGATCAGGGAGGCTTTCTGGAGCAATAATGCCCGAGGTGGGAGGTCCAACCTAACAACTGGTAGCCCAGGGAAGCTCATTCCTCTGCTGGATCAGATGAGAGTTTCTTTAGTATCAGAAGAGTCTAAAACTGCTGGCAAGTGGGGGGGGGGCAGGAGCCCCAATAACTAAGCAGCAAGGGAAAGTATTCTCCCACAGGCCTGAGACTCCCCTCACCCACTGAGAGATGGGGGGACCCCAAGGGAGTGCTATGAAGGGGCAATCACACCCCAGCAAGTGTCTGGCTCTGGAAGCCTCTTTGGAACCATAGGCCTAAGACTCCTTTCTCTCACCCAGAAATGCCAGGGCAACAACAGAGGATCAGTAGGTGGGATCCCACAACAAGCACCTGGCCTGGGAGGCCTCTTGCTCTCTGCAGGCCTGAGATGAGACACCTCTCTCCAACCATGAGACACACCAGGACCTCAGACAGCTTCAGCACAGATCATGGCAGCACCAGCCAAATGCCCAGAAAATTTAAGTCGGTGGAAGCAAAGCCCTTCAAAGTAGGTGAGTATCTGCATCCTAAATCTAAATACAAGCACTAAATAGGAACAAGAGTCTCCTAACATGCTAGACAAATAAATGTCCGGGATCCAATATCACTCACCACACGAGGAACCAGAAACAACTTGAGTGAGTAAAGGCAAAACTGATGCCAACCCCAGGAAGAATCATAATTTGGAATTACTTGAAAGAATTTTAATACTGCCTTCATAAAAAGGCATAAACAATCAATTATAAACTCTCTCAAAACTAATGAAAACATAGAAAATCTTAGCAAAGAAAATAGAAGCTGTAAAAAAAAAAAATGAACTGTAGGGGATTGGAGAGATGCTGGTCAAAGGATACAAAATTTCAGTAAAATAGGAAGAAAAAGTCCAAGAGCTCTATCTGTTGTACAACATGGTGACTGTAAGTGATAAAAATGTTATTTTATTCCTAAAAATTGCTATAATTGGTTCCTCAGAAGAGAAAGCAATTTGGGCGAAAAGAATGTTTGAAAAAATAATACTGAAAACTCCCCAAATTTGGTGGAAGACATTAACTTAAAGTTGCAAAAAACTGGAAAAAAAATAGGACAAACCCAAAGAAATTCATACCAAGATGCATCACAACCTAATTTCTGAAAACTAAAGACAAAGAAAAATTCTTGAAAGAAACTAGGGAAAAATGATATATTACATATAGGAAAACACCAATTTGAATTTTTCTTTTTTTTTTATTAAATCATAGCTGTGTACATTAATGCAATCATGGGGTACAATGTGCTGGTTTTATATACAATTTGAAATATTTTCATCAAACTGGTTAACAAAGCCTTCATGGCATTTTCTTAGTTATTGTGTTAAGACATTTATGTTCTACATTTAGTAAATTTCACATGTACCCTTGTAAGATGCACCGTAGGTGTGGTCTCACCCGTTACCCTCCCTCCAACAACCCTCCTCCCTCCCCTCCCCTCCCTATCCCCTTTTCCCATATTCTTGGGCTATAATTGGGTTATAGCTTTCATATGAAAGCCATAACTTGGTTTCATAATAGGGCTGAGTACATTGGATAATTTTTCTTCCATTCTTGAGTTACTTTACTAAGAAGACTATGTTCCAGCTCCATCCATGTAAACATGAAAGAGGTAAAGTCTCCATCTTTCTTTAAGGCTGCATAGTATTCCATGGTGTACATATACCACAATTTATTAATCCATTCGTGGATCGATGGGCACTTGGGCTTCTTCCATGACTTAGCAATTATGAATTGGGCTGTAATAAACATTCTGGTACAAATAAATATCTTTGTTATAACATGATTTTTGGTCTTCTGGATATATACCTGGTAGATGAATTGAAGGATAGAATGGCAGGTCTATTTTTAGATCCCTAAGTGATCTCCAAACATCTTTCCAAAAGGAGCATATTAGCTTGCATTCCCACCACCCGTGTAGAAGTGTTCCCTTTTCTCTACATCCACACCAACGTCTCTGGTTTTGGGATTTTGTTATGTGAGCTACTCTTACTGGAGTTAGAGGACATCTCAAAGTTTTGATTTGCATTTTTCTGATGATTAAGGATAATGAGCATTTTTTCACGTGTCTGTAGGCCGTGTGCCTGTCTTCTTCAGAGAAGTTTCTCTTCAGGTCCCGTGCCTACCCTGAGATGGGATCACTTGTTCTTTTCTTGCTAATATGTTTGAGTTCTCTGTGGATTCTGGTTATTAAACCTTATTTGGAGACATAACCTGCAAATATCCCAATTTTAATTTTTCATCAGAAACTATGGAGGCCAGAAGGGAGTGGCAGAACATTTTTGAAGGACTGAAAGAAAATCGCTCTCAACCAGGAATTTTGTATCTGGCAAAATTCTTCTTCGGTAATGGAATAGGAAATAAAGACATTCTCTGGGTGGTGCCTGTGGCTCAGTGAGGAGGGCGCCAGCCCCATACACCGAGGGTGACGGGTTCAAACCCAGCCCCAGCCAAACTGCAACAAAAAAATAGCCGGGCTTTGTGGCGGGCGCCTACAGTAGTCCCAGCTGCTCAGGAGGCTGAGGCAAGAGAATCACATAAGCCCAAGAACTGGAGGTTGCTGTGAGTCCTGTGACGTCATGGAACTCTACTGAGGGCAGGTGGTAGTGAGACTCTGTCTCTACAAAAAAAAAAAAAAAAAAAAAGGAAATAAAGACATTCTCAGACAAAGGAAAACCAAAAGAATTTGTTACTAGCAGACCTGTCCTTGAAGAAAGTTCTTCAAACAAAGTGATCAGTAAAGGAGTCTTGGCTCATCAGAAGGCAAAAAGGAATGACAGCAAGAGCAGAAATGTGGGTAAGACAGTCCTTTCCCTCGTGTGTTTTGTAAACCATATTGGATGATTGAAACAAAAACATATCGGCTTGGCACCTGTGGCTCAAGCGGCTAAGGCGCCAGCCACATACACCTGAGCTGGCAGGTTCAAATCCACCCCGGGCCCACCAAACAACAATGACGGCTGCAACCAAAAAATAGCCAGGTGTTGTGGCAGGCGCTCGTAGTCCCAGCTACTACTTGGGAGGCAGAGGCAGGAGAATCGCTTGAGCCCAGGAGTTGGAGGTTGCTGTGAGCTGTGATGCGACAGCACTCTACCCAGGGCAACAGCTTGAGGCTCTGTCTCAAAAAAAAAAAAAAAACCCAAAAACATATCAACATCTTGCACTCAAGGAAATGATATTCAAAATTTGGGAAAGTAGAGGGACCCAAAGGGGATAAGGTGTCCACATTTGAAGTGGAGAGGTAGATACCAGTAGGCTGTGATCAAAATCAGAGTAACCACTATGAAACCCAGGCAAAAAAACACACTCAACAACACTGTAAATAAATCAGGATGGAATCCTAAAAATGTTTAAGTAATTACAGGAAAGCAAGAAAAGAGAAGCAAAGGAACAAGAGGAAACAAAATAGAAAACAGGTAACAAAATGGCGGGTATAAACACTACCTTGTCAATAATTACCTTAAATGTAAATAATCTAAATATGCCAATATGAAGACAGGTGACACAATGGATGAAACATCATGACCCAATTATATACCACTGACAAGAAATTCACTTTAAATTCAAGATAGGAATCAAAGCTCTGAGGGTGGAAGGGGCTCACTTCAGGTCACAGGCAGGCACTAGGTTCTAGGTCTCTGCCATCCCCACTGCCAGCCCCAGTCAGAGCCTCCCCCCATTAAACGCTGCTGTCTATCCTCTGGAGGTACGTTTCCCCTTGTGTGTAGCAGTAGGGGCATGGGAAGTGGTCCTTTACCTTTAATGAGAATTGAAATCGGGAGATGTCTCACGTGGACCACCTGGCCATGGCTCCCTCTTGTCACTCTGGAGTATTCCTTTCTAGCAGAATTTTTCTTGCTAGTATCATGTTGCTGTGTTGGATGGCACCCTCCCTCATCCCCTAACTCTGCCCTTGTAATCCCTTAGATCATTTCCCAGGTGACAGTTCCCAGGTGACAGGCTCCAAATGGAAGCAGCCAATCATCCTTCTGACAACTCTGCTGCGTTATCTGATGTTGACACCGTGTCACTTCCATTGCAGGGGAGAGGTGGAACTGCATTTTCTACAATTTCCCACCCTGTGTGGCTGCAGGGTAGGGTCTGCCACCGAGAGAAACTGGAGGTGGAGAAGGAGTTATTTTTAGGAGGAAGTTGCACAGATGTGTGGGCAGCCAGCAGGTGTGTGTGTGTGGGCAGCCAGCAGGTGTGACGGGGGTTCCCGTCAACCTCCAGGTGGGCATTACCTGCCTGAAAATATAGGCAGTGGGCCTAGCAGTGGGGTAGCTTCTTAAGATGCCACAGGCTGAAACAGTCAGCAGGAGCTTTCTGGAGTTTCCTGGGACTCTTACCAGCTGCCAGGTAAGCTCCTGGCTACAGTGCGTCAGGGAGATTGGTGGGGGGAGTGGCTTCTGTGATCTCTGCTCCACAGATCTCCCACTGATCATAAAAGCCCTAATGATATATGATAAAACTTCATTTTGCATCTGGGTCTTCAAGTCTCCTGCACTGTGAAGTTACTACTACCATTCACCAAGTATTTTTATCTTCCTTCTGGACTTAAGGAAGGATTGCCTTGCCATGCAACCTGTGTCAGCCACTAAAAGGCAAGGGCAGGGCGGCACCTGTGGCTCAGTGAGTAGGGCGCCGGCCCCATATGCCGAGGGTGGTGGGTTCAAACCCAGCCCTGGCCAAACTGCAACAACAACAACAACAACAAAATAGCCGGGCGTTGTGGCGGGCGCCTGTAGTCCCAGCTACTCGGGAGGCTGAGGCAAGAGAATCGCTTAAGCCCAGGAGTTGGAGGTTGCTGTGAGCCGTGTGACGCCACGGCACTCTACCCGAGGGCGGTACAGTGAGACTCTGTCTCTACAAAAAAAAGAAAAGGCAAGGGCAAATGATGTCTGGCTCTTCTGTAAGAGCCAGTGCACTGTTCACCTTCCCTTTCCTCTACGTGCTATGATGGAATCTCTGTCATTCTGACCTGTACTGCCACCCCACACTGCACATGGGGCATGTGTAAGAAGTAAACTTGATGCATCGCTGAGATGTAGGGGTTGACTTTGCCTATCCTGACTGCCACAGAAACAAGAAACAAATACAGAGATAGGCCATGACCATCATGTGGACGTTTCCTTTTACTGTGTGGTGGTTATTACAGGGTACAAAGGTGGAGGATCGTTTCAAACTATCGCCTGAATGAGAACACTGAAAGTGAATCTGCACGTCTGCTAAAAACAACAACAAAAAGAAAAACAAATAAGCACAGTTTTTCAGCTGTCTACATTTAGAAGAGTGAAAATTTCAGATTTGTGAACGTCTTTTCTCCGTTCATTAAAAAAGAATTCATTGTGCAACACCTCTGAGTCAGGTGCCAGGATAGGTGTGCAGAATAGAAAATGAATAGTTCCTGTTCTCAAAAAGCTTCTCTTCTTACTCTGCAGATGGTATGAAACCAAGTCAAAGACAATGTGATGAATGATAAGGAATAGTATTCATCTGTTTCCCTGGCATCTACCATGCACCAGCTCTAGGCAAACCATTTTATACATGTTATCTTATTTAATCCCCACCATAGCTTCTTGCACTGGAGGCTATAATCTCAGCATTAAACTTGAGTGAACTGAGGCTCAGAGAAAGCAGGTAACTCAGCTAACATTACCCAGCTGATGAATGGCAGAGCCAGAACTCAAACGCAGATTGTTGTACTCCAAAGCCTGAATTCCTTTCAACCCTTATGATGTGGGGTGTTAGAACAGAAACATGGATGTGGGACCAAAGGAAGCAAGACTGGGCCCACTGCTGTTTTCCTGCAGTTTGGGGAATATCAGCTCAAAGCGCTCTGTCCTGGGACCAGCTGTAAATAGTCTTGGAACAAGAGAAAGCCTCTTCCCTTTAGGATTCCCAGCAGCCCCCAATTGTGTGTTGGGTATTAGAGATCATCACGATCCTCTCCCAGGTCCCAGTGTGTGTAGCAGGGAGAGAGGATATGGAGAGCAGACATTGCCTCAAAACTTTATCTTCCACCAAGCTCTCCCCAGCAGTGTAGATCTGCTTTTAGCTCACTGAAATCCCAAATAAAAGGATGGTAGGGTCACCTTAGTACTTGAGGGATTGTGAAAGGCCCTCAAATTTCAGTAGCCTCACAGCAAATTCCTTGGGAAGCTTCCAGAAGCAAACTTGGAGAGCTGGAGGCCTCTGATGTGTCCTGAGCCAATATGTGTAAGCTGACCGGCTTGCCTGGGGAGGAGCAGCCCTGAGGTGGAGCAGAGAGGGAGGAAACTCTGCCTTCTAGGAGCCGGGACGGCAGCAGGGCCACACCGCTGAGCGAATCTAAGGAGCACCTGGCATGCATTATGCCTTCTAGTGCTCCAGCACAGTCAGTTATTATTATCCTCGTTTTGCTGCCAAGGAAAGCTCACCTGAGACCAGTTAAATGGCCTGTGCTCATAGCCCACACCACTGTGGTTTCCTTTGCCTCCCTGAGATGGCCTCTCAGGTGTGAACTAAGGACCTGCTCAACATGAAGTTGCCATCATCATTCAGGCAGTCTTAGCTGGGCTTCTGGGTCTTCTTTTCCAGTACTATAGGCAATATCTGCCGATGTTTAGGCAAAGAATCAGAAATTATTCTCTATTTCCCCAGAGACAGAGCCACGTGGCTCATGAATTTCCATTATTTGAGTCTGATGGATAAATTAGTGAGTTGTAATGTCTAAGTCTTACATGGCCCAGACAAAGGATGACAGCCTCTAAGATTTATTTCAGGACCAAACAGGGATAAGCTTACACTGTAGAACAATCTGCTTATGGTTAACTTGTAAGCAACTTTCTGAGTCCTTTGCAGTGAAAAGTCAGCCTTTCAGATACTTAGCGCGTGATTCTCCCAGCATCATTCCAATACGGATTTGCTTAGCAATGCTCTCTTAGATGCTTTTATTTTCTGCTTCTTAAGCAGCTGAAAGAGAAAGAGGGTCTCCTTTATCAATCTTAGCAATCTTTCGAGATTTATTTTGGCAGCTTCCTTTATTCAAAGGTTGGCTGTTGATTATAAAACAAGCAAAGCAAAACAATCAAACAAAAAACAAAACTCGGTTTCCTAACAGTCAGTAATTCCCAATCTTCCATCCCAAGAGTAGCTTCCATTTATTTTTCTTGTTTCGATTTACGATTTTTCTATTTTTTACTGTACCCTATGAAAATAAAACATGTTGCGGTTTTAACAAGATGTCCATTTCCAGTACATAATATTGGTGTGAAGTTACACTTTATGTTTATTTGTATTTTTCCCTGGTAATTGTAATATTTCTTATAGCACCATACGGGCTGTGTTTGTCACCTATTGTGTCCCTTGTCTCCGATTGATTTTCTATATCAAAATCAGAAAGCTCTGCACAAACAAACAAAAAAGAACTAGCAAGTTATACAAGTTGTTTTATTCAAAACTATTTTAATTTAGTTAAGTCTCGTTCTTTCCAGATACTCTCATGTGGAATTACAAGAAAGGACTAGACGTCGTATAACTTAACATTTGTGTGCACAGACCAGGCTGAGCTCCTGCAGCAATGATGATTCTTTCGGTTGCAAGAATAGAAAACTCATCTCTGAATGGCATAAGCAACAAAGAAGGCTTACTACCTTATGTCACGGAAGTCCCAAAGTGGGACAACTCCTGGATGGCTAATTCAGCAACTTAATGACATCAAAGCCACCCTCCCTCCCTGCTGTCCTTGGCTCCCCTTGTGGTCATACTATGACTGTTCTTATTTTCAAGATAGCAACACCAATGGAAGAAAGAGGTTGATGCTTTTTCTGTGTCTCTTTCTATGAATGAGGAAACCTCTCCAAGAATGTGCTCACATTCGTGTGCACAATGCAAGGGTATATTTCAAAATAACTAAGAGTAAATTATAAATGTCTTACCACAAAAAAATAAGGAAGGTGATGACAATGTTAATCAGTCTGATGTAAGCATTCCACATTGTATATCAAATCATTACATAGTAGCCCATAAATGTATAAAGTTATGATTTTAATTAAAAATTAATAATAAAAGTATTTTATTGTACATAATAATGTTTTTAAAAAACAGAATGTGCTAAGCAGATGTTCCAGCCATAATTCACCCCCAAGCCTTAAACTCACCATCAACCAGGGGATGGGACTAGCCCATTAGATTGGGTGTGCACCTGGCCACATAAAGGTGATGTCTCATTGAGCTAAACAGGAAGGAAGAGAAGTAGGTGTGAGTGAACACTAAGAAGGGTGTACATATGACCTATTTCACTGAGTCCCCACAATAATTTTATGAAGTAGCTGCTGTTATTCCCATTTTATAAACAGAAAACTGAAGCCTAGGACTATAAAATGCTTTGCCTGATTATCCATACATAGACTATAACAGAACCAGGATACAAGAATGATCTCCCAATGAAGTCAAACTCAACTGGAACCATTTCACATTCCTACTTAGAGGTTACAATGCTTCTCTGTTCTCAATAATTAAGTCAAGATTAGAGTATGAGGCACAGAAACCACGGAGTTCTAACACTAGGAAGAAGGGCCTTTGATGTCTTACCGCTACAGGATTCAAACAAGTGGTTATTGAGCATCCACCCTTTGTGAAGCACCAAACTGGGAGCTTCTGGACCTGCCAAGATGAGTACAATGTGCCCCCCATGCCTGAGGCTCACTAACTAGAAGGCAGAATGAGAAAAGTATATAAATAATAATGCCATATGGCAGAATATACTAAGTGCTGAGAGAGACACACAAAAGCACTAGGAGGGGAAAGAAAGGAAGGAAGGAAGGAAGGAAGGAAGGAAGGAAGGAAGGAAGGAAGGAAGGAAGGAAGGAAGGAAGGAGAAGAGAGAGAAAGAGTGAGAGGAAGAAAGAAACATTAATCATAAGAGGTTATCTTGGAAAAGCTAACATTTCAACAAACAAAGGTGGGCAGAAGGGAGGGAGCCCCATGCAGGAGTTACTGTATGGACAGAACATCAGGAAGTTAAATTTGATTGACATGCAAGAGGTAAATTACCTTGATCTTGAATACCAAGTTGAAGGATTTGTTTTTAATTTATTGGGAATTAAGGAGTAAAAATGAAGGCTTTTGATCAAACGTGACATGATTAAAATAGCCTTTTATGAAGATTATTCTGGTAACAGTATATATAGGAGGATGTTTTGTGTATCTGCTTGGAGGTTTTGGCTGCAAGCAAGAGAAAACCCAAATCAATATTATTTGACCAACAAAGAAATTTATTCTCTCATTTAAATGCTGTCTGGAGAGATGGGCTGTTCCAGGGGTCTTATTTCATCAGCCGCTGTCCATCTTTCTGCCTTACTATTCTTAGACTGTCAGCACTGTGCTCAGTGTAGCTCCCCTTCAGAAAGAGGCTGCCTCGGTTCCCAACTCTGGCAACTGTATACAGTAATAGCCAAAGGAGGAAAAGGCAATCTATCCCTGATGTCTCTCTCAGGATCAAAGGACTCTTTCCCAGGAGCCTTCAGGAGACTATCCCCTAGGTCTCATTGGCCAGAGCTGAGTCACCCCCACCTCCCTCCCTCCTTCCCTCTCTCTGCACTCCCCTTCCCCCACCCCCTACAGTGTACTAGGTCATTAATTGTCCTCATATCAGAAATGAGGACATGGGATTCTTGCTTCTCCATTCTAGTGATGCTTTATGAAGAATAAGGTGTTGCACTTCCATTCAGGTTAATACAAAACATGTAAAGCCACTATCCTTTTTAAAGGCTTAATAGTATTCCATGGTATACATATACCACAACTTGTTAATCCATTCCTGGGTTGGTGGGCATTTAGGCTGTTTCCACATT
The DNA here is from genome assembly GCF_027406575.1 of Nycticebus coucang. Classification (NCBI taxonomy): domain Eukaryota; kingdom Metazoa; phylum Chordata; class Mammalia; order Primates; family Lorisidae; genus Nycticebus; species Nycticebus coucang. Next base: position 95,210,989 of record NC_069783.1, read on the forward strand.
TTGGTGATTGTAAATTGAGCTGCGATAAACAGTCTAGTGCAAGTGTCCTTATGGTAAAAGGATTTTTTTTCTTCTGGGTAGATGCCCAGTAATGGGATTGATTGCAGGATCAAATGGGAGGTCTAGCTTGAGTGCTTTGAGGGGTCTCCATGCAACCATATTCTATTATTTAATGGTCATTGGTGTTGAGCCTAAACCCCGTGGTCTTTTTTCTCAAGAATTCTCCATATTATTTATGCAACTGAGCTTTTCATCTTTAATGGTCTTTACTCTTATCCTCATACAATTTAGTTTGGTTAGTTTTAGTACAACATTCTAGCTGGATCTTTGAACCTTTGATCAACTCTCTCTTGTGCACAGGCACTATATAGGCATTGCAGAGCTGAAGAAGGAGCTTATACTCTAGTGGGGAGGTAGACATGCAAACAAGTAGTTACAAACCTTGAATGGTGTGACATCAAGGAATGTTACTCAACATTTGGACTCCAGATCACCTACCTCAGAACCTTGTTAGCACTTGTTAAAAGCACATGCTCCTGCCCTCTGCAAGACCTGCTAGGAGTGGAATCTGGACACCAGCATTTAAAACAGATTTCTGATTGATTCTTATTCCTATTGGACACCTGATAAGAAAAACATAGAAGGAATAGGGAGGCAGAAAGATGGATGTGAACTTGTGGGACTCTTAAACATTGAGTCCATCCTGCAACCTATGACTCATCTTTCCTGGCCTAGACATGTGCAAAGAAGATAAACTTCCACCACTTCTCTCAAACCTCTGAAGAGAGTGTTCATGAGGCAGTGAAATGCTCCACAACTCCACAGAGACATAAATCAACACTTTCAGGTAGAGTTGGCCAACCAGCCATGACTCCACCTAGCTGTGCTGTGTTTCAAACTATATTTCACCTTTTTTTTTTTTTTTTGTTTAGATTGGAGCAAAAGGAGCCATGGGAAATGTGCCAGATGTCTTGCCAAGAGGAAGATCAATGACATCTATAACTTGTCACAGTTCTTTTTGCCTCCGATACTTTTCTTCTATTAATAGTTGCGTGAGAAATAATTTTCTGTTGAATTTTTTCTGACCCACTGTGGTTGAGTAGTGACTCTGACTAACACTGGAAAACTAATTTCTATGGCCTTCACATTGGAGGTGGGGCTAGAAAGAGAAAAAACTAGTATTTGGGCTAGTGAAATATCTACTATTCTAATTGAAGAGGAATAACATTGCTACTTTCCTAGCCCATCGCCACACATCACCTGGACAGCCACAGCAGCCTCCAGACAGGTCTCTCTCCTTCCACTCTCACCCCTACAGTCAATTTTCCACCCAGCAGTCAGAGAAATAGAAACCAAACCTCTTGAGATGATCTTCAAGGTTTATATGGCCCCTGATCACACCCCAACCTCATTTCTGGCCATTGTCTCCTTCAATCACTGTGCTTTAGCCACAGTAACCTTCTCTCTGCACTTAGATCTCAGAGCCTTTGTACTTACCAGTTGCTGTGCTCAGATGTCCTTGCCTCAGACCTTTGCACTGCTACCTCCTCCTCAGTATTCAAGGTTCAACTCAGCTCTCACGTCCTCAGAGTGACCTTCCCAAAACCCTAGCTAAAACAGTGCCTGGCACAGAGTGGACATGTAATATGTATGCTAAGTGAATGAATGAAGGAAGGAACTAATGAATGAAGTGGAGTCTGAGCACTGATACGTGTCTATTAGAGACATGTGGCAACTGTTTAAAGTTTATTAATAAGATGACTTGCTGACAATGTGCGAGTAGGATGACTATTGCCTTAGTCCATCCCTGCTGCTGGAACAAAATATCTTAGACTGAGTTCATAAACAACAGAACTTTATTTATCACAGTTCTGGAGACTGGGAAGTGCAACATCAAGGAAAACAAACCAGGACTGTCCCAAACAAGCAGAGATAGGTGGTCACCCTAATTACAGATAATCGTAAGTATAATATGTTTTCCTACTAGATGATATATCATGTATTGTACATGATAGGTACACAATAAATGTGATCAATGAATGAGTGGAAGTATTTGCCACCCTCACTGGGAAAACTAGCTTTAGCCACCAGGCCACAGGGCCAGGATAGGGACCTTACATTGAATTGTTGGCCCAGTCAAAGACACACTGTTTGTGCTTCCATTCCAGATTCATGTGGTAGTTTCCATGTGGTTACCACAGTAGTTTCGATGTGGTTACCATTAGTTTCATAAATTTATCATCTCCCACAGCAGATCTCCCCAGAAGTAGACTATTTTCCATGTGTAGCACTTTCCAGTTTATGAAGCCCTACATATATCTTATCTCTTTAAGCCCTTATACCCATCCTAGGTTATGAATGTGGTGTTTTCATCCCTGTACTGCAGATGAGAAAACCAAGGGTCACAGAAGCTAAATGACCTAACTGGAGACACTGGCAGAGCCCTCTCGTACACATCATCATGTGTCTCTCCCAGGCTTTTACTGTAGGAATCTCAGCTCGCTGCCTGAGAGCAGCACCCAAACAAAAGGACAGGAATTGCTTGATAAATACACCAGTGTCCTCATCCCTCTAGTGGACTACTCTGAGGTGTGTCTACATTGCCTTCCAAAGGCCCCAGGAGGACTGAGCCTCAGTGGCTCACAGTGGTAACTACTTATCAAATACTTTGTACTTAATCTAAACAAACAAATAAGCCAGAAAATAAGTAGGTGTGATGTGGAATAATTGGAACACTTGTGCATTGTTTGGGGGAATGTAAAATAGTGTTGCCTCTGTGGGAAACAGTGTGGCAGTTCCTTGAAAAGTTAAACATAGAGCTACCAGGTGATCCAACAACTCTACTTTTGGGTATAGACACAAAGAAATTGAAAACAGGATTTTCAACAATATTTTTACTCTAATATTAATTGCAGCATTATTCACAAGAGCTAAAAGGTAGAAATAACCCAATTCATTTGCCAGATGAATGGTTAAACAAAATGTAGTATAGAATACAATGGCATTGCTATGGTCTGAATGTTTGTGTCAACCCCTCACCCCCTTAATGTGTTGAAATCCTAACCCCCAAAGTGATAGCATCAGGAGGAGGGGCCTTTGCAAGGTAATTAGGTAATTAGCCTGATCCTTTCTAGGCCTTTTGGCTCAGATTAGTGTAGAAGTCCAAGAGAGACCCTCTCCCCATCTGCCACTTGAGGTTATTGTGAAAAGATAGCCTTGTTTGAACCAGGAAGAAGGTTTTCACCAAACATTGATTCTTGGACTTCCCAGCCTCCAGAACTGTGATAAATAAATTTCTGCCATTCCAAAGCTACCCAGTTTATGGTATTTTATAATAGCAGCCCAAGTAGACTTAAAAAAGAATATTATTCAGCCTTGAAAAGGAAGGAAATTCTGCACATGCAACAAGGAATTTGGCATGGATGAACCTTGAAAACATTATGTTAAGTGAAATTAAACACAAATACTGTATGATTCCACTTACGGGAGGTACCTACAGTAGTCAAAATTATAGAGATAGTAGAATGGGGGTAAATAGAGGCTGGAGGAGGGAGATGTGGGGGTATTTAATAGAGTTTTAGTTTGGGACAATGGAAAAGGTATGGAGATGGATAGGGATAAAACTTATACAAAAATGTTTATAAATGTACTTTCATTGAATTAATTGTACACCCCAAAAGGGTTAAAATAGTGAATTCTAGATTATGTACATTTTACCACAATAAAATAATAAGGGGGAAAATGCCCTTGTGCCCTACGTACTGGCTTCTATCCCTAGCCTATCTTATCACACAAATTTGTGCTCTCAAATCCTCGTTTTGGTATCTGCTTTACAACAAAGCCAACCTAAGACAAGGCTGGCAAATGGCAGAGCTAGCATATGAACCTCACCCTTCCAACCCAAGTCTTTGGGCATCAGATTTTTTTGCTCTTTAAGCTTCATGAGCCTATCTCTTACAATAAAGAGCTTGTATCAATAAAACAAGCTCTATCAGCTAGAAGTCAACATTGCCTTGTCAGCACTGTGTCTTTCCAAGTTCACTGGCCAATTGCTAAATAAAATCTCTTGATTGTGTGGGAGAAAATAAAGATGAACATAGGCCATTTTTTTTTTTTTACTATAACTTAGTTTGTGTTACCATTTTACTCCACCTGATTCTTTGCCCTTGGCTACTTTTCCTGAAATATGCAAGAAAAAAAGGGGAGGACTTTCAAAATGCTTTCAGAGAGAGGAATTTTACCCAAATTCTAAATAGACTTTGAAATTCATTTGTTAAATTTATCTTCAAAAATACTTAAATCCTCACCAGGCATCGTGGCTCACACCCATAACCTGACAGGCCAAGGCTGGTGGATTGCTTGAGCTCAGGAGTTCAAGACCAGCCTGAGCAAAAGCAGGACCACATATCTATTAAAAACAGAAAAACCAGCTGGGAATTGTGGTGGGCACCTGTAGTCCCAGCTATTTGGGAAGCTGAAGCAAGGGGATCTCTTGAACCAAAGAGTTTCAGGTTGCTGTGAGCTCTGACACCATGGCACTCTACCCAGGGTGACAGAGTGAGACTGCCTAAAAAAAAAATAAAAAATAAAAATATAAGAGGTTTACATATATATATATATGTTTAAATCTTGAGTATTGTAAATCTAACTTTAGGCATCCTTCAGAGCTAAGAGAGCATGTGTTAGCCTCTCCTTCTGAGGAAGGCATTCCCTATGTGGCCATTTCTAGCCTTTCATTCTCCAAAATACACAGAAACAGGTAAAATCCTGGGGAAAAAATGTCACTCTCTGCAGTCTTCTTGCTGTTGACTGAGAATAGCCATGTACAAGCAAACCTTCTCTCTGATCCTTGCCATCCTCTGTGGTATCACAGTGCCCTGCTTTTGAGCCTTTAAATCAATATTCTTAAAATCCTGGGTATTAGTCATTTAATCATTTCTCTTGGCAAAACAGAAATAAATGGAACAGAAATCATTAGAGCATACAGTGAAGATTAAGTACCTTTCCCCAAAACCTGTCTTATCTGTGTGTTCCTAAGTGCACACAACTGGATTGTTATACAAAATATATTTCTTATGGGTTTTTAGGGAAAAAAATCATTGAATGCTACTGTTTAAAAGTAAACATTTTTGCTCTACCAAGAGGTCTCTTGCGTATTTTCCCTTTGTTCCTGATCCCTTAGCTTTCTTTTTGGGTCGTTGGCTGCACTTTGCTATCATGCCCTTCCTAACAACTAGAGAGTAGTTGGGCTCCAGGGGACCCTTTCTACCTTTCCTGGGCTCTGTTTATTGCCTAAACAATGGGTCATTTGCTCAGTAAAAAAAAAGCCAATCATTTCAGTCATGCATATAAAGAAACAAGTGAACAAGGACAACAAAACCTGGCTCACTGCGTTAGTGTTTCCCTTTTCCCATCATTTGTTTGGCAAAATGTTGAAACAACCACACATCCCTCCTACTGAATAGATGAAATGAAAGGTCAGACAAATTAAATATGCCATCCACAGTTATTCCTGAAATGAGACATTGTTCAGGGGTGTGTCTCATCACTCAGGAAACTTTACAAGTTCATTTGAGGCCAAATTCATATAAAATGTTGAATGAAATGTAAGCACTTAAAAAGCCATAACCCAGAATAACTCAGAAAGCAGGGACAAATTTTGAGGTCCAGCACTTGATGTACTCTTTCTTTATAAAACAAACAAATAAAACAAAAAAACAGGCTTTTAAGAGCTACTCTTTCCTCAAGAGGTCACCTGGCATTTCTTTAACCCATTGTCCATCTCCCCTCACCTCACCCCCTTCGCGGTCCTCCATGGCTCACCTCTTTTCTTCCCTGCTTTAAAACCATCATGTAGTCTGACAGCATCTGCTCCACCCAAAGCAAAATGAAAATGAAGTAACTCCATGCAGTTTTATCAATTTGGGCCTGACTTTAGCTCAGCCTGTGTGTCTCAAATCAAATCAACCAGTTAACAATTGTCCTTTAACTTGGGACATTGGGGTCATAGCCACAGGTAGTACCATTCTCACTTTAAGGGCTAAGGGTGGGTGAGGGGGCAGGGTGTTGTTCCATCATTCTCAAGACTCCACAGCTGCATTTACCATAATATTATAGTCATTGGTCATTGTCACAACATCGCCACTGCTTTTGAACTCCTTGAAGGCAAACATGGCCTTTCACTTGCATGTTCCTGCTGGGTAGAGTCAGAGAGCAGTTCTGCTTGGCAAATGGATATTCTAGTACTCCTTCTCCCAAGAAGACTGAGACCCTCTGCCACAGCCTTTCCCAGCTTCCTTTTCTTTTGCCTCGAACAGCATCCACATCTGTGCCAAAAATGAAAAAAAGAAATGACATTAATACCTTTCCATTTCCTCTTATTTCAGAGGAACAGTATGGACTTTGGAGTCATACAGACCAACGATCAAATCTCAGCTTTGTTATTTATTATCCAGGCCTATGCTTCTCAAACTTCCTTGTTCACAGAATCAGCTGGGGATGGTTAAAGGAGATTCTGATTCAGCAAATCTGCACTGTGGCCCAGGACTCCACACTTCTCACATGCTCCCGTGAGGTGCTGCTGCTGCTGGCCCATGGACCACACTTTGAGTACCAAGTCTCAAGGATCTACCCAATCTTGGTCAGCAGATAAACCGTCTGAAGCCATTCCCTCCACTGGGGAAAAACAGGAGATTATAGAATCAAGTTTGCATTCGGCTCCATATAAGCAGAACTGGACAACATTTGGCTGAAATGAGTAAGGGGCTTATTTTTCTCACTTAAATAGGAGTCCAGGGATGGAGGGGCCATGCCCCCTCCTCCTGCTTTAGTGGTAAACTAGAGCAAATGCAGTGCTGTTTTCGAGGCCACGAGATGCCTGCTCTGTCCCTGGGTATATGCATTGTAGGAAGAAAGGAAAAGAGAAGGGCCAAGGAAAAAAGCTGTGCACCAACTGACTCTATTTTTTTTTTTAAATCAGGATAAATGGTAACTTATTGAAAAGCCCCTACCCTGAAGAGGCTTGTGTACAACACACTGGTCAGATCTGGGACACCCCTGGTAGCTTGGGAGTGTGATAAGGTGAGTATTCTAGGTGGGCACATTGCTACCCTGAGCAAAATTGAGAGGCTGTTAGTAAAGAAGCAGGAAAAGCAGATGTTAGGTCTCCTGCAGCAGTGTCTGGTGCAAGGATCTATTTGGTGCTGTTGTAATGGAGCATGGTGAGCCTTAGTGAGGCACCACACACCCCTGCATAGCACCTGCAGAGTCCTGCCTGCACCCCTCCAGGAATTGCTGCACTTAGAGTTTCTTCTTTCTAGTGTCTTGAAACCTTCTGAATGTGTTGGCTTCTTTCTTTTAGACTTTTCAGCTTACTTGTCTTTCCTAGTCAGAAAAACTTTCTCTTCCGGGCCTCCACCTGAGATTCCCCACCATGTGGTGCCCACCTTGCCGCCCATCACCTTGACAACCACCTGCATTTCATGGAGTTAAGTGCCCATACCTCCCCTAAAATAGCATTTTCAAAAATCAGAAATGTCATCCTAATCACTAATTCCAACAGTGTCGTCTCAAGACCTGTCCCACTGAGCTTCCAGGAGGCACTTTAACATTGTTTCACACTCCTTCTTAAAACACCAGACCTTTGTCTCTGAAGCACTGGGTTGTTGACTTCTCCTTGTTCCTTTCAAAATGCTTCTCCTTGCTTCTCCAGATCTTTCTCTGCCTTTTCCGTAGACATAAGCATTTCCCAGGCTTTCTTCTGGATGCTGATCATCCCAAATGCTCTTTTCGTGATTTCACTCATTCCCATGGTCTAGAGCAGACTTCTGGCCAAATTTTACCCTACTATATTCTCCCCCTTTGCTCCAATTCTAACCCAGGTTTTAAATAAAGTTTTATTGAGACACAGCCACATGTAATTCTTTCCCTATATGTTATGGCTATGACCACTTTTGCACTAACATGGAAGAATTACTGCAGTGACCCTCTGGCCCACAAGCCTGAAATACTTACTGTCTGTCCCCTTATAAAAAAATCTTACCAACTGTCTCAGTACATTTGTGTTGCTATCAAAGAATACCTGAGGTTGGGCAAATTATAAAGAAAAGAGGCTTATTTGGCTCCCAGTTCTGCAGGCTGTACAAGAAGCACCAGCACCTGCTTCTGGTGAGATCTTCCAGCTGCTTCCTCTCATACAGAAACAGAAAGGGAAGCAGAGTATGCAGAGATTACATAGAGAAGAAGCAGGGTGGGGGGGGGAGGGAAGGTGCCAGGCTCTTTTTAACCATTGGTTCCCACTCATTACCATGAGAAGGGCACCAGGCCATTTATAAGAGCTCCCCTGCCATGACCCAAACACCTTCCAGGAGGCTCCTTCTCCACCATTGGGGATCAGATTTCAACATGAGGTTTGGAGGTGTCAAACATCCAATCTATAGCCCAATGCATGCCCTAGACTCTTAACTAACAGTGTCCAAATGCACTTGCTAGCTAGCGTATTTGTTCTCAAGGCCATGAGATGCCTGCTCTGTCTCTGGGCATCTGCATTCTAGGAAGAAAGGAACAAAGAAGGGCCAAGGGAAAAAGCTATACACTAACTGACTTTATTTTTTTAAGTTCACATACTCCACACTTAGATACTCACTTTACTCACATACTTCAGACTCAGATTTCAAGTGCCTGCTAGATAATTCAAGGGGATCTCCACTAGCATTTCAAAACCACGTCTCAAACTATCTTCCTCTTCAAACCTGTTTCTACTCTTATTTGCCCTCTTTCAATCAATGGCCTCATCCATGACCTACTTTTGGAAATACTGAACATTTGCAACCAATGTATTACATCAGGACCATGGAGATATAAAGGGCCTCCAAGTCCAAATTTCAATTGTATCAATCATGGGCACTGAAGTTGCACATTTTTAAAAAATCAATATAATGTTAGCCAAAAAAAGAAAAAAAGAAAAAACCTGCACTTGAATTCTTGAATTCAACTCCTTTTTTACAAAATCTGGCTCTAAATCACAGCCCTGGCATACTTACTATAGCATGGTGCCTCATCTCCATGACAATATAGGTGGTGAAATTCCATAAACATTAGACTTGGTTCTCCACATTGACCTAAAGAGAAATCAATCATTCTGTCAGTTTAACATTTAAATGCTACCTTCATAATTTCTAATTGTGTAAGTAGCTGCAAGACTGAATTATGTATTACTGAAGGAAATATAAAGTCCAACATGTAAACAACACCAGTCAAATCTGTGGTATAATTTAGACTTTTTCAACTTCCCCCTAAGAATAGCCCTCTCAATTTATTACTTCTCTGGTTATTGGAACCGATTGTAAATTATTTGGCCTATTAAATTCTGCAAAAGTATCAGGTGGGCATCTGAGATCTCCCTGGCAATGCTGGGATTGCCTAACGAAAGTTCTTTGAACTTTGCCAGCTATTTAGCAAAAAGGATTCAGCAGACTTTATAAAATTGACATAGACAAAAAGCAGCAGTTTCTTCCCCTTTGATATCTGTCTACTTTTAACCATAAGGAGGACAAAATGTCCAAAACATACAGTGGACAATGTGGTGTCTCATAGTCTAGGTAAAATTTTAATATTGGCTTCTTCATCAACTTCAGCTTGTCAAAAGCCAAGAGTCACTTTAACTTATCTTTGATTTTTAACATTTTTTAAGCATCTCATAATTAATTTTATCTGTAATCTTGCCTGAACCAAAAGAAGCCCAGATATTTGGTTAAACATTATTCTAGGTGTGTCTGTAAGAATGTTTTTGGATGAGATTGACATTTGAATCAGTACACTGAGTAAAACATATCTCTCTCTCTCTCTAATGTGGGTGGCTCCCGTTCAATCAGTTGAAGGCCTGAATGACTGAAGAAGCTGACCCTCCTGCTAATAAGATGAAATGCCTCTCTATCTGACTTCATCAAGCTATGATCTCAGCCTTCCTCTACCTTCAGACTCAAACTCAGACTGAAACTTAATACCATTGGCTCTCCTAGTTCTCAGGTATTCGGACTCAGACTAAAACCATATCTTTGGTTCTCCTGGGTTTCTAGCTTGCTGATTTCATATCCTTGAACTTCTCAGCCTACATTCTCATATGAGCCAATGCCTTCTAATACATATATTAATATATCAAATATAATAAAATACATACACATGCACATATCAGGGGACTTCAATAAATTACTGAAAATGCATATAGAAAACTATGAATGGATTTTCAACTTTTGTGCACCAAAATAAACTCATGCTAACTTGTTATAATGTAGCTGAATAGGATCTACTATAAGGTATCATGAAGGAAAAGACATCAGTTTGACCCCCTATCAGAGCTACATGAATTCAGCAAAAATTAAAGCAAGAAAAAATATCAAATGTGTGATGAAGCTTGGTTGGAATGATGGTAAAATAATTGATGTTTTATAGTAAGTTTAAGGGGACAATTTTCCAATGAAATCAGTAGTTTACAAATGGATAACTCATTTTAAGAAAGGATGAGATGATGTCGAAGATGAAGCCCACAGTAGTAAAAACATCCACATCAATTAGTGAAGAGAAAATTCATTTTGTTCACACCCTAATTGAAGAGGACAGGTAAGCAACAGCAGAAATGATAGTCAACATGCTAGACATCTCAATTGGTTCAACTTACACAATTTTGACTGAAACATTAAAGTTGAGCAAACTTCCCATTTGATAGGTGCCAAACCATTGCACCCAGATCAACTGCAGAAAAAAGCGGAGCTTTCAATGGAGATTTTAAATAAGCAATATCAAGATCCTGAAGCATTATTCAAAAAAAGTGTAAGAAGAGATGAAACATGAGTTTATCAGTACAATCCTGAAGACAAAGAACAATAAAGCAATGGCTACCAAGAAGTGACAGTCATCCAGCCCAAGCAAAAGCAGACTGACTGGTCAAGAGCAAAGGTCATGGCAACTGTATGTTGGGATGCTCAAGACACTTGGTTGGCTTTTTGGAGGGCCAAGGAACAATAACATCTCTTTATTATAAGAGTGTTTTGAAAATGTTGATCATTTAGCAGAAAAGTACCCAGGAAAACTTTACCAGAGAGTCCCTCTCTGACATGTCAATGCTGCTCATTCTTCTCAGCAAACAAGGGCAATTTTGTGACAGTTTCAATGGAAAATCACTAGACATGCACTTTATAGTCTTGACTTGGCTCCCTCTTACTTCCTTTTGTTTCCTAATCTTGAAAAAAATGTGCAAAGGGGCACCCATTTTTCTTTAGTTAATAATGTGGAAAAAACTCCATTGATATGGTTGAATTCCCAGGGTTTCCAGTTCTTTAGAAATGGGCTGAATAGTTGGCATTATCATTTACAAAAGGTCTTGACCTTGATGGAGTTTATTTTGAGAAATAAAGTTTATACTTTTTATTTTTATCTTTTAATTCCATTTTTCACAAACTTTTAAAAGTCCCCTTGTATGTGTATGTGTATGTGTGTGTATTCTGTTGATTTTACTTATCTGGAGAAGTCATAAGAATATAAAGCATAAGAAGTATGAAGGCATACACTTCAAATGGTATTGCGCACACACACAGCTAGACCCAGGACCCCAAGGATTAAGTGAGTAGCTGACTTGGTTTTATATCTTATTCCAATCCAATCAATTCAAGTTAAAGGAAAGTCTACTAAGAGAAAAAATAATGATACAGAATATGCAAAATAAACTTTCACAAAACCAAGCAGAATCATTGCTGATGCAATTACTACTTTATGTAATGTTCTTATAAAGTAAAATTGAAAATATATAAAATGTCTATGAATTCATTGAAAGTTATCACAGAAATGCAAAGTTTTAAGTGACCTTTTTGTTCCTTTTATTTTTAACAATACCATTACTTTCCCTGAACAGAACATTTTTTAAAAAATTAAAGCTAATCTAACATCATTTACGAGAAGCCAGGATGAAGCAACCATTATCAGAGTCAGTACCAAGGACACAAGCTCAAGCGGATGAATGAAAAAAGGAAGTTTAAAAATCTTACTGATGGCTTTGTCAGTGCCAAATCATAGCAAAGGCCATTTCCCCCCAAATATTTAAATTTATATCATTTATTTTAGTATATCATGTTTTGCTTTTGATGTTATATCTCAAACTCTTCATGCACAAAATATATTTCATCAAATAGAATGCTGTTTGGTATTAATAAAGATGTGTCATTTGGACAAGAACCTGCTCTTGGCCCCTTTTACTGGCTGGCCCCTGCCAAGCATCTCCTCAAGCTAAAAGTCCTTGACACCTTCCAGTCACTGTCCCCTACCCAGAACTGCCTCCATCCTGTGTCACCTCCCCCTAGCATCTCACCCAGCTCACTCTTCTGAGGCCTCTGTGCCCTGCACTCCAGCCAGTGGCCTCCCTCCCTCCATGTGACGAGGTCATTTCTTGTCACATGACCTTGACACAGTCACATCTCTCCATCCCTCATAGGTTGAGCAACAATAATAGCTTCTTTGCACGGCTTTCATGGAAATTAAATGAGGTAGCAGGTGAAGGTACCAAGGACGCCCTGCTTGCCTGGCACATAATGGAGCCTTAATAAGTGTTGTCTTTTTTCCCTTCCATATTTCTCACCTGAACAATTGCAGTCTCATCCTAATAGGTTTTCATGCATTCAGCAACTTGTCCCCCACCCCATCCCCAAACTACCCTCCTCTCAGCAGCTTCCATGGTCTGGCAAAATACAGAGCTGTTTATAATATTCTCCTTTCAAAAGACTGGTGCATCCACATGGCATGCACAGTAAAGTCCACGCTCCTGAGCCCAGAGGATGAGGAATAGCTGTTCTTCTGGGCAAGCAGCCTTGCTCTCTCCATGCTATCTGCAAACTTACCCGTTGGCTCCAGGCTGGGCTTCTCTATTTCCCCACCTTCAGCCTCTGCTTTTGAGCCTTCCTCACCTGCAATGCCCAGCCTCTCTCCACGGCAGGCCGTCTCTCCCTCCTAATCCAGTGTGAATAAACCACTCCTGGGTCATCACCTTGTGCATGTTGGTTGTGGGATACCCACCCTGTCACTCCATGAGAGTAATCACAAGTAGTTCCTCCCCTACTCTACTGCAAGCCCATGTCAAGAATAAGACTGTGCTTCCTACATCTCTGCTTTCAAGTCACTAATGACTAACATTGAAACCCTGAGGGAAAGGAAATCCTTGCTAAAGATGGGAAGGAAGGTCCAAGAGAGAGAACGACCCTGGAAATCCTACAAGAACAAACACAGATGTCTAATTCCTTAACAGGTCAGGGGAAAAACGGGGTTGAGATGAAGTTCCACGTGAGCTCCATCAGTGTATCAGTCCCATGTAGTTATATTGCGGTGAGTCCTATCCTCGTGGCAGGATTAGTGCTGCCTTCTGTTGTCCCCAGCATAGAAATGTTTGGGTGTTCTCACCCCTCATCAAAAGCTCCTCCATGCGGACTCAAGGCCACAGGCCCTCAAGGATGTCCCTGCTTTCCCCAGGCTACCCTAGAGGCCCCTGCGTGTTTGTTGTAGGAAGCATCTTGGGTGAGACCCACACATGAGTGCTCAGGCAGGAGCTTGATTTAGAACGTGGTCATTCTTCACTGACTCCACCCCAGGAATGGAAAGCCAACCAAGACCTTTGGGGGAAGAGGGGAGATTGTTGTCTAGTACAACTAGCTGTCCTGTTCTCAGAAAGTCTGCCTGCCCTGTTGTTTTTATTGAACTGATTTCCACTGGTGACAAAGTGTATTCTATCCTCCTATTTTAAAGAAATGAAAGAGAGTTGTAGACTCTTGAGAAATGTCCTACAGAGACCATGTAAAAAAGCAGTTCATTCCAATACTTTGATTTTGTCTTTTAATCCGTCAGATTCCTGGGTGTTTGCTATTTGTCAGATACGAGTGCTGGACGCTGGAGATGCTGAAGTAAATAGGACATAGCACAGCCTCGAGGCTCCTCCCTCCTGGAAGTCTCACAAAGGGGCTAAGGAGCCCCTGCCTGGTTTGTAAAGTTGAATCCATGGCATGATCGAGCAGAGCAAGTGATTCATAACACTTGTGGACTGAGCAAGTATAGACCAATGGTCCTTGGATATGGTTTCTCATCAGTTACAGAAGGGAGAAGTGAACATATAAGTGCCTGTTATGTGGCAAGTTCTGTACAATCTCCTCTGTCTACAGTGTAGGCTGAATAAAAGCCTGAGCTTTGGCAGAGGAGGATCACTATTCAACACATGGGTCTTAATATTCAGATTTCTGCACACAGGGGCTACTGTATCTTTGTTATAGGAGTCTGTAGACTTCATCTCCGAGGAGCTCATATTTGCATTTGAATAATTATTTGTAGTTTCAGTGCACTTTAAAATCTGGCCTATCTTTATTCCACCTGACACAGCTATGGGCAATATGTTTTGATTCCCAGTTTGTAGCTACAGAAACTAAAGCTCAAGAAGTTGGAGTTGATCGTGAGCAGCACGCCAGGCCCTGAAGCCTAGATGCCCTGCCTCTGTTATCAGTAAAGGTTGCTTCCTGAATTCCCCAAGGAGCCTCGGGGCTCATGAGTGGGTAGAAGTTCTTCCTCTCTCTTCTGGGCTCCAAATTGCTTGCCAGATTGCTACAGCATAGGTGTTCTCTCTATTCTTTTTAAAGTTTGAAAGCAATACATTGAAAGATAAACAAAATGAGCCCTTGAGATGGCATAGCAAATCCCCTCTCCAGTACTAGTCAATGGGTGTCAGCATCCAGAGGAGAATGGAAGGAAGAGTTAAAACACTTAAGTACTAACCAAAGCTCTAACACTGGGTTCCTTTAGGAGAGAGAACTCCAAAAGGGGCTGAAGTTTGCGTCCAGCACCTCCTACTAGGTGCTTATCAGCTTATCACCATGAAATAAAAGTTGAACTCAGTAACAACAGGAATCTGCATACTCATACAAAAACATGGAAGTTAAATAACCTTATGCTGAATGATAGCTGGGTCAGAGATGAGATTAAGAAGGAAATTGCCAAATTTTTGGAACAAAACAACAATGAAGACACAAATTATCAGAACCTCTCGGATACCGGAAAGGCAGTCCTACGAGGGAAATTTATAGCAATGCAAGCCTTCCTCAAGAGAACGGAGAAAAAAGTGAACAACTTAATGGGACATCTCAAGCAACTGGAAAAGGAAGAACATTCCAACCCCAAACCCAGTAGAAAAAAAGAAATAACCAAAATTAGAGCAGAATTAAATGAAATTGAAAAGAAAAGAATTACACAACAGATCAATAAATCAAAATCTGGTTTTTTTGAAAAGGTCAATAAAATAGATAAACCTTTGGGAACATTTCTACACTGCTGGTGAGAATGCAAATTAATACATTCCTTTTGGAAAGATGTTTGAAGAACACTTAGAGATCTAAAAATAGATCTGCCATTCAATCCTATAATTCCTCTACTAGGTATATACCCAGAAGACAAAAAAATCACATTATAACAAAGATATTTGTACCAGAATGTTTATTGCAGCCCAATTCATAATTGCTAAGTCATGGAAAAAGCCCAAGTACCCATCGATCCACGAATGGATTAATAAATTGTGGTATATGTACACCATGGAATATTATGCAGCCTTAAAGAAAGATGGAGACTTTATCTCTTTCATGTTTACATGGATGGAGCTGGAAATATTCTTTTTAGTAAAGTATCTCAAGAATGGAAGAAAAAGTATCCAATGTACTCAGCCCTACTATAAAAGTAATTTATGGCTTTCACATGAAAGCTATACCCCAGTTATAACCTAAGAATAGGGGGAAGGGGGAGAGTGAGGGGAGGGAGGGGGGAGGATGGGCAGAGGGAGGGTAATTGGTGGGATTACACCTGCGGTGCATCTTACAAGGGTATATGTGAAACTTAGTAAATGCAGAATGTAAATGTCTTAACACAATAACTAAGAAAATGCCTGGAAGGCTATGTTAACCAGTTTGATGAAAATGTATCAAACAGTCTACAAAACCAGTGTATGGTGCCCCATGATCACATTAATTTACACAGCTATGATTTAATAATAAAAAAAGTAAAACACTTAAGTACTAACCAAAGCTCTAACACTGGGTTCCTTTAAGAGAGAGAACCCATGATCATATTAATGTACACACCTATGATTTAATAAAAATTAAAAAAAAGAAAAAAATAAATAAATAAAATAAAACCATCCCTGTGGAAAAGCTGAAAAAAAAAAAAAGAGAGAGAACTCCAAAAAGGGCTGAAGTTTGGGCCCAGCACCTCCTACTAGGTGCTTATCAGCTTATCCTCCAGGCTACCTACTAGGGACAATTTAAGCAGCTTTCCTAACCAGCCACAAGTGAAGATGTGGCTTCTTGTCCCCTCCTTCTGTGACAGCAATCTATTCTTTGGCTTCTTACCTCACCCAAAATTTAATATGCTGCTCCAGAGGAATAGAGGACCCTGCAGCCCTCCTATCCCAACCCCAGCATGGCCACTCAAGATCAGATACACTAGAGTTAGCTGCCCAGCCAGCTAAAATTGGCTGACCCTCACACATAAACTGGGACACTTCCCTGGAAGTGGAAAACAACTTCATCAGAGAGAAATAACAAGGAAACACCAGACTTGTCCTTATGTCTCAGGCCTTCATCAGAGGAGAGAGAGTAAGCAGTGATGAGCATCTCCCCTCAGCAGCTTTTTGGCCAGCCCCCTGATGAGTCACTTGGATTTTCCATGCATACAAATAAGAAGCCTGTTCAATGGGCCGGTCACTTCAATAGGCTTTTCCATTCACAGAGTTTCCTTTCTTCCCCACCCCCCCATCTGGCACAAATGTTTTTTTTTTTTTTTTTATTGTTGGGGATTCATTGAGGGTACAATAAGCCAGTTACACTGATAACAATTGTTAGGTAAAGTCCCTCTTGCAATCATGTCTTGCCCCCATAAAGTGTGACACACACTAAGGCACAAATGTTTTAATAAAGGAGCATTCAGTTTGAGTATACTCGCTTCTGGATCTTAGATAACAAACATAATACCGTATATACATTTTAAAACAAAACATGCCACACATAACCACTACTTTTAGACATATAGTCAGTCCACCTGCATCTGGTTGTTAATTGCTCCATCCTTCTTCAACCCCAATATGATACACTTTCACCAAAATAAAGTGTCAGGTACCCGGTCCATTAGATTATATTTCTCTACACACATTAAGAACATGAAGGCTACTTGGAACAGTTTCTAGCATATTGAGGTGCTCACAACTTCTTTCTTTAAATAAAACGTTTTCTGTTGTAAATGCAGAAGATTAGCAAAGATTAGTGATTTGCTTCAAGTTATGTAAACTGTATCTAGAGGATAAATCTATGGCCTCTGAGGCCACCACTCTCTGCAGCTGACCAAGTATCCATCTCCTATTATGGAAGTCCTTGGTATCTGTACTAACATAACAACCAATATTGCATATTAGTGTAAGGTCATTAAGAAACTATGCCTTTCACACCACTGAGACACTCCCAGACCATAAACCAAATGAATTCTCTGCTAAATCCCTGACAAAGCCCATCTTCAGAAAATGTCCTTTTGTATTTATCTCTTCCAAATCACTTGAATTAATTAACCTGCAATTGTCCTCAAAGCTGCGTGAAGGAGGAAAGTTTCTAAGAATTGAATTTCTTCTAAGAACATGAGCTCCTTTGCTGATTCAATTTGCCAAAAACACGGCAAGGGAGTGTTTTCTCTACAATTTCCCAAGATTTATCACGGGGCTACTAATTTATTCTCTGTTAAATTGGGTGTCTCCAACCTGAGAAAGTTGTTAGAAAATGAAGAGAAGAGAGAAGCATGCCATCACAGTTTGCTTGAACTGATGAAAACTTGTAACAAAGTCCTCCAGAATTTCAGAAATTCCAACAATCAAACAATGGAGATGGAGCATGAGATGATAGTGCTACCAACAGAGTGGTTTTGCCCTTTTCAGGGACACTCAATCGACAAGCTCACTCCACCTTACTACACTCTCACCAGGCAAACAAGGAGTAAGGGTCACTAATTCACATGTAAAGAGCACACGAGGAAAAGGTAAGGTCCTGGCTAAATCAACACCAGGTCTCATCGTTGACGTTCTTATAAGAACAGAGCTTTAGCTCAAGGCCCCTCCATAATGGAAAATGTTTAAGAGTGGGAGCTTGGGAGCCAGACTGGGAGGGTTCAAGTTTCAGCTCCACCACTTACTAAGTTTTGCCACTTCTCTGTGCCTCAGTTTCCTCCAGGGAAAAATGAGGAGAATAAATGTGTCCTCTCATAGGATTGTTGTGGAAAGTCCATGAGTTAATATATGCAAAACTATTTATTAAATTGGTGCTGGTAAATCGTGTATGTGTTTGCAAGCACGCTAGGCATAAGGTAATAGAACCAAAGATAATCAAGCATTTCTAACAGGGAGTACTCTGAGGACCCCTTTAATGAATACATCAGAGAGAGGTCATTTTTTTTTGTTGTTTTTTTATTTTATTTTATTTTTTTATTGTTAAATCATAGCTATGTACATTAGTGCAATCAAGGGGTACAATGTGCTGGTTTCATACACAATCTGAAATAATCTATGTCAAACTGTTCAACGTAGCCTTCATGGCATTTTTTTAGTTATTGTATGTAGACATTTGTATTTTGCATTTAGTAAGTTTCGCCTGTACCCATTCTATGATGCACCATAGGTAAGAGAGAGGTCATTTTTAATATGCAGACACAACACTACTATAATGTAGTGGTTTTGCTGTTGTTTTTTAAATGTTTAAAAACAACTTGATTTGATTTTTAAAGTAGGCTAATTGCTGAACTGGCTTGGGTGCGAATTTACTTTGTAGACTCCTTCTCTTTATAGGAAGTATAATAAATCATCATTTCAAGGTTTAAATCATCTGGGTCTGAATACCAAATTTTTTTTAAGTTCCTATTTTACCCGATTTGCAGTGAGGAAGATTTCCAAACCAGGCATGAGATAGCTGTACCCCCCAGAAATTGCTATTAAATCTGGGGTCTTTGAAAAAGACACCAGTCGTTGATTTTATTTGTGTTAGAACAATAATATTCCTACTATAGAAAATGTGGGAAATTCAGAAAAGTAAGTAATAGAAAAAAAGAGAAAAGAAACTGTAATACCAGCTTCCAAAACAATTACCAAAAACAAAATAAGTACTGTTTCCTTCCAGCCCCTTTTCCATGCGTAGAATTTATAGCTTTTGTTATTTTTACATAGCAAGAGTTATTTTATTTTATTTATTAAAATTTTTTTTTGTAGAGACAGAGTCTCACTTTATCGCCCTTCGTAGAGTGCCATGGCCTCACACAGCTCACAGCAATCTCCAACTCCTGGGCTTAGGTGATTCTCTTGCCTCACCCTCCTGAGTAGCTGGGACTACAAGCACCTGCCATAACGCCTGGCTATATTTTTGTTGCAGTTTGGCCAGGACAGAGTTTGAACCTCCACCCTTGATATATGGGGCTGGCGCCCTACCCACTGAGCCACAGGTGCCGCCCAGCAAGAGTTATTTTAAATATAAAATTGTCATCCTTTAACCTTAGAGAATAAACATTTTTGTGTGTCATGCCTCAAGTCTTGTCTTATAACGAGGGTTTGGTGATGTCTGTTCTATTCCTGTACCAAGACTTCATCTTTCCAGTTGTCCTTGAAGTGTGTGTGGGAGGGGGTGGGAGTAGGAACATGCAGGTGCAGGTACAATAAAGCTAGAATAGTAAATATTTTTAAAGAGCTCCTGGCACTATAATACTGGGATGGTGAATTTTATGTGTCAGCTTGATTGGGCTAAGAGATGCCCAAGTAACTGGTAAAACATTTCTGGATGTGTCTGTGAAGTATCTCTGGAAGGGATTAGCATTTGAATCAAGAGAATAAATTAATTAGATCTCCCTCAATAACTTGGGAAGGCATCATCAAATCTTTTCATGGCCTAGATAGAATAAGGTTGAATTCTCTTCCTTAAGTTGAGACATCTGTCTTTTCCTGCCCTCACACATTGGAGCTCCTAGTTCTTGGGCCTTCAGACTCAGGCTGAATTATGTTAGTGGCTTTTCTGATTCTCCAGCTTGTAGATGGCAGGTCATGGGACTTCCCTGCCTCTTTAATTGTGTGAGCTGATTACCCTAATCATCAATCATTTCTTGTGTGAGTGTGTGTGTGTTGCTATGGAGAACCCTGACTAACACAAATATGTTCATTAACATCTCAATATATGAGTTAAATTCTGCATCCTAAATGCTGTTTCAACCTACCATGGCAATACTAATGTCCCAAGTGGCCAGTCCTGGTGGATGATGGTACTGATCAACTCCTGCCATTTTCTCTTCATTCTTGAGGCTGGAAGTCTAACATCGAGATGCTGGCTTCATTCTCATTTTAACTTACTTACCACTGTAAAGACCCTGTCTCTAAAAACAGTCAAATTCTGAGGCACTGAGGCTTGGAAATTTACCACATGAATTTAGGGGAGACAATTCAGCCCATAACAAGGATTTATTAGGCCATGCTGTTGCACCCATGAGTTTGTTCATTTTTCACTGTGACAGAAAGGTTTTTAATGATGTCAACTGCAGACCCAGAACAGCTAAGAGCTGAGACTGTGTCTTCAGTCACTCTTCACTAAGTCCGCAGATCTTACCTGCGGACAGGTCTGTGCCTATAGGCAACAAAAAAGAAGCAGAGGACTGAGGGAATTAAGCACACAGACCAAACACACTTCCACTATCCACTTAGGCCTACAAACACTAGAAGAAGAGGGAGGCAAATGCTCTTGGCTTATTTTCTAATTCATCTCCTAACTCTATTCTCAGGTACGAAGATGAGCAGTGCCTCATTTGTCCAGAGTTGGTGTGAACTACACATGCTATTCGTTTTTGTAGTCTAAGAGAATTTTTTTCCTTCTCTTTGTGTGTTGCCTTAAGAGGCATTATCTTATATGAGTTCGGTTATTACACAAAGAAAGAAGGAAACAAAGAAAAGGAAACCCAGAAGAGTGTCTTCTATAGGTGTTTTTCCTACTCTTACAGCTCTTAAAAGCATAAATATGGGGTTCACACCCATCATTTCATTTAATCCTCTCAATAACTCAGTTGGAAAGGTGCTATCATCAACATTTAGACTAGAGGAACCAAAAGGCTCAAAAATGTGAAGGAATTTGAAAAAATCACGTTGTTATTAGTGTTAGAATCAGCCCAATGCCATACTCACCTCTGTCCTTGGCTCTTCCCCAATAATAAAGATCCACATGTTGGGCTCCCATACGGGTTCTGCCATGAGCAGTGGGGAATTGAGACAGAACCTTAAAACAAAGGGTGAGAAAGCTAGACACCTCATCAAACTAATGAACTAATGTGTTATTCTAAGCACATTACTTTCCTGTTAACCTGGGTCCTCATTTGAAAGTGGGTGCATCTTTAAGGTCTCATTAGTTATATAAAGTTCTATGATGGGCATAAAGGAAGTTCATATACTGCTTGGATGGCAGCACCCTGAACTAAGCTTTGGCAGCACTCTGCAATATTCACAATTAATTTCTAATAGGTGTGTAGGCCTTTGCCACCACCACATTTACCTTATCCATACATCAGCTCCAGTGAGAGATGTATCAAAGATAAGCTTTGGTTATTTTACACGTTTGCCTTCATTCTTCTGGATCTTTATGAGGGAGCTTTATGTAAGCTATGGATAGAACTTCATGTTCTTAGCATTTGCTCTACCATTAATTTAACAAGTATTTGTTGAGCACTTGCTACATGTTCATACTGGATCAGGAAAAGAAGGTAAAACAGTGCATTAGAAATGATTGTAATCTCAACAAACCTCCCCATTTAGTGGGGGAAACAGTTATGTAATATAAAAAAGTAATAATACAGAGGCTGGTCTTCTAGAATTGTAGATAGAGGATCTCTGTAAATCTGCAAGTCTATAAAAGCAACTGAAATAGTGGCAAAAGTTGTCAAAGTCTACTATTTTAGAACTTTAACAGTAACCAAAGGCTCACAACAATTCAAGAAGCATTTTTTGTAGAAAAAAACACCAGTGAATGTTGATAAGAACAGCACAATTTGTTTCTGACCTACTTCATTCTTTCCTCCCCAGCTCCTTCTAGCCTTGAAAACCATCCTCATACCACACTATAAATATTTATCAGTAATTGTGTTAAGTGCAAAATTCTTCTTTTAAATGGAAGATTAGTAGAATGAATAAAACAGCAAGTTCTAACTCTATGATTTTGTAGAAAAGATGCACGTTAGATTCAAAGACACAAATAGGTTGAAGTAAAAGAATAGAAAACATGCAAACAGTAAAAAAGAAAGCTGAGAAAGATAGCGTGGCAATACTAATACCAAACAAAAATAGAGCTTAAGATAATTATTAGAGACAGAAAGGAAAATGTAATAATAAAGAGTCAATTTGTGAGGAAGATTATAAAAAGTTGTAAACATATATGCACCTGACAATAGAGCCCAAAAATACAAAAGCAAAAAAAAAAAAAAAAAAAAACAGCTGACAGAATTGAAGAGAGAAATAATAGACAAGTGAACAATAATAGCTGAGAAATTTCTTTCTTTCAATAATAAATGCAACCACCTGATAAAAATTATCAAGAAATAGAAGACATGAAGAGCATGGTAGAGTTTCTAGACCTCAAAAGACATCTATAGAGAACATTCAAAGCCTATTGGGAACATTCTTCAAGACAGACAATATGCCATAAAACAATCCTCAATAAATGTACAAGGATTGAAATCACACAAAATATGTTCTCTCACCATAATGAAATTAAAGTATAAATAAATAAATAACTGGAGGAAATTTGGTAAATTCACAAAAAATTTGGAAATTAAACCACACACTCCTACATACACCATATACACAAGAAATGAAAACATATGTCCATACAAAAATTATATGTGAATGTTTATAGCAATATTATTTATAATAGCCAAAAGGTGGAAACAACCCAAATGTTCTTCCGAAAAATGGATAAATAAAAAGTGTTATATCCATGCCATGTTACTCAACAATAAAGAAGAATGCAATACTAATACATGCTACAAAACATACAACTGTTGAAAACATTATACTAAGTTAAAGAAGCCAGACAGAAAAGACCACATATTGAATGACTCTTTTTAGAATAAGCAGTTCTACAGAGACAGAAAAGAGATTAGTGACTACCTAGGGCTGGGGGAGAGGGAGGATGGAGGGTGATTGCTAATGGGAATGACTTTTATTTTTTTTTTTTTGGTGTGATAAAAATGTTCTAAAATTAGACTACAGCAATGACTACACAATTCTGAATATAACTGCTCATCAACTTATGATAGGATTCTGTCCTGATAAACCCATCATTAGTCGAAAATATCATAAGTCAAAAAATGCGTTTAGTATGCCTAACCTACTAAACACCATCGCTTAACCTGGCCAACCTTAAATGTGCTCAAAACACTTCCATTAGCCTACAATTGGGCAAAGTCACCTAACACAAAGCCTACTGAAGTATTGAATAGCTCATGAAATTTATTGAATACTGTAAGAGAAAAACAGAATGGTGGTATGGGTACTCAAGGCTGTACACTTTAAATGGGTGAATTTATGATATGTAAATTATATTTCAATAAAGTGTTTTTAAAATGAAAAAAAGAAAGAGCCACCAAGCTCTGTGTTGGGAAAGAGAAGATGAGGCCAAGCTAGAGACATTTGTGTTTTCTTCTCAAATTTTCCTTGGGTCAGTCCTTTCCACAATTCTATGTCAACTATGTCTCTATCCTCGGATCCACAGTCCCAGCATGATAAGTGCTATGGAGACAGGAGTAAACAACACATCTTGGAGGAAAAGGGAAGAAGTAGCTGACATTGGAGATGGGGCGATTTAAGGAGTGCCTTGACCTAAAAGGCATAGAACAGCAGACAGACCTTTCTACACAAGGAAAAAGGCCATTCGGAGGAAGGAAAGCCACCAGGGGTGAAGCAAATTGAGGGGGCTAGAAGGGTGGGTACTTGACCAAGAGATGGGTGGAGAGGGAAGGAACCCCAAAGGCCTCCCAAGATGGGCTAAAGATGCTGGATTTTATCCTGGTCAGAGAGAAGCCAACAATAGCTGTTCACAAGAGCACCAGATCTAGTTTTCGAAAGCTCATCCTGGCATCAGAGGAGATGATGAACTGGAAGGGTGGAAGGTAGAGAGGCAGGAATAAGCCAAATGTGCAGGGAGCCAGATCCAACAGCCTGGGAGAGAGAAAGTGGCTGGTATGTTCTAATTAGAAGTCAGCATTAGGAAAAAAGTCATCCTTTTTGCATAGGTATTCATCTATAACCTAAAAGACTGTGTTTTTGACACTCAAAAGGTGGTATTCAATTCTACTAACCAAAGAGGGCATCGCTTCCCTGATAAAAAAAGATCTGAGAGAGGAAACCATAGTAAGAACATAATACAAGAAAATGTACTTCCAACTCCCCTGAGTCTTTATTTCATTGGATACATTTAAGAGCTCTATCATTAAAATGAGTTTAAATTCTGTAATGGGAAGAAATGTCATTTTCATCACTACTTTAATAGAAAGGCCTATCTTAGAGGTAGGGTGATACTTTGACAAATGGATAAAGGAGGCTTGGTGTTCTAACTTTGTAGGGGGCTGGGAATGAGAAGGAGCTGTGTGTGAATTTTTGTAGGTCCCATCGCTCAAGAAGACCCCAGTCTGTTCCTGCTTCCTGCTTCCTGCTTCACTCCAGTGTTCAACCACTTAATTTCTAAAGGCCTCCATTGTCCCAAATGCTAAATAGATCATTGGATGCTTGTCATACATATTAAACATTGTAAGAATTAATACACATACATCAGTCAAAATAATAAGAGTGTTGGGGAAATGTTAGCAGACTATTACCATACTTTATCCATAGTCAGACTCTGAGCGAAACCATAAAATTCACCAAAGGGACTGTATGGAAATTGATGGAAGGATTGTAACTGCAGTAACCATGGAAATAGAATTCTGAATGCTTTGAAAGAGAAGAAATCAGTTGTCAGAAAAGTACTGCTAAACAAATCTACGCATTCTGCACAGGTAAGGTGGAAGAATCCTGGAAGCCAAAGCATTAAGAACAATAATTCCCCCATAAGAATCCCTCCTTCACACCTGTAATCCTAGCACTCTGGGAGGCCAAGGCGGTGGATTGCCTGAGCTTCAGCAAGACCCCATCTCTAAAAATAGCCAGGCATTGTGGTGGGTGCCTATAGTCCCAGCTACTTGGGAGGCTGAGGCAAGGAGATCATTTGAGCCCAAGAGTTTGAGGTTGCGGTGAGCTATGACACCAGGGCACTCTACCAAGAGTGGCAAAGTGAGACGCTGTCCAAAAAAAAAAAAGAGAATCCCCCTCAGGAGGAATGGCTCATCCATCATACCAGCATTCTGATTTGTCATGATCAGAAAGAGACATCTGCATGATCTCACAAAACAGAGTTGTGAGTCATGTTCCACATAATGATGTTTTGGCCAATGGCAACCTGATATAGGATGGTGGTCCCAGAAGACTACAATGGAGTGGTATAATCAGAGTTCACTGTGCAGTTGTACCATTTTTTATCTTTCATACAGTATTTTTACTGTACCTATTCTATGTTTAGATATGTTTAAATACATAAATACAGTCACGTGTTGCTTAACAACTGGGACGCATCCTGAGAAACATGTCATTAAGCAATTCGATGACTGTAGTAACATTATAGACTATACTTGCACAAACCTAACTAGTATAGTCTACTATACACCTAGGCCGTAAACCTGCATCGCATGTTATCATACTGAATACCGCAGGTAACTGTAACACAAATCACTAGGCAACAGGTATTTTTCAGCACCATTAGAATCGTACAGGATCATGTGTTGTGTGTATGGTTGGTTATTGGCTGAAACACGGTTATGAGTGTATGACTATACTTCCTACTGTGTGACAGCTGCTTACAATATTTGATGCAGCGATATGCCCTACAAGTTTGCAGCCCACACACCCTTGGTATAGGCTGTACTGTACCCATTTGTATAAGTGCACTCTAGGGTGTTCACACAAGAAAAAAATTGCCTAATGACTCACTTCTCAGAACGTACCCCCATTCTTAAGTGATGCTGACTAGATTGTAATACTGTCTAACATTTTTTTTTTTTTTGTAGAGACAGAGTCTCACTTTATGGCCCTCGGTAGAGTGCCATGGCCTCACACAGCTCACAGCAACCTCCAACTCCTGGGCTTAAGTGATTCTCTTGCCTCAGCCTCCCAAGCAGCTGGGACTACAGGCGCCCGCCACAACGCCCAGCTATTTTTTGGTTGCAGTTTGGCCGGGGCTGGGCTTGAACCCACCGCCCTCGGCATATGGGGCCGGCTCCTTGCCAACTGAGCCACAGGCGCCGCCCCATACTGTCTAACATTTTTGACTAGAAATTATGCTAGACCATTTACTGGCCAGATCTCATTTAGGTCTCACAATAACCCCATGAAATTGGCAATACAATTCTTTCTATTAAACAACTGAGAAAATGGAAGTCCAGAGAGGTTAAGGGGCTTTCCTGAGGTCACACAACTTACATGAGGCAGAGTCTATTCAAGTCTTAGCACTAGAGACCCTGAGTCCAAACTCTTAGTGACTTGATTAAATTGTCTCCAATTATAAAATGCACATGCACTGAAGCTGGTGGGAGAAAACTGCCCAGGCCCAAGGCAGAGCTAAGGAACCAGACCTCTCTTGGCCTTTCAACTGCTGTCCACACTTCTTTACCCTGTACCCTACCATTTTTTCTCTTTCCTAACTGTGACTTACAAAGGCTTTCCCTGACTGCTTCACCTTATAATCTCAGTCTAATCAGCCCTGTTACTTAGAGATAGGAGTAAGCTAGACAAGTTCCTGTGAAAAGAAATCATTGATGTCCAGCTCATCCTTTCAAGCCAGGCTCACGAGTCAGAGCCCTCTGGCCAGCCTGCACTAAGCTGCCTGGTGCCACCTGCTCCCATCCAGTGAGCAAGACCCAGGAAGTTGGTTTCCTGAAGCAGAACGTGGCCACGCCAGCAGCAGGGGCTGGGGCAGGTGGGCACAGCAGGCAGAGATCAGAGTGGCTAGCACACACCTGAAGGGGGGGTGTTGCTCATCAAGACCATGATACCAATCTGGACACCTCCCAAGAGGAAGGGGAGACTGAGAACCTATCCTACGTGGTCTATATATGGGTCTTCATCCCAAATTCAACAATTGTGCTTCGTCCCGTCACTCAGACTCAACACTGCAGTTTTCCTCCTTCCTCTCCTTCCGAGACTAATCAGTTTTTGTTTGCTTGATTGTTTATTTTTCAATTCTCCCTAATAAATAGCTCTAGAATTCACACCTGGTTTCCATGTTTGTAGCTGCCAAATAATTCCTGGCCTCTATCTCAGGTGGCATCACCTGAGCAAATAACTGTTAAGTAGATGGCAATCGTATCAATTCTGTGAGGAAGGGCTGCTATTAGCCCCTTGTCCCGGATAAGAAAACTCAGTGCAAGAGAGGGTAAGGAGCTTAGTAGGTCCAAAGTGACTCAGCTCAAAAGTAGTGGACCAGAATCAGACCCCTACGAACACTCTATGTGCTTTTTTTTTCTTTCTTTCTTTATTAAGAGACAGGGTCTTGCTCTGTCACCCAGACTGGAGTGCAGTGGTATAATCAGAGTTCACTGCAGCCTCAAACTCCTGGTCTCAAGTGATTTTCCCACCTCGGCCTTCCCATGTGCTGGGATTGCAGATGTGAGCCATCACACCTGGCCTGACTTTTATGCTCTTAGCTTGTCATCTGCTGTGTACTAAATGCTTGGAATGGTGAACATGGCAGACCAGAGTCCTGCCCTCCCACTACTTACAGCCTAGTGACGAAATAGACCACACACAAAGAGTGAGAGAAAGAAAGCTTTTATGAACTGTGCAGAAGGGAGTTACACATGCAGGCCTATTCGCAAGGTGGCCCTTGGCTGGTGTCTGGGAATTTGGCTCCTGCAGTGCTCCCAGCCAACTGAAAAGGTAGCTCCCTCCCACTGTGCCTCGACTAAGCAGCCAGTGTCAAGGTCAGTCTCCTGGAGCAGGATACCTGCTGAAAAGGCTGAATACCTTCCTTTTCACTGGGTGTCTGGGATTTTGGTACATGGTAAGCAGAGGGCACTTCAGTGGCCAGACCCCATTTAAAACTTTGGGTTCTGAGTCTTCAGTGGGCTCTCCAGGACAGAAACCTCATGCACAAGTGGCTGCATTTTCACTGCTGGGGGAGGAGTGCGCTCTGCAGGGCCCATTGTGATGGGGGATGGGGTGGAGGGGGGCAATAAGCATCACATGGATTTCCAGATGCTGCCTCTTTTCCCATGTGACCTGGCAGTGTACCTTTCCTACATCACAGCCATAAATCTTAGCTGTGCATACAGCTGTACACCAAGTCCTATGGTCCTTCCAGCAAACCTAACGTGTGATCTTGGGAGCCCTGAACACTCAAACTATAATCACGGCTGTGAAAGGAGAGCACAGGTGAGGAGAGAGAGGCAGCAGGGGTGTGGGACCCCAGAAAGGATCACGTGCAAGTTCTATTTCGGCCACGGCCTCAGGGTAAGGAGGAGCTCCCAGGCAGAGAGCAGGAGGAACATGTTCCAGACAGGGGAAGAGACAACCAAGGAGGTGACGACCAAGAATGGGGCTCCCTGGAGGGGCAGAAACACATGCAGCCGGTGGCCCTGGGAGCTGGGAGGGCCAGTGAGGTCAGAGGTGCAGACAGATGCCACTCGAGGGGACCTGGGCTCTAGAGTTGGACTTCATGCTGTGCCCGTGTCCGCTGCCAAGTCCCCAGCTGTGGAAGGATATTGGCAGGAGAGGAACATGGCCCATCCTGGCTGCTGCGTGGAGGACTGGCCGGGAGGGTAAGAGTCAGAAGCCAGGGCACAGCCGGGCAGTCATGCACGGTCCATGGGACACAATGACAAGGTAGCAGTACTGGAGGCTGGGATTATAGGAGGAGAAAGGGTTCAGACCACAGGACTGAGATGTCTCCAGGCCCCCCAGCCTGCACCCCACCCCAGGTGCCCAAGGCAGAGCTGGCCTGTGTGACACGCCATTTTAGGGTGGTGCTCTCAGTTTTAGGCAAACATGGGAGAAATGTCTAAGAAATGTCCTTTCCCAGAATTGTTCTCTATTTTGACATTTCATTCTTCCTATTTTTTTTCCTGAAAGATGTTAAAATTTCCTTTCATTTATAAAAGCAGGATGATAGTAGATGGAGGTTACTTGTGTGTCTTTACATGGCAAAATTAAATTGGCAACCCACTTAATTCCTTTCTACCTTACATCTATTAAAACAAAACAATGATCTGTGAAATCCAGAGGTCTGGTGACCACTTAATTGAGATCAGAGTCCGAACTCCTTTACCAGGCTCTCTACAATCTTGGCTGCACCCACCTTTACCTTTCTGGCATTCTCTCATAGCCTACCCCACCCACTGTCCTGCCCAGCAGGACTCAGCCTCACAGCTTTTCCCCCCACATCCTTCCCCAGGGTCAGCCCTCTCACTGCCAGGTGGCCTCAGCCCATTGCAATCTGCCTTTCCCTCAGCTGCCTTTTCTCAATCCAGCCCTTCCTCCGGGACACTCCTGACCTTCCCTGCGTTCGTCTATGTTCCAAACCTTACCCTCCTGAGGCTGGAATTGCTCAGACTCCACCCCTCCCTATACACACACACACACACACACATATACACACACGAGAGGCACTCAGCCTCTCTGTCAGCTCCACTTGATTTGAGCTGATGTTATCTGCTGTGGTGGTCTCACCTGCAGTTAGAGCCGGGAGAAATGACTTTGGAGGCTTGCAGGGCTGTATCCACAATCATTAACAGGCAATGTTAGCAATAAGGTCTCCTCTTTGTCATGGGATTGCACAGTCCTAGAACAAAGAGGCTGCTGAAAGAGTTACGGGGAAGTTGGTGCACAGTGAACGCTTGGAGAATACAGTGTGCAAACTCCACCTGTCAGGACGGAGGCCTCGGAACATGGTTTTGATGATTCTGGGACAGTAGAAAGAGTTCTCTGACACAACGGTGGTTATGCAAGCTATAATAACGATACATTTCCCTAAAAACTCGGATTTCAGGGTATAAATAGATTGCTTCCAGGGGGTTAGGAAAGAGCTCTTCCCACAAAGGCTTATCTATTTCCCGAGCAAAAGTATATCTTGGGAGCTTCATTTTTCTCAAGTGCCAATGTCAGTGTCCTAAGCAAAAAGCTTAAAAATAATAAATAAAATAAAAGTAAATCATCCATCCATCAACAGGAGGGTCACATATTCAGCACTGGGCTATAGGTCTTCAGTATACAGGTCTAACTGTCATTGGGGAGGTAAGAAAATACCAATGTCAAGAGACATAAAACTTACTATTTTTGAAATCTTCATCAAGACTGATAACGGACATATTGTTCTATGTATAACTCAATGTCCTTTACATGAAGACTTAGTGATAAATTCTGCTTCGAACATAAAGCTGAGAAAATTGTTCCCTAAAAATATAAGCAAAACTTCCCCCAAAGGAGGGCTTTCTGGAGAGGCCAACTCCCTGTCGGCAGCATCCAGCCCAATGCTACATGCCCATCCCCAATGCCAGCTGCTCCTAGCTACTGGCCTTATCCTGGTGAGCATGGCTCAGCAGTTGGTTTCCTCCAGCCAAAAGCTTCTCCTTTGCCTCAGTCCATCTTCCCTTTTGCCCTTTTATTGTGTGTCACAGCCAAGGTGCTTCCCCTCCTCTCTGGCCCCAGTTCCCAGACACAGTTTGAGTCAAAGCCTCAAACTTGGCCCAGGGGCTGTGGCTCACACCTGTACTCCCAGCACTCTGCGAGGCCAAGGCAGGTGGGTCACTGAGCTCAGGAGTCAGAGACCAGCCTGAGCAAGAGTGAGACCCCATCTCTACTAACAATTGAAAAACTAGCCAGGTGTTGTAGCAGGCACAGAGGATCTCTTGAGCCCAAGAGTTGGAGGATGCTGTGAGCTATGACGCTATGGCACTCTACCCAGGGAGACAGAGTAAAACTCTGTCTCAAAAAAAAGCCCCCCAAGACCTAAAAGGCATATATCAGTACCCTGCCTACCTCTCCAAGCACAGTCCACCTGCCTTCTCTCACTCAGATCTCACCCCTCTGCACAGATTCCCACCACAGGCCACCATGGGGGCTGTTTCCTCACCCTGGGGCCCTCAACCCCAACCTGCCGTGACTCCCCCCTTTACACCCCCTTGGTCTCTGTGGAGAGGCAGTCTCCTCAGAGAGGCCATCCCCTGCCGTCTCACCCTAAGGGGGATTGCCTTCTTTCTAGCCTCTTGTTTTTCTCCCTGAATTGTGACAATAAATGGCATGTGTTTAAAGGACTCTAGGGTAAGGGTGAGTCAGGGCCAGCTAAGGTTTCTCGGTGCAGGTGGGGAAGGTGGGCTGATGCACAGGAATAATTGAGAGGCATGAAGGGGGCAGCTGGGAGTTCTGCGGCGTGCACAGCTACCAATCACCTTGGCTGTGACTGCAAAAATGATACAGAACATAGCAGACGTCACTACTGGTTGATTTACTCATCCGGTTCAAGACCCAGTTCCTGCACATAGCCTATCTCAAATACCTGTGGGGAAAACAACTTTAATCTTATAGCCGAAAGTGCCTTTGCCAGTGAGCGTATGCCCCTCCCAAGCTTGATTCTTAGAGGGAGGGGAGGAGGGAGGATAATACCTGGGGGAGAAGGAGTCTGGGGGTTAGGAAAGAATGGAAGGTTCTGGATCCCAGGGAGCCTGTGGTGGCTCTTTGGGAAGATGGAATTCCTGACCAAGTTGAACATTCCCTCACTGTCACTCTGTCACTGTGAGAGCCTCTATGAGGCCAATCGATTTTGATCAACTCCCAACTGACATCACACACTAATGTGGTTCTCCGAGGTCAATATCTTGCCAGTTCTAACAACTAATTTGAAATATAAGGAAAACAAGAGCGAAAACTCCAACATTTTATTGAATCATGCAATGTTCGTTTAACATTCGGAGATGAGAACAATTCAACTACTGGAAACCAAAAAGCAGGTTGAAAAAGACTAAGCAACATTGTTAGGTTTCTATCATGTGCCAGTTGCTTTATATCCATTTTTTCTCAATCACAAAAATCTTACCAGGTGAATATTATTGATACTGCTTTACGGATGGCTAAACTGAGGCTCAGAGAAGGTCATGAACCTGCCCAAGTCTGACCCCAGGACTTGTTTTCTTGGCTCTAGGTCATCTGCAGGTCCCGGGTTAGAGGCCACTCTATTAAGCCCATCCTGGCACTTGAGAGGAATAACCACTTTGGTTGATTTATAACTTTTAAAGTGTGAATGGTTAGTCACAAAGGCTGCCCAGGGCAACCTAGGCATGGCCTCAGAGAGTGGGTTTATGGGCAGAGAAGGTATTTGCTGAGCACCTACTGGATGTAGAGCCCATGCTAGGCTAGGAACTGTAATGCTTATGAAGGAACTTGAGCTGCAGTTTCTGTGCTCAGGAGCTTAAAATCTGGTCCAAATGTCTTGCTGTCAGATTCTCCCCTCATCCTGCACACCCAAGGGCACCCTGTCCTGCAGTCTGTCCCACTGCAATGTCCTGTGCACGATCAATCCCTTCCCCTTGGTGCTGGACTGTACCAGTGAGGGTGTGTGAGCCTCGGCTGCTTCCTCCACAGACTGGGCTGATGCCACTGCCCTGCCTCTTTCGTGGGGATTGAGGACAGATAAAATGCAGGGATTGGTGTGCTTGCGCTACAAAGTACAAGCATTCTAGAAGTCTAAAATACTCGTTATTATAAATTTACAACTGGAAACCTTTGCTTTTTGCTTTACTGCCAGAACTTGCCTGATTCTGGTTTGAGCTGAGTGTCGTAGTCATCACAGAACAGACTCCTATCCACTGAAATCCCAGTTTGCTGCAGGCACCTAGATTATCTCATTTAATCCTTATAACAGTTCTATGACGTGGGTGCTATTATTATTATTATCCCCATTTGACCAAGGAGGAGCCTAAGACTCAGAGAGCTTAGGTGAACAGCAGGGCTGAGATGCGATAGCTGTTCTGTCTGACTCTGGAGCCCACATCATACCACGAGGATCGGAGGGTCCTAGCAGAAGCAACTTTAGGCCTGAGAGCAGAATTTTCACCTGTTGAACATACCGTGCTGGGGCAAGCCAGAGGTGCCTTGCCTTGGGGCTTGGATGGGAGACCACCCTAGAGTGGGTGGTTCTCCAAATATAATGTCACAGGCAAGCTAGGATGCTCAGGTTGAGAAAAGCAAAGTGTCAAGTATGTCATCCCTAAAATCCTAGCATTGAATATGAACCTCACCTGGAGACAAACACATCAAGCATGAGTGGCTGGCATCATCTCACCAGGTTATGAGGAACCTCAGATGTTTGTTTTCACTGACAAGCTGGGTACGGTCTTGAGACAAATTATCTTACAGCCCACAAAAATAAATGACATTTTCCCAGTTAGTAAAGGTAATCTGCTGCCATCTATATTATGAGCTTTCTCCCTGTGGAGCTCGGTCCCTTCTTCTTGTCTGAAACTGTTCAGCTATAGAAAGATTCCTCCTCGGCTTCCAAAAAAGAAAACCAAGTTGATATTTTGCCGAATTTGAATAGCAACCAGAAAAGAAGGTCAAGTTTTAAAAGAAGTAACATGGGAGGGGATTGTAATTAAATCTGCTCTGGGCTGGGGAGAGATGATTCATTTCAAGTACATAACATTCTGGAAAGCATGTGACCAAAGGTATTTTTCTAAATAACCTCAAGTACTAGTCAAGTTATTCTTTAAATTGCATGCCAGTGACATCTCCTAACTGGTATTTCGCTTGGCAGACGCTGAACCGCCGCCACAGCCCAGATTTTCCTGCAGGCAGAGCCCGGCCTGGTTTCAACAATCATGCCTGCTGTTCCCCCCTTCTGCCCAGAGGGATCGAACAGCTGCAGAAGAGGGGTGCATTTGGTGGGCTCTGACTGTCTGAGGTGCCTCTGCTTGGGTAGAGGGTCTTCTCTGAGCCTACAGAGATGCACAACCAGAGCCCTCAGGGAGGGCATCACAAAGCCTGAGGTTTTCTCCAAATGATAGCACTGCAGAAACGGCACCTCTTCCAGGTATTTTTCATCCAAAACAAATAGGAGGCTGCTGTCTGCTCAGACATGCCCCTTTAGAGTGATAATATCTAGCCCCTACCCTCACACCTCTGCCCTCTCGTCATCCAAAGGGCTCCCAAGGTTGCCATTAGGTCAGTACCAGCGAGTCTCTCTCTTGACGTGGGTCCTAGCATGACCACCTGTCCCAAGCTGAGCCCATCAGAGTCTTTTCAAAGGCAGGCCACAAAATCTGGGGAGGTTGATCCCTAGAAAAGGAGGGAAATCAATCAAATGTTCAGAGAGGAGCAGGACTAAAGTGGCAGAGAGAGGGTTCTGAGGGTGTCTGGTTCCTGGTCTGTTGTCCCTGCAGCCCAGCTATCCTTAGATCCTGCAAGACAGCTAACCTTAAAATTGGTTTCCTTTTTCCCTTAGGCTGGTTCAAGTGAAGTTTCTGTTACTTGCAACTAAAATATTACTAATAATGTCACCTGACTCTCCTTCATTCATGTCCTCACTGTGAGATGTGAAACCTCTGTGATTGTACCTGTTCACCTGTGAGGGCGTCTTGTTCACAGGTGGGCTCACTTTAAGAAAGCTGGACATGTTGCAATACAAATAAATAATCCAGTCTGAAAAATGAAAGAATAAGTTATTGTTTGTTCTATTAAAAAAAAGAACTTACTGGAAGGAGTTCTTTCCATTACAGTTTACCTAATACATTAGAAATATTCTTTTGATCCATTCATGGAATTCTAAGTGCTCGTAACAGGGACCAGTTAGACAAATTAGGACACACCCTACACTACATAGATCAGTCTGTTCATGTTGCCATGACAAAGCACCACAGACAAGGGGACTTAAATAACAAAGATTTATTGTCTCACAGTTATGGAGGCTGGAGGTCCAAGATCAGAGTGTTGGCCAGGTTGGTTTCTCCTAAGGCCTCTCTCCTTGGCTGGTAAATGGCCATCTTCTCCTTGTGTCCACCCATCATCTTCCCTGTGTGTATGTCCATGTCTATGTGCAAATTCCCCTCTTCTATAAGAACATCTGTGCTTTTCTAGGAGGGCCCACCTTAATGATCTCATTTTAACTTGATTACCTCCACAAATATCCTTTCTCCAGACAAGGTCATATTTTGAGATATTGAGGTTATGTATATTCAGTGGCAGGTAGACAGTTCAACCCATAGTGCTGTTTGATGGAAAATTCTGCAGCCAGAACAAAGAAGGAGGGGAGTCTCCATGTGTTGAGAGTAAAGATCTCCTCCACACACAGCACGTGAAAAGGCCAGTCTTTATGCCTATATATTTTGATCCCCCTGGAAATTATGTGTATGGATGTGTATGGACATGAACACTTCAACATGCAGTCACATTTCTTTAATTTCTGGAAGGAATCAAGAAAATATAAGAGTTACCTTCTGAAGGGAGAACTGAGAAAGAAGGGAAAGAGACTTGAACTTTTCATTTGTGCTTTTTTGAGTTTCTAGTTCCATATTTTCTGAATCTTACACACACATATATACATATATATCTTTTCTTGCACACATGTGTATGTATCTCTTTTCTTCATCATATTTTTCTGTATTCTATTAAAGAGTAAGCTATGTGTTGTCATAAGGCTAGGAGTTGATTTATACATAAGTTCTCAGGATAGGTTTTATGTGCCAAGCATGACCTACATGCTTGTGTCTCTGCCTGTACTTGGAAACTCTTGAAGGGTTTAAGATCATAACCATTTGGGTCCTGGCACAATCACCTAAAATCAGGTCCATTCTAGTATACTGAGGACAGTGATGGTGAGGAAGATGGGATGTAGGTGATGATGAAGAAAACCAGGATGGTCAAAGCTTGGAGGTTGGCTGGAATTGCTTTCTTGGAGGATGAAATAAAAGACTTTTCTTATGTACCAAGAGTCATCAGGCAAGTCCTATATCAGGAGACTTGGCATACCCCAGGCTGTCACTGCATTCTGACACCTGCTGTGTTTTTGTAGGTCCAAGAATAATGTCTTTGAAAGGGATGAGAAGGTTGAATTCAGTGCATCATTTTTACTTTTCAGAGCCTTATCTTTAGACCAGTCCTTCTCAACCCCAGTTCCAGGAGAAAAGCAGGCACTGAGATCCTGAGGCATGTATGGAACACAATTAATTCATTTTTCCCCTGGCCACCTGCAACGGTTCTTGCTCAATACCACTCCTGGGAGCACTGAGAGAACAGTCAGTCCCCTTATGCTCTGCACAGGACCTGACCTCCAAGGCTGCCCTAGTTCCTGCTTCCTCTGCCCTCCCCCGCCACCACACCACCACATCATCATACCTCCCCAACTCCTAAGAAGGAGCGAGGACTCTTGATGGCCCATGTAACAGACATCAGCCAGCCCAAAGCCATCTGGGGAGTTCTAATTCAATCTGGAGGGCAGGTAATGCATGATACCCACGCTAGAATTAGAATCTAGCCTAGGCAGTCCAAAATGGTAGTCACTAACCATGTGGCTATTTGAACTTACATTTAAATACAATTTCAAATTTCATCCCTCGGTCTCAGTAGTCACATCTCAAGTGTTCAGTAACCATCGTATTGAACAGTGCTGATTAGACAATATTTTCATCATCACAGGGAGTTTTAGTGGAGATCCCTGATAGACTACGTAGATATGATGGGGAGATAGGCTGGGAACTATACCAAGAGAAGGTCCTAGCTCTAGACTTCATCGAGTCCGTAGAGAGAAGACTCAAGACTGTCCAAGCCCTCATTGCAGGATGGGAACTATGTGTAGCTCATTCAGTAGCTCTAACAATAATTGATTACACTGTAATGGAACCATTAACTTTAGCACAGATATGGTATAAATCCCCACCTCTGTGACATTCAGTGGACAAGGCATGGAACTGGACCACATACACTCCTGTCTCCATGGTCCTCTTCCCAGATCCACACTCCTTTCCTTCATTCCTCTCCATCCACATTGGAATGTTTTCTTTTATACACCTTGTAGAGAGTTCTGAAGCTCTCTTTCCACAATGTTTGAAGTTATTTATTTTTCACTCCTTAGCTTATTAAAAAGTCTGGTAAATGTTGGATAGAAATTCTAGCTCTTCAAAAAAGTTTTATATTTTTTTCCCATTCATATTGTGCTAAAAGATACATGACATTAAATTTACCATTTTAACCATTTTTAAGTGCCCAGTTCACGGGTATTAAGTATATTCATGAAGTCATGCAACCATCACAATCATCCATCTCCAAAACTTTTTTATCCTCTTGAACTGAAACTCTGCACCCATTAATCACTAACTCCCTATCCCTTTTGCCCAGCCCGTGGCAACCACCATTCCACCTTCTGTCTCTATGAATCTGATGACTCAAGGTCCCTCCCACAAATGGAATCATATAGTCTTTGTATTTCTGTGACTGTCTTATTTCACTCAGCATAATGTCCTCAAGGCTTAAACAAGTTGTAGTGTGTGTCCAAATTTCCTTCCTTTTTAACACTGAATAATATTGTATAATGTGTATCTTTTTTCAAAGTTATATTTTTAAAAGGTCTTTATGAATTAGACAACATGACCATACCAACATGTCAGAGGCCTCTCTCTATGTACTGACTCCACTCCCCCCAAACCCAATTTTCCACACATTCATACAAGGTGTGGGGCACAGGTAAGGTCTTATCCATGTGAGGGGACAAGTCAACTGAAGCCTGCAGCAGGCTCTGGGCCATCTGGGTGAGACTATGACTACAGTTAAAATGATCCAGGGACACTCATGAAATCTAGACCTTTTGTCCATCTTTGAATGACTCAGTTACTCCAACTTTAAAGATTTCTGTCTTTAAGTATCTTTGGTGATACTTTGGAGCAGTTGTTTGCACCTGCTGTGACCTGGAATGTTTGCTGTCACCACCTGCAGGCCAGGAATGGTACCTCTGCCTGAGGTAGCACTTCCTCACACGTGCTACCAGTGGCCCTTATCTGAGTCTCCTCTCATGGTGTAAGACACACCAGGGCATTTTAACAGGAAGACACCCACTTCTGAGTGGAATGGCCCCCACCCATGCCTCCAAGGAAAAAACAATTCCCCCTCTGCGCAGAAGTCAAGGGCTCTGTGAATTCTTGGTTGATGCACTCAAATTGATAGCCCACTGCCACCCTTATCTTTCCCATTCCAATGACCTCACCATCCCCCAGGCACCAGCCAGACAACAGGGGTTATTCTTCACTGTAATCGCCTCCGACCCCCACAGCAGTCACTAAGCCCTGGTTATTCTCCCTCCCCACATCTCTTCCTGCAACCACCTACTTTACTCCAGCACACTACTTCTAGCTCAGGCTGTGCCATGTCTGACCCATTCATTCAAAAGATTATAACTGAGTAGCTTCTATCATCCAACCCTGGGCCACATTCCCAGGATTATGCTGGAACAAGATAGGTCTTTCTCTGAGTCAGTTCTCAATACCATGTGACAAATTCTCTGACAGCCCACGGGAGGCCCCCTTACTGGCCTGGGAGGTGGAGGAGGGCTTCCTGGAGGAGGTGACAGTCAAGCCAAGGTCAGAGAGATCATTGGGAAGAGATGGCAGAGCTTAATTTGGGAGAGGCCAGTTGGGAGCCAGGTGGGGAAGAATATTCTAGGCTGAAGAAATAGCCACAGCAAAGGCCTAGAGGCAACAGAGTCCAACAGGGTCTGCAGAGGTTCACTGGGCTGGAGCCAGAGTGCCAGTGAGAGGGCAGAACAGAGTGCCGAGAGGGCAGAACAGGCAGAGCCGTGTGGGCAGCACCCGGAGCACTGCTCATTGCTGCACACATGGGGACCTCATGAGCCCTATCCACAGAGGAATGACACTTTTAGATTTTTATTTTGGAAAAATCCCTGTACTAATTTTCTAGGTCTGCAGTAACAAAGAACCTCAAACTGGGTGACGTAAAAAGAATAGAAATTTACTCTCTTAACAATTCTGAAGACCAGAAGTCCAAAATCAGTGGTCAGCCAAGCAATTCTCCCTTCAAGGCTCAGGGGGAAAAAATCCTTCCTACCTGCCTCTTCCATCTTCTGGGGGCTCCAGGTATCCTGTGGCTGGTGGCTGTAAAACTCCCATCTCTGCCTCCTAACAGGGGCTCCTTCTTTCAGTATGGCTTCTCCCCTTCTGTTATTAGGACACTTGGCATTGGATTTAGGGCCCAACCTGACCCACAATAATCTCATCTCAAGATCCATAATTTCATTACATCTGCAAAGACCCTTTATTCCAAAGAAGGCCCTAGAACACAGGCATCTTTTGTGGGGGAGGCCACCCTTCAACTCCCTGCAATCATTCAAGCAGCTACACTGAGAAATAAATGCAATGAGACCAGGGCCCTCCCTACCTTTCCAGGGGCTCCCAGTGACAGTCAGGATAGAGCCTGAGTGCTTTGGTGTGCAGGGACCTTGGTATCTGGCCCCACACCCACTGTCCCCTCCAACCATCAAGCCCCCTGCAGGGCACTGAATTCTTCCTACTATCAGAGGTGCGGTGCTTCTCCGGTGCTCCCCTCGTGTGTCCTTGAAAACAAGCTGTGTTATATGTATACCATGGAATACTATTCAGCCATTAAAAAAAATGGAGACTTTACATCCTTCGTATTAACCTGGATGGAAGTGGAAGACATTATTCTTAGTAAAGCATCACAAGAATGGAGAAGGATGAATCCTATGTACTCAATTTTGATATGAGGACAATTAATGACAATTAAGGTTATGGGGGGGAAGCAGAAAGAGGGACAGAGGGAGGGGGGTGGGGCCTTGGTGTGTGTCACACTTTATGGGGGCAAGACATGATTGCAAGAGGGACTTTACCTAACAATTGCAATCAGTGTAACTGGCTTATTGTACCCTCAATGAATCCCCAACAATAAAAAAAAAAAAAAAGAAAACTGCTCCCTTGGGAAGCCTGGGTACTTCTCACACCCTCCACCTGGGTGAAGTTTGCCTCCCTGAGTGCCCAGAACACCTGCAGCCGCAGCTATCAGTCAGCCGTATACTTGTCCCTCCCTGCTGTGTCTTCTTTACACCAGTCACTGAGTACATGCACACAGGTTGTTGAACTGATTAATTAAAGTTTAGGTAGCTGGTGACTGAGACAGGTTTCTGTTCACTCCTCGAGCCCCCATCTAGAAACAGCATTTTCACTGCAGGCCTTTGCTCATCCATCCTCCCCACCCATGTCTGTCACCTTCCTCCCATTCTTCCCAGCCCCATCCTTCAGTCCCACAACAAATCCATGTGACAGCACTGTACCCTCCCTGATTTCTCTGTCTTCAAGATGACGGGATAACCTCCAAAGATCAGATGGACCGAGGGGGTAAGAACACAATGAAAACTAAAATGTGAAAAGCAGTTTCAATCATCCATTCCAAAATATTTAGGGTGCACCCATTCTGTGCTGCCTCCTGAGGACAAGATGGTAAAAGAAATATGGAGTTCTCATGCAACTGTGGTCTTGCTATGGAAACAGGTGCTGGTTAAACATATCAATGTGAACAGCATCTGTGACAAATGCAATAAGCCCCTTGAGAGGCAGGGAAAGCTTCTCTCTTGAGGCGACATCTGAACTCCTGAAGGCCTGGTGGGGTTAATCAGGCAAAGTGAGGCTGAACGATGGTTCTAGATAGGAGGAACAACATGTGCAAACACTCTGAGCCTGGGGGCTCAGTGAGTGAAAGGGGGACTCTGAGTAGGCCAGTGTGGTGGCATCTGAGCACTTGAGAATAGGCCAAAGAAGGGCAAAGAAATAGGTGGGCGGCTGGGGGCCTGCCACCCTGCAAAGGGGTTGGACCTATTTCCTGAGAGATGTTAGAGTCTAAGAGTTAAGGGCAGACAAAGATTTTCATCAGGGGAACAAATGATTTTGTTTATGCTTTTAAAAGATTACTCTGGCTGCTGTGGTGGCAAGAAAATAAGAGAGGACTGAGGCTAAACCTGAGTTTTCAGTAACAATGGAGGCCATCATCTTTGCTCAGGTCAAAAATTGCCATGGTGACAGTGGAGAGAGTGAGAAATGGGCAAGCAAGAGGTGTTTAAGTGGTGAAATCACCAGAAACTGGAGATGGATGTGACAAGGGCAGAGGTGAGGCTCCTCCTTCTCGATGGCCACATGTTTCAAATGCCAACCTCTAGGCCTATGTCACCTCGATAAAGGAAGAATGCCTGATATGTCTGTGCAACGGTTTCATAACGGTGACCACATAATTCTGTTCTAGTGAGCAGCCGGCATATTCCATCCACACTTTCTACTAAGGGGACGGTAATACAGTAATATTAAAAGGTAAGGAGAAATCTCCTTGGTCATGCCATTTTTTTCTTCAGAGAAGCCTACAGTGGGGATGCAAGTGAAGATCCTCTCTCATGCTTTGTGTCACTTAGGATGCTTAAGCACAGAGGAGAACTTGGGTCAACAGCTCAAGCCATGA
This sequence comes from Nycticebus coucang, assembly GCF_027406575.1. Taxonomy (NCBI): domain Eukaryota; kingdom Metazoa; phylum Chordata; class Mammalia; order Primates; family Lorisidae; genus Nycticebus; species Nycticebus coucang. The sequence continues at coordinate 95,252,642 of NC_069783.1, forward strand.
GGCTTGTTGCCTTATGGGTTCAAGATGGCTGCCATGATTCCAGGCAACACATGTCATCTCAACAACATCCAGCCAAGGAAGAGGGGCTTCTCTTCTCTTCAGTTACCCAGTCACTCGACAAATACTTGCAGCATACCTGCCACCAACACCTGGTTAGTAGCCCCAGAACTCTAAGTCCTTCAGTCCCTCTTTCCCCAAATCTCCAGAGGAACACACAGAGCCTATCATTACCTTGTAGGGGTTCTGGGGCAGAAAGGGAAGATCTGCATTCTTCAGAGCAAGCAGAATTTGGCAGGGTGCTGTGGATGTAGAACAAACTAGCTCACAGGCACAGAAAGACTTCTCACAATAGACTTTTCTACTGACTCTTTTACCAAGTTCCGTATAATAGAAAATTTAGGTCTCCTGGAGCACTCCAGCCCTAAACTGCTCTAAATAGACTGCACTTTGTTCCCAAACATATTTGCCACTCTGAGATGGAGCAGAAGGCACCAAATAACCTGACAACAGAATATCTCCCCGTCCAGTCTTCATCATTGGTGAGCTCCTGGAAACTTCCTGATTTCTGAGTTCAGGGCACATGGCCCTAACAGAAAGATCCTCCCTGAGACTACCTTTGTGCTGATGTTATTCTCTCTGTGAAGCCCTCAGGGGTCCTCTTGAGTTTTCACCAGACTGGAAGCCCTGGGAGGGTGGGCCCTGATCTGCTCACTGCTGCGGGCCTGGTGCAATGCTTGACCCTCAGCCAGTATTGTTGAATGCATGCATTCTACCGTGCTTTCTGTGCCACACTGCCTGGCTTAGTTTGGGTTTCTTCAGAAGCAGACCCTGAGACAAAGATTTGAGTTCAAGTAGTTTATCAGCAAGGCGATTCCAGGAAACATGAGTGACAGAATATAGAAGTCACATAGGGGAAGGCAGACAATAAGGGGAAATCAGACTGCCTCATAAGGGTGACTTAATCCTCCTGGAGATCTCTGAGTGGCAGTGACACAGAATTATCCCACTTGGGGGTGAAGGGATCCAGGGTATTTAAAAACCAACTCCCGTAAGTGATTGGTTGAGGATAGCTCCAGGGCCTTAAGTCTCTAGCGCTTCCCACATAACCTGAATATGGGCAGCAGGGGTCGCAGGACACCCACAGCCTCTGCTTCATACCTAAGCAGCATCGAAAGAGAGCCTTTGTTCACCTTCCTAGAGTCTCCAGCTTGGTCAAATCTATACCAAAACCTTTCTAGAATAGACATCTGAGAAAAGCCAAGACTGACACTTGCCAAGCATCTAAGGTCTCCTCTGCTGGTCACCTGAATTACTGCTCACTCACGTTAGTTATTCCTCCCTGAGGTAAGATTATACTTCCCTGTTATACTGAATTCAGGCACAGCCATGTGACCATGGCCAGTGAAATGTGAGCAAAAGTGACATGTGCTACTTCAGAGAAGAAACTATAAAAGCCATGATGCTCTTTGGCTGTGGTCTTATCCTTCTGCTACAGTGATCTCCAGAGACAGGTTTTGAATTCCAGAATGAAGATGGTATGGGTCAGAGCCCCAGCCAAAATGTGGTAGACATGCCCATTGAATAAAGAGTAGATTCTTGTTATCATAAGTCACTGAGGTTTGGGGTTGTTTATTACTGAGCATGCCCTACTCTGGCCTGACTGATACACCCTCCAAACATTTTGCCTTCACCACCATCCCATACTATTGCTAATAACTAACATTCACAGGGCAAAAACTTGCCCAGGACACTGGACGAGGCATTTTACAAGCATTCTCAAGGTTCATGCCAGTTCATAGCTCATTACCATTTGCAGATGAGGAAATTAATATCAGCTAACTTAAGTCAATTGCCCAAGGCCACCAACATGGCAAAACTGGGTGTGGGACACAGATCTGACTCTAGATCTCAGGCTCTTAAAACCATGAGACTACTGCTCAAACTTTGTCCAAGACCAACAAGATGACTTTCTCTCTCCAGTTTCTGGTCTGACAACCCCAGCACCATTCATGCCTCCCAGATGTGGCTATGCCCAAGACATCAACTGCAGCTCCAGATCTTCTCTTGCAGAATTTCATGATTCTGAGAGCTCTGTCAACTCTATCCTGCTTGCTCTTCCTGATTCCAAGTCTATCCCTAAGCCGTTGTCCCTCACTGGAGCTGTGTCTGGTTTCCAGGACTTGAACAATCTCAGCTGGGTCGTCCTGGCACCCACCGAGGCGTAGCTCAGGACTGATCTGCTCACTGCTGCAGGTCTGGTGCAATCATCTCATTCTTCTCCTCCAACCATCCTTCCCCACATTCCTTTGAGCTGCTAAAATAAATTAGCATTCACTGGGTGACTCATAAACAACAGATATTTATTTCCCAGTTCCAGAGGCTAGAAGTCTGCGATCATGATAGGGGTTCTGTCTGGGTTGCAGACACCCAACTTCTTGCTGTATCCCCAAATGGCAGTGTCTTCTTCTTAAGGCACTAATCCCATTTCTGAGGGTTCCACCCTCATGACCTAATTGCCTTTGAAAGGCTCCACCTCCTAACACCATTACATTGAACTTCAACACTGAATTTGGAAGGGCACAAACATTCAGTCCATTGCACCCACCATCCCTTAAAAGTAGATGGTTTTCAGTGTCCTGTGCTTAGCCAGCTTTTCTCTCTGTGTACTGTCTCTATCAAATATTTCACCAGCTCTGTGCTGATGCCTCCCACTCTGACCTCACTCCTAAATCTTGGCTTCATGTTTCCACCTCCTGGTGCCATCTTTCTAGAAACTTAAGATCAATATCTCAAAAATGAAGCTTACGTCTTCTATCCCACTCTTGTTCCTGTCTGTGTCTCCTGCTTCTTCATTTCCAGCAAGGGAACCTACCTTCCCTCCACGCTTGTTCACTCATGCCTCATGCACCAACAGAGCACCCACGTTCTGTGAGCCTGAAGAATGCCCCACTCTGTCCCCCTCCTGTTTCTCATAGCCCATCTGTTCCAAGTCCTGCTGCACTGGCCATTGTTTTCAGGATACATCTCCTATTCTTTGATGATTCTGGTCTTTTCAAAGGAAGGCTGTCCAATTGTGCAAACAGTATAATTTAGGCTTCTTCTTCCAAAAATGGAAAAATCTAAAATCAAAATATAATTCTCTGCTAAAGAAGGAAATTAGCTTTAAATTAAAAAGAAATTATGAAATAAATCACTTATACTGAAAAACACTTTATTTGGATGCTGTTCTAATGCTTCTTTATCTTACTTTTAAGGAAGCTGAATATATTACCTAATGCACATAAGAGATTTGTTTAGCCAAGTAAGCACTGTGGGATGCAGAACTTTAAATCAGATTAAATGCTCTATTCACCATCATCAGTGACAGATTTTCTCTGTTGTGTTTTCTTTTCCATTTAATGTCAAATGGTAAGAATTGTCTTGCTAGCTAGAAAATTGTTTTCTACAAGACTACATTTACATACCCTGAATTAATAGTCTTGCTGCTATAGATGTCAAGAGACATGAGACGTGTTTTAAGTAACTGTGAGAGATCACAAAATCTAATTTATTTATTTATTTATTTTATTTTATTTTTTTGTAGAGACAGAGTTTCACTTTATTGCCCTCGGTAGAGTGCTGTGGCGTCACATGGCTCACAGCAACCTCCAACTCCTGGGCTTAGGCGATTCTCCTGCCTCAGCCTCCTGAGTAGCTGGGACTACAGGCGCCCGCCACAATGCCCGGCTATTTTTTTTGTTGTTGTTGTTGCAGTTTGGCTGGGGCTGGGTTTGAACCCACCACCCTCGGCATATGGGGCCAGCGCCCTACTCACTGAGCCACAGGCGCCACCCAAAATCTAATTTATTAATATTTCCGTTAGTCATCTCTTCATCTATACCTGAACTTAAACTTACTGCGTATTTTTTCTCTTTCCTGCCTAAAGCTAATACCTTTGGTCCACTTATTTATTAAAAATTCCATTTGTTAAATAGGGAGTCTTTCCCCCAATTTAAGTTTTTGTTAGGCTTATTGAAGACCAAATGACGATAAGTGCCTGGGTTCGTCTCTTGGTTCTCAATTCTATTCCATACATCTACCTCTCTATTTTTGTGCCAATACCATGCTGTTTTGATCACTATAGATTTATAGTATAATCTGAAGTCTGGTAGCGTGATTCCACCTGATTTGTTTTTATTTCTGAGTAATGTCTTGGCTATTTGAGGTTTGTTCTGATTCCATATAAAGTGAAGTACTAGTTTTTCCAGATCTTTAAAGTATGACAGAGGTGCTTTATGGGAATTGCTTAATGGGAATTGCATTAAATCTGTAAATTGCTTTGGGTAGTATGGACTGAAACTGGACCCACACCTTTCACCTCTAACAAAAATTGACTGTCACTGGATAAAAGACTTAAACCTAAGACATGAAACCATAAAGATTCTTGGAAAGGGTGCAGGAGAAACACTTGAAGAAATTGGTCTGGGAGAAAACTTTATGAGGAAGACCCCCAGGGCAATTGAAGCAATACCAAAAACACATTATTGGGATCTGATCAAACTAAAAAGCTTCTGCACTGCCAAGAACACAGTAAGTAAAGCAAGTAGACTGCCCTCAGAATGGGAGAGGATATTTGCAGGTTACATTTCCGACAAAGGTCTGATAACCAGAATCCCCAGAGAACTCAAACTTATTAATAAGAAAAGAACAAGTGATCCCATTTCACCATGGGCAAGAGACCTGAACAGAAGCTTCTCCAACGAAGACAGGCACATGGTATACAGACACGTGAAAAAATGCTTTCTTTAATCATCAGAGAAATACAAATCAAAACCACTTTGAGATACCATCTAACTCCAGTAAGATTAGCCCACATAACAAAATCCAAAAACTACAGATGTTGGCGTGGACGTGGAGAAAATGGAACACTTCTGCACTGCTGGTGAGAATGCAAGCTAATACATTCCTTTTGGAAAGAAGTTGGGAGAACACTCAGGGATCTAAAAATTGACCTGCCCATTGGATCCTGCAATTCCTCTACTAGGAGTATATCCAAAAGACCAAAAAAAAAAATTACTTTGCAAAAAAGATATTTGCACCAGATTATTCATTGCAGCTCAATTCGTAATAGCCAAGTCATGGAAGAAGCCCAAGTGCCCATCGACCCATGAATGGATTAATAAATTGTGGTATATGTATACCATGGAATACTATGCAGCCTTAAAAAAGATGAAGCCATTACGTCTTTTATGTTTACATGGAGGTATCTGGAACATAGTCTCCTGAGTAAAATGTCTCAAAAATGGAGGGAAAAGTATCCAATGTACTCAGTACTTCTATGAAATCTACTTATATTTACTCATACTTTCTTATGCAAGATAGAACACAACTATAGCACAGGATGAAGGAGAGAAATGGAGTGGGAAGGGATGGGAGAGGGAGGTTTGACAGAGGGAGGGTAAAAGGCGGGACCACACCTATGGAGCATATGACAAGGGTACAAGTCAAATCTGTCAAGTGTAGAAGATCGATGTTTTGGCAAGTAAATGAGGTGAAAGCTATGTTGATTGGTTTGATCTAACCACATCGGATTGTATAAAAAAAATTAGCACATTGTACTCCACATATGCATGAATGTATTCATGATCTATGTGTATTTGACTTAATAAATAAAATAAAATTAAATAAAAATAAATAACATTAAAAAAATCCCAGTGTGATTTCCAACCTTTGAAACTGCCCCCTTTTGCTCTCTTCACTGGACTTGAACACTAAGGAAAGACTTTTGTTGTTGTTGATTGAATTGTTTTCCAAAAAGATAATGTTTAAGTCCTTAACCCCTGATCCCTGTGAATGTTATTTGGGAATTAGGGTCTTCACAGACACACTCAAATTAAGATGATGTCCTAGTGGATTACAGGTCCAATGTAACTGGCATCCTTATGAGAAGAAGGGACAAGAAAGGCAGAAATTGAAGTGATGCTTCTACAAGCCAAAGGCCTCAAGGACAGCTAGCAGTCACCGGAAGCTGGAATATGCAAGGAAGTTGTCCCCTGGAGCCCTCAGAGTGAGGGTAGCCCTACTGATACCTTGATCTTGCACTTCTAGCCTCCAGAACTGTGAGAGAACAGATTTCTGTTATTTTACACCAACGACATTGTAGTAATCACTATAGCAGCCCTAGAAAATTAACACATTTGATGCTATTTCCTAATGGTCTCTAAATCTACAATATAACACGAAGAGTTTTTTAAAATACTTCAACACATCTCATCTTGCCTTTCCCAACCCCAGGCTCAGGTCCATGGCCCTTTTCTCTCACAATTTTTCTCGTGTCCTGGAACATCGGGGACTTGTAACTCTCAGTAATTCCCTGGATATGTAAAGTGAAGATGAGAACAATGAGATCTCAACATGTCGTGCCACATTTTCTTAGTATGTGGGTGGGGGTGGGGAGTCAGGACCCTGTCCAGGCCCCAGAAGGCAGTCCCTGGCACAGAAGGTGGGGCTGTGCTGTGCCTTCCTTCCCACCTGCCTCCCAGGTGCATCATCTCTCATCCACCACAGCACGGTCCCCTGGCTTCCTCACAGGGCTCTGTACAGAGGACAAGGGTCCAGCAAGAGGCCAGAGGAGAACCCTCACAGCCAGCCAGGAAGAATATGATGCACTGAAGCCACCTGCTGGTGGGCATGAGACTCAGGAGGCCCAGCAGGCCTCCTGCGAGGTGGGCCAGGGAGAGAAGCCCCTGTTATGTCTGCTTGCAGGACAGAAAGAGGGAGAGAAAGTGAGTACTATCTTTAGGGGCGAGGAACCCTGTCCCTCACCTATCCTGTTTTCACTGCTTTTCTTGCCCTCTGGTGATATAATCTGCCTCTGGTTTGAAATCACTGGTCTTGTAAAAATAAAGAGTGCTGGGCTGCAGAACTGAGTCTAACTTCTCTGAGCTTTAGAGACTCTCACTAAGAAATCATGATCAGCCTGCTCTTTCTGCCTCTAGAAACTGTCACACAGACCAAAGCAGGTACTGCAGCTGAAAAAGGCTCTGTGGGTGGTAGGAAGCCATCCGGGGCTGGTTGTTATTCATTATCATTGTTGATGTGCATACCTAGTAAGTAGGAGCTTCTCAAAGCAGGAAGAGTTTGCTAATGGTGCCCTAGGGGGGCCAGCACGGTGTCCTGTCCAGTGTCTTTGGCACTCCACAGGGATGCCACATGCACAAGTGAGCTTAGTCCAGTCTCTGCTTCCCCATGTCCCTGCTGCACAGACTCTCACCATGCCTGCCATCTGCCTTGTCCACTTTCAGCCCCTTTCTTTAGGACCAGCCCTTCTCAGGAAGCTGTGCTCCTGGTTGAAGGGTCTGTCCCTCTGAAGAGTAGCACGGGAAGATGCTCCTGGAGCCCACGGGCTCCTCAAGCCACTCAGTCACTAAGGTCTGTGTGCAAGACACACACTCCCCCTTTTGGTTTAACTCACTGTGACATGAGACAACCCACAGAAATGCCAGCCCAAGGTAGGCAAAGTCATGCAATATTCATTCTTCCAGACAGATGCTTCATAGCATCTGACCCCGTCATGTGCTGATCAGCATTTTCTAGGTTCCTGGAGCATCAACTCTCTGCAGGCATCTTGCCAATCAGCCCCACGAGGCAAATAAAACACATGTGTACGATGCTGACCTGATTCCTCCCGCTACCTTTGCTTTGTTAAGGTAGAACAACAGGATAATGATGGCGTTAACTTGCCAAGTTGTAAGATCTCTTTTGGAAATGCAATATCCTAGCTGCCATGCACTGTGGCTGGGTTCTGTACAATTCATAAAATCTGTGTGAGCCCTTCATGCTCACACACATACACACACAGACACATCCCTCACCCTGATACCGAACCTCCCACCTGCTTCTACTGTTCATTTCTTTACACCAAGAGGATAAGTTATGTGAGAAAAGAAGCTCCTACTTAAGGGTCAAAAGACAATGTTTGGACTCTGGATCTCCTGTGTTACTTCATGCAAGTCACTTAGTCTCTCTGAACTTCAGATTTCTCATCTATAAATTGAGGATAGCTAAATCTAGCCCACAAGGTACTTATATATGCAGCTGCAAAAGCATAGTAAAAATATAATGATGCCATTGCTATTACCGCCTGTTTCAAACATACCCACATTTCTCTTCGAACCTGGTAATTTTTATGAAAGCCAACTAAAAACAGACAAGCAAAGAAAACATAAAAAGAATAGTTGTGCCATCAGAAGATGGCTTTCTCAAGCTACACATGGAAATAAGTGAGTCTGATCCTGCACATTCCTACACACAGAAATTGCATTCAGAACCTGAGGGGGTGCAGACAGGGCTCTAGCTTGGAGTGAACGCACCTGCCACCTTCCAAGAGCCAGGACCAACCAGGAGAAGACCTGGGCACAGAGGGGAGGCCCCCACGAACAAATCGCCTCCAAAAGATCCCACTTCCTAACACCATCACCTTGGGGATAAGGGCTTCAACATATAAATTTGGGGATGGGGGCTTAAGGAAGTGAGGTAGTGTGTGGCGGGGAGGCGCAGCTAGATGCCTTCACAGGGGGAGAAGAAGTCGTGAACCCCTTCGGGACAGGAAATCCAACTGCTGATAACCTTCTCTGACCTTCCTACAGGAATACCAAGTTAGTTAGACTCTGTCAGGACCCCATGACCACTAACCCATTTCGGCTTCAGCCCCAACTAGTTCAAAATATACTTTCCAGGAACTAAACGTCAGCCTCAGCTGGAAGATGGGTTTCGTTGGCTGGGTGAATGCCGTCTGTCCCTTCTACTCCCAGCCGCCTTCCCCACCACATGCTGCTCTGTTTCTGTTTCACACTGACTTTTTTCCTTCTCCATTTCTATTCCATTCTAATGCATTTTCCTGCACAGAAGGAACTGGAAAGCTCAAGTTCATATTTTCCAGACTTGTTGGCAATTAGGGATCAAGGGGAGACTTGGGACCTACAGACGAGATGCAAGCACAGTTTGGATTCTGAACTGAGTTACACAGAGTGAGGACACACCAACCTATGAGTACCAGTCGAGGCAAAGGCAGATCCCAGGCCTGCTGCTGTGGCAGCAGCTTCCTTGGCAGCCTGACTCTATGGTTTGATTTTGGGCACATTCCAGTGAGTTTACTGTAGAGCCTTTTTTCATCCTCCCCAATAATAATGAAGGCAAGCTCCATCTCTCACAAATCTCATTCTGCTTAAACAGCCAGAGCGCCTTTGCTACCTACAGCTAAGAATGCAGTCTAATACAGTCAGTTACATTTGGCTGATCCCTTTCAGCGAGGAAGGAGGAAGCCCTTGCTCACAGAACTATCTGAGGATGTTTTTATGAAATGATTTGCCTAAAAACATAACCTGGCCTCAGCAGGATTTGGCCTAAATGATTTGGACCTGTGCCTAAAATAAATAAATATAACCAAGACGTCAAAAAATCACTACTTTGCCTTAGTCCTTGAATTGAAAATGGTTTCAATTTACAAAAGCAAGTAAGAAAGAAAAACAGTCACAAAAGTAAAGGGTTGCACAGAAATTGCATTTGAATAGGCTGGTTTGCTTTAGCTTTTACATTAGGTAGGCATTCAAGCTTGACATGCATGAATTCCCTGCCTTTTTACAAATGAACATTCATGATTCTAATGAGAATGCTGCAAATTATTTCAAAAGTTCTGGAAATCTCAGGCTGAAGATGTGCATTCAAGTCAGACATCACTCATATTCAGGTTATTTCCAGAGCTAATACCATTCTTAAGATCATCTTCATTATTTCTATTATGTGCATAAAATAATTTCTTCTGCTGTGTAGAAGTGAGGGAGATATGTGATACAAAACAATTTTTGTAAGAGTCTTCTTGGATATTTTTCGGAAAAGGCATTTTGAATGTTTCAGTTGTGTGAGGCAGCCTGTTATTGGGGAGGGAAGCAGGCCTGCTTGCATGAGAGCTATCTCTGTGTGGAAAAAAAGGTTTCTATCCTGGGCCCAGTTGCATCTGCCCTGGCAACGCTGACGCACAGAATGTTATTGGAATTGGAAAAGGTAACTTGGGGAAAGGCAATGCCAGAGTCTCTGAGCCATGAGAACGACATGCCTACTGGGGTACCTTGAAGTCCACCCTCTTGTCTTTAGTGAGCCTGAGGCCACATCCAAAAAGATGAGACAACTGTGGGATTGGAGACTGAGCCCCTTCGGCCTGGGGTAACAAAATGCTGCACACTGGTGGCTTGTAAACAACAGAAATTCATTCCTCACAGTTCTGGAGACTGCAAGCCCAACATCAGGGTGTTAGCAGAGTGTTTCCGATGAGGCCACACTTCCTGATTCATCCACATTCTCACTGTGTCCTCATATAGTGGAAGGGGTAAGGGGAGCTCTCTTGGGCCTCTTTTATAAGGGCACTAATCTCATTCATGCAGGCTCCACCTCCATGACCATGACCTAATCACCTCCTAATACCATCCATCACCTTTCGGTTAAGGATTTCAACATACAAATGGACAGGCGGGCAGGAGACAAACGTTCAGATCATAGCAATGACAGAGAGATACCTTTTCAATGTGGCTTCTTAAAAAAAGAAATAATGACTTCTCTGAAAACTTAACAGGTCTATGGACTTAAAACTGGATGAAATTCTGCTTACTATTAGGAATTTAATATCTAAAATTGCCAAGCCACTAGCAATCATAGAAGAAAACTACCATATGGAAAAGTTATCAACATGCCCTTTTTGGAAGCACAAAATCACTGCAATGTTTTTAAGTACCCAAGAAGAAAAATCCATTAAACATGTTTCTGGGCATTTTTCCTCCCTTTGGGGAACAGCATTCCCATTAATGACAGAGTGAACTGTTCATGTTCTCAGAAGGAGCGATGGGCTAATTGCAGATAAAGAATATAAATTCAGTTTAAGAACTCAGGCCCAGCTCTCATGCCCACGCAGGAGCCCATTACTGTTGGTTCAGGCCCTCCGACGGAAACACAACTTCTTTATTCCAAAAGCCCTACAGGGTAATTGAGGTCCTGCACATGAAGAGGCTGGATAACTGTTACTTCCCAACAGTTATTATAACCTTCTTCTGGATCTGACTGCCAGACAGTGAGAGGTACAGACAGTAGTGGGGATTTGTGTCAAGATTTAAGTCAAATTTTATTTTTAAAAACTGGCCAGCTCTCATCTTCTCCCTATGGCTACAGCACACTCCATATCGCTTCACTCTATTTTTCCAGCTACCATAGGTTAAGAGTTGAGGGGTGATACTTAACGACTGCTTAATGGGGAGAGGTCTCACTGTGGTGAGGGACAGGTGATAAAGGTGCAAACTCGAACTCCTGCATCTACTGAGAGCCTGTGGGAATGATAGGAATTCTGAGGTTCTCGGGGTGATTCTGGCCAGGACAGCCAGGGGTTACTGAACAAGCCATTTGGCTGTCCTTTAGATCCTACATTATTCTACATTTCATGTCTATTCAAATGAAAGCGTGCTAAATTCCCCTGTGTTTTCCCCACAGGGCTACAGAGGCAGCTGGAGAGAGAGAGGGCTGTTCTGAAGGTCTAGGGAACAAAAGCAGGAGAGGGCTGCAGCAGGCTCCAAGGGAAAAGTTCTTCAGCTGGTAGCTTAGAATAGATCACAGATTATGGATGTGGGACGGCCAAGTCCTGCTGCAAGACAAGTGTCACAAGCCCAGGTACACTCTGAGGAGTTGCTCTGCTTGGAGCCCAGGACGGACCTTGGACCATAAGTCACCAGAGAATGCAGCTTTCCAGGGCTGGGTGCCCCAGGCTTTCCCATGGCCCACACGAACCTCTGAGGCAGCGGTTCTCAACCTGTGGATCATGACCCACAGGAACTGTATTAAAGGGCTGCGGCATTAGGAAGGTTGAGAACCACTACTCTCAGGTTTAGGATGGTGATTCTTTAGTCAAAGTCACAGTGTGTGAGAATTCTTACTGCTAAGTAAAGCCTGCTCTTGGCCCCTTTATTTTCTTCTAGTGAGAATTCAGCACCCATGTTATAGAGGAAATACTAATAAAAAAGAAGGAAGAGAAGGAAGAAATGATTAGCTTGGCCAAAAGAAAAATGTTGTTGTTAGGAGTAGAGTGCTGAAACTGTGGCCAGATTAAAAAAAAAAAAAAAGTGCAAACACCGATGGCTGTCAGGAAGCTGTTAAAGACATATCTGTAGGATGCAACCACTGTCTTCCCTGGTAGGAGCCTGGGGCCATTCCCTTCCTCACTTAGGAGGAACACCTGACCCTAACGTGTGCTTCCCCTTTTCCCACTCCCCCTGCCTTCAGAATAGGCTGTCAGCTATGCGCGCCTGAGGAGTCACCTGCAGTGAGTCCTCTGTCCCATCACTTCTGAGCAGATGGAGGTATTTCCATCTCTCTGTCTATAGCAATATAGGGAGGTAGCTACAAAGAAATCAAAGTAACTAAGAGAAGGTGTTCATCATTAATATTAAAAATATGTGTGTAACACACATTATGATAGCAATTATATTTTTTAAAAGAACAGGTAATAACAAATGTTGGAGAGGGTGTGGAACCACTGGACCCTTTGTGCATCGTTGTACTTTAATAGTAGTTGCATGTAAAATGATGCAGCTATTATGGAAAGCAACATTACAGGTCCTCAAAAACTTTAAGGACCAGCAATTCTACTCCTGGGTATATACTCAAAAGAATTGAAAGCAAGGACCTGAACAAGTATCTGTACACCCATGTTCAGAGAAAAATTATTCCCAGTAGCCAAGAGTGGGTAGCAGCACAAGTGTCTACCAACAGATGAGAGGATGAACAAAATGTGGGACATACATTCAGTGGAATAGTATTCAACCTTAGAAAGGAAATTATACACGTGTTACAACATACATGAAACTTGAAAACATTAGGTAAGTGGAATAAGCCAAAATGACAAATATTTATGATTCCACTTAGAGTAGTCAAATTCATAGAAATAGTAGAACGGTGGTTGCCTGAGGCTGGGTGGAGAGGAAGGGGAAATTATTGTCTAATGGGGACACAATTCAAGTTTTGGAAACTGAAAAGAGTTCTGGGGATGCATAGTTGTACAATGTGAATGTATCTAGTTAACTAGATTATATATATTTTAAAAATTATTAAAATATTCCCAACACAAAGAAATAACAAATGTTTGAGATGATTGATATGCTAATTACCCTGAGCTATATGCATCAAAACATCACTATGTACCTCATAAATGCATGTGATTAGTTATCAATTAAAATGGTGCCTGGGGAGCAAGATGGCAGACCAGAGACATCTCCTTGCTGGCTACTCATGGTGAGACAGGGGAAAGTGGACTCCAGCCACCTCTGGCTGGGGGAATCTGCACAGAAATATCACTCTGGGAGCACAGTGAAGCAACAGGAGACTTCAAGAGTCAGCGAGGAGGTCTGGAGCTGAGGAAAACTGACGTGGAAAGCAGGTGCTTGGTACTGGCAGAGGCTGGCTGGTTGGCCAGCTGTCCTGTAGAGGTCCGGGGATGGGAAAAGGCTGTCCTGCAGTATTTTGATTTTGAACTGGGTTGCTTGCTGGAGCAGCAAGTAGACTCATATAGCATCTGGTGGCTGGTGTTGAATGCCGGGCAGGACGGTTCTCCCATTGGCTTGGCTGCTGGTAGGGCACTGCCATTATAAGAAGGCCACCCGTGGGAGGAACAGTACACGGGGTCCTAATGCTCGGCTGGCTCTGGCTTACCTGTTGAGCTCTATCAGCCATCTTTGGGGTGAGTTGAGCAGCCTCTGCACCCCTCAAGAGGGCCGCTTTGTTCTAAGGGGACACTAATGGGCCTTCTGGGAAGTCTGACAAGAGCTTTGGGACCCTAGTCCCTTGGGGACTGAATGCTGAGGAAGCAAACAGTCCTGGATTGAGGGCAAAGAAGTGAGGAGGATAAGCTACTAGAGAGTAACTTCTGACTCCCATTATATACAATAAATCCAGCATGTGTTCTCTGTCTCCTAACACCATAGCACCACCTGATGTCCAGGCAATATGTTGCAACACACATACTGTTTTACCTTTTTTGCTTCTTTTTTTGATTTTTTTCTTAGTTTTTTCTTTTCTTTTTTTCTCTTCTGTTGTTGTTATTATGTTTTGTTTGTTTTTCTCTGTTTTGTTGTATTTTTATTTTTTCAATTTTACTTTTATCAATAACAAGGGCTCCTTCATTTTTGTTACAGTTTTTCAGCCCCTGGTTATTTTTTTTAAATTTCTATCTTTTTTCTCTCTTTTGGTAGACATTTTTCTACTTCTCTCATCTTTCCCACTGAAATTTTTCATACAACAGTTAAACTATCCCTTTTTTCTTCTTTATCTTATACAATTATATTTTTAATTTTCATATATTTGTATTTTTTTTTTTTAATTTTTTTCTCTTCTCTGATGGCTGGAGAGTCACAGCATTGGTCTGTCTCAAGGAGACCACAAGCTCACAGTCTTCAGTGTCCTCTACCTTTGGTCTTTGGAAAAAAGGTACTTATAGGTCCCCACTGCAACATACTGCTGATTTCTTTCTATATTTGGCAGAGGTGGGGTCTTGCTTTAATCCCAGGCTGGTAAGGAGCTCCTGATTTCAAGGGACCTGTCCAATCTGGCCCCCCAAAGTCCTAGAGCTGTGGGTGTGGTTAAGGCACCTTGCTGAACATTTCTCCTGTCATTTTTTTTCTCTCTTACTGTCCTTTTTCTCTCCTTTCCTTCCACTCCCTTGGTTTTTTTTTTTACTCTTTATCTTTTTCTTTTTTTTCTCCATTCTTGCTCTTTACCCTTATCTTCCTTTTGACGTTATATATAAGGCCACTCCAACACTTAAGCTCTGAGACAGGTAATGTAAATTGAAGGAGGTAGTGAGAAGGAAAAAGTAGGAGAAGAAAGTGAACAAAAAGAAGACACAGATAAGGAGGAACCAACAGAAAAAAAATCTGGCAACATGAAAAACCAGAATACAGCAAGCCTCCCACCCAGGGATCATGATGTAACTACTGCAGAGGATTCCACCTGTAAAGAATTAATGGAAATTAAAGAAAGTAAATTTAAAATATGGATGGCAAAGACAATAAAGGGAATTGACAAGAAAGTGGAAAAAGAGAACCAAAAGATGGATGAAAAATGTCAAGAATATATAAAGGATATGGTGGTACTTAAGGACTTAAAAGAGTCAAACAGGGAACTTAAAGATGCAATAGAAAGCATCAATAACAGATTAGACTATGGAGAAGAAAGAGTCTCAAAACTAGAGTATAAAGCTTTCGGAGCTAACCCAGGCAGTAAAGAGACAGAAAAGAAGAGAGAGAAACCAGAAAAGTCTCTCAGATAATTATGGAACTTCATGAAACATTCGAACATATGAATCATAGGTATTCCTAAAGGGGAAGAAGAATGTCCCAAAGGAATGGAAGCCCTACTGGAGGATATCATAAATAAAAAGTATCACTAATGATTCCAAAGCACTCCTTTTAGAGGGATATCAAACTCTGAGTCATCTCAACACAAATAGAGCATCTCCAAGACACATTGTCATGAACCTGGCCAAAATGAAGATGAAAGAGTAAATTCTGCAAGCAACTAGGAGTAAGCACCAATAGACCTAGAGACAGATTCATCATTCATTCATCAGACAGCAGGCTTCTCAGCTGAAATTTTCTAAGCCAGAAGAGAATGGTCAGCTACCTTTAACCTTTTTAAACAAAAAGAATATAGGTATAGGTGGAACATCTCTTAAAATGATTAAAGCCATCTATGACAAACCCATAGCTAATATCATCCTGAATGGAGTAAAGCTGAAAGTTTTTCTGTTTAGAACAGTAACCAGACAAGGATGTCCTCTATCACCACTACTATTCAACATAGTGCTGGAAGTTCTAGCCAACACAATCAAGCAAGAGAAAACCATAAAGGCAATCCAAATGAGGGGAGAGGAGGTCAAACTTTCACTCTTCGCTGATGATGTAATAGTACACTTAGAGAACCCCAAAGACTCAACCACAAGACTCCTGGAAGTGATCAAGAAATATAGTAACATCTCAGGGTATAAAATCAATGCCCACAAATCAGTATCCATTGTATATGCCAATAACAGCCAAGTTGAGAAGCAAGTCAAGGACATAATTGCCTTCAAAGAAAATGAAATACCTAGGAATATACCTAACAAAAGAAGTGAAGGACCTCTACAAAGAGACCTAAGGAAAAACATAGCAGAAGACATAACAAATGGAAGAGCAACATTGTTAAAATGTCTATTCTACCCAAAGAAATCTGCAGATTCAATGCAATCCCCATTAAAATACCAACATCATACTTTGAAGAACTATAAAAAAAATAATACTCTGTTTCATATGGAATGAGAAAAAAACTCATATTGCCAAGACAATTTTTAGTAATAATGGCATTAGAGGCCTCACTCTACCACACTTTAGGTTATATTACAAGTCCACAGTGATTAAAACAGCATGGTATTGGCACAAAAATGGAGACAAACATTTAGGACTTAATAGAAAAGGACTAAAAAGACTAGATGAAACCAATCTCTAGTGGCCATCTGATCTTTGATAAATCAAACAAAAGCATATACTGCGGGGAAAGAACTGCTATTCAATAATCAGTGCTGAGAGAACTGAATAACTACATGTAAAGGACAGAAATTGGACCGACACTTTTCACCACTTGCTAAAAATTGATTCAAGATGGATAAAAGATTTAAATCTAAGACATGAAACAATAAAAATCCTAGAAGAAAATGTGGGTAAAACTCTTGAGGATGTAGGCCTAGGGAAAGATTTTATGAAGAAGTCTTCAGCAGCAATTGCAGCAACAAAAATTAACAAATGGGACTTAATTTAACTGAAATGCTTCTGCACAGCTAAGGACACACCAAGTAAAGCAAAAAGACAATGTTCAGAATGGGAAAAGATACTTGCAGGTTATCAATCTGACAAAGGTTTGATTACTAGGATCTATAGAGAACTCAAATTAATCAACAAAATAAGAGCAAACAATCTCATCTATCAGTGGGCAAGAGATATGAACAGAACCTTCTCTGAGGAATACAAGTGAATGGCTAACAAACATATGAAAAAATGCTCATCATCCCTAATCATCAGAGAATTGCAAATCAAAACCACCCTGAGATATCACTTAAACCCAGTGAGAATAGCCCACATCAGAAAGTCCCAAAGTTGCAGATGCTGGTGTGGGTGTGGAGACAGAGGAACACTTTTATCCTGTTGGTGGGACTGCAAACTAATATAGTCCTTTTGGCAAGAAATATGGAGAATCCTCAAAGTACTCAAATTAGACCTCCCATTTGACCCCACAATCCCACTACTAGGCATCTACTCAGAAGAAAAAAAATCATTTTATCATAAAGATATTTGCACTAGAATGGTTATCATAGTTCAATTTATAATTGCCAAGATGTGGAAACAACCTAAATGCCCATCAACTCAGGAATGGATTAACAAGCTATGGTATATGTATACCATGGACTACTATTCAGCTATAAGAAAAGATGGTGACTTTACATCTTTTGTTTTAACCTGGATGGAGGTGAAATATATTCTTCTTAGTAAAGTATCACAAGAATGGAAAAGCAACTATCCAATGTACTCAATTTTATTATGAAGCCAGTAGATGATCTAACATGCCCGCAAAAGAGAAAAACTTAATTCTATTGAAGTTGGGGGGAGGCGAATGAGGAAAGCGGGAGAAGAGGGGAGATTTCTGTGCTCCCACTTAAAGGGCACAAGGTGGGTGGTGCCTGTGGCTCAGTGGGTAGGGCACTGGCCCCATATACCAAGCGTGGCAGGTTCAAACCTGGCCCTGGCTGAATTGCAACACAAAAATAGCCAGGTGTTGTGGTGGGCACCTGTGGTCCCAGCTACTCAGGAGGCTGAGACAAAAGAATTGCCTAAGCCCAGGAGTTGGAGGTTGCTATCAGCTGTGACACCATGGCACTCTACTGAGGGTGATAAAGTGAGACTCTGTCTCTACAAAAAAAAAAAGACACAAGGTAAGGTGTAAGGCACACCTTTTGGGTACAGGACACAACTATAAGAGGAACTCTACCTAACAAATTCAAAAATTGTGACCTAGTTGTTTGTACCCTCACAATAACCTGAAATTTAAAACAAAACTTAAAATGGTACATTTTATATAATATCTATGATTTTAAAAAGTAAGTATATGTGTGCACACACAGCTACCTGAGGTTCAGGTGGTAAGGACTCTTTGAGCTGGGTCATTTTCCCAGCTGTCGGAGGAATGGAATAATGTAGGGGCCTGATGACCAGAGTCAAAGAAAATGAAGGAAAATCTTGCCCACATGTTGGGATTTGAAGAGCTACCAAAGCTTCTCTTAAAAAAAGAGAACTACATTTATCGGTGTTCTCTGTGCAGGTTGCCTCACTGATACTGTCTTATTTAGTCCTCACCAGCCCCATTCCAACCTTGGAAAATCTTCCCCAGACTCCGTTTTACAGACTCAGAGAAGTTGAGTAAACTGCCTGGGTGATCCAGGGCCTAAGCCGTGACAAGGCAACGGGCCCTCAAGCCAGGTTGTTTTATTTTTAAAGCTTTTGATGCAACCATAGGTTATACTTGTCTCTTCCCACAAAACATGTCACTTCCTCTGGAATCGCCTTGCAAAGGTATCTATATCCCAGTCTTTGCATCATCCACCTAAATTCTGAGTTCAAGCATGTTTTTACTGGATCAGCAGTCTACATGACGAATCCCCCAAATTTGTGCAGTGCACAACATGCACAGCGGAATGCTGCAGACATAGTTAACACACTATGTTATTTAAGAAAGGCAATACAAAAGTTCACTAACACATTAACAAGACTCCTTACCATAGATAACTTTTTACCACACATTCTCCTCTGGTAAAAAATGGGACCCACCTTAAGACGCTCAAAATGTAGGACAGGCAAGCTTGGACAACAGGAGCCAAGAGGAGGTATGAGGTGACACTAAAATAAGCAATGCCACTGGGGACATCTGCACAGGCTCACTAGACAGCGACAGGACACTCCAGGGCTTCAGTGCCTGCTTTTAGATCTGGCACAAAGGCCCTGAGTGGCCTATCCTCCCCCTTCGCCCCAACTCCCTCCCACCCCCACCAGCTTGCTTTCTTTTCACTCAATAATAAAAGCAGGATTTAAGTGCTGCTTCAGGGATTTCTCAATTCATTCATTGGATTTTAACACACTTTCTAAAAGTTCACAATCTGCCTCTGCCAGAGTGTTAGCAGGAGCAAATCTATGCCTGCACAGCCAGCAAGAGGACACTAGGTGATTCTGGCCCTGGACTTGAATTGGAAATAGAGAGGGCCTGGCTGAGCCACCTCTCCTCTTAAAGGAAGGATGCTGTGAGCATGGTCACAGACCAGGAGGCTCAGACAGGCTGATGCCACCAAGCCTCCCAGCCCCAGAGGCAAAGGAAGGAGAGAGGACGGGGGTCAGCAGGGAACCTCCAGTAGGACATTGTTGCCAAAGGATTTAGGGGGCAAGAACTCAAGGGGAGGCTGAGTGTGTAACCACAGACAACTCATGCATGATTCATTCCAGGTCTACTACGTCCATGGTGATGACAGCAAGAAAAGAGTATCACTTAATCTCTCTTAGCCACATTTTCCTCATCAGCAAAACAGGGAAATATCGACCTCAGGAGGTTGTGAGCGGTTAGGGAAAACACATAAAATATTTGGCACATGGTGAGAACTCAGTAGTTTTTGAAATGATCTCAAGGTCTGTATCATACAACCAAATCTCCATATGTGGAGTACTCGAGGCCATGAGACTGTGGAGAGGGAAGGAAGTAAAGCCAGGGACATCACTCACCCTGGGCATGCCAGAAAAGGTCATTTGAACTGAACCAACTCTCAAGTTCCCAGCCTGGTGTCTGGGATATAAAACGTGAGCTCTAGTCCACTTGGAAGCCCCTGAGAGTGCACTGTGATATTTTTCCTTCTTCTTCCAAGTGGACATTGACTTTGTACATGAAATGTCCTTTCTTTTCACCAGTTTGGAATAGCTAGAACAGTCACTACTTCTTTAAAAAAAATGGAAGCTGTTAAAATATTTTGCTCACAGACACAGTATAGCTTACAACTCAAAGCACATGAGGTTTAATTTAAGAGAAGACATTAAAGTATAAAATGTAGCAGGGAAAAGCTGTGAATTTTGCATATGTCGGACGCCATTCTCCTACTGCCTAAGTTAGGACTTAGGAAGTTTTCTTTGCCAAGTAGGCAATGGGGTGTGCAAGGCTGGAACTGCCCATGTATGAGCCAATGGATTCTGGATGAACTGACCAGATTAGTAAGAGTGATAGAACGAAAAGAGATCTGAGACCCAAACCCTGGGAGCCAAGGTGGTTTCTTTTTCTACGTGGAAAACAACCTTAATTGATACAACAACTTTTAGGCACATGGCCATATAAATGGAAGTAATAATACATGCAATCATACATATATATATATATACATAAAAATAACAATGAGGAAATAAAGGGCACTCCTGGCAGAAGGACTCAGGGATGATTTCTTGGAAGTGGTAGCATGTGATCCAGCCCTCCTGAAACAGGAAAGTCTAGCAGGCAGAGAAGGGAGCAGAGGAAAATGCAAAGATCTGATGCTGGGAGAGCACATATCAAATGCTGCACAGAGAATGTAGGGTGTACAGAAAATAGACTGGAAAGCTAGGTTATGGTTGGATTAAGATGGACCCTGAGAAGGCCTAAGAGTGTGGACTTGGTTAGGTGGCCATTGGAAAAGCACTGAACCTAGAGTTTCTAGAGTCAGTGCTATGTGACAGCACAGCCACACCACAGGGCCCTGATCACTGCGTGGTGGGGAGCTCCACGGAGCCCTGCAGAAACAGCAGGAAGGTGGGGTCAGGCAGGGGATCCAGGATGGCAGCTTCTTACCAATCAGTGCAAATTATTTCCATATGTCAACCAGGAGTACGGCAGCACCGGCACATACTGGCTCAACATTAGGACTGTGGACAGGGCTCTCTAAACCTACTCCTTTGGGCATATGCTTTAATCTTCCCAAGGATGACCTGCTGCATTAATTCATGAGATTTTCTGCAGGTCTTTGGGTTTCATTTTCTTGTGTACCACTCTCTTGCAAAACATGGAGGTCATGGCAAGAATTTTGAATCCCTTCCTGAGGTCACAGGTTGACATTTGTTTTCTTCCACGATTCATATTCCATAGTTACTGTGGCCAGCAAGAAGGCTTGTGGACATTCCTTATTGGGGTTAAACTGCAGAAGGGAGAGACAATGGGGGTGGGAGGGGAAAGATTAATGGAAGCAACAATAGGAAGTCATAATCTATTATGAGATGAGGGAGGGAGTCTTTAAAGATAAAGTGCAGCTTTCAAGCTTGGGTAACTGGGAAAGAAAAGTAGCCTCATTAATAAGACTAGAGAAGTTGGGAGAATGAACTGGGGTAGAGAGGAAAGGAAAAAGGAAGAATCAATGTAGTGTTAGGCAAATTAAGGTGATGTCCAAGTGGAAAATCAGCAGAAATTGTCAGAAGCCAAGCATAGATTAGAGAGACTTTGGAACAAGAAGCGCAAGGCTGGATTCTCCCACAAGACAGGAAGAAGAAGAGGCTGAACATAGAGACCTGATCACTTATGGGGCAGCAGGAAGAAGAGAGAGAAGAAAAGGGAAGGGCATGAAGCAGAGGAGAAGTACAGCTCAGGTTTGGGAGCAAGGAAGCGAGATATTGGAAGGATGAATGAGACTTCGAGAAGGAAGAACTATGCACAAGTAACACTTTTTTTTTTTCCAGATGTCTAATCTTATTTTATTTAATCTCAAATTAATATGAGGGTACAAATTTTTAGGTTACATTATTCTCACTTCCAAGGTAAAGGTAAAGTTATAGACGAGTCCCTCATCCATGGGGGTTTGCTGAACACCCTCGAATGGTGCACATTAGGTGAGATCCTGCTAATTGCCCTCTCCCCTCCCTCACTCTACCCTCTTGCTAGACTATATTTGTGTTTTATCATTGCCATGAGTATGTAATTGTTTATATATTGGTTTCACTTTAGTATTAAGTACATTGGATATATATTTTTCCATTCTAAGAAGAATGTGTTTCAACTCCTATTAGGAAAACATGAAAGATGTAAAGTCTCCATCTTTTTATGGCTGCATATTATTCCATGGTATACATATACTACAATTTGTCAATCCATTCATGGGTTGATGAGCATTTGGGTTGCTTCCACAACTTTGAAATGATGAATTGAGCTACAGTAAACATTCTGGTGCAAATGTCTTTGTGGTAAAATGATTTTTGTTCCTCTGGGTAGATACCTAGTAATGGGATTGCAGGATCAAATGGAAGGTCAACTTTTAGTTCTTTGAGAATTCTCTATACTTCTTTCCATAAAGGTTGTATTAGTCTGCAATCCCACCAGCAGTGCAGAAGTATTCCCTTCTCTCCATGTCCATGTCCATGTCAGGATCTGTAGTTTTGAGACTTTGTGATGTGGGCTAATCTTACTGGAGCTGGGTGATATCTCGGTGTGGTTTTGGTTTGCATTTCTCAGAAGTAATACTTTTAATGGGTTTTTGTTTTTCATTTTTTGTTAGTATATCTATTCAGACATAACTTACATGCCACACAATTGACCCAATTAAAGTGTACAATTAAATATTTTTTAGTGTATTCACCAGTTAACCTTCCCCACAATCAAATTTGGAACATCTTCTTCACCCCTTGAAGCTCCATACCCTTTATCTATCACATACCAAGCCTCCAAATCTCCTGAAGTAGACAACCATAGTCTACTTTCTACCTCTGTAGATTTGCCTGTTCTAGACTTTCATAGAAATTGAATCCTCAGTTATTGATCTTTTGTGAAAGCCTTTTTTTACTTAGCATAATGTTTTCAGACTCCAATAATATTGTACCATGTATCAATACTTCATTATTATTCACGGCCAAATAATATTCTAATGTATAAACATACTACATTTTGTTTATCTTCTCATCAGTTGACAAACATTTGGGTTGTTTCCAATTTGGAACACTTATGTATAATGCTGCTTTAAAAATTCATGTACAAGTTTTTGTGACATTTATTTTCATTTCTCTTGAGTACATGAGGTCTGACAGTTAAGTTTGCAAACTCATCCTAGAAAAATTGCCACATATCTCATTGCCAAATATCACTACGGTCACCTTCAAATTACTCCCCTTGCAAACTTATGCAGCAATGCTAGCACCTAGCTTGCCCTTCAAAACAATTTTGGAACTCTTTCTCTGGAATGACCATCAGAGCTGTCATGGTGCTGACAATTAGGTTCACAAACTTGCCACCATACACTTACATTGACAGCACTATACAAACAACTCAGTAAAGTTTCATAACCTTAGTATATCTGTGTCTTACAGCTGTGTTTGTGTAGATGTATGGCAGTGTCTTGCCGAGTGGCATTCGTTATCATTGTTGCATGTTTTTATGTGCTATATGAGAACTCTGATAGTCATTCCAGAAAGAGTTCCAAAATTGCTTTGTAGGGCAGATTAGGCATTGGTGTCAGTGCACATCTTCCCAAGGTGAATACTTCAAAGGTGACTGTAGTGATATTGGGCAATGATGTATGTAGCACTTTTTCTAAGATGAGTTCACAAACTTAATTGTCAGACCTTTGCATATGGAGGACTGGAATTGTAGGATTATAGGATAACTCTGCGTTTAACTGTTTGAGAAACTGATTGTTTTCCAAAGCTACTGCACCATTTTACATTCCCAAAAGCATTGTGTGAGGGTTTTAGTTTCTCCATATCCTCACCAACACTTGTTATTTTCTGTTTTGTTTTAATTAGCTTATTTGCTTCATTGTAGCCAGTAAGTCTGAAATGGTATCTGGTTGTGGTTTTAATTCACATTTCCTTAATGATTTATAATGTTGAGCATCTGTTTATGTGCTGTTAAGATCTTTTGCACATTTTTAAATTGGATTATTTATCTTTTATTGCTAAGTTATAAGAGTTCTTATATTTCAGGTGTAAGTCCCTTACCAGAAATATGATTTGCAAATATTTTTTCATGCTCTGTGAATTGTCTTTTAACTTTCTTGATAGTATCATCACAAGATGTCATTTTGATGAAGTTTAATTTATCTATCTTTTTCTTTACTGTTTGTGCTTTTGGGATCATAGCTAACAATACTTTGCCAAATTCAAGGTCATAAAGGTTTACCACTTATGTTCTTTTCTTAAAATTTCATAGTTTTGACTCTTATATTTATGCATTCGATCCATTTTGAGTTCATTTTTAATATGATGGGAGGTAAGGGTCCAACTTCATTCTTGTGTGTTGACATCCAGATGTCCCAGTGCTATTTGTTAGATTATTCTTTCCTCCATTCAATTATCTTGGTATTCTTGTCAAAATGAATTGACCATAAATTCAAGAGTTTATTTCTGAGTGCCCATTCTATTTTCTTAAGGTTTACACTTGCCATCCATACACAAAATGAAAAAATATTTTAATTTTTATATGAATTGAGAGTACAAATACCTACTCTTGACTTGGTGACCCAGCTCAGTGCCATTTCCCTTAGAGTACAGTCCCATGAGTTCAGACAATGCCTACAGACACTGCTCTATACTTCATCAGGCACAGATCACTGGGGACCATAAATGTTCCTTGGTACTATGCCTTTTAACCCCATGTCCCTCCCTGCCAGGGCCACAGTCAAGCCAACTGGCTCAACACAAAGCCGGAAGTCGCCAGGTTTTGGCTCAGGACTATGACTTAGCCTTGGCAGAATTCTGATGAGGAGCTAAATGAGAAAGAAGTAAATGATAGGATAGAAATGTGTTAAAACATCCATGTCCATGGAAGAGGGGGGCGGGAGGGAGAAGAAGACAGACAAGGGGAAGGTGGAAAGAGAGAGAGAACTGACAAGGAAACAGAGAGAAAGGGAAGGAATAAGGGGGAACATGGACGAAGAACTGGGGAAGGCTTATCCCAATTCTTATCAATCTGTTGGCTCTGTGTCCCAGAAGGCAGTGTCACTGCAGGCTGCTCAAAGCACAGACATGGCAGCAGAGAGGCTATCCATCCTGGCTTTGCCCCCTGACAGCAATGTTGCCTTATGCAAGTAACTTAACCCCTCTAAGCCTCCATTCTATAATCTGTCAAATGGGTCAATAAGAAAACTGCCCTCAGAGGTTGTTGTGAAGATTAAATAAATGAATGCTTGCCTACTCTTAGCCCAAGGCCTGGCATAGGAAGACTCATAAAATTAGCTCAAACCATTTGAGAGTTGAATAACAGCCCATGTGCCTTATCACCAACTGTCTAAACTAAGGGATTGCAAACTGGTTAAAAATTTGCTGGGCCCCCACGGTTTCTGGTTTAGCAACTCTAGGGTGGGGCTTGTGAATTTGCATTTCTAACAAGTTCCCTAGTGATGCTGATGTTGTTGGTCCCAGGAACACACTTTGAGAACCACTACTCTAAATTATGAAGGGTCAGGAAAACAAAATACCACCCACTGGTATCTTAAATTCTCAAGTGAGAATTCTTTAAATAATGATCACTCTCAGAAACACTCTGGACCATCTGAACCTCACTAATATAATACAAAAGAAAAATGACTTTACCAATTTCTGGAATGTAAAAATAAAATCAAGCCCAGTTGCCATGATAAAAACATCTTTTAAAGACTTTGTCTGGAAAGGAAGACATCTGAAGTTACGAGCAATAGCACATGTACGTTTAAAAGACGGAATGAAGCTGGGCGTGGTGGTACTTGCCAGTAGTCCCTGCTACTTGGGAGGCTGAAGCAGGAGGGTTGCTTGAGCCCAGGAGTTGGAGACCAGCTAAGAAGTACAGTGAGATACAGTGTATCTCAAAAAAATAAAATAAAATGAGGTTGTCTTTATTGCAGAATCATGTGCACTGTCAACAAAAGTGTTCAACTGGGGCCATTGAGAAAAGCCTCTTTCTTTCTCAACAAATCTTGCAATAATGCTTGCCCTTACAGGAAATGCGTAGTCTGCTGCCTACTTGGGAGGGGCTATAAATAGCTCCTTGGAGAACATTTTTCTATAATTAGCTTTTCACTTCCAGTGAACTATGTGTAATGAATTTCATATCACTGGATGTTCTCCCTGGGCAAAGTACATGGCAGATTATGCATTTTTTAGTGTAGAAAGTGAACTATTCAAACAGCATTGCACAGAAGTCAGAGAATTTAAAATTAAAACAGAGACTGAAACCATGCTGGGAAATTAACTGGGCATGGCTACTTGGTTTATATGCACTTTTACAAACAGACACATGTAAACAACATTAAATTACCTCTTTAGAGCAGAGTTAAATGGGAGGGGAGCAGCTAAAGACAATGTCAACTCAGCTGTTTCTCTGCCCTGTTCTTTAAGGGTGCCCTTGCACTTGTTAGAAAAGCGCGTGTCTCCGTAGCTTGCCTCTGCCTCCAAGAATGCAGGGCAGGAGCAAACGCCTTACAGAGCTGAAGCAATTTCTTCTACAATGGATGGCGCTTTAACTTGACTCTACAGAAGCTTCTGAAATCCTCTCAGCTCGTTGCAGGAGCTGAACCACATCTCCCATCCTTCTGGTACCCTACATTCTCCCACAATTACTGCCCTCTCTCCTTCCCCCCACCTCAATTCCTGGCACCCAGTGCACAAGGACTATTCTTCCATTCTATTTTCCACACGCTCTGAAACCAGTGTCCCGTCTGCATTTTGCAGGTTGAATAATTCTTTGCAGCACTCACAATTTAAGCTGACCATTTTCTCCATAAGATCCTTCCATTCCAGTGAGAAGGGCTATATCCTTAACCACTACCTTAAACAGCAGGCTGACCAGAGGTAACACCACCCTCCTTGGGCTTGGGCCAAGAGAAGGGGGCCCCACCTACACCTAAACTTTCCCTTTCGTGAGAGGAACTTGGATCCTTCCTCAAACTGAAACTCAGAGTTGATTTGAAGATCACATATGTTTACAAAAGGACACTCCCATAGGGTCTATTGCCAAAGTCCAAATAGTGCTCTTGGTGAGGTGCCGATAGGCCAACAACCTTCGTATTGCCCCGTGGACTTCATTTCCTTCTACGAATAAGGACCAAGTATTGCTTTCTTGCCAACCTAATCTTTCACCATGGAATTTTATTAATATTTCAAGCACTTGGAAGACAGCTGCTTTAAGAATGGAGTAAAGATATTAATAACTGATGCATTGAGGGGGAGAACAAGAGAAAACAGAGACAAAAATTGTTCAGAATTGCTTTGGTATCAGTTTGTTACCCAGCAGAGTCTCATGAGGAGTGAATGATCCTCAGAATATCTTTGTTCTGGCATCTGATATGGCCAAGTGGTGGGTTGGGTGGGAGGGAGCATGGGATTAGCAGTTATCAGGGTCAGCTTCAAGCCCTGCTCTGCTATGTATTTCCCAAGTGACAGAGGGCACCTTGAGCCTCTTTAAGTCAGATTCCTTATCTGCCAGCTGGAAATAATAAATCACTTTTTTACAAGGCTTTATGAAGATGAAATGAGGGAATGTAAATAGCTGGCATATAAGTATGAGATAAATGACACCTTTTATTACGGAAAGCATTATTTACTAAAATACCATTTTAAAAATCCTCTTATCCAGACAATGGAACAGTATTTGGTGCTTTGAAAAAAATAAACTATCAAGCCATAAAAAGGCATGGAGGAAACTTAAAACAGATACAACTAAATGAAAGAAATCATTCTGAAAAGGCTACACACCACACGATTCCAACTACATGACATTCTGGGAAAGGCAAAACTATGGCAACAATAAAAAGATCAGTGGTTTCCAGGGGTTAGGGTTTATGGAGGGATGACTAGGCAGAGGACAGAGGATTTTCAAGGCAGTGGAATTATGCTGCATGGTACCATAATGGTGGATATATGTCATTGGACATTTGACCAAACCCACAGAGCGAACCCTAATGTTGACTACAGACTCTAGGACAGGTGATTATGATGTGTCAGTGCAGGTGCATCCAGTGTAACCAATGTACCACTCAGGTGGGGACTGCTGATAATGGGGGAGCTGTGGGAGGGCAGGGCGGGGACATGGGAACTCTCCACTTTCTTCTCAATTTTGTTGTGAGCAGAAAACTGCTCTAAAAAATAATGTCTATTTTTAAAAATCCTCTTAGAAGAGAGTAGATGGGGCCTAAAATCAAACTTTTTTTTTTTTTTTTTTTGGCTGGGGCTGGGTTTGAACCCGCCACCTGCGGCATATGGGACTGGCGCCCTACTCCTTGAGCCACAGGTACCGCCCTAAAATCAAACTTTTTTATTAGAGCAATTGTATACAAAGCCTCCTCAGGGAGGCTTAAGTACAAGGAAATATTATTTGCCAGTGCCCATATTGGCAGTAGACTCATCACCTCTTTTTCAGTTCTGTTAACACATTTGTGAGTGCCCATGTGCACCTGCAGGCCTGTACACAAAGCGTACCATTTCCTCCTGTGGTTCTCAGAAACAATTAGTTGGTGGGAATTAACTGAAGCTTTAGGATTTTGTTACCTCCAGACTCCTCCAGCCCAGTTTTCTTCCCTGGGTCCTCCACACTGGCTTTGTCAGGAAATCTTACTTCCCTTGTCAGTTTGCCAGCCAAGTGATCTAAAAGGCACGGATGCCAAGTCAAGTCTTAACCCTACCAGGCAGGCTGTACAAGGCCTTGATTGTCTCTTGGTAGCATCCTCAGGCCCAGCAGAGAGCCTGCTGCATCTATTATATTCTACGAAGCTTCCGCGGAATCACAGTGTTCTAATGCAAACCTTGATATAGGAAACACAGGGTGGGCCTTCTTCATTCTTTCACTACAGGTGAAATAAGGGCTTTATCACCATAATAAGCCCTAGCCTCTGAGCGAGTCTCCAGTCATTGGGTTCTGTGGGTTCTCAGATTTCTTCTTCATGCTTGTACTGACCCAACTTCCCCTTCTACCTTGGTTGCTGCATTTTTCTTCTCTAACATAATGTTATTCTATCGATGATGTATGGTCATGTGTCTTATTTTTCTTTTGAATTAAGAAGTGAAAACAGATATGCATGGTAAGAATTTACATATGGGCTTCTGAATATTCATATAAAAAAAGAAGTACTTCTCACCTTATAACTAACTAGAAAAACTGTGTTAATATTCCAGTATAGAAACCTGTTCTTATTGTCTGTTCCAATGTTTGTATTTAAGTCACTGAATATACATACTTACTGAACACAGGTCCTAAGCCCTGAGTTAGTGGTACCATGTATAATAGTGTAGCAGCCCACCCAGTTTTGCCCTTCTGTAACTCTACAAGTGGACACTGATAGTCATCCACTACATATTTTAGAACGTAGATAAATATTTTTAATTAGGATATGCCACAAATTCAACTTCTAAGTAAACACTTTGACTCCTTTCACAGACATAGCCAAAAATGACAAAACCAACTATAAAAAAATTTGACCTTCCCATCCATATGTTTTGATTCTTTGAAAAATAAGTGGGGTTGCTGGATACATTAATGCAGCACTCACTCAATAAAGCCATGGTCTTTTAAAGGACTAATGACTGGGAGCTTGTGAGAACTTCCCATAACTGGTGATGCAAGTTTTGCAATGGCTCTTTTCATGCACATTTTAAATGTATAGAATACGATCTGACTTAGCTTTGCTATTTGGTTTGTAAAAAAAATTCTTAGCACGAATGTCACCACTTCCAAAAAGCCCATCCTGTTTCTTTCCTCTGAACCCATGTGGCACCTTGTCTCTTGACACTAGCCCTATTTGGTTCATATCTGTCCCTGCCTTGAGATTGTAAACACTGTGTACAGAAACTGCCTTAATGCTCCCTTAATCTTTCATAAGCCAAGCCCAGTTTGACTCACGGCAAGCCTTCAATGAACGTCAGTAAAAGGAAATTACATAGAATGAACCCGAGATAAAATTTCCTCAGTGACTGTCCTTTATTTGGGGGAAGGGCACTTTTTTTTTGGGGGGGGGGGGAGGATCCTGTTCTCTACCCCTGATTGGGTTCTGTGCTTGTGGCTTCATTCTGTCTTATGGTGTGAGACATGGGATGAAGTTTGGAATGAGCACAGATACATCGTTTCCATGACTAACAAGCAGAAACCACACTTTTAGTAGGGTATCTTACTGGGCAACAGATAAGCTATAGCAAAAATATTTGCTGCACTGCAGAATTATTTGATGAGTTATTACTTACTGCAAGCCATTTCAAGTTTCCTAAAAGATAATTTAACAATTGTTCAACAAGTTCCCAAAAGGGAGCAGGTGAAGGGAGTTGGAATCTCTTTCAAAGCAAAAAAAGGAAGGGAGGTGGCTCTAAATTCTGCATTAAATCCGGTTAAAAGTACACAACTTCATCCTTTAGTAGATATTAGTCATGGCCACCCTTTTAGGGCAGGGTGAAGCCTACTTGCCTGAAGGAAAAGGACGGGGTTGAAAAACAAAGCAAAATTAAAAAAAAAAAATTAAACATGTTTTCTTCTCTTGGAAAGGGAGGGATTTCAAAATGAGGATGGGCCAAACACCTCCTCTTCTTACATGAAAAGCCCTCAAGAATCCCAGCTGCTCTTAGGATGCTCGAAGTTCCTTGCAGCTGATTATTTTTCAGGAGGAGAATTAGACAAAAATAATACAAGAGGGAAATAAAGAGAATGACCTACTTTACGGGGGTGGGGGGGTGGGGGTGGAAGGAGCTCTGTGTGACTGTTTTGATCTAATTGACGGTGTGGGGTTGCATGCCCAAATAAGGCGCCGCTGGTCGGGTCTGCGCGGGAGGGCAGGTCTCAGAAAGCTAGAGGGACCGCGGGGACGCGGGCGGAGCCCATTAGACGCCTTCTGAGCTGGCGCTGGCAGCCAAGGGCCTAGGAGACCCCTTCTGGCCACAAAACCGAGTACAGGAGTAAAGGGCCTGTGGGAACGCTTTCCTTTTGAGGGCCACTTGCTGGAATGTGCCAGGGATATAGGGACGTCCGGAAAAGGCTAAGCGGTGCTGAGCGCTGTGGCGGGCAATGTATTTAAGTGATGTCAAGGAAGAGGTGATTTGGGGTTGGGGCTCTCCCCTCCTTGGGACTTCTACCAGGTGCCTCCCCCTTGTGTGCAGGGTCAAGGGGGTTGCGAGTCTAGGGGAATCCGGCCACCGTTCAGGACTTCGGCGGGCCACACTGTCTCCCCCTTTCACCCGACGGGTTCCTGGAGCCCCGCAGAGTATCAAACAGCAGCTCTGGGCTCCTGGAGACCGTTTATGTGCATTTGTCTGCGTGTGGTGTTTGCGGGAGCCTGGGTTAAAGCCTCCCTGTTTTCTCGCGCGCGCCTATCTTCCCAGCTTCTCTTTTTCTTGGATTCTTGCCTGTCTCCTCCCACAGAGGGAAAAAAAAAAAAAAGGTCACGTATGTTTGGAAAAATATGTAGGTCAGTGGAACATTTCCTGCACTGGTGCAAAAGGAGAGGAGAGCAGCGGGGGAGGGGAGGGAGAGGCAGAGTGGAGCTCCGAGCGCTGGCTGCTGGCCGCAGCCCCCGACCCCCACGTGCCTCTGCCTGGGAGGGGGGCAATTAGCCGTTCCTTTCCATCCTTGACCCATTTTCTGGACCAGCTACGTTCGCCTTAGAAGAGGAACCGAATATACACCCCCCCCCAAGCAGCCGCTGCTATTCTCCCCCAAACACTGCTCGCCCACCTTTTCCCCGACCCCCACCTCTCACCTGCTCCCTGACCCCGCCTCTCATTGAGAAATTGCAGCTGCGCCCACAGAGACGCGCCCTGTGTCCTGGGTCGGCACTTGAGCGCAGCAGCCTTGCCTGTCCGGGACAGCGCGTGTACGTGGGGGTGACAGTCGCCTCCCGCCCCCGAAGCGCGGGATGGCATGGTGGCGGCGGGCACTACGAGGGTCTGCACTAGGCAGGGGCGAGAGATTCCTTGCTACCCTCGAGTGACAACTTTAACGGGACCTCCGCTGGGAGGCCCGCATCCTCTTGCCTGCGCTCTCGGCGGGTTCACCTTGAAGCACAACTCCCCACCCCCCACCAGCAGCCAGTCTCAATCCTGCGCCCCAGGCCGGACCCTGCCACACGTCCCTTGCAGTCCAGCAGAGGCGGCGGTGGCGCGGGGTGTCTGCACCGCCCGGGCAAACCGAGAGTCTGGGGGTCCGCCGGCCGGCGGGCGAGCGCGGGGTGCCGATCCCAGCCTGGGTCGGGGCCAGGAGAGACCCCGCAGGCGGCTGCAGCGGACGAGAGGAGGCGGCGGGAGAAGGAGGGGGAGGAGAGGGAGGAGGGCTCCGGGAGGAGGGAGGGGGAGGAGGCAGAGGCGGAGGCGGCTCTCCCCGCCGGCTCTGCGTGCGGAAGAGTTTGCCGAGCGAGCAACCGGCCTCCCGCAGGAGCCGAGGGACCCGCGCGGCTGCGGCCCAGGAGCGGCGGCCGCGGAGCTCTGAGACCAGCAACCGCGGCGGCGGCGGCGGCGGCGGCAGCGAGAGCAGCGCCTCCCGCCGCCGCCCGGGAGGAGCTCGCCGCGCCCGCTTGCCGCCTCGGCTCCCAGCGGCGGCGGGAGGCGAGTCTCCCCGGCCCAGTCCGCGCCCGGCCCCGCGGGGCCGCTCCGGCCCGCTCCGAGGTAAGGGGCCGCGCCTATGGGCGTTGGGGGCCCGGGTGGGAGGACGTGAGCACGAGGTTGCAGGACTCGGTCACCTGCTCGCCGGCGCGGGGAACGCGCGAGGCTGGGAGGGGCGCTCCGGCGAGAGGCTGCGCGGCTCCGGGGACCCCAGGCGCGGGGGTGCAGAAAGGTGGGTGTAGCCCCCCCAACATTCAGGCCGCCGCTCGGTGCTTCCCGTCCTGCAGGATGGTAGCAAAGCCTGGGTTGGTGGGCGCCCTCTGCGTCTGGACGTAGAAGGCAGAGGACTAGGTACCCCGAGCCTCGGAATTCGGGAGCCCTCGAGGTGTACCATTGAGGGAAATAGGGATCGTGCCCCTGGGAAGCAGCTTTGGGAACTGCCAGCTGGCCACCCTGAGCTCCAGCTCTCGCTCCCTGGAAACCAGAGCAATCAGAGACCCCCT
Source organism: Nycticebus coucang (assembly GCF_027406575.1). Lineage (NCBI taxonomy): Eukaryota > Metazoa > Chordata > Mammalia > Primates > Lorisidae > Nycticebus > Nycticebus coucang. The sequence goes on from NC_069783.1 coordinate 95,285,763, forward strand.
GGAGAGCGCGGCGTGAGCGTCCTGGGCCCGCGGTCTCTCCGGGTCCCTGGATCGGAATTGGTTCCGGGCCGGATTGAGTGCAGGGTCTGCCCCTGTGCGCCCGGAGAGCTGGTAGCCCGGCTCCTCCCGTCGCTTTGGACCACCGGAGCTCCCCAGCTTGGATGTTTTGTTGTTGTTTGTTGAGAGGGGTGCCCCCTCCCTGAGCCCAGGAGGGGCGCACCTTTGAACTGTCCACAGAGCTGCGCTAGGTCGGTAACCGAGGGGAAGAGACAGACCAAGGGGCTAAATTCAAAACCACCAGCCCCTCTGCTCGCCACTCCTTAACTGTTCAAGGTAAGAAAGTTTGTTTTCGGCCCAGTGATTCATAAATAATTAGTAGCCAGTTTTGTTGATTAAGCAAAATGGGAACCTTCAATACACACATGCACTTTGACAAGTAAAAACTCCCAAGGAGCCTCCCAATCGGTAGGCTCCTCTTCTGAAAGTTAAAAGCCCTGAAGTTCAACAGGTGTTCAGGAGGGGTCGGAGAGGGGAGAGTTCTGGCGTTTTGACTTAATCTATTTCTTTGGTATCCACCCCCAATTCATTAAAGCCTATTTCTTTGCAAGTAAAATAATAAGTGGTTATTAAATTAACTTAATCAGCAGAGACCAGCTAGCTGGCCTTCATCATTTAGAACGCAACCTTCTTTTCCTTAATAGAGGGTTTTTACTGTTTTGACTTTCCAGGTAATTCTAAAGCAGTTCCCGATGGCGAGACTCAGCTCTGTTAACATTTCAATCTCTCTCACAGTAACTTAGTCCCCATCCACTGAATTTACCAACTAATTATGGCTTGCATTAAAAACAGCTGCCCTCCTTAGGCGGCACCATTCAAATTCAAGTGCACATAATAGCTCCATCTTTCTGCCACCAAAATTTCCTTAAAGGAAAATATTTTCCAAAAATAACCTCCCAATTTATTTTTAAAATCCCCCCCATAAATATAATGTTTAAAAGAATTATTATGACTTGGACCACTGTTTTACAAAAACCAAAATTCAGTGTTTCATTATAGGGCTAACCCAGGACCAGAAGAAGTATTGGTATTTCTCAGCAGTCTACTTAAAGATTTAGTTAAAAATAAGTGTGCAACATAAAGACATTCGGTAATTATCTTCCATCTCACAGAAAGATGTGGAGTGTGGCTTGGAAGAATTGTAATGAGCTGCTTTTAGCCATTTTCTTCTTAGGAATCGATGCCTCCGTTTGTTTGCCGATTTGTCCCACTGTGCGTAAATGTAGAATCAGCTTTATTCTCACTACTTCCCAGAGTGGCTCCCGTGGAGACGAAAGAAGGGAATACATTCTAGAGGAACCATGTTATTAATAAAGCCTTACCCCCCAAAGAGTTAAACATGCTGAGAAAAGAATGAGGTGGGACTTCACTAATTAGTGTGAAGAAAAAATTCCCAAGTCTGATGGGAGAGTGTTCAGATGGTGACTAAAGAATTGATCTTTATGTAGAAAATAATAATTGTTTTTAAGCTCATTTGGTTCTCTTAAAACAATTTGAACCCTTTAAAAAATATTTCTGGAAGTTTGATAATGAAAATGATAAAAATAATGAAAATAGTAACAATAATAAAAATGGTAAAAGATAACACCCATCACCTGATATGTGTCATAATGAAGTTCATCTTATTGTATGTAACAATCTTTTTGAGGTCTTTATCTTCTTAAAATCTGTAATCTTTATATAGCTCACTCTTAGCACTGCTCCTTGTTCTTAAAGATTCAAAGCTAATATCTTCACATTAAAATAATGCATGTATATACTTTTCATGTTATCAACTTTTATGTTAAGTTTTGCAAAAAAAAAAGTCTTGCTTTTGGACCTTAAGAACCCAAAGTTTGTTCTTTCTTTTCCTAATTTTTAAAATAAATACATGTTTTGTTCTTTACCCGAATTGTTAGCTCTTCCAGTGTGATAGCGACACTGTCCCATGTACACCGGGACTTCTCTTTCCCAAGAGGTCAGATTGTCAGGTGTTTAAAATAGACCAGTGACTCAGTATTCTTGGCTGCTTTATGCTAACAGTTTAATTGGCTGCATTATAGCAAGCATCTAATTGAGTGTCATATTTAAATAGTGGAAATGGTACTTGATGCATTATTTGCATCAAGTTTTATTTTTTATTAGCATGTTTCTGATCCTTATTCTGTTTGTAGCAAAGATGGGAGGTCAGGGACTGTCACATTCATGTTCCTCACAGCATCTCATCCCATGGGACCTTGTGCAGAGTACACGCTCAATAAACAAGTGTGGGAAATGAGCAGAATTGTTGGTGATCACTATCCAAAGGTTAGAAATTTCTGAATGCTAATGAGATACTTAACTATGACTAACTGCTTTAAATCTGATGATGATTAATAGTACCTTTACAGCACTAAATAAACATTACATGTGAGCATATGTTTAAAAGGGGAACTTTTGATGTAGTCTTTCGCTAAGGCACTACTGTTTCTCATTTGAATTCCTTGAAGTTAGAGACCACTTGGCATTTTAAGGCAAGGTCACTTTTTTTTTTTTTTTTTGTAGAGACAGAGTCTCACTGTACCGCCCTTGGGTAGAGTGCCGTGGCGTCACAAGGCTCACAGCAACCTCTAACTCTTGGGCTTACGCGATTCTCTTGCCTCAGCCTCCCGAGCAGCTGGGACTACAGGCGCCCGCCACAACGCCCGGCTATTTTTTTGTTGCAGTTTGGCCGGGGCTGGGTTTGAACCCGCCACCCTCGGCATATGGGGCCGGCGCCCCACTCACTGAGCCACAGGCGCCGCCCGGCAAGGTCACTTTTTAGCTAAAGTCTCCCCAAGGACCATTTGAACTTTTGTGGGCCTTAAAACAACATATGGCTCCATTTGATGATTTGGAACACAAAGGACAGAGTTGATCTTCCACACTGATGTGGGAAAAAAATGTGTGTAAGGAGAGGGAAGGTGCTGGACATTGTAGCCCACGTGGCTCATCTGGGGCCCTTGTTAATTGCAGATTCTAACTCAGAATGTCTGAGATGGGACCAGAGCTTCCGCATTGCTGTAAGCTCCCAGATGCTACACACTGGCAAGTTTCTGGGATGTACTTAATCCAGCCTACCTTTACTGATGTGCTGTTGTAGGCCCAGGTGATACATAAATACAGATGATGGGCCATACTTGTCCTTGAGGAGCTGACAAGATGAGAAAAGGAAAGAGAGATTGATTGATTCTTTCTAGACCAAAAATGAGGTCCTGGGATGCTACTCTGCATGGTGGTGGCTAGAGAGGAACCTATGAAAGGGTAGGGCTTTCACATTGCTAACTTTGACCTGTAGTTGTGTTTGAATGGAGAGCCTTCTGACTTGGCAGGAAATAAAACAGATTTTGAAGTCAGACAGATCTGGGGTAGCCTCCCCTTCCTAGCTACTCTGTGACTTGGAACAAGTTTTTAACCTCTCTGAGCCTCAGAGTCCTTGTCAGAAAAATAGTGTGAAAAATGCTTACCTTGCCGAATTTATAGGCTTATCTGTAAAGGAGACATGTTAGACCTAACAAAAGTGTTTGCCTTTATTTCTATTGATGGGAGAGGGGGCCTAGAAAACAAGGAGAACAAGGAGGTTCCTAAAATATTTTCCACGTAGTTCACCGATTAGATTCAATTTGGTTAACCAACAATCTCAAGGCCAGCAGAAGAGAACCGTGCCAGGGCTGGAGGGCAGGCAGCTGTGAAAGTTAATCAGATGCAAAGTAGAATTACTAGGTGCATGCTTACCTCTACCCTTTTCTTTGCAATGTCCTGGCTTCTGGTTAGCTTTGTTGGTAGCCGTTCTGGCAATATGTTCTTCTGAGGCTGTTCTTGATACTTAACTTGTTAGGTTCTGTTGATCAAGATTGTTAGCAGCAGTCAGGTGCTCCTTTAAAATATATATAGTGCACAGGGGAGGGCAAGCACCTCTCCTCTCTGAGGGGCATAATCTTTTTACCTGGTGGGGCACTTTTAGGGATCAAACCATCAACCGGTTCCTTTCTCCATAGTACAGAGTTATGTGAAATTAGTGCAGGGTGTGTCAGAATTCACCTGGGGTGCTTTTTATACTCCACACTCTTAGAGGTTTGCTTTCTCCTGACACCTAGGGATGATGGATATTCCAAGGTAATGGTCTTCTTCACTCTGACCTTGGGGGGGGTCATCTGGGTGGCCCTGAAAATACTTCAACCAATGTCACTCTGCTTTTCTTTTTTATATTTTGGGGTCCTATTATTTGCAAAGGAGATTTCTCTGCTACCATTCACTTTCCATGCCCCCTAAAAGTAAACCTTGAAAATAAATCTCTAAGAGAATGGCAGTGACAGTTTGATGTTCAGGGTCGGGGGGAAGGAAAATTGGAGCAACTAGAGGCCAAGGCAGGTCTGAGTGAGGGGAAGATACAAGGGACAGAAAAGAGGGCATAGGCACCCAAGCAGGGAAGATACAGATGTGGGCAGAGGCTGGGCCAGATGTGCAATCCAGGAACCCAACTTTGTGCAGTTCACTGCTTTGCTAAAGGCCGTGGCAGAAAATGTTCCCGGGCCACTGAGATTAGCCAGACTTCTAGAAAACACAAGCCCATCTAAAGGCAGACAGGTGACAGAACCTAGGAGCATGATTCTTCCAGCCCCTTCCACACCAAAGACGGCACTGCACAATTTTAGGAAAGATATTTATTCCCCTTGGTGGTAAAATAGAGCTGGAGATCATTTTTAAAATTATGATTTTTCTGTTTTGTACATCGTTTTGGAAAAGCTGAAAGAAAAGAAGGAAGGAAATAAAGATTACCCATAATTTCCAGGAGTATTTTCTTATCAGTCTCTTTTCTATGCATTAAAATATTTTTATATTAGATGTTTTAAAAAATAGATACAACCATGTAAAAATTTCCAAATAACACAGAAATGTTTCTAGTCTAAATAAATAAATAAAAATAAAAAATGAATCCCTATACCCCTTCAGCCTATCCAATAGGCATTCCCTCCCCCCTCCTTTTTTTTGGGGGGGGGGGTCTGGAAGAAACCTGATATTGTATAGGAGTATTCCCTCCCCAACCTGTCTCAGGAGGTTAATTTGATTGGCCAAGCAATTCCAGTGGGCCTGCTGCTCTTACCAGTGATTGGCTATGGATGAGCATGTAGACCCTGTACTAGCCAATAAAACATGAGGGTGGGCTACTGGGCAGCTTCTGGGACAGTTTCCCTGGCTCTTAAAAAGATGCCAGAGAAGCTGCAGTGTGGCTATAAAGTCTGTAGTAGAGGGTCTGGCCCAGGCCCCAGTTGACATGTAGAAGAAGGCAAAGGTGAAGAATGGGGCTTTCCTGTAGTCCTTGACCTTCTGAATTGCCTAAGAAGGAGTCTGTGATCCTGGAGGTTTGTGAGATTCTAAAAGCCACATTACCAGGTGAGGCAGGTTGACATAGGTTTTCTGTTCTTGCATCTCGTAACTCTCCACTCTTCTCAAGAGCTAACGATTTTTAACCATGTTCTGCTAGTCATTTTTGATGCATTTACCTAGATACACATATATGTACATTTTTAAAAAACAACTCATTTTATGCCTATTACTTAGGGGCTTTTTAAAAAAACAATATGGCATGGAGGTTTTTAAAAAATCATTACTTCTACCTATGATTAATACTCTATAGCATATTATTCAGAAGTATAGACAGGACATAGTTTATTTAACCCATCTCTATGGATAAACATCTATTGCATTTTTTTCTACTTCGTCATTATAGTGTTTATATTAACTTCCATATCTATATATCTTCATGTACGTTTCAAGTTTTTCCAGGTTGGAGATTACTAGGAAGAGATTCCTGGATAAAAATGCATATCTGTTTGAAATGTTGGTAGATGTTGCCAAATTGATGACTGAAAAAGCTTGTCTGCCCATGCACCTTCCCACCCACCACGTGGAAAGGTGCCAGTCCTAACTAACAATGCGTATTATTCATCTTTTAAATCTCTTCTATGAATTTTCACATGTTTGAGGTAATACTGTTTATAGCTTTTTTGTTCTGATTGTTTGCTAAAACCTGAACATAAGCATTTTCCCATAGTAGTAGTGATTCTGTGTAAACATAATTTTAATGGCTATGTCATAGTCTACAATCATTGTTTTTGGAGTGTTTGAATGATGTGAGGATAGGAAAGGGAATATTTGAAACCAAGGTTTTCCATGAAATTAAGTAGATGTGATTGACCTTGCCATAATCTTGAAAAATTTCCTGCAAATGGTGCTGGGAGACATACCCTTCCAGTGAGCTGATTCTAAGAAAACCCTGAAGATAGGGGTCTGGCCCGTGCATTTCCAAGGAGCTTTGTTGCTTTTAGAATCCACAGGGTTTACCATCAGCCAGACTCGGAATTCAGTTCCCTGAATGTATAGTAGTCACTTAAATACTTTGTGCATTGCATGAGACATAACTGAAATGTGATTCTGCTGTAATCTTTGAACTTTCTCAATTCTGCTACAGAAGACAGGAAAGCAAATAGGATGGATGAAACTCCTCAGAAATGTGAATCAGCCTTCGGGAAAGGGCACATTTGAAAAGCACCATTCTTGTACATGGTGGCCTGATCATCCTTTTACTTCTTTCCTCATAAATATTAGTGCATGGGCCAGGAACACTAGCTGTCAGATGTCCTCTGATGTGAAAAGAAAGGGTACAACTACAAAAGGGAAAACCTTCTTAGAGGAAATAGAGAACATACAAAAAAAAAAAAAGTCCCTTAAAAAAAACCCCCAAAAACCTACATGTAGAGTTCATAAGGATGTCAAGTGGCACAACTTTTTGTCTTTGCTGTGTGCACTAACGTACCCCAAATCTCTTGACGTGAGTAGAATTACTAGTCATTAGACTATATGTAGTAACGTGACAGGTGACGGAGGAAACTTTAATACCACCAAGAAATAAGAATGCCTCTTTTTTATTAATTTTTATTAATGTCTTTCTTTTTGGCCCACACACATAAACTTTTCTTCTCTTTCCTTCAGACATTTTAATTGTTTCAAACCCAGTGCCTAGTCATCAGTCCTCCACATGGGCCCTACAGTCTTTTGTGATAATTTCACAAATAGTCCACTTCGGTAGTATTCAGTTTGTCTTTGTCATAAAAGGATCCATCTGAGACTCTTCAATCTCAGAACTCGATGGCTTCAATTTTCCACTGTTGCATGTTGCAGGGTTAAGGCCTATTTAGAAATTGGCAGCATCACAGGCCTACATGCCATAGAGGGAACAGTTCTGATCAGAAACCTGTGGACCAAGTGAGGAAGGGGAGGAAGTATTACCTGGTAACTAGAGAGGTTTCTTTGCAGAGGTGGGTTGAAGTGAGAACAGGCAGGAGCCAGTCTGGCTGCCACAGTGGTCCAGGAAGTCATGTGTTTGCCATGTCCTTGAAAGACAGTACAAATCACAAGTTAATTGCTGTAAAAGATGCCCCTTTCCCTGGAGATCAAGATCTAATAAGGGAAAACTTTAAAACGCAAGTTTTGGTGTGTGTTGATGGTAGGGTGGGGGCCGATGTGTTAGCTGGAATATTGCTGAGGATAAAGCTGTGTAGCCCTGGAGTATCAGCTCATCTCATGACCAAAAGTAGATGTCAGTCTTTATGTGACCTCTCCAAGACCTTCTTATTGGTCAGGGAGAAGTTTGCTTTTATGACCTCTCCCTTTTCCCCTTCAGAGCATTGTCAGAGCTTTTTAGATTGATATGATCTCATTTGTCCAATTTGGCATTGGTTGCCTAAGCTTTGGGGTATTACTCAAAAAGTTAGTTTGTTTTTTTTTTATGAGCTGCCATCCCTCTTGGTAGACCTGGTGGGAGTCGTACATTTCAGCAGGGGGATTGGGTCAGGTGACAAGGGCTTCCATGACAGCAGGACCAATTTGTATGGCAGTTTGTTGAGGTTTTAGGATCTCTGAAGCAAAAGAACTTGCTTTTGTTTCCAATCACATGTAACCCTTGACTGTTAACAATCTCCTGAATTTATGGCTCAAAACAAACTGATTCCATCAGAGGTAAGAGAGCTGCTCATTTTTGAGCTGCTTCTGGGACTTTCCACCCTTGGTTTTGTCTCCCAGTTTTCTATTGTGAGAATGGTGAGGTAGCCTCTGTTCCCCTGGTCCTGCTGTCTTGGAAGCCCTTGTCACCTGACCCACTCCCCCTGCTGAAATGTACGACTCCCACCAGGTTTACCAAGAGGGATGGCAGCTCATAAAAAAAACTAACTTTTTGAGCAATACCCTAAAGCATAGGCAACCAATGCCAAATTGGACAAATGAGATCATATCGATCTAAAAAGCTTCTTCACGGCAAAGGAAATAATCAACAAACTAAAGAGTCAACCCACAGAATTGGAAAATGATATTTGCAAACTACCCATCTGACAAGGGATTAATAATTGGAATATATGAAGAGCTCCAACAACTCAATACAAAATAATCAAATAATCTGATTTAAAAACCGGCATAGGATCTGATATTTCAGACATTTCTTTAAAAAAGACATACAGATGGCCAAGAGGTATATGAAAAAAAATGCTCAACATCATTAGTCATCAGAGAAATGCAAATCAAAACCACAGTGAGATATCATCTCACCCCAGTTAAGATGGCTTTTATCCAAAAGACAGGCAATAACATGCTTGTGAGGATAGGGAGAAAGGGGAGCCCTCATGCGCTGTTGATGGGAATGTAAATTAGTGCAACCACTATGGAGAACAGTATAGAAATTCTTCAAAAAACTAAAAATAGAACTGCCATTTGATCCAGCAATCCCACTGCTGGGTAAACATCCAAAGGAGGGGAATTTGGCTGGGCGAAGTGGCTCACGCCTATAATCCTAGCACCCTGAGAAGCTAAAGTTGGTGGATCGCCTGAACTCAGGAGTTTGAGTTCGAGACCAGCTTGAGCAAGAACACAATCCTGTCATTACTGAAAATAGAAAAACTAGTCAAGCACTTTGGCAGGTGCCTGTAGTCTCAGCTACTCGAGAGGCTCAGGCAAGAGGGCTGCTCGAACCCAGGAGTTTGAGGTTACTGTGAGCTATGATGACACCATGGCATTGTACACAGGGCTAGTACCCTGTACTCTGTCTCAAAAAAAAAAAAAAAAGACTAAAGAGGAAAATTCAGTATGTAAAAAAATCTGTACTCCCAGGTTTATTGCAGCACTATTCATTATAGTCAAGATACAGAATCAACATAACTGTCCATCGGTGGATGAATGGATAAAGAAATTGTGGTATGTGTACACAATGGAATATTATATAGCCACAAAAAGAATGAAATCCTGCCACTTGCAACATCGTGGGTAGAACCGGAGAACGTTAAGTGAAATAAGCCAAGCACAGAAAGACAAATCTCACATGTTTCTACTCATATGTGGGAGCTTGATATTAAAAAAATTGATCTCAGGGAGACAGAGTAGAATGATGGTTACCAGAGTCCGAGAAGGGTAGCAGGGAAGGGGGAATAAAGTGGGATGGTTGGTGGGTACAAAAATATAGTTAGATAGAATGAATAATATTTGATAGCACAACAAACCAGGTGACTATGATTGATAACAAGTTAGAGTACATTTTAAAATAACTGAAAGAGTGGAACTGGAATATTCCTAACACAAAGAAATATTAAATGCCCTGAGGTGATAGATACCCCAATTATCCTAATTTGGTTAATTCACATTTTATCCCTTTATGAAAGCATCACATGTAGTTGTGAATACACACAACTATTATATGCCCATAATGATTAACAATTTTTAAAAATAAAAACAATTTTTAAAAATAAAATTTTTTTATTTAAAAATAAAAAATAAAAATATCTACCCTTTGATATCTTCTTTACTGTCATATAATCTGAAAAGGTACCACTTTTGGAGACTGTGGCTGAGGGAAGCACAGAACCCCTGGATTTGGAGTTCAAGGTGACCTTGATGAAAACAGATCCCTCTCCTGCATGATACATCCCCATCCTGATTTTTCCACTCTCAGGCCTGCACACCCTGACTCCTAACACCTTCTCTTACTGTTGTTCATTCTTCAGCACGCTGATGCTCAGCCTCCAGGGCCTTGAGTCCATCACTTGCTTTCGACGTTCCTATGATGCTTGATGGGATGGCTTCAGCTGCTGTACCTGTCACTCTTGTCTGTATTTATGTGCCATTCTTATTGACTAAGCTAGGCTCTGGCTGTGTCTACCTACAGACCCACAGCCCCTTGTGCAGGGCAGGCACCTAGGTGTTCCATAGCATTCTGTTGAGGGAGTGAGAGAGCTGTACTGACCCCTGATCACCTGATAACAGCTGCGATCTACCCAATGAAGTGTCTAAGGAAATGTGACAGCACCCTGATTTATCTATGAGCAACTTATGTCCCATCTCAGGAAGTTCCTCAGTCATCCTGGCCCCCAATTGCTTTAGAAACCTGCTCCAAGAACTTACCTGCTGATTTCCAGGCTGCACATGCCCTGAAACTTAGTCATTGGCCCTCTGTGCAGGTCCCCTGTGCTGTCCCCCCACCCCTGCTCTGTGAACATGGTGGTGTCTGGGGGGGGAGGGGCATGTGTGCGCCGTGTGTGTTTGGACTTGTGCTGTTAGGTAGGTACAGAGTTACTCTGGGGGATCTGAGCTCAGGAGTTCGAGTTAGAGACCAGCCTGAGCAAGAGCATGAGCATCTGTTACCCTTCCATCTGTGTGGTGAGTTTCCTCTCTCGTCTTCCTGTGCCACCGCACTTAGAGACTTGGATTGGCCCCTTCCTGGCACAGACTCGGGGTGAAGTGAAGGAGGCAACATGCTTACATTTGAAAAGGATAGTTCTATGGTGGGGGGGGGGGTCCTGGTTTCCGTGAAGCTGTGCTGTTGGCATGAGTTAACTGTCCAAAGTGGTCAGCTATCCCACCTCTCTGTCTAAAATCCCCTTATGTTTCCATCTTGCTGCGTGTCTGAGGACGTATCTCTGATAAAGCAGTGCAGTCTCATTCCCCATTTTGTAATTTTCGAGTGGTATCGCTGGGATGTACTTCCCCGAAGCTACATTTGTGTTTTCTAACAGCTCAGGCTCTGGCAACTCTTGCATATATTGCAGCCTGTTTGTATGAGATAGCTGTAAAAACATCCAGCCTTGGTCTTGGGTGTGCCAGCATTGACCTATGACCTGATTTTAGATCACAGCGTATGAGTGGCTCATGCTGTGTGGGTCAGGGACACTTTTAAGTGGGGTAATGAAGACAGCTGTGGCCCATAGCAGAAGGCTTTGGCACCCTGACTTGGTTGGTAACCATGACAAGTGACCTTGGCAAATCACATGAACTCCAAGACTCTGTTTCTTTATCTGTGAGAGAGAGATATTAATACTCAGGGTGAAAAAGAAGAGAGAATGCTTGTTAGAGAGTTCATTAAATTGGTAAGGTAAGTCATTGTTTTATGACGGCTGTGACCAGTTCGTCACCCAAACAGCTATACACCCAGCTGAGTAAATGCCAGCCCCAAGCTGTTTTCTTCTTGAAGTATTTTGTGTTTTTCTAACAAGGGTGCACACTAGCAATTAAAAACACAGCATATCCAGTGTTCTCATAAAAGGTAACAGAATGAAAAAGTGAAATGCTTAAACTTACAGAGGCCAAACACTTAGAATGTCTTGGCAGTTGCTTGGGGTGGCACAGTTTGCTTTTGAAAGCTTTTGCCACTTACAAAGTGCCCTGATAACCTTCGCATCTTAGATGTCAGTCCAGATCAAATAGCCCTGCGTATCCCCATGGATTTAGAGATTTTATGGGACGTGTGAGGCTGTTTTGCTGTGATGAATATGACATGTGCTGTTTGTGTGACCTTTGTTTTTTTATGAAGGTTGGTCTGAACAGTGTAGGCTCAGTTCCCACCATACTGAAATGATCCTGTTTGGGTTGGAAATACACACACACATATACACACTCAAGGTTAATAAGTTGTACTTGGGGTTAATAACTTGTACTCAGGGTTAATAAGTTGATTTTGTACTCAGGTTAATAAGATGTACTCAGGGTTAATAAGTTGATTTTGAGGTAGAAGGAAAGAACCTCAGTGATTGTCCAATACAACATGGCTCACATTTTCCAGACAAAAACTAGAGGTTCAGAAAGCAAAGGGCCTTGGGCTAGTCCTCCAGCTTACAGAAGGCTGGGAAGGCCTGCTGACCCTGCCAGGGGATGCTGCAGTGCTTCTCGTTCTCTGCTGAGACCTGAAGAGGTTTCTTCACCTGGGAAATCAGAGGCTTCTTAGGCCCAGTTCCAGAGTCTGTAAGAAAGAGGCTTTCTGGGCCTCAGTCAGCACATGCACCACCCAGAAGTCCTGGCCAACTTTGCCCTGAATCGCCTTATCTCTCTGCATGCTCTCCACAATCTGCTCTCTGCTGTGAGTATAAGATAAGGAAGGCAGAGTCCTGGAGGCGACTGGGTACAGGGAGAACTAAGGACAAAGCTGGACACAGCCTGTCCACTTTGACTTGTGGGAACCAGCTCACCCTCTTAGGCCCTGACATCCGACTTTCTTACAGATAAACAGAGTAAATGCACAGAGCCTGCACACATCTAAGAGGAAGAAAAAAATGCCTACTTATCTTAACAAATGTTAATGGTGCTTCTCATGCCTGGCCTAAAGCAGGGGTGTCCAAACTTTCTGGAAAAAATGGAGTTGTCTTGGACTACACATTAAATACACAAACACTAATGAAAGCTGGTAAGCAAAAGAAAAGATTTGTGCATACTTTTTATGATGGATGATATCACAGATAATCAAAACCGTCCTCAGATAATTCGCATGTGGCCCACAGGCTGGCTGCAGGTTGGACACCGCTGGCCTGGAGATCAGGGTCACCACAGGATTTTCTCACCTGCGCTTTTTTACTCAGCAACCAGATCCTCACATATCTCTTTATCATTTTTTTCCATAAGAAATCAAAGTAAAAATACCATTAGGAGTAGAGCTCATCTGAGAGAAGGGGACCCTGAGGTCAGCTGTCATCATATGGATCTGCTCATTAGCTTGGCAGGTCTCTTGAGGGAAGTACTATGGTATTCCCATTTTCACACACAGGACACTGAGGCTCCAAGAAGCTGAGTGACCCCATGAGGAAAGTTGGAGCAGGAGCTGGAATGTAGCCCTTTAAAAGGACTAGAAATAGAACAGCCAGTTTTTATTTACCTCTTCTGAAATGCCGCTTCCAAGAAGATGGAATCGTATTAAAGGAATCAAGCATCTCGAAGCTGACTTATGGAGCTTCAGCAGGCTTCTTGAGTGTGGGGTTACCATGGGCCACTGGTGAATCCTGGGGGGAAAGACAACCCCAGTTTGGTGTCTGTGCTCAGCCCCGCCCTTCAGAGGAGGAGGCTGCATGTGGAAGAGTGCAAAAGAGGAATGCTTGCAGGAAAATCTTTTTTAGGGCACGATCATTATTCTGTTCCTTGCTGTCTTTTAGTAGCTAACCATCTTTCCAAATTTTTTTCTGTGGCTGTAATAAGGACTGTTAAATCAGGACACTCATTGCATCTCTCCTCATTTTCCTGGAGTCAGGTACATCTTTCTTCAGCTGAGCACAACCTACAAGTCAGCATGAAAAGGAAGGGGCCACCCTTGTACAATTCTGTTTCACCTGGGCCTTGTCAACCCAGGGCCTAGAAAACTCAAGACTCACTGATTTGTGGGGAAGCTTCCCAGAGGTCACTCAAGGTCATCCTGAAACATGTCCTCTGGACCCCCTTCCCCTCCACACCTGGCACAAACCTCAGCACTCAGTGTGATGTTCAGGAAAATATATGCAAGCAAGGTATCACAGACTTGAGTGACAGGACTTTCTAACTCCTTCTGAAGTTTGATGCCAATGGAGTATCTCTAATGTGGTCCTCTGACCTCTCCAAAGGCAATTCAGAGCACCTCAGCCCTCCTCTCCCTCCTCCAGCTTTGGCGGCCATGGGCAGAGACACTGGGCTCTTGGGGGAGCTTTGAGGAGCCCAATTAGGTCACTTCTGTTATTATCTACCTTCCTGCTGCTGCTGTTGATGAAAAATGAAGCAAAATCTGAAAATAAACATCAATAAAACAATTCAATCTGGCCTATCATCAATATACACACAAAACAAAATTTCTTTTCTAGAGAATTTGCTCAGATTCTGATGTGGGCGTCAGAGGAGTGGGGTCTTCCATCTGGTGCCTTCTTGGGAATGGGAGTCTCGCCCTGACCCCAGAAGAGACTGCACTTGTCCCTGGAGGCATTGGTGACAGGTGGTGAGGTTGGGGTTACTTGTAGGGCCAATTGTAGAATAATATGATCAGGAGTTAATGATTCAAGGGGTTCCTCAGAGCGACAATTATGCATGTCAGGGGTGGGCTATACCCACAGGATGACCTTTTCCATTGATTTGGTACACACAGAATTGTTTGAATCTTGGTTTTAAGACCTCCCTGGTTCTGTGAAGTTGCAGCTTTGTGCCATCATGAAGGCAAGACCCCACTATCAGGAAAGGGTGCCCAGTATTTGGGAGGAATGGTTCTCTGTCATTTTCAAATGGGAAAAAGTTTGGTCAGAAACACAAAAGAATTTTGGGAAGAACACAAGGTAAGGTCTATAAATTGTGAGACAGGGTGCTACTCTTAGTTCTGGGGCAGATTTTTCAAGATCAAGAATTAAACCCAATGTACTCAATACTAATATGAAACCAACATATAAACAATTACATGTTCATATGAACAATAAAACACAAATACAGTCTAGTATGGGGCAGGGAGAGGAGGGGGGAGGAGGGAGAATGGTAGAAGGAGGGAGGGTGAGTGGTGGGATCTCGCCTAATTGCACGTTGTGAGGGTGTATAACACGCCTCCTGGGGGAGGGGCTCTCTTACAACTAGAACTTTACCCTGGAAGTGAGAACAATGTAACCTAAAAATTTTACCTTTGTATTAATTTGAAATGAAAAATAATAATAATAAAAAAAAAGAATTCCTTTGACCAAGGTAGTGTAGCTTAACTAGTAGCTTCACTTGCTTTTCTGTTTCCAGCAAATTATGTCACTCATAGACACCAGAGTCATACAGAAGTGGGTCCCCATCCTTTCTTAATTTATTAATGTTCTTTGGCAAACCAAGTATCCCAAGGAGATTTTATGCTAGCTAAAGTAGAAGTATGAATTCACTTGAATTTGGGCAGGATACATAGTTCATTCAGATAACTTGAGGCCCAAGGGGGATCTATTTTATATTAGTCTGAAAATTATAAAAGGCCATATGTATCCTAATATTCTATTTTCTTTGTTCTACCTGACTATGATTAGCCATTTTTAGACAAATAACTTACATTTTACTTTTGCACTGTCCTTTTTTGATAACTCTCCAGAAACTTCTGGATAGTTTTTGAAGTTAGTTTCCAGTCCGACTGAAGATAAACTGAATTTTCTTCCAATTAGCCTTTTTGTTCCTTTTAAGCTGAAGAAAACTTGGGTATATGCTGAGAAGAGATGATATAGAAGAGAGACACTGTTATCCTCACCTTTGATTTTTTCCAAGAGTGTGTTAGAGAGCCAGGGAAGGAGTCAGGCTATGAAAATACCTTGTCAGTCAGGAAGCCAGCACCACCATTTCACAGATGGAGAAACTGAGGCTGGGGCTCAGCCATGGCAGAGCCCAGGGTGGAAACCGGTCTCTAGCCTCCCATCATGAAGTCGTCACGTGCCTCTTCCTCATCTCATTCTTTGCTCCATCCGTTCTCTCTTGTCCCGTCTTTCAGTACTGGCGTTGATCATTTTCAAAAGAGAAATAGAATTGTAGTGCTGCATTGTTTAAGCCCTCAGATTGCCTTCCCTGGGTAAGCTTATTTTTATGAATCCCATAAGTCAGATGGGTAATGAGAAATACTCAAAATTTGCTTTTTATGAACAGGTGCACTGATCTAATTTATTTTTAATTTTAAAGACTTACTTTTTTAAAGTTTCAAGATATCGTGGAGGTGCATGTTTTTCTTTACATAAATCAATTTTGTCATGCTTGAGTTAGGGGTTTGTTTGGTTGGTTGGTTGGTTTTGGCCAGGGCTGGCCTTGAACCTGCCACCTCTGGCATATGGGGCTGGCACCCTACTCCTTTGAGCCACAGGCACTGCCCGTGATTTAGGGTTTTAAGTGGGCCCATCACCCAGATAATATTCTTTGTACCCATGAGGTAGATTTTTACCCATCTCCTTCTCCCTACTCTTGAAGATTGATTTCAGCATAGTTAAGTGAGTCCAGTTGGAGAGAGCAAGACATCAGGGCCAGAGGCCGCCTGCTTTAGCCCCTTTTAGCCATGGGGAAGAGATTTACTTCTCTACACTCTGAGAAATTGGGATATCAAGGCCCACCTTCTCAAAAGGGTGTTTGTAATAATCAAATGAGATAAAGAGGGTGAACTTGCTTTGAAAATTGTTAGTAGTACTTAGGAAGTTTAAGGGGTACTTGGTTTCATTGCCTTGAAGAAGTTATTTTTTCACATGCAGAAAAAACTGAGATTAAATCTTAGCAATCGACACACACAGTTGACTGGGAGCAAGTTTGAACTGTGTGGATTTACTTATGCACAGGTTTTCTTCCACTTCTGCTGTACCTGAGACTTGAAGATCAACCCTTCCTCTTCCTCCCACTCAGCCTACTTAGTGTGAGGATGACAAGGGTGGTGATTCACTTCCACTTAATAGCAAATAGATTTTCTCTTTCTTATGACGTTTTACATGATATTTTCTTTCTTCTAGCTTGCTTTATTGTAAGGATATAGCATATAATACGTATAATATAACGTACAAAATATGTGTTAATTGACTGTGTATCAGGAAGGCTTCCAAGCAACGGTAGGCTATTAGTAGTTAAGTTTTGAGGGAGTCAGAACTCAACACTCAGATTTTCAACTGCACTGGGGTCAGTGCCCCTAACTCCCTCATTGTTTAAGAGTCAGCTGTAACTCTATAGAGAATCTTTTTATGGTCCTTCAAATGTTTTCCTTTCATTTAACTTCTATCAAAAATTGCCAACAGGCATGTCCAGAGCTATTGCTTCATATCAGTTAATAATATTTGTGCTTGGCTTTTGAAGTCCATCATCTTCTGTAGATTGTTTTTGAATAGTAGATAGTTAAAACAGCTACTATATGTTATTTAAACATAGTTTTTCCTTGTTGATGGAATTTAGGGTTGACTAAAAATTGCTTATGGTTAGTAGATGCAAAGTATATTAAGGCAAACTTTTCTCATGGTCATGCAGGGACCTTATATTTTGATACTTTTGTTTGTGGTGTGATTTAGTTCACTTCTCCAGGCCTCTGGGCTTTTGCCCATTCTGCTACCACTGCCGGGAATCTCCCTCCTTCCATTGTCACCTGCGGTTCTCATTCACCCATTCAGACAGCGTTGGCTTCTAAGAGCCTTCCCTGAGGGATCTAATGTCCGTGCTCTGGGTTCCTACAGAACTTTCTGCATGTCTGTTTCACAGCAGTGTCTGAATTTTACAGTTCTGAGGTTACCAGCTCTGTAGCTATTTCCCCACCAGACTGTAGGTTCCCTGGAGTAGAGAGTGAATCTTTTTCCGCTTTGCCTTTCAGGAGCTGCTGAATGCCAGACATGTTCTATCAATGTTTGTTGAACTGAACTGAAGGACAGGAAGCCTCTGTTCATTCGAGGCCTATTTTTTAAAAGTTACATCCTTTACTTTTAAGTCCCTGAGATGTTCTGTTTATTAAATCCACTTGTATTCACAGGACCTGGTCCCACAAAACCCTCGAATGCTGGTGGCCATGTGATAGCCTGGACAGCCTTCTCTCTATAGCCATTCTTGTCTAAATCTCAACAGTCCAATGCTCCTGAGGCTTTGGGGCAATTCCAAACTTGATGTCTTAGAGAACATCAGATGTCTGTGAAATCACAAGTTCCATAGTGGTAGGGCAAGGAGCATTGAGAAGCATATTCATCAAACAAGGTTATGTATTCTAAGAGAAAGAACACGGAGAAACCCTAGTCTGATTCCATTTTAGTTTTAGAAAATGGAAAAATGAAAGGAATGACCGTCATAATGTGAGTATGGGATGTGTAGAACATGGTCCTTATGATTCAGGGGTTTAGAGTGGGGCTGTCTAGGTTCAAATCTCAGCTCTACTTTGACTAGCTGTGCATCTTAGGAAAATCGCTTAAATCCGGTGCCTTTGTTTCCTCTTCTGTAGAATGAGAATAATTATTAGACCTACTTAAGGGTGTCGTTTTGAGGATTCACGGAAATAGTATGTGCAAGGCTCTTAGGAATGTGCCTAACATGTAGTATAAATGTAGCTATTAAATTTGGCACACTGACATGTATGTCCATGCCAAAATATACCTGTGAAAATTTGGGGGAAAGTGTTAAAAGTTAAAAGAAAGAAAATAAACATAATCCCTATCGGTGTGGCTGAGACATTGCTGCGGGCCTCTGTAGGAAGTGGCCAGAGGGGCTGGTGACCAGTAGTTGTGACCAGTAACTAAGGGTGAGAATATTCATAACCAGATTCACCCTGCAGAATTCCATTTTCTCCAACACATACGTTTACACACATACAAACACATATATACCACATGTGCATACACGGATACACACACACGCATATGCACTTGTGCACATATGGTGTGTACACACACGTACATAGTGAAGCTTCCAGGTGCTGGGAAGAATACAGTGCTATCTCCTTAGGTATCTACATGTCCAAAGAGATGAAGCCTAGACCTTAAAGACAGACTCCTGGGGCTCTTTGACCCCTGGAGATATTTTTCATATATATATATGACAGAATCTCACTTTGTCGCCCTCAGTAGAGTGCTGTGGCATCATTGCTCACAGAAACCTCAAACTCTTGGGCCCAAAAGATACTCTTATCTCAGCCTCCCCAGTAGCTGAGACTACTGGCACCCACCACAACACCCAGCTAGTTCTTTTAAGAGGCAGGGCCTCCCTCTTGCTCAGGCTGGTCTTGAACTCATGAGTTCAGGCAATCGATCTGCCTTGGCCTCGTATTTTATTTATATTTTAAAAGGTCAGAGTAAGATCCCATGAGCCTTTCCATCCTATCTCCAAGAGTCAAAAGTGTTTCTTCCACCTGTCTGGACAGGGAGGGAGGTATCTGTTTTTGTCCTTACATAAAGAAAATCCACTGTGTTCCATAGCTCATATGGGGGGAGGGGTTGTCTGCACTCACAGGGAAAGTTTCTTTCGGTTCTCGTCCCCTTCCTGGTGGTCCAGGCAGTAGCATCAGTGAAGAGTTCTTTCCTGACCCAGCCACCTCCTATTTCTGTGGTGCCCATATACATAAAGTAACCATGTAAGTAGGGCAACGTCTCAGACCCTGCACAATTGGACAAGCAGGTCCCTATGACTGCGTGCTCACTGGCGCAGAGAAACCTGTGTGCTTGTCTCAGGCATGTGTTTGAGGAACTGGGAGAATGATCAGCACAGCCCACAGGTTCATCATTGGAAATAGGAGGCTTCTGTGGCGCCCCTCTCTCCAGAGTTCTTTCTTTTAGCAGAGACAGCAAGTGCATCATCAAGCAGCCAGTTTTTACAAATTGTAGCTGACTTCTTTTACAGAAAAGTGGAGTTCGAATGAAATGACTCTGTCCCAAGCTGCTCCTGAGAAAAATGGAAAATGCTGAGATGTGTCCCCAGGTGTCCTCCCTTTTGATCAGCCTCATCCGGGAATTTCCTACATTTTCTGATCAAAGTCCGAAGTCTCTGCTTTGCTCAAGCTTTAATCATTGGCTATAAAGCCACTACCATGGCATAAAGACATTAAAATCAGGTTGCAGCCAAAGAATGATTTAATTTTGAGGGCTGGGGGGGCGGAGCAGTGGGAGGTAGGAAGCACATATTTAGATAAATAAGGAATCAGGGCCTTCATTACAAGGTGTTTGAACAATCGCAGATAAAAGTTTACTTAATTTTTTCAATGTAAATTTATGGTGTGTTTTGAGATAATTTGTCCTATATACTTTTGCTAATTGTTGAAATGGCCATCGTTTCTCTTATTTCTTATCGCTTATGTCAAGCAAAAGAAGAAACAATTTAAATTCAAATGGTTTTCAAACTCCAGTATTAACTAATTTTTTCTTGATAAAAAAAAATTCCATTTCTTGTAAGGAAGTCAACATTTACAGAGCTGTTTGAAGGATCCCTTTGTAAAGGAAAGTGCATGAGGTTTATGAAGGACTCCTGCATAAAAGAATTTCCTTTATCTCACCCATCAATCAGTTCAGATAGGTTGGAAAATGGGAAGTCGGTATCCTGATAACTCATACCAGAACTAAGGAGGTCCAGCCCTTGTGCCCTCTTTTTACCCAGAGGGAGTTGGAAGTGGAAGATTCAAGGGGTTATGAGATATAACAATAAAGTTGGTGAACTCATACTAGGAAAAGAGCTACATACCTCATTGCTGAATATGGTAACTTTTGAACTACTCCCCTGGGGAAGCTCTACACTGATACCAGCACCTAGTCTACTCTTCAAAGTAATTTTGGAACTCTGTTTCTGGAATGGCCATCAAAGCTGTCATGTATTACCCTTGATGTCCTAAACATCAAAATGTTTTCCTTTCAATATTTCCTTTACCTTCCAGTAAAGAAAAAAGTCACAGGAGAGTAAGAAGGATATTCCAATATGGGTTATATGTTTTCTGGCTAAAAATTCCCTTATAGCCCTGCTGGGTGAGCTGGTACATTGTCATGATGCAAGAACCATGAGTTGTTGGCCAAGATTTTTTTTTAAGGTTTTCCTAACTATTTCTCTATTGATGTTTACTTTGTTTGCTATGCTTCTTACAGTCAGTCAATGATTTTTGACACACGATTAGACAGATTTTTGCAATGTTTTCATCAGTTCTGTTTGTGACTGGCAGCCCTAACTTCTCTTCATCAATGACACATTTTCTCCCTCAGAAGAACATTCGATCCATTGTACATGTCTGTTTTCTTTATGGCATTATCCCTAAAACCTTGAACTAGTATGTGCCAGGTTTTATTTCCACTCTTGCCAAGTTTAACAGGAGATGTAATGTTTTTTTGTTGCTCTATTTTAAGCCTCCAACATTCTCTCTACAGCACACAAAACCACACAACAACAATAATGAACACTGCTCAGTAAGACACTGCCACACATCCACATGAATACAACTGTGAGACGCTGATACACCAAGGTTATGAAACTCCACTGAGTTGTTTGTACAGTGCTACCAACATAAGCGCACAATGATAAATTCTCAAACTTAATTGTCAGACATTATAGATACCACAGGAGGCTATGAGAATAGAGAAACCAGAGCAGTGACCCCTTATAGGGCCATTCATGATACACAGATTCACAGGGCTATGTCAGCTTTCATTGTCTTCAGGCTCACAGCTTGCCATGTTTTTCTTCAATACTGATCTAAGTAGTGTATGCTTTATGTCATTAGCCCTACATTTAGTGAAGTAATTTAACTGTCCAGCGTTTGCCCAACATGTACCAGGATCCCGCTGTGCCAAGCACAGTGCTGGGTGGGGGATGCCCCAGAGAGGTGGACACCATGTGCAGAGGTAGGGAGGGGAAGGCTCGGTGCTCAGAGGGACCCCAGGGGCCTTCACCCAGGATGCTTGGAGTGTTAGGGCTCTGATGAGCAAGTATGTTGATAATTCTCCTTAACCATATTTCATACTCTGAACACCAATTTTCAGAGAATTAAAAGAAAGTAAAATAAATTAAAAGAAGGTAAAAGGAATTAAAGAAGTAAGTATATGTGACTGCCACTGAGAAGCTCACCTTTTTTTGTTCAGTCAGTCTTCAGAGGTGCTGAGGAGCCTGTGGCTTAGAAGAATTTTCTGCGTGATTCCCTGTTGGCTCTGCAGGAGCAGAAAGTGTAGGGTGCAATGCTGATACGCATCTACTGAAAGGCACATTTGTAACCCTTAATATATCTCTCCTTTTCACATAGCTCTTTCCCACCAGATGAGGATGGGGAACCTTCGGTTGTTTGAATTGTGGATGAGTGAGGATTTAATGTTGATGCTGCCCAGATGAGGTGTAGGTGCTACTTGAACATGGGGAGAGTGTCCTTGTGCTTGTACTCATGAGTTGTGTGTACTTGCCCTTTTTACCAGAGCAAAGGTTGATGCTTTTATTGAAATTAATTTTCCTTTATGCCACTTTGGCCAGAGAAGGAGATAAAGACGCAGGGTGAGGAAGGCACGAGGGACGTTGTACTTGGGGAATGAGTGGAGATCACCCAGATGAGGACAAGCAAAGCCTGTTTGTTCAGAGCTTGCTTTAGCAAGGGAGTCAGCCGCCGTCACTTGTGTTTCAGTGGAGACTCAGAGGCAGGCAGAGGAGTGGGAAAGCTTTATGGTAGGAAAAAGCGAAATTTTTGTGTGCCCTAACTGGAGGCTGCTGGTGTTGGGTAGCTAAAGGCAGGCTAACTAGAAATCAGGCTTCCTATGTGACTGGGTAGGGAGCATGCCTGGCTTCAGTGTTTATCAACATTTTTATCTCATGGCACACTTGAACCTATAATTAAACTTCCGCAGCACACTTAAATTATGTTGATTAAAAGAAAAGAATAAAAAAAGAATATACTTACTGTGCTTTGAACTTCTTTCAAAAATAAAAATGTTTGCAGCACACCTAAGATGCTCTTGAGGCACACTAGCTGAAAATCAGTGCCTGGATTTTTGTTTCTTCCTAAGTTGGAAGTGGGGACAAACATTAAGTCAGCTGTCAGTTATTAATCAAATCCTGGCCATTTGGGGCTGATTGGTACCAAAGGCATTATTTGGCTTCATAACATGCAGCTAGGGATAGCAGTCTGGCTTCTTACCGGTCTGACATAGAGCAGGCTGGCTCCTCGCCTCATTGTATATAAGTTTTTGTGTACTTCCTGGTACATGAGGGGTTGGCCTCCCTGTGCTGCATGTGGGGAGGGCAGAGTTCTCTTGTTACATATGGTCATGACAGACCCACCATGTGTGTTGACAGGGAAGTCAGCCAGTCGGTTTGCTGACCGTATGCACTGCACTTGGGCGTCTAGACTGCTCCACATCGTGACCATCTGATGTCAGTTCTGGTGGGCAGCCCTGGACTTGGCCATGGGGATTGTTGACACTATAGCATTTGGGTACCATGAACTCCCAACTGTCTTCCTTAAACTCAGAATTTATATTAGAGAACTACTTCTCTGAGAGGTATGCTGTTTTACTGGTCAGGGACAGCCCATGTTTGGGAGTGACTGACTGTCTTCATCATCTAAGGACTCCCCTGACAGTAAAAGATTCTCCTGCAGGATACTTCACACCTGCTCTCAGCCTTGACATGGTTCCTCACCATGGAAGAGGGTTTTCTGGCCAGTAACAGATTATTGCAAACCACTCTAGAATTTCTGTAGTAAACTACTCCTTCTTCAATCAGTTTCTCATTACCCTTGAAAACTCCATGCTCTGGCTTCCCCGCTGTGGGTGGAAGGGCCCAAGGCACATGGAGGCCATTTACAAAATGGTTTGTCCATGTCCAAGCCAGCCCTTGGTACCATGGCTTCAGAAACTGATAAGCCCACACACAGTTTTATGAAGGTGGCTCTCTTCTCCAGGTTTTTTTGTTTGTGTGCTCATTATGTATTTGCTCTGACATTTAGGGAAAATTCTTGGGTGACAACATCATTTGTAGTCAAGGGAGACACTGGAATCTTTTACTTTGCTAGAATATATAAAAAAAGTTTTCGGCATTTAAAGCATTAAGTTTTACATAAAATGTGTTGAGAGTATTTGAGTTTTATAAATAAACTCTAAAAATATTATGTGGGGTTTTGAATGACATCTGTAATTTTTGAAGAGGGGATGTTTTACAAAGGCCTTTCTTCTCTTGCCTTTGTGTGTGTTTGTACTTTTAAATAAAATGACATCCGCTGTGCGTAGGAGTTAAGTCAAAGCTGTCAAGATTATTTTTTTCCTCCTAATAACAACTCTTGTGCCATTGACTACCAAGAATAAGCCTTTTTTTTAAGTTGTAAAAGAGTATTTATTTTTGTCACTGAAAAAATAACAATTATTCATGTCTTTAAGTTATTTAAAGTATTGTTATGAATTCTAAGAATAAGGCATTTTGAGGTTTGGCTGCACAAAATAAAAATGCTTTATTAATTGGTCCTTCACCTGAGATATTTTGGTTGAGGGGTTGTGACCTTTCAGTAATAGCAGGTATCATTTAGCAAGGGCTTGTTTATGCCATCAACTGTTGAGAATGCTGTAGGTATGTTAACTCCCTACTTTATAGCTTATGAACTGAGACCCAGCAGTGTGCAGCCGTTTATCTGAGGTCACACAGACATGATTCCAACCCAGGCCATCCGTCACCCAGCCATAAGCCTACATTGACTATAGAAGTTTCTACTGCATGCTATCAAGGCAGTTAATTTTTTCTCTGCGTCTGCCTCCAAAATCTAAAAGAACTGTTTATTACATATATTTTTATTTTTCCACTCAAAACCCTTCAAGCTTTGGGGTGTAAGAAATAATTATATAAAAAAACCCCAAAGAAATAATAATGACCATTATTGCCTGGAATTTGACCTGAAATATTGCTGATAAGGTTGCTACTGATTTGCTATCTGTACAGCTAAACTTGAGAAAAGACAAGTGACAGAAAAGACCAAGGAGAACGATGGCGGTAAAAATAATGTATGACTAACATTTTATCTTGGAATGCTTTTTTTAATATAGGTCTTTTTTGGGCATTTTTTTTTATTGTGGTAAAATAATGCCATGAACTGTCACTTAAAGTGGTTAAATTTTACCACAATAAGAGATAAATATGTAAGTACAAGAATAAATATACTATTTTTATTTTTAGAGATGAGGTCTCGCTCTTGCTCCAGCTGGTCTGGAAGTCCTGGGCTCAAGCAATCCACCTGCCTCCGCCTCCCGGAGTGCTACGATTATAGGCATAAGCCACTTTGTCCTTCCTATATACTTTTTTTTTAAAAGCCAGTGATTCTCACCAAGGTGTGATGTCTGTAGAACTTGAAGTTTGGTGTGAGATTTTCCTCAACACCTGAGTGCTCCACGTTGGTCCCATGAATAATCAGAAAGCCTTAGAAAGACCTATATGAAGCCAAGAAGAACATAGGCATGCATCCTTTTAATATAAGAAATGACTGATTTAGTGGCCTCAAGAGCCACTTGGGTATCTACTGTGTGGGGGGAAGCTACATGTGCAGGTGAAGATGCTGTGAAGATGTGTCTTCCTGTGTTTAAAAGAAGAAGAAGAAAAGGATTGATGAACAGGAGGACCCCTGGGGCTCATTTTTCGTTTTGATGAACCTGGTGTCATTTAGAAGTTAATGTCTTCAAGGGGTTTCCCCTTAAAGGAGGAAGCAGAAGGCCTGGAAGGAGGCTGCATGGGATGGACCACCACAGTGCTGCACCAGAGCCTGGAAGATCCCACTGGACTCAGGTTTTCAGTGGGATTGTTACAGACTTTGCAGAGATCCTCGTTACAGAGCCCCCCAGGTCCCCAGTGGTGCGCTCTAAGCCTCTTTTCTCCCTAAGTCCTGTTTTATGAGAGGTGTGATCTTTCAGCATCATGTAGTGTTCTAGAAGAAACACCTGCATCACACTTGGGAGGGGAAAGCCATTGCAAGTTCTTACGGAAAAAGGGAAAGGGCAAGATCTGGGTTAGAGTTTGAGTTTTTGCCTTTCTGGCCTCCAAGAAAACTCACAGAACAGAAAAGGAGGAGTTAAAGAAGGAGAAATGGATAGTGAAAAGATAATTTTCAGAACCTGAGAATTTACCCATGTGATTTGGCATGAGTTCACCCAGGTTACCATGAAATGGTCATTGCATGTCTAGAGCATAAGCTGTTTCTCTCATGTACCCTGTTGAGTGGTAGGAATAGACCCATCTAGATTGCGAAGGTGATCTTTGCAGCTTAAATAGGTAGGTGTTTGAGAGAGTCACCTGCACAATCAGACAGGTGGGAGCTGGACATACCAAAGAGGGCATTGCCTTCCAGTCAGTGAACACGTAGATCTGTAGCTGGGAGATATTTTAGTTTTAATATTTATGTGGTCAAGAAATTTTTCCATATATCCAATAAATCTCCCTATTTAACTTTTGACCACATATTGGTAAAAATAATTCTATTTGGGGAAAAGCTTGTCGTTGTTGTTTGCCCTGAATTGCCCAGACCTTTTCACTGTCTTGAGTCCCCAGATCCCCTGCCATGGGGCACAGCCTGCTGTGGTCCAGGGGGACAAGGTGGGATGTGGTGGGTCTAACCACCTTTTCTGTGTATTCGTCAGGAATACGGGTTTCTCCATACATTTAAATATAGATGTAACTTGATTTTATAGACTGGCTGGGAGAGGAGTATGGTCAGTTGCCTTTCCTAAGCACTATTCCATAAGCAAGGTACATTTCATCTAGGTAGATTCTTCTAGAAACATTTCTGCTAGACCAGTGTGGTGCATTTGTCCAAAGTTAGCTCTCTCTTCTTTGGATTAGGATAATACTTGGGTTTTTGGGCTTTGTGTAGCTAGTTGTGTCAACAAAAGTAATTAAGAGACCCTAAATAGCATCTTTAGATAAATGTCACCTCCCTGACTAATGGTGACAACCAACCAGTAAATCCTAGAGAAAGGGGAGGCCGTTGGCCCCCGGATCACAGTGGGAGGAACATAGCATTCAGTAAAGACCAGCTGTTAGTGTGGGGTTAACTGTGAGAATCTGGGCAATTAGTTTCGCCTCTCTGGTCTTTGGTTTCTTCACAAAGGCTGAACTTCCTTGGGGTTACATCAGCTTTAAAATTTCTGCCTCAACGATATTCTAAATATGACTGTTATAAGATGGTAAGCATGACTTTACCATATTTGCAAAAATCCACATGCATTTCCTAACCATCTGTACAAAGAAATTTAAATTGTTAAATTCTTTATTTTGCTTTAAGGCAAGGTTGTGGAAGGTTTCAGGTACCAGCAGGTTTCTTAGGGCTAGAGCGTGTAACAAAGAGATTTTGAAAAACTGGAGAGAGGTAGGGGAGAAGGAAAGGAGCAAACACAGCCTTGTTCTGACCCCATCAGAGGCCCCATTGTCTGTAAGAATTTGATGTGGGCTAAGAGAATCACTGGGGAGGGAGAGATTATGCTGTAATGGCCAGGGAAAGAGGCTAGGCTTTTTGAAAAACAAAATATAAATTTTTACATCTTCACTTTACCCTATTTAGACAACTTAAATCCCAGATAGATCTAACTGTGATTTTTCTTTTTTTGAAAAGCAGGAGAAAATAGAAAGAGAGACATTTGTGAAACTCGGAGAGTAAAGAATTTTCTAAGAAATGTCTAATTTTGATTCAGAGAACAAAAAGAAATCATAATATATCAACAGATTTTAGTTAAACTCCCATACTTCATAAAAAAAGATAATCAAAATGAAAAGTGAGTTAACCAAGGATATTTGCTGAAAAGACTACCTTCAGAATAAGGAGAACTTTAGAAACCAAATTTAAAAAACCTAAGACTATAATCAGAGTGTCTCAAAATCTGACCCAAGAATAGGTTGAATTAGAATTAGTTTCCAGTGTAGATTTCTATGCCTCCACCAAACTCTTCTGCCAATCCCCCACTAGACTTGCCCTCGCCCTTCTGTGGCTGAGGGTATTTGTTCACGTGAGGGCACAAAAGAGGAGTAGTTAACAAGAAAATGGAAGTCAAGGAAGTACAAATGAAAATGATGAGATCATTTTTCATCAGTTTACCCAAAAAAATAAATGTTAAAAGGATGCACACCTGTGTCCACAGCAGCATTATTCACAATAGCAAGAGGTGGAAGTAACCCAAGTATTCATGAACAGAAGACTATTAAAAAAAAAAAATGTGGTCTGTCCATACCATGGAATATTATTTAACCTCAAAAAGGAAGGGAATTGACACGTGCTACAACATGGATGGACTTTGAGGACATGATGCTAAGGGAATAAGCCAGTCTAAAAGGACAAATATTATATGATTTCACTTACATGAGACACTTAGAGGAGTCAAATTCGAAGACACAGAAAGTGGAATAGCGGTTGCCAGGAGCTGGGAGAGGAGGGAAGGGGGAATTACTGTTTAATGGGTGTAGAGTTTCAGTTTTTCAAGATGAAAATGTTGTAGAGGTAGGTTGCACAATGTGAATGTACTTAACACTACTTAGCTGTACGCTTAAAAATGGGTAAGATGGTCAATTTTATGTTTGTGTTTTACCATGATTTAAACAAATAAGAAATTCCTCAAAGTACTAATAGGGATGTGAAATGGGCTTTCCTGGCATTGCTGTGGCATGTCATGCGTACAGGGAGAACCATCTGCACTATGTGTCAAGGGCCTGGACAGGGCTGAACCCCATAATTCTACTCTGGGAACTTCTCCCAGGGGAATAAGCCCAATGGAAGGAAAGGCCTTGTAACCAGTGCTGTTTGTGTTGTTAGCAGAAAATTGGAAGCTGAGACACCTAAAACAACTTGGCGTGGTTAAATAAACCCTAAGCACCCACTGGATGGAATCATGTGCAGCTATTGAAAGAATAGTTTCTGGGGCCTACAGAGCTACATAGGAAAATGCATAGAAATGCTAGAGTGTGCAAAACTTGTCTATAGCATGATCTCAACTACAGAAAATGCATCCCTGTCCAGGAAGGAAAACACGAAATGTTAACAGTGGTTGTCTTGGGTCATGAATTCATGGAAGCTTTAAAAATTTTATTTTTTGCTTTTCTAGATTCTCCAGGTTTTTGAATGAGTATGTAGTCTTATTTATATGGGGGAAGTGGGTGGTGGTGAGAACTCAAAAATGATCTTCAGTGAAGGGAAAGAAAAGGAAAAGAAAGCAATGACCTGCTGCAAGGGGCCTAGTGGGGGCGGCCATTCAGAGTCCTAAGTTAGTGCAGGTGGCTCTCGCAGCAGTCACACCAGGTAGGCACACTTGTGCTCCCCTTCCGAAGTCGAGAAAGTGAGGTTCAGGCAGGTTAGATAACTCACCTTGGGGTCCTCAGCAGGGAAGTTTTTGGAAGCCCCCGGGAAGAGGGTGTTCTAGCCATTTTGAGGCAAGAATTTTCCCTCTGTTTTTCTACCCACTGCAAGAGGAGGACCTCATTTACAAATGTTTGCATCTGTCAGTGCTGGGGCCACCAGCCCTGCAAACCTGCCCTTCTATGGCTAACGTGGGGAAGAAGGGAGACAGCCAGACAGCTTGTGATGAAGCAAAGTGAGGAGAGATGTGCAAGCCTGAACTGTCGCCTTACTGCGGAGAGCCACTGAGGCATTGCTGTCTGCCTCGGCGTCCCATGTCCCATGCTGCCTAGAGCTACAGGAAGAAAATGAGCAAAATAGCAAGTGTGGACCTTTGCCATCTGCCCCCTCCAGAGGTACCAGGGAGTTAGCACTAGTTTCTGGGCAGGGGAGTTCAGTGGGTTAAAAAAAAAATCAAAACAGCGCCTGTGGCTCAGTGAGTCGGGCGCCGGCCCCATATGCCGAGGGTGGCGGGTTCAAACCCGGCCCCGGCCAAACTACAACAAAAAAATAGCTGGGCGTTGTGGCGGGCACCTGTAGTCCCAGCTGCTCGGGAGGCTGAGGCAAGAGAATCGCGGAAGCCCAAGAGTTAGAGGTTGTTGTGAGCCATGTGACGCCACGGCACTCTACCGGAGGGCGGTACAGTGAGACTCTGTCTCTACAAAAAAAAAAAAAAAAAAAAAATCAAAACAAAACACTAATGGCTCAATATGAATTTCGTTCATTATCTTTCCATATCCTTTAAAAACGTTAAGCATTAATTAGTGTGCTGAACTTCCTAAGAGGAGCAAGAATAACTTGGACTGTGGATTTTAATTACTTATCTTATGAACTTCTAACATGTGAGGTAGAGTGAAGAAGCCCTGTCTACACCCCAGCGGACTTTCAAGGGCACTATTTAAAATTTTATAAGACTATCCATTATAACTACAGTGAATAAATTGTTGTCGTGGGACTATATTGATCAAATGTGGGCAGACAAATCTCTCAGCTTCTGTCTGAAACTTGGATGGGAGGAAACAGAGACCTGAACTAGAAGGAGAGTTGATAAGTACTTACCATTAAACTAATGAATCTTGCTTCTAAAAAAAATAGCATAGTGTATAAATTTAAATTTGTGTTTGTTAGCATTCTCTCAGTAAATTGTCCTCTGCCATGGGGTCAAGGCCAGGTTTGGGATTTATTTCCCTAGTTCTCCAGGGAAGGGCTCACCAGTGCCCTACCTGGCTATTTCCTGGGTGAATATAGCACATACCTGCTGCAGTGCTGGGAATACCAGGGGAAATCTCATGCATGCACGGAGGATGTGATTGTCATCTTTGTGTTTATAACCTCAGGCCTGGAACAACCTCCTTCTGTGTTCACTTGATTCTGAAAGGTCAGTGTTCCAGAATAGGCCTTTCAAACGGTTCGCAAGGAGGCCAGTTAGATCCTATAATGAAAAGGCGAACTCATGGCACCCTTCTGCTTCTCGAGGCAGGGTGCTGGAAGTGGGCAATGAAAGAAGACAGTGGACACGTGGAGGAGGACAAAGCAGAGCCACCAGGCGTCAGCAGCAAGGTAGAGCAGCTCAGCTTTCTGCTACAGGTCTATCTGCTGGCTGGAGGCGTGAGGGCAAGGATCTGAAAGCCACGTGGTGACCTAGGGAGGGAACAAGAGCTATGCAGCACTGATGAGACTTGAAAGATGAACGTCCTGCCTTTTGAGTCGGCCAGTGGTTCCTCTGCGGCCTGACATACTGCCTGGGAGATAGACTCCTGGGCTTGGAGTGAGAGGATGTGGCCGTGGGCTGGAGTTGTGGCTCTATCTAATGGGAGCGGCTGATAGAGCAAATGAGGAAACACCTGGCCAGGAAATGGAGTAGATGGCCGAATCCAAGGAAGAGAAACCCAGACCGGGGTCTGGGGGTTTGGAACTAGGATTTTTCTTTATCTCTTCATGGCCCTGTCCCGAGAGAGGATCTTCCTCTGATGAAGACAGACCTAGAATCACATCCTAGCAAGACCCGGGGAAAGAGAAAGCATTTTCTTCCAGCTTCTATATATCAGTCTCAGGGAAGGATTCTGATTGTCCTTTCCTGGTCACATGCCCTTCTCTTGGACTACTGTGAGTTATGATTGGGAGGCCAGGGCCAGGTGCTCACCCTGGGAGTGATGTGACAGTACTATAAGATCTCTACTGTTATTAGTACAGCCTTGCTAAGACTACATTATGGGAATCCACAGGAAATAAGCGTAGGCCAAAATAGCCAAAGCCCACAAAGCAGTGCCCTCCAAACCTGTCACGTCCTTTGATGGTGATATTGTAGGTATATTCATTCACCTGTCTTTCTATATCTGTGCACACCCAGCAGCTACAGAGTCCCTCAATGTGAGTCCCAACTGAGATGTGCTGTGAGTGTAAAATGCATACTGAATTTTAACATTTATTATATCTTGAAACAACAATATTTTATGAATATTTGGATGAAATAAGGTGTATTTTCAAAAAGCTTTTATCTATATCATTTTACGTTTTAAAATGTGGCTTTTACACCTTTTACACCTTTTTTTTTTTTATTTTTCGGAGACAGGGTTTTGCCCTGTCACCCAGGCTGGAGTGCAGTGGCCCAATCACAGCTCCTTGGAACCTCAAGCTCCTAGGCTCGTGTGATCCTCCTGGCTTAGCCTTCCAAGTAGCTAGGGCCATAGGCATGTGCCATCAAGCCCCCCTAATTTCTTTTTTTGTTTGTTTATTTTGTAGAGATTACATCTTGCTGTGTTGCCAAGGCTGGTCTTGAACTCCTTGGCTTGGTTTCTAAGTACTGGGATTCCAAGTAGACCTTTTAAATGACACGTGTGGTTCATATAGTATTTCTTTTGACAGTGCTTTTCTAGACTGTGTTCATGTTTCTATCTTGGGGATATTATTAATCCTTAAATTCAGTATCTACTAGGTCATGCACTTTTATTTTCCTTGAAGTTGTCTTCTCAAACTTCAGGGTCTGTTCCTTGAGTATTGGAAGAATTTTAGTGACTAAGTCAGCATTTGCCTTTTGAGAGTCCTGGACAGAAGTCTCCCAGCTTGTTTAGTCTGTTGTACAAAGGCCTAGACTGTGAGTAAAGCTGGAACAACCTCAGATTCAAGGGTAAACAGTGGCTAACAGATGTTCACAACTTATGGAATCTTATTCCTGGATCCTATCGGAGAAGGTTTATGTGTCTCCATTAGAACCACTGGCACTCAGTTGTACTTTTTCACTCTTTCAGGTTTTTTTCTTTCTTTCTTTCTTTTTTTTTTTTTTTGTTTATTTGTTTTGAGACAAAGTCTCACTACGTCACCCTCGGTAGAGTGCCTTCGTGTCACAGCTCACAGCAACCTCAAACTCCTGGGCTTAAGTGATTTTCTTGCCTCAGCCTCCCAAGTAGCTGGGACTACAGGTGTCCACCATAACGCCTGGCTATTTTTTCGTTGCAGTTGTCATTGTCTCTTAGCTGGCCTGGGCCGGGTTCGAACCCGCAGCCTCAGTGCATGTGGCTGGTGCTGTAACCACTGTGCTACAGGTGCTGAGCCACTCTTTCAGGTTTTGTTTCTACCTCCACATTGACCCACCAGGCATTTGGTCTGCAATCCAGATATGAGAAAGCATTTAAGAGCTTAATCAAAATGAGAACTCTTTGTCTACTTGTTGGTCTCATTCTTACCTCCTGCCATTCACCCATCCATCTTTCATCCATCGAGTTATTGCCCTCCCTGGTATGCCAGGCACTGGGCTCAATATAGCAGTGAGCCAGCCAGGCCTATTCCCCAAACTCATGGTGCTGGCAAACAGCAGTACCCCCTTCTGCTTTCCTTCACATCTGAATCACTGCCTCTTAACCAATTTTCTCCAGTACTCTTACAGGAAAAGCCAAATGCCCACTCCTTGGGAGGGAAGGTTCAGGTAGGGGTGTAGGAGGTGTCCACGCTGCTCTCTCCCAAGGACTCCTCTGAACACACCTCCCTGCCCTAAACTACTCTCTCCCCCGCCCCACGGGACAGGTTCTGCTTGTCAGGTCTTCCAGTGATACATTTTGATTAGATGGATTGGAACTAAGATTCCTACTGAAGCAAAATGAAAGAGCTTTGCTGGAAATTGGCATATTGAGAGAAACCCATCCCAAAACAAAACCAAAACAGAATAATGGATCCAGGTGTGCCTGGTGGCTTATAGTAACTCTCCCTATGATCCATTAAAAACCCTTTATCCTTCCCTATAACCCAGTAAAAATGAATCAATACCATAAATTAGGATTTAAGTGTCAAATGTTTGTTTTGCTCACTGATTACTACCCTTTCTTTTCCTGGATTAAACACTAGTTCATTTTTGTTTGGGAAGTGTTGCATTAAGCAACTGCCCACATTCTCAAGCAAAAGCTCCCAATGTCATCTGCTTACCCTGGTTTCTCAAGAACCCCTGGTCCTCTGTGCAGACCCGTTAGAGACCCGTTTTATCTGCCAGTAGATGTGGAATGTGGAAGAAGCATTAACTATGTTCATTTAGACCCAATTGGAATTAAATTAGTCAAGACTCAGGGTAAAGAAAAAAAACAAAAAAACATTTTCCCCTTCAGACTATCTGGAATTGATTTTGGAAGATTTACTGTTTGTAAAGAAAAGAAATTAAAAATACTACTACAGAATTCAAGCCGCGTAGCATGCTCTGAGATCAACACAGTGTGTTGTGTCTTCTTAACAACCAGGACATGGGAAGCAACCTAGAAGGAATGTGTGCATGGGGGCGGGGAAGTTCAGCAGAATCATAATTCATGCAAATCAAAGGGAAGCGTTCTTGGAGGCCAGGGGAGACTGCAACATGAGAACAGGGAAATGTGTCTAATTCTGCTTGGCAGCGGGATTCCTGCACCCTGACCTTTTCAGATTAGTTATGAGTCATTAAAAATTTCAGAGTGGGTAGTAAGACTGCAGCTGGGTGAATAAGTGGGGCAGGTGATGGGGGGGTGCACTTTTGTTGGAATTCGGGGTAGATGGTGTAGCAAAGAGAGAACAGGATGCCCAAGCTTTGATGTTGTTATTCTTTGCACTCTACTGAGTTTTCATTTGTTGTAAACATTTGCTGAGACCTTCTAGAAATAAAAATCTCAGAGCCTTCTCACAGGAAGATGGCTAAAGGGAGAGGCAGCCGAGTGTACTGTCACTCATTGTGAAGGATGCCCTGGGATGTGGCCACTGGGCTTCCTGGGTCCATGCTTGTTGAGGTGGGACATGCCAGAGCAGGCTACTGCAGTGAATTAGTAACTATGGGACGGGCCACCAGGCTTCTGTTTCAAGCAGAGTTCTAATAGTGAAAGGCCAGTGGGAGCTGGGCCAAGCCCAGCTGCAGGTGGGGCACGGTGTGTGCCTGTGTCCCTGCTCCCCTGGGCTGGGCAGCATGGGAACATCTCTGTCACCCAGCCTCTGCCCCGGGCAGGCCACACTTCACTCTGGAACTTGCTTTCCTTTGGTGTCCCTCCAGTCAACTCTACTCCGTCCTACTGAAACAACCACTTGGACATATTTTGTGATCTATAACACCTGGTCTCTCTAGAGTGTCTGTTTTGGAACACTCAGGCTGCCTCCTGGCATTGTAGAATAAGCGTGTTGCCCTAACATGGTGTATTTGGCCATTCTGGGTTACAAACCTGGTTGTGAAATATGGTTTTCTTTAGGAATCTGGAAGGAAAAGTCAGTTGGAGGAAATGATGCAGCTTTTGTGATTTATTCAGTGTTAACCAGTTGGTTTGCATAATAAGCCTAGATGAAGAGATAGGGTGCTAGGTCACTGGAGGGGGGCCTTGTTTGCTCTCTTTTCCCTCCTATCAATGCTTTTGCTGTAACTTATAGTCCTCACCGTGAAAGCCACAGGCCATCTGAATCAGCCTGTGCTTTCAGGAATCAAGGTGCTATTCACATTTATAAAAAGTGAAACTGAGAGAAAGAAAATGATTTGCTAGGCTGAAAGGTGGAGGTAGTAGTTAGACTTGAACTTGGATCTCTTGCCCTTGTCTTTATTGAATACTGTCACTTTCCCTTTGTCTTCTGCTTAAAAAACTACAGAGAAAAACACAATCCTTCCAACCTAATGTGCGCTCTTGCTTGTGTTATTTAATTTCCTCTCTGAGCAAGAAAAGTATTGTTACACTGAGGTTTTGCTGCGAGGGTTGCCTTCCGGTTGTCTGTGTGTTCCCTCTGCAGGGAAGCCTGGCCAGACGTAGGTGGCACTTGGAAGAATTAGGGGTGCTGATCAGGGAGCAATCACGGAGAAGGTGGTGGGGTGCCTCCAGGACTGCACATAAAAATTAATTACAGAAAAGAAATACATCATTAGCGTTAGATCTCACAATAGGTCCCAGTGTGACTATTATGTGAAATTAATTACTCCCTACTTCATTTTTTTAATCACCTTCTCTGTACTATGAAAATAGTCCTAATTACTGACATCAGTTGTTTTAAGTCATTAAGGGTGATCATTTTACATGTCAGTGTACTCATTCTGTCCTGTTTATTTGGATTTAAATATAGCAGCCTCTGCCCTCCGTGGGGTAATTTTCTTACGCAGTAACATGTTTATTAAAATTAAGTAAGGTTGCAAGATCAAGGTCTCAGGAAAATAAAGTATTAGAATAAAGTCATAAAAATTCATTCATTTGTGATTGAAAGGCCACTGCCTCCCAGAGTGGACTTCAGCCTGAGCCTCTGCAGTTGAGAACCTTTTTGTCAGTCCTTTGTTCCAGAAGTTGTGCTTTGGCCCTGGGAATTGAAAGTGAAGAAAAGAAGCAGAACTCAGAGCCTGTAGAGGGGTAGTGGGGGTGTGGGGATTATGGATAATCACCTAAATCAGGGTAGTCTGGGGGTCAGGGTGGATTTAACCTGAGACCTGAATGGCCAGGAGCACACAGGGAGCGGTGAGAACTTTCCAGGCAGAGGGAACCACACAGGAGATTACCAAGGGCCTGATGCTGCCTTCTTAGCATTTTGTCCAAAGGGAGTGGGAAAATGCTGTAGGTAGACTGGTTGGTTGATAGGGTTTGTGAACCTTTGACTTTAATACTGCAAGTGGGCTTCTAGATCCTTGAGTGCAGCCTTTTGATTGAATCCAAATTATGTGGAACAAATCCTTTTAATAAAGAGATTGCTCCTGTGAGGTTTGGATTCAGTTGAGGGGCCACACTCAGGGATCTGGAGGCCACAGGTTCCCCATGCCTGCTGGGTTGGATAGGTGCCTTATCAGACTCTATTTATACGTATCTTACGTCTTTTATTTAACCATTTGATGGCGAGTTGCAGATATGAGGCTTAGGACATTTCCTGTGTGTGTATCCCTGGGACATCATCCAAAGAAGGCAGTTAACCCTGATCTGGCATTTCCTTCTAGTGCTCAGGCCCCCGTGGGATTTCATAGATGGTCCCACTCACGCCCCCGACAGATCCGGGACCCAATGCAGCATCCCACGTTGCATTCAGTTGTCCAGTACAACTTAGTCTCCCCCATCTGGGACGGTTTCTGAGTCGCCACTTGGTTTGGAAGATTACAGGTCATTTACTTTCTAGAATGACCCTCAGTGGCGGTTTGTCTGATGTGTCCTAATGATCAGGTTCAGATTATGTATTTTTGGCAGGGATAGTGCAGAGTGATGCAACATATCAGAAGACCATGCTGTTGATTAGTCCCATTACTGGTCATGTTAACTTTGATCACTGGTTAAAGCAGTGTCTGCCAGGTTTATCCACTGAACTGTTTTTCCTTGTAATTAATAAGTATGTTGTGGAACACATTTTGAGACTTTGTAAATATACTATTTCTTATCAAGCATCCACCCCTTAATTTTAGGGTCTATGGATGCTTCTTGCTTGAAACGTTACAGTGGTGGTTCCCAAAAGATAAATTTCTAATCTCACCCTCCCTTGTACATGTATTAATCGGCAGTCTTCTCGAAGAAGGAGCTTTCCTACTCCCGGTCATTCATTCATACCTTTATTCCTTGTATCAGTATGGATTTGTAGATTCCTGTTTTATTCTGTGGATTATAATTTCGATGCTCAGATGTCCCGGATTTGGCCAGAGAGAGCCTTTTGTTGCTGGCTTTTGCTGTGTCCCCATCATTCTGAGAGTTCTTCTGCCTCTCTAAGCTTGTCCTCTGCTTTCCCTGCTCCAGGCCTGGAAGCACAGCCTGATTCCTTTTAGTGGAGAGTGGTATATGGAAATATTCCAAGCTGGACGGGGCCTGAGCTGATTAGTATTTCTAAAATATTTCTGTGTCTTCCCTGAAAGAGCCCATTGAAGGGAGAGGCAGGAGCCAAATCAGGGAGGACTCTTGGAAAACTTTTGAGTGTAGCTCTGTCTGGTGACTTGGGCGAGGCAGTAACTATGCAGATGGAAAATGGGGATGGATTTAAGGTAGATTTTGAAGCTAGAACTGACAGTTGTGATGGGCAGAGGGGAAGAATGGAGTGCTTCTCCTGAGATAAAATAGGCAGAGAGGAGGAACAGATTTGAAAAAGGAAGATCAAAAGTTCTGATTTAGGCCTGTGCAAGGGAGAGTTCTGTGTCTAAGCAGCAATGCAAGGGGCAGGTGGGCACAGGATCTAGAACTCAGGAGAGAGGCCTGGGCTGGAAACAGTTATCAGAGAATGGTGAAATTTGGCCACACACATGAGGACCCCCTCTGTAAATGCTTCTACCCAGGCCTTCCTGGGTAGAATAATTTGTGCTGCAACTTGTATTCTGCCTTGTTTTCCTTTTGCAATGCTTGGCAAATGCTTGTATCATTTTCATAACAGATTTAAAAGCCTCGGGGCACATTTTCCTGCACGTGGCCCTTGATGCGTTTATCAAGAAGGTGAAATGTGAACAGATTACTTCTTTGTACCATCCCATGGCTACCTAAACCCCAGCAGATTGGAGAAGACTTCAGTAGTATTTGCCACTTTTTTTGTTAAGAGATCCCTACTGGGGCGGTGTCTGTGGCTCAAAGGGGTAGGGCGCCAGCCCCATATGCTGGAGGTGACGGGTTCAAACCCAGCCCCAGCCAAAACTGCAAAAAATAAAAAAGAGAGCCGACCTGAATGATGCATGTATTCAGAAAAAAAAAAGTGCACGTACACACATACATGTACATTTGTGGGTATATATGTAGTACTTAAAATGTTTGCTGTCTGAAAATACATTATTTCAAAATTGATTGACAAGGGATTATGAAAAATAAAATGTAGATAAAGAATCCATGATAAGGAGGCTATAATCATGGCATTCCCACAACCCAGTGGATGGGTAAAAGGAAAAATTAGAAGAAGAAAATGTCTCACCAAGGAAGGCCAAAGTTGGAACTGCTGCTAAGTAGAGGCGTAGTTCACAAACACGTAGTGGTTTGTTGCCCAAAACTTGCTCCTCAGACAGACTGTAGAGAGGGATCTGGCTTTCCTGCAGTAAGCACAGTCATCTCAGTCGATGTGGATGTTGTTTGTTTTGGCATTTTTGGTAATGTTTACTGAGAGGGGGTTTTTTTTTTTTTTGGCCTCTAAATTAGAAACAGCTGGTTTTACTGATGTTCATGGAGCTGTTTATAACTTCTGCTCTTGTCTGAAAAGCTAAGTTGGGAGCTTTCAATGCCTCTCAGTTTAATTTTTATTTTAAATCAAGGTCTGACATTAACTATAGCCTGGCAACTCAAGAGGTGTGGTCAGGGCTGGTGCAGCTAGCAGCACAGCAGGCATGTGGTCATAATGACACAGCATACGGCTCAACAGTCACTACCCAGAGCGTTCCTTGAGGTAGCCATCTTGAATCCTTGGTAAACTAGAAGAGGAGGTTTTTGGGCTTGCCCAGGTTGTTTGCACATACTGTAGGCATGCTTTTTCCAAGTCAGGGCATTACTGGTTCTTTTTCACGACACCTGAAACATATAGAAGATCTGGCTTTTCATATAGTCAGTTTGGCTCAAAGTTCTATGGGGAAAGAGACAGCACTCAGCTTCCTCTTAGTGAGATCTTCATTTCATGGGGGTCCCATGTACCCTTCCTCCTTCATATCCTTCCCAGACTGGAAGTGGCAGCTGCTTGGGACTTATGTGACCCTCTCCTTACCCTACCTTTTGGCAGCACTAAGAACAGCTGCTTGTGGAGTTAATGAAATAGTGGTGTTGGGTCATGAAGTAGCAAGCCTGGCCTTGTGAAAAGTACATCCTTGCTGGTGAGGAAAGACATGTGTTCATTTCTCTTTGTCAAGGGTGATAGCTCATGAAGAACCATGTAATTGTGGCGGCCATTATCTGCTTGGTTCATCTGAGGTTCCTGAAAACCTACTTTGAATAGCACCCTCCCCAAAAAATAAGAGAAAGCGGAAGGGACTAGAGTGCAACTAACAGCTGCAGTGGCCATTTATTCCGAGTGCTGGAGCTCCACACAGAGGTGTAGGACTTTGGTGGTCAGCTACGTGGTTCCATTGGAGCAGAAGGGGCCCCAGCTGCCAGACTGTGCATGCTCTTCCTTGCTTTGAGGGTCAGCTATGAGAAGCCCCCCATGGGGTGACCCATGAGCCCATTCCTCAGTAACTGATCATGTCTCAGAGGGAGAGATTCTGGCAGGGAGAAAGACAAGTCTCACGGCTGCACCGCCCATGGACCTGCATATCCGCACCCCATGATCAGTGGGGTGTTGGCTTTTTTCAGGGTGTGAAGCCCAGCATGAGCTTCTGATGGGGAAGTATATCTAATGGGTCAGAATGGCATGTGAATGACTTTAAATAGATTCTTCATCTTTCCTCCTACTAGGCTAAACACAGGAATGAGAAGTTGCGAATGCTAAAGAGTTGCATCTTTAAATACAGCTGGACCATTTTCACACAACGGTGAAGACATGTTTTTTTGTGCAAATATTTTATCTTTGCCATTTTGACCATTCTTATTTTAGTCTCTTCCATCTGTGAGCTCTAATGTCTATATGTATATAATTCGTATAGAACTCCCTGCATTCCATTTGGTAGTGTCATTATTGATTGCGTCTCTCTCTGATAGGCAGTGTCTTCTGTGAAAGCCAGCTTTGGACCTAAACACAACTTAGTTTGTCACACTGCCAAATCCGCACTGAGCACAACTCAGAAATTGCCTGAAATTAATGAACAAAAACAATTCTACCATGTTGAGATTGTCTAGTTGTGAAAATGCTGTGCTGAGATGTTGTGGAGATGAATGTGTAATGCACTTGAGCTATCAGTAGTTGCTAATACACAGTAAACTGCAGAACCAGGATATTCTTAAACATAAGAACCATGAACCCAACTACAAATCTCTTCTCTATGCCAAGATATTGGAAGTCCACAGTGGGAAGCATGTTACCCTGCCCACCTAAGCCAATGTGATCTTTTGGACAGATAAACCTCCCCTCTCCTCTGGGGACACAGCCTGGACTCCTGTGTGCCCAGGGCAGTGCCAAGGCGCTGCTTACCTGCTGTGTGTTCTTAAGTTACTACTTCCCTTCTGCTGTTGTCCTTCAGGCAACTCATACAGTTGACCTGGTTCCCTGATCAGTGACTACTGTGTAGAACACCTTTACCTAGTTGTGGTCACACCATCACCACGACTTCTAATTAAATCATAAGAAAGTGAGGTCTTGAACACTCAGAACCCTAGTCAAAAGTCCAACCCTCTGAAAAGAAAAGAATCTGGAAATGGGGCAGTCCCGAGTACTTGGTGTTAGTGACTGATTTCCACCCCACATACAAGAAGTCATGCGTCCATTTGACTTAGAAACTGGAAGCCGTCTGTTCAGGAAGGACAGCTGCTAACCAGGAGACCCCTGTGTGGACTAGACTCTGGAAGGTCACACCGGAGCAGTACTGCAGACAGAAACCCTAGCTCTAGCTAAAATTGGTAACCATCCTAAGTGCTTGCCTAGACTCTGGCTCTGATAGCTGCTTATTTTAGCCTCTTTGCTGATTTCGACACCAGCCTGGGACCCATCCCTCAGCCTAACTTCCCAGAGTGACCGCCCCCCCCACCCCCGTTCCCTTCTAAGTGTTCATGCTCAGCACTTCCCTTTCATGAACCACCTTCCCTTCATGGTGGTTGGTCTCCACCAAGCCTGGCACTGGTCCCTACTGTCTGACCACACACTCTGCTGGACCCTGGCTGTGCCATCAGTGATGGTTGGAAGGTTGGAACTGGGATGAGCAGCATGATAAAGGAGTTGAGGCCAAAGAAGGGGGAAAAGAGAACAGTTGATTGGTGCAAAGGATTCCTATCCATCTTTGGCTTTTCTCCTCAGACACTCCTGACACTGTAAGAGCAGGCTACGCATGAGTCACTTGTTTACTATGTGATTTCGTTCCCCTCCCTATAAGAAAAATACTAGGGAAATAGAGCTGAGTTCATTTTTCTTTTATCCACCCTCTCTCTGCTTTTCCCTGCAGGCTTTGCTCCCGTCAGCAGGCCCAGAAATGTCCGCCAAGGCATCTCTTTGTCCAGTAGCTTCAGAGTTCACCTAGCACTCAGAGCACAGGAAAGCAACTCAGATGCTGAGTGCCTTCTTTACGAAATATCATGCCTGAACCTGAATGTGGGATGATTAGATTACATACTTGCCAGAAAGAATATATATTCCAAAACATTGACATTACAGTACCACAGGGAAAGGCAGGAGCACATCTAGGGTAGCATCTTCCTTCATTTGCTGTATTCATCCATTCATTCAGAGTACTGCTATCATGTGCTCGACATTCATACATCTATGAACAAAACAAAGATTCCTGCTCTAATTGTATTGACATTTCAGCCAGCAACAAATCATCATTCATCCAGCAAAACATCATCCAAGTTTTGGGTGAGATGAATCTTTTCTTTAGATTCTCAATAGGCATTTTAGATATTGTAGTTTCAGTACTGTTTCTTTATTTGCTTAGTCTAGGGAGCTGAGCATGAGTGGGGAAGACAGTGCTTGTTTGTTTTGGTTTTAGTTTTTCTTGGTTGACATAAGGCACACCATTCCAAAGGCAATCATTAAAAGTTAATTTATTTTGTAGCCACTGTAACATCCATTCACCCAACAACTAGTTGAATTTGAAATGGATGCTCCAAATCAACTGTCAGGAGAACTGAAAGATAGTCTACTCTGACTTAAAAAAGCAGCTTCCTAGATGGTCAATACTTGCTGTGTGCTTGAAAAGAACATTATTCCCATTTGGAGGTGCACTGTTTCATATTGTCCATTGGATCTGTGCTGCCCAATTTTATTTATCTTAATTTTTGTGTTACCTGATGTATCAGTTATGAGATGAGGTATGTCAGAAATTTCTGACTATGATAGAGTTTTCAGTTTGTCCTTAAAGTTTGGTACATTTTTGCTTTATGTGTTTTGAGGCTGTATTATTAGTTGCATACAAATTTAGAATTATTTTCTCTTCCAAGGAAATTGACATTTTTATTCTTATTTTGTCCCCCTCTGTTATCTCTGAGTTAGACTTGTAAGCTAATAAGTCATGCTTATTGCCTTAATGTCTGCTTGATATTAATAAAGGTAATATCAAGGTAACTATTGAAAAATAAAGATAACTGGTTTTTAGTATTTACTTGGTATTTGTTTCCCCTCCTTTTATTCTCAAGTTTTCTGTCCTAATGTTACAGATATGTTTCTTACAATCAATGTTTGCTAGATTTTTTTTTTAATTCTGTCTGATGGCCTTTTTTTTTTAAACCAGAGAGATTACTCCATACATTATTATGATTTCTGAAATATGTTAAATTATTTTTAGCCATTTTATATTATACTTGGTATTATCTCACTTTTTGCCTTTTTTCTCATTTTCTGCTTTCTTTTGGATTTTTCTCTTTCATCATTTACATTTTTCTCTATTAATTTTAATGTATACTCTCTATGCCTCTTATTTTAATGATTATCCTTGTATTTTAATATGCATACTTAACAAAGTTTAATATTAATAGTTTTTTTCTTCCTCCTCAAAAATACAAAGACCTTAGCATGATTATTACTTACATGTTAGTGTTATCCAGAATTATTTTTATGAAGCACAGCATCTTTCTCATCCATTTCTTCTTGCCTCTCAGAACTCTCACCTGGGATATTTTCCCTTTGCCTGAGGAGTATCATTTAGGATTTACTTTAGTGAGAATTTGTTAGTGGCAAACTTTTTTCCTTCATCTGAAATATCTCTGATTTTTATCTTAATTCTTAAAAAGATATTTTTGCAGGGTATACAAATCTAGGATGATGGTTCTGTTCTCTTAACACATTAAAGTTATTATTTTTCTGTTGTGGCTTCTTTGTTATCTCTTTAAAAGTTGGCTATCAGTCCGTGTTCCTTTTTTGATGACCAATGTTTTCTCAGCTGCATTTAAATGATCTCTTTGTCTTTGTAGTCTGCAATTTCTTTTTCTTTCTTTCTTTTTTTTTTTTTTAGAGACAGAGTCTCACTTTGTCACCCTTGGTACAGTGCTATGCCTTCACAGCTCACAGCAACCTCCAGCTCTTGGGCTTAGGCAATTTTCTTTCCTCAGCCTCTCAAGTATTTGGGACTACAGGCACCCGCACAATGCCTGGCTATTTTTTGTTGCAATTTGGCCCGGGGCCAGGTTCAAACCTGCCACCCTTGGTATATGAGGCCAGTGCCCTACTTACTGAGCCACAGGCGCTACCCTATAGTCTGCAATTTCATAGTGGTTGTCTCTAGCAGTAGATGTATTTTTGTTTATTGTGCTTGGAATTGTTAGGCTTCTTGAATCTATTCTATAAATTGTCGGAAATGTTCTTCTGAATATTTTTTTATTCCCATTCTCTCTAGTATCTCTTCCTAGAACTCCAGTTTAACATACATTAGATCACTGTCTATTAGACTTTGCTCTATCCTATGTCTCTTCCCTTTTATATTTTCCATCTTATGTCTCTCTATATCTTGCAATCTGGATAATTTCTTCAGATCTGTCTTAAACGTCAGTAATTCTCACTCTACCGGTGTCTCAATTTCACTTTAACTGACCTATTGAGCTTTTAAAAATACGAATGTAGTACTCCAGAAGTTCTCTTCTTTTCAAAATTCAAATTTGCTTTGTCTTATTGTTTTAAAATAATCCTTTATTCCTCCATTCTATTTTAAGTCCTCATGTTTATAACTTATTAAGCAAATTTGCTTTAGAATTTATCTGACATCATTAGGAACCTCATTTTGCCCTCTGTTGCTTTTGCTGGATCTCTCTCATAGTGTTCTTTTCCCTTGCACATTTTGGGAACTTTAACTGGGCTCATAATCCTTGGATCTTGATCTGTAAGAATTGTTTGAAGCCAGGGTTAAAGTTACTTTCCTCTAAGGAAGATTTGTGTTTGTTCTACTATATACCTGAGTGCTGTCAACCTGAAACAACTTGAAATTATCCCTTAAGGATTTTCAAACCACACCATGGAAATTTGGGCCTGAAATCCAGTTTAGGGTAATGATTTGAGAGAGACTATTTTCTCCTTGAGGTTGAAAAAGGCAAGTTCCCTTTCTGTCCCTTCTGTGGACAGAATAATTACTTCTTATTCCCATTTATACTAAGCACAGCCTTCCTTTGAGGCCAGAGCTTCATACAAGGGTCTTCTGTTAGGCTCCCCACCATGGGCAGTCTTCATCTCCTGCTTTCTGCCT
This sequence comes from Nycticebus coucang, assembly GCF_027406575.1. Taxonomy (NCBI): domain Eukaryota; kingdom Metazoa; phylum Chordata; class Mammalia; order Primates; family Lorisidae; genus Nycticebus; species Nycticebus coucang. The sequence continues at coordinate 95,330,531 of NC_069783.1, forward strand.
CCTCCCATAGACTGTTACGTCAAAGGGTAAGGTCACCAGGGTTCCCCTCCTGAGAAAGCACTAGCTTCAGCCTCCTTATGCCCAGGACCCACACTTGTATTGTGTTTGGCTTGTGCAGACTCCTTACCCTCTTGTCAACACAGCAGTTATTCAGATGTTTTCCATTCTTTTATCCTTCATTTTCAGTTGACTTCAGCAGGAGGCTATCCAGGGTATCTGCCAAAAGCAGAACCACATGCAATTAATAAATGTCCTGTATTGTCAAGGCCAAGGTGCCATCCTGTTTCTAACAGGTGCTAACTTCTATGTTTATTTCTTCCACCCAAGAATGGCATAGATAGGTGCCTCCTTCATTCAAGTGCCTTGTAGCTCAACTCATTCCTCCAACCAGCACCATAGTGTGAGGGACAGGTACCAACAGGTGTTGTTGTGGCAAATGCTGATGCTTCACACCCCTCCAGTGGGTAACTCCTGTGGGGGAGATGACCCCTGCCCTCCTCTTGCAAACTGAGCTGTGTGGCCTCTAGTGGCACCTTGGACTATGGAAGAGTCAGGAAATACATATACTGTTTAGGCCCAGGATCAATGATGCGAGGGTTTCCTGCTCACACTGTTCTGTCAGCCTTGTCCCCAGTGAGTTTTTATGGCCTATAGCTGGGTTTTATAAATAAAGTTTTGTTGGAATATAGCCATGCCTATTTTTATTATGTTTGGCTGCCTTCCCACTCCAATGACCCACAAAATTGAAAATATTTACTATCTGAGTCTTTACAGAAAGAGTTTTTCAGCCTTGCCCTAAGCCTTGTGCTGGGTTGCTCACTTCCCCTTAACTCTTCCTTAGAATATCCTATCACCAGCCTCACTCTCCTCTTTGGCCATACTTGTAACTTCCCCAGATCCAGCCTTGCTCCACTGAAGCTTGTCCCTGCCCTCAGCCTGGTTAGGATTTGACCTTTTAAACACCAGAAATGTGTCTCACATGTTAAAAGTCAATTAGTAGCTTGGCCTCAGAAACCCTCACTTAATTTACTTTTTTTTTGGAGGAGTAGACAGTTGTTTTTTTTTAATTAAATCAATAGCTGTGTACATTAATGCAATCATGGGGCACCATGCACTGTTTTTATATACAATTTGAAATATTTTCATCAAACTGGTTAACATAGCCTTCCTGGCATTTTCTTAGTTATTGTGTTAAGACATTTATATTCTACATTTAGTAAGTTTCACATGTACCCTTAATCATCAGAGAAATGTTTAATTTACTTTTGACAGTTAAAGTCTTTCCACTGCATCAGGAACCTTCCTCCACCCTAGACTCATTCTTCAGTTACAGATTCTTTGCAGGAAGGCAGATATCTTGCCTCCATCTGTTTATACATTCACTCCAAATACTTGGTTCAAGCAGCAGATACAGTCTTGGAAATAGAGCAACAACAAACATATAACATACTATTTTGGTAAAGTTAAATAGCATTTCATGGCACCAGAAGAGCTCTCCTTTTGAAGTAGGTTCCTAGGCACTGAACCTTTTAAGGTAGTGGGTTAAGCAGTGAAGAATTTGTCATTGGTGGCCAGGAGCAGTGGCTCATGCCTGTAATCCTAGCACTCTGGGAAGCCAAGGCTAGTGGATTGGTTGAACTCAGGAGTTCGAGACCAGCCTGAGCAAGAGCAAGACCCCATCTGTACTAAAAAATAGAAAAACTAGCTGGCCATTTGTAGCAGGTGCCCTTAGCCTCAGCTACTCAGGAGACTGAGGCAAGAGGAACGCTTGAACCCAGGAGTTTGAGGTTCCTGTGGCTATGTGACGTCATAGCACTCTACCCAGGGTGACAATAAGAGTCTGTCTCAAAAAAAGAAAAAAAAAATAGAATTTGTTATTGGAAACAATCACCAGCAGGTGTGTCTGTCTTGTGTATGGGCTCATCAGTATGCTTTCTACATCTGCAAGAGCATGGGGTGGCACTCTTGGTGTCCAGAGACCAGGAGCGTGGACTGTGGAGTTGGATGGCAAGTGGGAATCCCTGCTCTGCCACTGAGTAATGGTTGTTGTGGGAAAGTCATTTAATCTCAGTGTGCCTCAGTTTCCTCACCTGGAAAAAAAGGGTCATAGGCTTACTAACACGATGAAATGAATTCAGTTATTTTAAAGTACCTAGTACAGTGCCCAGAACCTAGGACACTTGCAGATGCTGCCATTATTCTCATATATGATTTAATCTGACTTTTTTCCTTATCTGTAAAATGGAAATCACAGCAGCAAATTTACTTTGTTTGAGGAGTAACCATAATGGGATTAGAAGCACCAAAACAGAGGACACTTTAGGAGCCAAATATTTGATAGATAGCCATTTTCTAGGGTTTCATTAATATTTGTTCTCTCTCTCCCTTTTTCTGCTGAGGCTATTTATAAATTTCTTTTTCAAAAGAAACATTTTCTAAAAACGTCTAGAACCTAGTGGCCATCCTCAGATGGTGGGCCTTTAATGGCTTCTTACTGTGGCTGAACACTGTGTGAAAGCCTGGGAAGGTTTGTTCTCCTGTCTGCTAATACTGCTTACCCAAGACTCAGCCGCCACCTCCAGGAAGCCATCCCTGAACCCCTACCTCCCACCACTTTGGTGCCTCTGTGGCATCCCGTGATCTCATCTGGGTATGGAGCAGGGAGTGGTTTCATTCGTCAAGCGTGTCAGTCGTGACTAATAGACTATGTTCTAATAAGTCCCATACTGGTTCAGTACATGAAAAAAAATGAGGGAATAAATGGTTGCCAATTAAAATCTCTTTGAGAACTGACAGTGAAGCTACCTGTCTTAAGAAATTTGTAGTGGGTTCGTTTCCTCAGTACAACATATTAAACCTCACAATAGTACTCTAGAAATGTATCCCTTTTTAAAAACCTCTCTCTAAATGTCACAGTTAATGGAAATATGCATCAAAAATGAGACCCAAAATATATAGCAACTTGGCTATATGTCCTTTAAAGTGCTGTATTTTCTCCTATTCTTTACATTTTGTTCAAATACCAATTTACTTTCTTATGGGGTCTGTAGAAATATTTTATGATATTTGAAAGAGTTTTAAGTTTATAGTTCAGTGGTGGTTTATGAGCAGGCCATGTTTGCCCCATAAGCAAGGCTGCTAGACCTGTGGTCGGAGTATATAAGCTCAGCAGCCCCAGCTGCTGTCCCTAATGTAGGTGTTGTACCTGCCCTGTCCCTCCCATTGTAACTGTCAGTAGCTTTATACGGATTAAAGACAGAAATGTCTTTACATTTTTTTTTTTTTTGAGACAGGAATCTTACTATGTCACCCTCGATAGAGTGCCATGGCATCACAGCTCACAGCACCTCAAACTCTTGGACTTAAGCTATTCTCTTGCCTCAGCCTCCCAAGTAGCTGGGACTACAGGCACCCACCACAATGCCTGGCTATTTGTTGTTGTTGTTGTAGTTGTAGTTGTGATTGTTGTTTGGCAGACCCAGGCCAGGTTCAAACCTGCCAGCCTCACTGTATGAGGCTGGTGCCGGGCCATGTCTTCACATTTCAGTGAACTTGAAAAATGGGAGGGGCTTCTGGAAGCCTTTTACAGCTGGCAGTTTTACATATATAATCAATTGCTGAGCAAATAGAGAAGAATCATGGAATAAGAACCAGACAATGGGGCATAACAGAGATTGGTTATGTTTGACTTTGCCGTGTATTCAGCACCCCATGTGACTTCACGCAAGGTAGAGGCATGGTCCGTGCTTCACCTGGGAAATGGGGAGTTCACATACAGCAATTACCATTTACACAGATATAGAGTAGGGTAAAACATCCATTTTCTCACATCCCTGCAAAACCTGGTTAAGACAGAAAATGTCCAGAACTCTGGGGCTCTTTCCCACAGCCTGTCTCCTATGCTAGAATTTCAGGTGCTCTAATGCCGGGTCCCACACAATGGGAAAACCTTCAGCTCACTTCTAGGTATGTGAATACATGAAAGGACTCAGAGTAGACAGAAACCCTGTAAATGTAGCATATGTGGCTAAGCATTCACACAAACTTTTGAGCACACAGGGCAACATAAATTGGATAGAAGCCCTAGAGATGTAAAGACCATGGGACGTTTATTATCCCAGTTTTATGACTGCGAAGGGCCTCTTGTTAGGCCTGTCAAGTTTGAAAAGGAGTGCGGAATCCAGGATGTATTGGCAGGTTGATTGGCAGTCGGGTTCATTTCCTTAATACAACATATTAATATTTTATCATTGATAAAATATTTTGATATTTTATCATTCCAGAATGAAAAGCTTACACACATATGATATATACATACAATGGAATACTGTTTTCGAAGGATGGATGTTCTCCTATGTGTAACAACATGGATGAACCTTGAGCACATCATGCTAAATGAAATAAACCAGCCTCAAAAAGGCACATACCGCATGTTCTGTTCATGCGAGGGACTAGAGTGGGCAACTGCGTAGAGACAGAAAGTAGAATGGTGGTTGCGGGGAGGGGTGGGTTAGTGTTCAGTGGGTGCAGAGTGTCACTTTGGGACAGTGAAATAGTTCTGGGGATGGATGGTGGTGATGATTGCACAACAGTGGGAATGTACATAATATCACTGACCTGCACGCTCAGAAATGATTAAAATGGTAAATTTTATGTTCTGTATATTTTACCATAATTTAAAAAATAAATGAAAAATAATGAAAAGCTTAGGCATACACACACAACACTTAGGGGATCCTCCGGGTGCAACGGGATGGGGACGGGGCAGCTTTGGCTTAGCTGGCTCCTACCCGCATGGCCCCCGGCCGCATAGCCTGTCCAGGCTTGAAAGGCGCGGGCAGGGCTGCCTTCTGTTGGTTTTGTCGACCAAAGGTCGTTTACTTTGGCATTTTTAACAAAGATTTGAAGTTTCTGGAATTTGCCAGTCAGCCTGGTCTCGAGGCCCAGATTAAGCAGCATGTACTTTTTTCCGTAAGTGCGAAACAATGGCAGACAGCATAAAAGCTTTCCCGGCGCTATTTTCCCCTTGAAGGAACAAAAGGGAAGACGATGAGGAAAAACACCCACATGGAATCAAATACCACAGAAAGCAAACTTCAAGCAGCAGGATGTTAGCACAGGGGGAACGGGAGGGTAGGTTAAAACCGTGTGAAGTGCGGAGAGTTCTGAAGTAAGGGCTCTTAAGCTATTTTTAGCCTCAGAAATGCTGTAAATCCTGTTATCCCATTATACTCCAGCGGATCAAATTATTTGCCTTTCTCTCCCTTCACCACTCCTAATTTTCCATGTTTGATTAAAGGAGAACAGGCCTCAGAGGCAACTGACATCAGATGGAGAGACCCATTTTAGGGGCACACAGGGCCTCTTGGGTCTTGTCTTCTCTTCCCCGTATCTGGTACTTGTATGACACGTTGGAGCCACAGAATGTCTTCTCCAGGATGGACTTTGTATCTGCAACTCCTGAAGCAAAGCTCCTGGCTGGTATCGTCTTATGGGACTCACGTGCTTCATGGGAAGTGCAGCAAGGGGCTGGTCCCCACATGTGCTGAGAGGCCTTTGGAGAGCACACAATCAGGTGTCCACCTCTGCTTTTCGGACCTGGCCTTCTGTTGAGAACATATTTCAGAATCTCCTGCTGCCAACTGGGAGCCCAGGAATCTGTATTTTAGTTGGTCTCCAAGTAATTCTGCTACCCAGCCAGATTTGGGGACCACAGCCCGAATCAGTGGTTGCACACCAGCAGTAACTCCTCAGGACTCCTCAAGACATGCATGGGCCTGGAGTGTCCTTGGTGAGGAGGGAGTCTTTCAGATCTGGATTGCTCGTTACTGTGGGCAACGGGGTGAGCACGCTGTGGGGGCTCAGGGTCTAAACCCATCTCTTTGGCCATCTTACCTGTCTGGAAAGCATAGCAGGACAGGTCAGCTCCATGCTGACCTCCTGAGGAAGGCAGAGAGCCTGCCCTGACTTTGACCTCAGACACATGGAGGTGTCACCTGCGCTCAGGTGCTCAGGGTTTAAGAAGTACCGAGAGGAACAGGAATTGCAGCTGCCAAGAGAGGCAGGCAACCAAAGGCCAGAGGAAGGACAGAAAGATGACAGAATCCTCCTTGCTGTGGAAGGGCCAAAAAGGTGTGGTGTTCCACCAAGCACTGGACTCAGGTCCTCTGTCTGGCCTTCTGGGAGTCCCCTTCCAGCATCACCAATCAAGTTCCTCTTCTGCTCAGGAAGAGTTTATAGCTACGTTCCGTTTACTCGGCCTGGGTGCACAGGGCACAGGAGAGCCCTGTAGTCATTGCTCCTTCCAAGATGGTTAGAGTAAGAGAGCTTTCTAGAACATTTTTTTTTCTGCACAGCTAAGCCACATCAGGACTCTCCTCCCCTCCCCTCAGATGGGCTCGCCAGCCCTGAGGGTTTTCTTGGGGGGCTTTTCTCATCTGGGAGGATCTTATGGGTATTGTAGCCCCCATTTTACACAGCTTCAGGTGCATTTTATGATATTTTTGCACGCTGGGCTTCTTGTTCCTATTGTCAGTGCTAAGTTCAGCATAGCAGCTCTTCCTGCGTGCCCTCTAAGAGCCCCATCACTGGCTTAAATGCAGCTGTTATCTTCAACCAGTTGGTCCTTTTGATTTTATTCTGTGCACTGCCTTGCAAAATACCAGGGGCCCTATCTTGTGCAATACCAGGACACAATAAAACAAAATTTTCAAACTGCAAACATGGCTGAAACACTAATTGGAAAGCACTAGAAACTCTTACAGTCTAGGGACTTCAGAATTTATCAGTTACATGTGGGACAGCTAAAGCTCAGAATGCTGCTCTCTGTAGGCCCTCTAGATACCTACCTTGATTGCAAAGAGTGGTGATTAGTCAGTTACCCAATGTCCATGTAAGGTTCTTTGATAGCAGCTGAGATGGGCTCTGTGACAGAGGACAGCCTCCAGGGACTGGGTCAGTGCATGTGGCCCTACAAGGATCAGTGGCTGATCCTGGCTCCAGACGCTAGCGAAGGCTGGGCAGGAGGCAGAAAAAGTCCAGAGGACTGTTCTAGGATCTCCGCAAGCAGCCAGGAACTGGGGAAGCAGCACTCCTGATATTTATGATTAATCAAGAGTTCCACAGGCCAATAGGACACAGGGTTACACACAACTGCCTGGACATGCTTTGGAAACAACTGCTACTCTTTTCTTCTTCAGAAGGAGCACCTGGGTTTAGCCATTCACTGAAATGGCCCTCTGTTACCTTAGGCCAGCAGTTCTCAACCTGTGGGTTGTGACCCCTTTGGGGGTCGAACGACCATTTCACAGGGGTCGCCTAAATATATCCTGCATATCAGATATTTACATTATGATTCATAACAGTAGCAAAATTACAGTTACGAAGTAGCAATGAAAATTATTTTATGGTTGGGGTCACCACAACACGAGGAACTATATTAAAGGATTGCAGCATTAGAAAGGTTGAGAACCACTGCCTTAGCCTCTGTTATCTGCCAGCAGAATCCAGGTAACTTGTGTTGTGCACAAGAAAAGGTGTCTAATATTGTTGGTATTGGTTTTGTACGTTCCCACTGATATCCAACCAATAAGAGAATTTGAAATTCATCTGAGTCCAAGTAACATTGCCTGGGTTTTAAATGTTCATCACTGATTTTTTTTAAATAAAGATACTATCAATTATTTAGAAGAAAATGCCTTCTAACTATTTTCATCAATGTGCAGTAGAAATTATCTCTGGGGTATATGTTGGTAGACATGAAGAGTTTGCTTCATCGACAATATTTATTTTTTAACATACATTTTATTATATTTGAGATTTCTAACATATTATAAGATACATATAGGTAGTCAAATGATTACTGTCGTGAAGCAAATTAACATATCCATCATCTCACTTGCTTTTTTTATGACAAGAGCAGCTAAAAATACACTTATTTAACAAAAATCTCTAATGCAGCACAATTTTCTTAGCTATCATCCTCCTATTAGAGCTCTAGACTTGTTCATCTACATTTCTGCTATTTTGTGTCCTTTCCATTTTCCCCCACCCTCCCCTGGACCCTACTAACCACCATTTTCCTCTCTAGCTCTTTTGGTTTGTTGGTTTACATTCCATGCATAAGTGAGATCATGTACTATTTCTCTTTCTGTGTGTAGATTATTTCATTTAGTGTAATGTCCTCTGTGTTTATCCATATTGTGGGAAATAGCAAGATCTCCTCCTTCTTTAACAACTGAATAATAGCCCATTATATATATACCACATTATCTTTGTCGTTTATCCATCTATGAACACGTAGCTTGTTAACCTGTTTTGGCTGTTATGAACAATGCTGCAGGGAACAGTGGAGCGCAGGTATCCTTACAAGGCATTGATTTCATCTCCATTGAGTTTATACCCAGAAGAGGGATTGTTGAGTCATAGAGTAGTTCTTGATAATAGTTAAATGTTTATTTAGTATTTTCTTTCTTCAGTCTTAACATTCCATGAGTAAGCTCTTTTCTTAAAAAATCGTGACATTGTCAATATTTTAACTTGTGAGAAGGAAATGCACAGATTAAACATAAGCGTGAATGGCTGCATTTGATCTCATATGGACGCGGTGCCGTGTGTAGGATGGGCTATTCATCCTTTAATCAGATTCTTTAAGACAATAGAGATGAATGTTCGAAGGCACCTGGCTGCAAGTCCAAGTCCAAGGCTGCATGCAGTTTTGCCCTGTCCTTTCATTTTTCTCTCCTGGCACGTCTGGCATCAGGAGCCTCCTGCCCACTGCTGCCCTCTCCCTGAGAACTTGTGAGCCCTCCAAATCCAGGCAGGCCTGGCCACAGTGAGCGCCTGTCTCTGGAGAGGTGGGCAGGGCACTAACATCACACTCTGTGCTGCACATGGCACTGTGTTCTTTGCAAAAACCTTCCCTTTTTCTTTTTTGCTTGAGCTCAGAAGCTGTTGGTCAGCCTGAGCAAGAGTAAGACCCATTTTAATTCAAAGAAAGAAAGAAAGAAAAACATAGCCAGGCATTGTAGCCAGCACCTATAATCCCAAGCTATCTAGGGAGCTGAGGCATGAGGGTCTTTTGAGCCCAAGAGTCTGAGGTGCCATGAGCTCTGATGATGCCATGGTACTCAATCTAAAACACTTGTAAAATGGTTCACTTTAAATGAAATCCGTGCCTTCCCTTTTTTTTTTAGTTTAAAAAATAACTATATACAGGGGCAAGTGTGTCTGAGCAGCCACTCGGGGAGAGGCCCACATCTGTGGCCAAGTGAGTCAGCCCGCAGGGTGGCCACCGCTGCCTGCCTTGCTGAAGTATAGTTCTGCCATCCAGGGACCCTGCACCCACCCCAGAAGAGCACATGTCAGGGCATCCTGAACAATCAGGAGGCCTGGGGGGAGATGAGATCACTCTGCTTCCTTATCTAAGGGCTGGCTGCATCCCTAGGGTGGCTTTAATTAAAAAAAAAAAATTAAATGGAAAATAACAAGTGTTGGTGAGCATATGGAGAAATTGGAACACTCACGCGCTACTGGTGGGAATGTAAACTGGTGCAGCCGCTGTGGAAAACAGTTTGGCGATTCCTCAAACAGTTAAAACGCAGAATTACCATATGACCTGACAGTTCTACTCCTTGCTACATACCCAAGAGAAATGAAAACATATGTCCACACAGAAACTTACCAGTGCAGAGCCACATTGTTCAGAATAACCAGAAGGCGGAAGCAACCCAAGAGCCCATCAGTGGATGGGTGAATAAAATGTGAATAATGGAGTATTATTCAGTCTTTAAAAGGCAGGGAATTCTGAAACGTGCTCCAGTGTAGATGAACCTTGAAAACATTATGCTAAATGAAAGAAACCAATGACAAAAGGTCAGATATTGTATGGTTGTTTTTATATCATATATTTAGAAGAGGCAGAGAAGAGGGGGTTGGAGGAGGTGGGGATGGAAACAACTACTGAATGATGTTTCTCTAAGGTGATAAAAAGGCTTTGAACCTAGAGAGAAGTGGTAGTTGCACAGCACTGTGCATGCAGTAAGTGCCACTGAATTCTACGTTTTAAAACAGGGCATGGTGGCTCTCACCTGGAATCCTACCACTCTGGGAGGCTGAGGCATATGGATTGCTTGAGCTCAGGAGTTCGAGACCAGCCTGAGCAAGAGTGAGACCCTGTCTCTACTAAAAATAGACAAGTTAGCCAGGTGCCTGTAGTCCCAGCTACTCAGAAGGCTAAGGCAGAAGGAACGCTTGAGCCCAGGAGTTTGAGGTTGCTGTGAACTATGATGCCAGGGCATCCTACCTAGAGCAGCAGAATAAGACTCTGTCTTAAAAGAGAAAATAATAAAGTAAGATAAAATGTGTTATGTGAATTTCATGTCAATTAAAAGTAATCTGAGAGCTGTCATCCTGTGTGGGCCCTGGACATATAGTGAGAAGAAATGAGGAGAAGCCCTAGGAAGTGGGTGCAGAGGTATTTTGGCTCAATAGAAAGAACTTTCTAGGACGTACAACTACCAGGAAATAGAAGAGGAAGAGGCTTCCCAGAAGGCTGCAAGTGGAGGAGACTTAGGAGCACTTGCTAGGAGTTGTGAGTGGGCATCAAACTCTAGAGCAGCGGTTCTCACCCCTGGATACATGTGGGATTCACCTCAGTGGCATAAAAGTCATACTTGGGCCTCACCTTGGGATGCAGATGCCATGGATCTAGAGTGCAGCCTGGGCATTCAGACACAGGCCCCTGGTGGGCTCAGCTTTCAATCCAAGCAGATTAACTGGAGTATCTCCCCCGTCAGGTGCCTATTGCCACCATGGACAAGCAAGGGCCCGTCTACCAGGCCCCCTTTGAAGAACCGATCCCCTCCGCTTTTGAATGGTGTTGGTACTAGCACTGCTGGCTAACACTGAGGAGACATTTTTGTGCTGTGTAACTCTATGCTTTGGATTTTTTATCAATCAAAGTAGGGAGCATTATATTGCAGCCCTCTGCAGCATGGATGGAAGGGCAGAAATCTCCTGCAGCCTGGGTGATAGGAGAGTGGAGTGCCCCAATGTCAAACCATTCTTTTTCCCATAGGAACTTACAGAGGTTTGCAGCCACAGTGTAGTGGTCCCATTTTGTCAGTGAGGACTCAGAGGAGGGGTGGGAAGTAGCAGGACTTGGCAGCTCATTTAGGGACCCACAGTCCTCTTGATCCTGCAATCCCATTACTGGGCATCTACCCAGAAGAAAAAAAAAATCATTTTATTATAAGGACATTTGCACTAGACTGTTTATTGTAGCTGAATTTACAATCACCAAAATGTGGAAACAACCTAAATGCCCACCAACCCAGGAATGGATTAACAAGCTGTGGTATATGTATACCATGGAATACCATTCAGCCATTAAAAAAGATGGAGACTTTACATCTGTTGTATTAACCTTGATAGAATTGAAACACATTCTTCTTTGTAAAGTATCACAGGAATGGAGAAGCAAGAATCCAGTGTGCTCAATTCTAATATGAAGTCAGTAGATGATTTAATACATATCCACATAAGAGAAAAATCAATCAAGGTGGGGGGGTGGAGTAAGGAGGGAGCAGGGAGAGGGGAGGAGAGGGGAGCTGGATGTGATCCCACTTAATGGGCACAATATTAGGGTGTATGGCACACCTGAGCGCTGGACAGCTACAACAGGGACTCTTCCTAACAAGCGCAAACATTGTAACCTAATTCTTCGTACCCTCAATTAACCTGAAACAATTAAAAAAAACAGGGAGAGAATCTAAGCTCCATACCATAGTGTGAGTTCTAGAAAAAGGAAGAATGCCAAGGTGGCTCTGGGGTTACTTACAGTGCTTCACGTATGAACGCCTGACAGTTAATGTTACTTGCCCTAAGTGTGAGTTGGCAGCAGAGTGTGTTTGCCAAGTTACTCTTTGAAAGTCTGCAGCCTATTGGAATGTTGCAGGGCTTAGAAAGTCAGCAGTCTGAAAATCAATCAACAGAACAGGCAATAAAGAACAGGAGGCATCCAGACCTCTGATACTTGCCCTCTCAGCCCAGTCTTCTTGCCATGCAGCGTCAACAAGCAGAGGAATAGACTGAGGGTCTCAGCACACCACACCCAGAGGTGTCGATGCAGCTTGGAGCTGTGCGGTCCTTCAGGGCTAAGCCCGCTGGGGCTGGGGACATCTTACCCTCCAGCCTATGAGTGTGATGCTCTGTGACTCCTTCCTGCATTAGCTGTTCCTTTCCTCCTTTCCTTTTCTTGGTTAAACTTTCTGTTTTGAAATAATTCTAGATTCAGAGGAATTCAAACTTCCACAGGGAAGTTTATGTTTGGTGTGCCCTCATCTCGTTCCCCCAGTGCCAGTGTCTGACATCAGTGGAGCACAGTATCACAGCCTGGAACTTGGTGTGGGCATGGGCATGTGTGTAGTTCTGTATCCTTTGACCACTTGTGAAGATTTATGTAACCACCACCACCTCATCCCTTAATTTAAAAAAAAATAATGGTGGGGTCCTCTTAAACTCCATAAAGACTGCTTTCCTGGTGGCAGGAAGAGGTGAGAGGCAGAGATCATGTCACACATTCTCTGCCTTGCCTATGTGAAGTCTTCTCTCTCTGCCCCCTTCTCTCTCTCTCTCTCTCTCACACACACACACACACGCACACACACACACACACACACACACACAACTTCCTCTGTGGAAGACTTGAAAGTGCCTGGTGGCTATCCCCAGGGCCGGTTCCCTCCTTGGCTGAGACAGAAGGGGAGCCTTTACTGTGTTCCTTTTTAGAGGAGAAATTGGCATGAAGTCAGATAGTCTTGGGACTGGAAGTGGCTTTCATCTGTAAGAAAAAGAAACTGACCCTAACCAGCGGGCAATTGCTTGAAATCACTTGTCCCATACTTGAAAACACAGCTTCACACCAGAGTCTACAATGGATCAGAATCTAAGCGACTAGAGGAAGAATTTGCATTCAGAAACCACAGTAGCAGATGACGCATCGGTACAGCTATTTACTTATTTCATGTTCAATTCCAGATAAAAAGATTAATTTTTTTTTTTAACTGACCCCAGTCCAAAAACCAAAGACGTGGCTGGAGTCCACCAGGGCTAGATGTTGTCAGTGGTGACTGGTTTTATGCCAGATTGTCAGCAAACTGGGTTGTAACACACAAGTTCCCTGGGTCAGAAGAGGTTCACAGCACCCTACAGAAGGGTGGAAGTCGGGCTCCTGGCCTTCAGCTGACTCATTTGCAGAGAGGCATGTTAGAGCTACACATAATAGCAGCATAAACCTGAACTTCAGGTAGCCACATGCTCTAGGATATTAAGGATTGATGTACCCACTGTTAAGAACAGAGGTTCTGATTTGTCAGCAGGCCACAGTCACGGATTGGAGGATGTTCTGTTGTAAGCTGGGCTTCTGTTCCCCATGTGTTCTTAACATCCTTCCTCATGCTGTTTCCATATTCACCTGTATCTGCAGTTCATTCTTGCCCATAGTAGTACATGGGCTAAATGACCATCTTCAAGTAGCTATAAAACCTCATAGTTTACAAAAGTTACTTCTTATTCTACCAAATGAATACTCCCCAGTCCAAAAAAAGGTCAATGATTCCGCCCGGCTGGGCAGTGATGGAGCTGACATCGTGGTCCCCATCTTCTTATTACATCTGCCAAATGACCCGGCCCTGTCCCACTCGGAGCAGGCTTTCCGTTTCACCCCTGGTGGAGGCGTGTGGTCCTAAAGCATTTTGTGAGTGTTTGTGGGAGAAAATTAGAGAGGAATAGCGCCTGCTTCTGTGGGGAGCCCAGCTGGCCTCTCTTGGTCCTGCTCCTTAGAAGCCCTCCAAGAGCAGGGGCAGGTGCTTGAGAGAACTTGACCCTGACTCTGGGTTATGGGGTTTTCCAAACCTAGGACTGTGTATGATCCATGGGGCATTTTTCTAGCTGCTAGTGGCTGATATATATATATAAAACCCACTATATTTTTCAGTATTTAAAATTTCTCTGCAGTTTTTCTTGAGTTCAGTTCTTTCTATGTCTAAACGCAAGTCACATTTTCATCTTTTCCCTTTGGCCACCCAAGAGGTTGCAGGGGCACTTAGGAACTCATGAGAAAACAAACAGTATGTTCTGAAGATAACAAATTCATTGCATTTTTTTTTCCTGCAAGCAAGATAAGAGACGTGATAGATACAGAACTGCGTATGCTTTATACAACTCTCTGTCCTACCATCTCTGATATTGGTGAGTTCTTCCTGCCCTTGGATTCTTAATCGTGCCAGAGTATAAAAATATAAATCATATTGTGTTGCCATGTGACACGCATGTGTGCACACTCAGGTTCACACATTAAGACCTCATTTGTGAGTAAGGCTAAAAGAGATTATGGTGGTGTTATTGTTAATGTATGCGTTCATGACCTCAAAATGTTTTCAAATCTTGAGGCCAGAGACAGAGGGTGTCAGCTTGAGGTCATTCTTACATAGACATGAACTTCATTTCTACTCCAGGGCGAGGCAAAATAAACAGTTTAAATCATGTGAAAGAGGAAAGCATCTCAAAGGAGCAAGTTAGAATAAATTAGAAAAAGAAGAGAGAAAATATTTCCAGGAGAGTTAGGAAGGACTTACTACTTCTTACTGCTATTTTATTTAAAAAAAAAAAAAAAATTAACATGTATATAAAGGGAGAATTTGGCTCTGCCTAATGAAAAATGGTGTAAAATCCTTTTTCATTCTTAATAAAATAAGGAACGAATTGCAATGAATATGTATTGTTCCTCCCCAAGAAATAAATGAGAAATTGTTTTAATGTTTTCCTTTGAACCAGACATGCCTTTGTGTTTTATTTATTTATTTGCTGGTATCCTTTTGCTGTCCAAAAGATTCCAAAAATGAAATTTATTTCTCTTTAGGTTTATAATACCCAAGTGTGTGTTTGTGTGGCCTTGACATGCATACTTAGTTCTGTTCTTAGGAATCTGTTTTTTCATGGACTCAATCATTTAGCTGAAAATTCTGTGCCTTTTTATGTAGGTAAAGGTAATAACGTAACACTATGAAACTTACTGAAATGCTTACTTAAATAAATCAAATGTAACATTCTTTGAGATAATACTGTTGCATTAAGAGATGCTTTGCATAGTAGACAGAACTAATGTATAGCCCATTTATTTTAACCCCATTTCACTTTTGACTTCATTAAATTGGCTAGACATGTAACAGTTTTTTATTTACAATCAAAAAAAGAATCCTAACTTCTCCCCATGTCACCCAGAATTTCAAAATTACAGTTGGTTCTGGTCTCCTGGAAATCAGGTATATGATACTTTGCAAAACAAACTAATTGGAAGCCTGGCGTTTTGCATTGCAGGTGGCTCATTAGTGAGGGTGGGATTCCACACTCCTCTAATTAGTGGGCCTTGTGCCGCTCACCTTGAAAATGTGATTCAGTTCACTGGGAAATCGTGTTTGTAACCAGCTCTTTAGAAAAATACTCATATGCAGGTCAAAGTCCCCTATCCAACACCCTTTTGGATTTTGAGGTACGTGTGAAAAAAAAAGACTTGCTGGTTCCCTGGCAGCTGGTGAATATCTTGGGGATTTCAATGTGAAGGTAATTGACATCCATGGTCAGGATCTGTTATTTAAACGCGGGGCCATTGAAATCCACCTTTGGAATCGTGTTTGCATTGTGATCACAACCAACCAGCTCCCGTTCAGTCAGCTTTCCTCTGCGTCTCCCATTCTAGATGTCCTTTGTGCCTGAGGTGAGAAACCCAGGCAGAGAGTAGGTTGGTAACTTGCCTACGGTCACTCAGGTGAGTGACCAGTCACCATGCAAACCCAGGACCTCTCTCCCTGGACTGTTGCCTCATTACCAGCAGATCCTCATCTTCTTCCTGGTGGCGGATTTCCTGTCTCATTTAGCATCTACTAAATAAATTTGTGAGCAAACACCTAGGGACAGGAGGAAGAAGGAAGAGAGGACTGATTGTTGTAGAGGTTTGGGGATGCTCTGGCCTCTGCCCTGTAGTGCTTAAAAGTAAATGCCAAAGAGGAAACTTTATAGACACGGTCATTTTCTGAAAGAGGTAGTGTGAACATTCCCAAAGTCGCAGATTTTTAACAAAACCCTCCAATCTAGTACGTTGTTACAGAAGTGAAATAAAGAAGAAACAATGTCCAGCAGATTAGAAGGAAGGTCTCTATAAATTATACATCTCTGCATCTGCACAGACTTCTGTCCCTTTGGCCTGCCCTGCTAGGAAACTTCTCAGGGACCCCCAGACTAATTCCTTTACTCCTGTTCCAGGGGTACCACTGAGCTGTTTGGGAGGTAAGTTAGAGATTCTGTCTCCCTGGGAGCCCTGGGGAGCAGGACCTGGCTGCCCCTTCTCCCCCAGGACTCCAGCATCAGTCTCCAGGTTTGTACTGAGCCCTCCTAAGACAACCTGATTCCTGATACTGGCTCCTGGAAGTAGGTTAGATCACCTGGGCCTCAAGGGAATTTTTCTCCAAGTGTCTGGTGCCTTGTCCAACTTCTGAGCCAGACAGGCCTGAAGGGGATGCTTTTCTGTCTGGACAGCTACAGCTCAGACTGGACACACAAACAGTAGGTTCAAGCCAGTGACCTTCTCCCCAGGCTGGGGCTCTGTGCCTACCAGTCCCAGCCCTGCTGACTCAAATCCATCTTCACCCCCACTGAGCGTCCAGTTACGGCCATTAGCGAGGGAGGGTTGAGGACAGAGGGTGTCACGCAGGTGCTCTGAGAGGTAGCACCAGCAGTCACCAGTGCCCAGCAGTGTTCATGCACAGGGTCAGGGTGGTGCACCTGTGTGAGTGAGGCAGGCTGTGCAGCTATTGCACTGCCATACATAAAGATATGGCTAGATTTGTCTTTAATGACAAGGAAATGACAGGGAAGTGCCAGTCCCCACTTCTGCACTATTGTTTTTCTGCAGTTTTTGCTTTTTTAAAATGTTCTTTGGGTTTTCTTCTTACCTAGCTCTCCTATCCTCTACTAGGAGGCCGGCCTTAGCTACCCAGGTGGGGCCTGGGAGCAGCTGAAGGCCTGGGCTGGCATTGGTACCGCCCCTCTCCGTGGACAGGCTGGCATTCGCATCATTAGTTCATCACCATGGAAGAACCAGGCCGTGGAGCTGACCTACTTTTCCTGTTTGCCCACAGCAGGCTAAGCCTGTTTAGCCTTGTCCAGAGGGGCTGGGCAGAGCAAGTTGTTTCCTGAGTTGTACAGACAGCAGTCTTCAGAGTGAGCGTTGTTGAATCTGTTTGTTCTATTTGCCACTAGTCTAAAGCATTAGGGCCCAGCACCCCAGGTGGCCAGAGCCAAGGGTCCACGTACAGGGGCATCCTGAAACCTACCTTCAGCCTGTTCCCCAGAGATTCCATGTTAAGATGAAATACTGCTGGAAACCAAAGCCAAGCTTTTCTCCAAACTTGAAACACAGATTTATAAATGGAAGCGCTTCATATCCCATACTGAGCGTGTGTCCTGAGCCCTATGAACATCAGCTGCTTTAGGAGATACTGGGAGGGTGGGAACCATGCCTTGTACTGGAAGACTTCACCATCTAGTGGGGGAGGGTGGGACAGCACAGGCCAAGGTGAGGCAGAAACAGAAGAGGATAGTGATGGAGGCAGAGGAGGACGCCCTGGCCGGGGGTGGGAGGGGCAGCTATATGATTGAAGATAGGGCTGGAGTCCCAGATTGGCAGCTCCTCATTTGGGGCTTTGAATGCTGTACTTAGGTGCTATAGGAAGCACTAGTATTTGTATGCCTTATTCCCCACCTGTCTACCCACCCAACACACACACATATACTGCTTTTATTCTTTACTGAAATATTACTATGGTGCCACTTTTAGGTATAGGATAGTGTTCGTTAGAGTCATTTGGGGGGAAGAAGTTGAGATCAGCCCATCGTGATTAAATAAGCTGATGTGTGAGAAAACCACAAGCTGGAGCTGCTTCTGTAGTTTATTTCTCCAATCCCAACATTTTTTTTGCACAGCAACATGCTTTAAGGGTATCCTGGGCCTGTGCTTTCTACTTCGGAAGGTGTGACTGTACCTTCTGATGGAGGGGTCATACCTTGGACTCCCCTTGATATCCCAAAGCCACCACCCAGAGCTTCAGAGGAGATGTCAGGCCACTGGGTGAACTTGTGCATTTATTGAGACCACTTCATTAGACATTTGCCAAAGGGGAGAATTCAGTCTCTGTTTTAAGAAAGAAAAAACATACTTCTCATTTCTCTTGCAGTTTCTTCAGTGTCATCCAGCAGCAGGGTGACACATGTGAGTAAGGAGACAGATCTAAGATGTCTTTAGTTTACAACACAAACATCCACATGTATGTTGGGAAACTGGAGATTTCTGGTCCTTCCAAGGTAAACCCAGTTGGCCTTGAGATGTTGTAAAACTCAGACCCTTCTAGAACTGCCAGCACTCCCCCTTTGTTTAGTGAGCAAGCCTGGCTGTAGTTTCTCACTGGGGCAGGGTCCTTGGGTATCTGGAGGGACATGGCGGGGCCCTCGCCATGGGCTCTGGTGCTTCCTGGGCATGGTGGTGTCTGTGTCTGTTTTCCTATCTCATCTTCCACGTGTATTGTCTTGTCTGAAGGTCAAGACTTCTTATGTATGCCAGGACCTATGCGTGTTTCCTGAGGAGAAAACGTCAGCTTCTGGGACATTTTGGCCCTGCTGATCCACAACCCGATCTCAGTGTGATGTCCACTGGGGCAGTGATGGTTGGGGAGCTGGGGAAGAGGGAAGGGTGCGACCCCACCTTAGCAGGGGCCTTGGCTTTCCTTGGCTCTGCTGCTGAATCTGCATGGGACTTTGAACCAGGTGGTTTAAAATATTCTTTCATTCTCATTCCTCCCTCCCACCCCATTCTCTTTGGACATTCAGCAAATGTTTATTGACTGTTTGCATGTGACTCTGAGTCTTAGTGTTCTAGAATCAAAGAGGGAAAGTGGAACTATTCAGCCCTATATTGCTTTTCCACCTCACTAGAGAGAGTTACAAGCTACCTACTTATGAAGGGCTTGCCTTGGGGCACCCCGTGCATTTGGGTTCAGCCTGTGTGTGGTGTTCTTCTGGCTCTGGCCAAGGCCTGCTCTTCTCTTTGAGACATTCTAAGAGACTAGTTGTCCTAGTCAGCTTTTTTCCTACTGACCTCTGATCCCTGCACCCCGACCTCTCTGCCTACTGGCTGGTCTTCCTGACACTTGTTCTGATCCATGTGGACATTTTAACCAGACTGGATATCCTGAAGTTGGGCTGCTTGGGGACTGGGGGGAAGCACATCCAGGATTGGTTCACTCTGTGGATTAAGGTCCAGAAAAAGGCCTCCCTGGGCAGCAAACACTGATGGATCCGAATTCCCACTGCCATGACCACCAAGCCACTGGGCCTGTATCAGCCCCCATCAACCAGAATTTTCAGGCAACTCAGGATTTTAAAATGAGGAAAAAAGGCCCCTTAGTTTAGCGACCTAGCAGATATATCTCAAGGCTTTTTATTTTTCAGTTGACTTTTTAAAAATCGTCACTTAGTGCCCTTTTCCCTATTAGTGCATCGTTTTAGATGCTATTGAGCCGCCCCCAAGGTTGCAGATGGGGGTGGGTATGCTCTGTTGGGGAGGGCTGATGTAGAACAACTGTATGGATCCAGGATTTCCTTGTCCACTCCCTTCTTCCTCTCTGAGGGTGCTGGTGAGCTCTTGGTTCGTTTGGAGTGAGACGGAGCCTCCAGTCGCTTCTGCCTGTGCTGCCTGAGGTGTATGCTTGCCAGATCTCAGCAGGGCATGCTCAGGTGGTAGCAAACCAGGTTACATAGTTCAAGGGTCAGTAGGAAGGCCCTGGTCTGGGATTGATGCTGCTGCAAGATGTGCTGGGCCTCCGCAGTGGGTTGGCTACATCCCGGGAGGGAGGGCTCTCAGCTGGCCTCAGGAGCCATGTGGGGCCCCTCACCAAACCACATTTGGTTGTAGGGGTAGGGAGTAGGGGGGAGGTATGGCAAACTTTGCTCTAAGCTAGAGGTCAGCAGAGGAGCAGTTCAGGGACCTCTTGGACCATCTCTACCCTTGAATGGACCTCTGCACAAAGTTGAGCAGGCCTATTTGTGGACCCAGGTCTAAGGGTGATCTGGTGGGAGGGAGAGGTGAAGGTGTTCTGGACAGTGCTACAGGTGGAACTGCACCCTCAGGACTTCAGACCAGAATGCAGTTGGGAGACTACTCTCTAGCAGTGGTTCTCAACCTTCCTAACGCCTCCTAATGCCACGACCCTTTAATACAGTTCCTCATGTTGTGGTGAGCCCCAACCATAAAATTATTTTCATTGCTACTTCATAACTGTAATTTTACTACTGTTATGAATCGTAATCTAAATATCTGATATACAGTTTGTATTTTCATTGTTACAAAGGGGTCACGACCCACAGGTTGAGAACTGCTGCTCTAGAGCTACTTGAGGCTCCGAATACACACCCTATTTGCTCACACCCATGGAACTTTGTACAGATTGTCCCTTCTGCAGGAAGGCCTCTCTCTTCTCAGCTGGATTGTACTATAGAGAGCCCGTCGAAGGAGCAGAGGAGGTGCTAACTTCACGGACATCTCCTAAAAGTGAGTGTGTGAAGTGTAATAAATCACCAGAGAGCTGTGCAGTGTGGAGGAAAAGGGCGCCTTACCGCGGGTGTCACCCTGCACACTCCACTTCCATGGGCCCCACGGTGTCAGCAGGGGTGGTGGGCAGAGGCCTCTGCTGCATTCTCTAGTTAAACTGCACATGACAGAAGTGATGACGGCAGGAGGAGAGGGAAGACGATGAGAAGGAAGGGTGCTCCGTACCAACACGGTGTGTGGCATTGGACACGTGGGCTAGTGGCCTGCAGCCTGTTCTCATTTGAAAGTCCCAGTTTTCGGCAGCTGCACTGTGGAAGATGCAGCAATTGATTAACCAGGTGCAGAGTCCCAGTGGATGCTCATGGGAACAGTGGGAGGTGGTTTCCAGTCACTCCCATTTACAGGCATGGTCACCACTGGAGACTCTTGCTAAGGCCACCAAACTAAGTGAAGGAGAGAGGGAGAGGGCCTTCCACGCTGCACTTAGTGAGCTGCCAAATGAATTCTGCTGCCTCCTTCACATGAAACCTCCCATGTTTTGATTAAACATTGTTTGAAAGTCTGATGTTAAACCCATGATTTCTGCAGCCTACATGTCCAAACTAATCTGACTTCTGCTTCAAGGACATATTTTTCTTTTGCTTGCCTTGCAACCTTGTGTATAAGGAGGATGAGTGTTCCTGGGCCCGAAGGAGCACTGGGGGAGCAGTTACGTGGTGGGCAGACGCCAGGCTGGAGTAGGATTTTGTGGATTCATTTCGGTTTGTCTGTGGCAGCAGCACAGCAGCTCCCAACAAAGGCTTCCCCTGACTCAGCTCCAAACATGACTCATAAATCTCCTTTTCCCCTCTTGCTGATTTTTCTAGACCCTTTTGTCCACACCCTGACCACACACTGTCACCCATCGGCATCTCCAGTTGACTCAAGTTTACTCTGTTCACTCTGTGCTCTTGGTAAAGAGATGCCCTGAAAGGAACACTAAGTGATTTGCACCCGAGCATCAAAGGTCGCAAGGACAATATGTCGTGTTAGGGATGGCTCTTCAATCCAGATGTCGTGGCCATTCGGAAATTCTTTGCTGACCAAACGATGCCATTATACATTTACTTAATAACAAATTTTCTAATTTTCTCCATCCATTCCTGCACTGGATATGTCACTGTCTCCCTGAATAGTGAATCATCAGATCCTTGGGAAAAGGCAAGCACAAAGGAAGAATCATGTTCATAACAGACAGACAGACAGACAGACGATGCCTCAGCCTGTGGTAGTGTTCACTTGTGGTCGTGACGTTCGTCAAAGCTCTCGTCTTCATCTCTTCTGGGAATCTGTCTTTGCGAGGCCCCAGGAAGCTGCGTGAGATGTGGCTCCTTGGGACGAGGCTGGTGTGGGCTAGTGCTGGTGAAGGTGGGATCTGTCTGCCTTGCCTGTTACAGATCCCGGAATGGGCTGGAACATGATAAGAATCCCTCAGTCGGAGGAGAATTGGGATTGCAGGAGCAGCCAGCCTTCAGGATTCTGCTGTCCATTTGCTTTATTAAAAGCAATTTTTCCCTAGTGAATGACTCATTATTGTAACCTGAAAAGCCATTCCTTAGAGAGGAAGATTCAAAATATGGAAGTTATTTCTTACTTCCCCAAATGACAGAGCAAGTGAGCATCGAGTTCATCAGCAACTGTTTCTCAAAGCCTTTTTCTTTCTTACATATAATGAGGAAAAATCGTTACCAAACTCCCATGTGTGAGATACAGACGTTAATTCAAAATGACATGAGGTCCCCTCACCAGGGACTGACAGAGGACAGAAGGCACACACTCTGTTGGCAATAAATAAACCCCTGTCGGTTGGGGAGTTCTCTGTGCATGCTTTTCCCTCTTTTTATTTCAATGTATTCTTGTTTTCTGTTTTTTTTTTTTTTGTTTTTTTTTTTTTCATGAACTAAATTCACCAGGCTTGGTTGATAGGGTTGGGAGGAATATTCGGATTTTCCAGCTGATTGGGGACCTATAATTCAAATAACTTCTCAGTCAATTTGAAAATATCATGATTTTATTTTGTAAAAGCGTTGGCCTTACAGCACAACAGGCTCAGAGTAGTCATTCCAGGGAAAATTTACGGTAATAAAGAGTGACCAATTTGGCCTATCAAGACTTTACAAAACAATCTAAATTAAAAGACACTGATGAGGAAGGCTGAGTAGTAATTCTAGTGTTTCTTTAACATGGGTTGGCAAACTAGGGACCAAATCCGGCCCACAGCCTGTGTTTGTAAATAAAGTTTTATTGGAACACAGCCATACCCATTCACTTACATATTGTCTCTGGCTGCTTTTGCTTTATAATGGCAGAGTTGAGCAACTGTAACAAAGATGGTCTGCATCTGAAATATTTAGTACGTGGTCCTTTATACAAGTGTTGCCCACCCCTGCTTTAGTAGAATAACATACCTTTCCATGTGTGTTGCATGCAGCCTTCTCTGGAGACCTAGGAGTGAGGTGCCATTCCTCAGGGGGTCCCTGTCACTTCTACAAGTCATCCATCTCTTGTCTCACTTGCCAACACACTGTGGGGCTCAGGGAAGATGCGCATGAGAAACTATAATCGTCATGCTGCCATTTCTCAGTACCAATTCACCGAGGGTCAGCCTTCCAATCAGTTGTGTGGTAGGTGGCTGTTAGAAAGAATGTTCTAGAGCCCTTGGGGTGGACATTTCACCTGGGTAATGTAAATGTCATTCGTAGACCTCACTTTGGTCTTTTAGTTCAACTAAATTCAGCAGATGTTTATTGAGGGTCTGTGTGTAAACGACACCCTCAGTCCTTTCTCTCTGCATTTGCTCCCTTCCATGTTGAGTTATCACTAGCTGGCCCACTACTCCAGGCAGCACCTGTGTGTATATGTGTGTATGTTTTCCCACCATGCCTACACACGCATGCGCACACGCACGTTTTCAACACGGACTGGTAGGAAGGAGCAATAATCCTCTTAAAGACAGGTTTAAGTGCCAATTTTTGTTACTGTTAGCCTTTCACCTCATTTGCCATTTCTGATACCGTGATTAATGGCAGGCAAAGCTTTTTGATGACTGACTTATGCCAGGGTTTTCTCGTGGATATTGTCTCACGGCCACACGATAAGGGTGCCCTTCTGTTGTCCCCACAGGCAGACCGAGGACCAGGGCTGGGAGCTGGCACACACTTGCTCAAAGTCACACAGAAACACTGAAAAGCAGAGCCAGGGTTTCAGCTTGGGTGTGCTAGCTTCAGACCACCACTGCCTCCTCCCCTTCACAGATGGGAGCCAGACCCAGGACTCTGACACTTGGCAGGTCCCAAGGGCTCTGCCTCCCAGCAGCAGGCAAACTCCCCCATGAAGGCCCTGGGCACTTCTGGGCCCACTGATGTTCCACTGGCCTTTCTTAATCAGATTCCTCTGCTTCCTGGGCCTGGCCCCAGTTCCTGCTCCACTGCACTCTCGTCGATGGTCACTGCAGCCCCGCTGGTGGTAGCCACAGGTGGACCCTGGTGGCAGGATAGGCCCTGGCCTCAGCTGGAGCACCTGCCTTTGGGTGCTCTTGGCAGTAGACTGCTCCTCCTCTAACCCAACCCTCCCTGTCTCTGCCCAGGCGCCCCTCTCTGAAACCTTAGGTCTGTGTAATCCCAGAGCTGATGTCTGTTTTACCCCATGGTGAGGATGTGTTCATCGAAACTCAAGGCAGACAAGAAGAAGGGATGAGGATGCCTTCTCAGGGACTCAGGAACCACATCATGAGTGCATGGGTGGATAGTTAGGCAAGGCAGGTGTGCCATGAACGAGGCTCGCCTTGAGCTTTCTGTGCCCTGGTGTCGTGCCAGCCATCTGTTGTGCATGTACGGACAGCCGTGCCCCTCATTCACACCTCACACAACCTGCTGCCTGCTGGACATTAGCCTCATGGTAGGAATGAGAGGAATGGAGCCTCGTGATGTTTAACGGGCTTGCTTGAGGTCAAAGAGCAAGTGGGTTGGAGTAGAAATTTAAATCAGGCTGCCTCTGAAGTGGGAAAGCCCCCATCCTGAGCAGCAGTGGGTGGAGAAGAGCTACCTGAGTCAGCACCAGGACATAGGCCCAGGCTCTGCTCTGTCTCTGGGCACCAGTCAGCCTTGCTGGGAGGGTGGTGCTTCCTGATTCATAAACAGAAGACAACTACAGCCAGCCCACCCCACCCACAGAACTGATGGAGACGAAGTGAGATTATGCCTTTCAGAACTTGGCAGCGGCTAAGGGTTGGTGAGCAAGTGGCTTGGCCCTCCCAAAGAGCCCTGATTGTTATTTCCCTCCAGGCATATTTTCCCTTTAGTCCATAGCTCCTGCACACACAGCAGCTTTTGTTTTAATTTTAGCCGTCAGGATATAGTACCTTCAAATGCACTTTGTAAGTCTACCTGGATTAACCACAATTGCAAAGAGGTTTGTGGACGTGAATGTCAGGCAGTCGCATGGGAATTCAGATAGGGGTTTGGCCCCAGCTGTGTCCTCCCCTCCTTTCCTCGTCTTCATCATTCTTTCGAATTTGCTGAACACCTGATCCGGGTGAGGAGCTGGGCAAGACATTGCAAAGTGGGCAAAGAGGCATTCTGCCTAATCCTTGCCATCAAAGTAGGGAACCTGGTTTTGAGTGCTGCAGGTCAGGCTTTGCAACCTGATGAAGTTCTTTAGAATCACAGCTGTCCCCTGAGGGAGGCAACTTGATCAAAACCTGCAGCACCTTCCACCTCACACATGCAGAAGCAGAAGTGCCTGCCCGCCTCTCTGACTGTGTCTCCCGCTGACTCCACTGACTCCATCCACCACCGCAGCCTGGGGGCTATTCCTTGCTGTCTGTGCCGTCTGAGGCCTTCCCCAAAGGTGTCCATGTCACAGCTTGCATTCTCTCTCCCACTGTAGAATGTCAGTCCTGGCTCACACAGGGAGGCCTTCCATGACTCTCTAGAACCTTCTGTGACTCCCTACGACTCTGTGATGTGCCCACCACCACAGCCCTCTCTGTCCCTTTATTTTTCTCCACAGCAGTTACAGCCAGGTGACAGGCCCTAGGTTTACTTGCTCAAAATCCCCATACAGTGGAGAAGAGTCGTTGTCACCCTAAACTTCTCTGTGAGTCCTTCCACCTGACCCTCAGAGGACTTCCCTCCCAGCCCTTGATCCTCTTCCTTGCTTACCTTTGGGCCCTCTCCAGATCCTCTGTATTACGAAGTGAAAGAGTGACCCTGAGGTGCAGGGGGAGCTGCATACCTCTGTTGACATCATTGTCACTTCAGCCCGAGCTGGAGGCAGCCCAAGTGTCTGTGGTGTTATGAACAGAGTCTGTCCACACTGTAGAATGTCAGTCAGCCTTGTGAAGGAAAGAAATTCTGACACATAAATCCAGAAGACAGTGTGCTGTGTGGAGTAAGCCAGTAAGGAAAAGAGAAATGCTGTCTTATTCTGCCTGTATGAAGTACTTAGAGTCATCGGATTCAGAGACAGAGACCAGACTGGTGGTTGCCAGGGCCTGGAGTAAGAGAGGAATGGGAGGTGTTTAGTGGATACAGAATTTCAGTTTTGCAAGATGAAAGAAGTTGTGGAGATGGCTGGTGGTGATGGCAGCTCAGTGAAGTGAATACGTTTAACACTACTGAACTATTTTATTATGTATATTTCACCACTTTTTAAGTATAAAAACATGCATGGGGAAGACATGGGAGACAGGTGAGGTGACACACAGTAAGGACATCAGTGTGGAACCTCTGGGGCAGGTGCTACAGGAAGGTGGCTTCAGTGCCAACGGCTTAGGCAGGGGTAGCTGAGAGGTGGGGCAGGGAAGAGGGAGGGAGGGAGGGATGGGGAAGATGAGGAAGTAGATGTAGGTCATCCGGGCTTCATGGATTCAGGAAATGTGTAAGGATAAACAGATATAAATCAGAGAAGATGTGGTTGATAAAGAATGGCTATTAGTCATTTTTAGATGTTTAGTTTATGACTAAGCAACCCTGGTCATCCAAACAGGATCCCAGGGCCTCAGGCAAGTGGACCAAAAGCCACGGTTCAGCCCTCCTGTGGACAGCTCTGTCCAGAGGCTCCTAGTAAGGGACACAGCTTGGCTGGGTCCTCGCTCAAGCCCTGGGCACTGGGGAAGCTGCCACTCTCCTTGGAAGCAGAGGTTAGAGGTAGTGTCAGTAAATGAATGGACACCACGTTGTTCATGTCAAAAACTTTGAACAGATTCCATCTGGAAAACATTAGGCACATGCCTGTTTACAAACGTGTTAACTCTGCTTTAATAATGATATAAGCCTTGACATTGAAACGGTTTTCTCACTAGTCTCACTGACCAGGCCTGCCATTGAGCGCGGGGTGTGCATGTAAACAGAGGCTGTGGCTGCAGAATTCCTCGTCTTTCCTTTGGCTTTTGCATGTAGGTGACCAAAATCACAGGACAGAATTATCTCAGAGAAAGATTTATTTGCTCCATTAAACATTTTTATCTAAATCTTTAAATGTTGAGAGTAATTGCTAGCGTTGGTTTTGGAGTTCTAAGTTGAGACCCTGTGTGTTGAGCACAGAAGCCTGGGCAGTGGTGAGTCAGTGTCTCTGAGGTCACCACCCTTACATTGGCACACTGTGCTGTCAGGCACATCAGCCTTCTGCCACCAGTCCGCCAGCAGGCTCTGGCCTCACGGGGACACCCTGGTGACCTCGTGGACACACTGAGAATGGTGTGCCGGCTGGCTGGTGGGAGAGCATCCCGGACATGCATTGCTCTGGGAAACGTGCGAATGAAATGAGGAAATAAGGGTGTGACTCTCAGGGGAAAGGGATCCCAGGCCTATGTGTGGCAGGAAAAGGAGCTGGATCCTAATCTGTGGGCCTGAGAGGCATCCACCCAGTGGCCTGGGAGGGCAGACAGTGAGGAAGAACATTCCTGGATTGTTACTTAATCTTTCACATCTGTGTGCCTTTGCAGCCTAGGGCAGAGTGAGTGCCTTCAGGGAAGGACTGTGGCTTATACTCCTTTGGGGCAGATTCCTCCAGGCTGCCCACAGAGGAGTCTATGTATTTGAATGACAGATAAATAAATGCAGACCTTTAGGATGTCACAGGCCCCTGGGGTCTGTGAAGAGGAGTGGATGTCACTAACAGAGCACCAGCATCCTTGAGGAGCTGCTTGCTGGTTTAAGGATTGAGATAAACAGATGCTGCTTCACTGAGCTGCGTCTAGACAGCAGTTCTCAAAGTGTGGTCTGGAATCACGCCCCGAGGTCAAGACACTTTTTCAAAATATCATTAACACATTATTTATTTGCTTTTTTTTTTTAACGCTTTCATTCTCCCACAAGTATGCAGTGGGCTTTTCCAGAAACTACTTGACATCTGATGACTTCATGGCTCTGACTCCTGATGGAATGAGTACTCGTGTATTTAAACATTTCTCAGTTTTATTTGTTTTTTATGTTTTTTATTGTGAGACAGAGTTTCACTCTGTCACCCTGAGTAGAATGCCATGGTGTCATAGCTCTCATCGACCTCAAACTCCTGGGCTCAAGCAATCCTCTTTGTCTCAGCCTCCCAAGTAGCTGGGACTATAGGTGCCCTGCACTACACCCAGCTAGTTTTTCTACTTTTTAGTAGAGACAGGGTCTTACTCTTGCTCAGACTGGTCTCAAATTTGAACTGCTGAGCTCAGGGAATCCACCCACCTTGGCCTCCCAGATTGCTAGGATTACAGACGTGAGCCACCACATTTGGCCCACATTTTAACCCACATGCACAAGAGCATTTTCAACATGTAAAGGGATGCCAGAACCAAAAAGTTTGAGAACTCTTGGGCCTGGGTTAGATAAGACTAAAATGATGACAACCAGAAAGACCTGCCAGGAAGATCTAGCAGCAGCAGACAGTGATCATCTGTCCTTTCTTTTTTCTCCCCAGGAAAAACTGCAGAGAAAATCTAATGGATGAAGATGAGAAAGACAGAGCAAAGAGGTAAGTCGGAGCCATCCCCGGCTGCAGCAGGGCCCTCCATGGTCCTGCCAGTCTGAGTCTCACCTGCCCTCACTCTGCGTAAGCAAGAGCACCACCAGCGAGGCAGGGGGGACTCACATGCACACTATTTAGAAATAAACATATCCTACACACTGTCCCCTTGAGATAGCACTGTGGGAACATTCTAGACCAGCTCCCTCAGTCTCACTCCTCACTGTGAAATTGCTTCCTGACTGGGACCTGCCAGGTGCCCTATGTTTTGAACTTGCATATGTGATAACCCTGTTGACTCTGGTCTTCTTTCAGGGGCCTCTGGTTTTGCTTTTCCAAAATAGCAGCTGCTGAGCAAGTCATGCTGATGGGAGCCCCACAGACCTGGGTTCAAGTCTTGGCTCTGTTGTTGCTACACTGCCTGGTATAGCAGTGAGGGGGAAAACTTGCCCTTTTTCCCCCAAAAGTTCACTGAAAGATCAACTCACAATTAAGGCAGATTAATAAGAGAAATGTTTGTTTCCAAATACCATGCACATAGGGGAACCCCAAGAGCGATTACCCAGTGTCTCAATGATAGCTGGGTATCTTTATGCCTGCCTTTTTGAAGCGAGTGGGGAAAACGTGGAGTATAGGTACAGCAAGTGGTTTCTAGGGAGGGTAAATGGGAGGGGGCAGACTGATTTGTAAATTAACCTGAGACAGGTATTGTGTTTTAAATGATTTGAGACAGGCCTGCTAACATTCAGGGGAAGGAAAGGCAGGCCGTTGCCCTCCTTTGATATTTTATCAGGTCAGTCCAGGTTTTATGTAGACAGGAGGAAAGCCCTTTCCAATGCTTTCTGATCTCCAGTGGGCTTTAATTCAAAGTATTCTTTATGCCGAGTAGTCATATTTTGGGGTGAAATAATCTTCCCTGCCGCACAGTGAGCATGCAATAACCACCAGGCACCCTGCTGAGCACTTTCATGTACAGTCAGCCCCGTTTCCTCATTGGTGGGTTGGAGATGTCATAGCCACCTAGCACTGTGACTGGTGCAGCAGGAAAGACTGGCTGGGTAGCTGGCATGAGGGAGCTCTTATAACCTGGTGGTGCTTATTCTTTCATTGGACATTAATTGGATTCCTCCAAGGTGGGAGGTAGAGCCACAGACTTGATACTTTGGAAGTCAGGAATGGTCACAGGTCATCTCTTTCATATGATTTGCCCAAGTTGGCATTTACTGTGCCAAGCTCTGGGGAAACCACAGTGAGCAGGAGGCTCCCTGCCCATGCGGTACGCACAGGGATAGGAGGCTACTGGTCAGCCACTGTGGATCATTAGGTGCAGAGCTGTGTGCCCAGCCTTGGAGCCAGGCAGCGGGGAGCATCCTCTCCCAGACAGCCTTCATCCCAGGTCTCTGGACCAGCCTCCTCACTCCATGCTTATCCTTTCCTGCCTCTGCCACTGTTTGTGTGTGGTAGGGCTCCATCCTCTGTGACAGCCCTTGGAAGCCTGTGCCACTGAAGGATTTGCCCACTTCCTTCCACAGAACCCACTGAATGGTTGTCAATTGCAAACAGCGGAACCACCCGGCTTGCTGTCTGCAGGGTGGCTGTCCTTCTCTGTCCCCTGAGTAGGCAGCCGTGAGAACTAGAAGTGCCCAGCCATCCCAGACCTGCTGGATCTAAATCTGCAAGACGCAGAGGAAGTCGGGAATGTCAATATTTCCTTTAACAAAATTGGAGAGTGAGGAAGTGGCCAGCGGTATAGATGGAACAGGGTTGGCCTGGGATGAGGCCCGGGAACCTGGGAGGTCAGCAGTGGAGGCTCATGGTACTCTTATCTCTACTTTTCCATATGTTTGAAAACTCCTAATAACAATTCAAGCAAACAACAAGGCAAATAACCACTCAGCTTATTCTTAACTATCCGGCCCTTCCCTTGGCACTGGGAACCCTGGCTCCCCACAGCATCCTTTGCAAACTGTGGGTCACAACCTACAAGGGTTGAAAAATCCTTCTAGGTCTCAAGCCACAAATGAACAGAGCAAACCAGGCCACACTAGCACACTAGCCCTCTTGCCCTGCCTCGGGGGCAGGCTGGCTTCCAATTCTTCCCTTGGGGATACTTTACCTTTTGGTTTTCTCCAGAATGGCTGTGGATGGAGTGCTGGGGACAGACCTAAGCTTCTATTTTCTCACCTGCCACATGAGGGTAATAAAATGTACGTCCTGCCGTCCTTCCAGGTTTTTCTGGGAATCAGCCACAAAATACATTGAGTAGTTCTTTTTAAATATTCATCGTAACGTGTGTATGCAAACTGATCACACTTTGCAATAATCCATTTATTCTTAATAAGGGTATTTTTATTAGTGATAATGGAAAGAAGAGCAGTGGTGGCCAGCATTCATTAGGTGCTTTCTGTATACTCCCAGTCCATAAGGTACCAGGCTAAGGTTCTTTTACGTACATCATATCTCCCCAACTTTCCTTTGAGGTGTGTATCATTATTATTCCCATTTTACAGATGATAGAGTAAGGTTCAACAAGGTGGAATAACTTGTCAGAGAGCTGAAAACTCTAGGAAGTGGCAGAATAAGCAGTTAAATACAGTATTCCTTAACCTTCGCCTCTGCCCTTGTCCTCCAGACCACAGAGGCTCTCTTCATAAAAGAACAAATGCAGTCTTCCTGGAAGACCAGACTAATAGTTGCATTCTGATATGACTCGGAGTCCACAGGAGCTTTATCTCTATCTTTGCCATCATCATCTTTGTGTCATTGTTCCATCCCCCCTGCCTCGCTAGTGCACCGCTTACCTCTAAATCAGGAAGAGATAAAAATGAATGTTTAGGCTCTACTATACACAGAAATCAGCAAATATAGACATGCCAAAAAAAAAAAAAAATCTGGGCTAAAAGTTCCTAGAAATAAATCCGTTTGTATGCAGTTTCTTTTCATTTATTCCCCTCCCCTTTTGCTTTGGGCCATGGGCATATCCCACCCCCACCCCAGAACTTCTCTGCCCGGGAAGCTCCTGTACACTGATACCCATGTGGAGGGGCCACTGGCCCAGACTCCTCCCCTGGCCCTCAGACAGGGAAATGGGTTCAGAATGTTAGGTAATACCCAGGGACAGCAGCAGCAACACGGTGCCCCTCCTCACACTTGGGAAAAACAAAAACAAAACAAACACAAACCTAAGACTGTAGCTTTTTCAAAGCAGTTTTGTTAGCGGTACCTTGGGAGGCCCTTGCCCTAGTCCCACGTGGAGGCCGAAAGTGAAATGTTTTCACTCATGCACAATATTTTTGATGAGATTAGAAATGTTTTGCTTGAGATCAAAACTCTCATTGTCCTCAGAAAACATGCTTTGTGTTAGGCAAGGCTTTCAATGCTTTAGGAAATTCATGGTGTACTTGGGGCGTTTGAATGCATATTCTCAACCAGGGCACAGCTCTACTTTCTTCCATCAGTTTCCATGTAAATCCAGTGAGTGTTAATTGAGTGTCTATCCTGTGTTCAGAGCCATGCACTGTTCTCTTTAGAGAACATGCGAACACATAGTCCTTGTACTCAAGAAGGCAGCTGTTTGATCAGGAGAGAGTGGGAGTCCCTGAAGTTCATATTTTCCATTCTGTGTTCCAGCCATCAGCATGTCTTTCTAATTCTGATGTAAGGTAGTGTTGGGGGTGTGTGTGTGAGTGTGTGGTCATCCTGGACACAGTGTGGCATAGTGGGAAGCATACAGGCTTAGAATCAAACAGGCCTGGCTTTGGATTCTTGCCCCTGTGACTGTCTGTCCTTGGACAAGTCTCTAAACCTCTCTTAGCCTCAGTTTCTTCTTCTTTAAAGTGGGGTGATAATAGCAGCAACTTCTTCCCAGGGTGATTGCGGGGATTCAATGCTGTGGTGTCTAAGCCCCCAGCCCATTGTGATATACACAGTGCTGGTAAGGAAAGCTGAAGGTCATGGCACACGTGCCTGGAACGTCCAACCTGTGGTAACTCTCCAAGCCCTACAACACCCCTGGAGTTAGATTATTAGTCCCATTTTACAGTTGGGAAACCCAAGGTTCTGGGACTGTGTAGGCGGGCAGTGACGGGCAGGGATTCAGATGCAGGCATCAGTTCATAAAGTCAGGCTTCTAAGGGGTTCTACGTCATTTGGGAAGTAGAAGCTGCTCCTTTTGATTCACCACCTTCTGAGAGGTAGGGACAGTAAGCGCCGAGAGGAATTCTAGCTTTCCAAAGAAAGCACGTTCTGTAACTTTGCTATATTGTAAAATACAGATCACTCCATGTCTTGATAGAAATGAGCGCCTGTTGGTTCAGAAGAAATTGCTTCAAGTCACCTCCTCCTTCGAACCAATATTAAACGAGCACATGACCTCCACGGTCCTGTCCTCTGCGGGGTTCTGTTTCCCACCCCGTGCCTTATAGTTGAGGGAGGGCGGGGTGCGAGGGCTTATGGCTGGTGCTGCCTTTTGTTCATGAGAATTGGGAGTGTCAGGCCAGATTAACTGATTCTTAGGGTTCTCTGTAGAGCAAATGCTAGTTCTGAAACACAAGCTAAACCATTTTATTCTTCTTTGACCCTAATCCTTAGCCTCAGCACTGATAAAATGGTTCACGTGAGAGGAAGCAGTTCAAACACAACAAACAAGAAGTTTAGAGGCCATTTTGCAGAAGCAGAAGTTTCAAAAGGGAAAGCTTCAGCCATTTGGGGGCTGGTTATTTCTTCTGTGCCCCCCCCGACCTCCTGCCCACCCAAGGTAGAAGAAAAGGAAGTGGGGTACTTTGTTGATGTGAACCAATGACTAAGGCCTTTCTGTCTGCATCGGTTAACCAAGTACTGTGCTAAGCCAGTGAAGCTAGAGAAGAGGGTGCACGGTGGGGTCCTGCTCTCCCGGAGCTTTCGGGCGAGTGAGGGAGGCATTCACGAAAACAGGCATAAAGGACAGTAAAGCTATCATGCAGGGTCTGTGTCAGGCAAAGCCAGGATAGCGATCAGAATTTGTAAGCTCAGTCCTCCCAGCCATCTGCTCTTTTGGGGTGAGTAATGTGGTGAAGAGAAGAGATTGATTTCGTTTCATTTACATCATTTCTTTGGGTGTAAATTCTGTTAAGTCTGAAAGGAAAGGTCTGTCCGGGAAGGCTATAGCCCGCTTGGAGGATTTCAGCCCCGGGTATGCATGCAGAGCGCTCCTGGGTGTGGGTGCAGTGCAGGAGGAAAACGCCCCGCACCCCACACTGCAACAATCGGTGCCTGTTGTGCTGTGATTTTCTTTCATAGGCTTTTGATTGGGTTTTACTGGCACCATCCTAAGCTCTGACACAGGGAAAAAATGACAGTAGAAAATGTTTGAACCTTCCTTTTTGTTTATTTTGCCTGGTGATTAAGGTAGCAGCAGGCATCACAAGAACACAGGAGGTTAAGGGGACACGCAATTCATTTGTATTACCCTGTAATTTCCAGATGAGTGATTCTGTTCTCAGAGGGAAAAGCAGAACCGTACTTGCCGGCAGAATGCTAATTCTTCCTGTGGCCCAGTAAACAGCAAGAATGGAAAAGGGGCCTCCCTCTTTTGGGGGCTTTTGGCTTTGACTCACTGGGGTCCTTGGGTAGGCTAAGAAGAACTGTCAGAGAAGTATGTGCCTGACAGACTTAGAAACCTGGCAGTATCTTAGCTCGGGGAGATTCCAGAGCCTCTCTGGGGGCATCTCAGGCAAGAGGCAAGTTTATTTAAAAGCCTTTTCAATAATTTCAATAAATTTTAAATCGAAAATGGATGTTCCAAAATCCACCCTCTTGAAAATGCTGACTTTCTTTAGAAAAGGATAAACATTTCTTTTTTGAGACTTTTGGTGACAAGTTCCTAAGGATCATGTTCCAGTTAAATGCCGCCGGTGTAACCGTTAACTAAGAGTCACTATGAAATTAGGACAGATCCCCATTTGGGCCCAGACACTTTCTGCTAACTGTGGTTAAGAGGAAAGATGTTCCTGTTGCTTCTCAAGAGAACAGACAGCTCTCAGCCACCCCCAGATGCTTTGCCAAATCTCTGCAGTAAAAAATGTCCTGAGTTGCCCACATTTTCCATGAGATGAGAGTAGCATCAGCCTGTCCCGCCTTGCCCCACGCAAGGTGACTTTTCTCCCCTCACACCCCTGATAACATGTCTTCTTGCACCAAGAGGCTTAAGTCTCTGAGCTCAGTGCGGCCCCCACACCCACATCCTCACATGCAGGGGGCTGCCACCTCAGTTACGGCAGTGAGGAGGGACGCACCTGTGCACACATCAGCAGGACCCAAGCCTGATCATGGGGTGGGGGGGCTGCACTGACTCTCTCAATAGATCTTGCTGTAAGCCGGGGTTACCCACAACGTATCATGGGGCACTAATCCAAGATAGTGTACCCCAAAACAATATTGGACTGTGCATTTACTCTTTCGCACTTTGGGATAATTTCAGGGCTTCTTAGCATGTTAAAGGTGCTAAGTCTGCAATTAATAAATAAAAATCTGTTCAATCTTATGCAACCTGGCCATTTAAAAAAAAATCTGGAAAAAATAATAGTAACAATAAAATAACCATCTCTCACCATGATCCTTTCCCTTTCTCCAAGTCATTCTTTGTGATTTTCCACTGAAGACCCTGCAACCAGCACTTCTTAGGCACCAGGTATACTGACTTTATTCCCATCATTTCTGCATATTTTCTTATACATAAAATACCAAAACAACATTTAAAAAATACTGTAATGTTTAAAGGTGCAAACAAAGCTCATTTGTAATCGTATCTTCTAGAGATAGCCGCCGTTAGTATAATTTTGGTGTATTTTCTGTGAGTCTCTTTTGTCCGTTTCTATCCAATTCAAAAATACTGTGATAAGCATTCTGTTAATGTGGGTGATCAAACTCAAATTTATTCTTTAGGAAAGTTCACCTTTTATGGCAGGACTGTTGTCATGTAGAAGATACTTAAAATGTGTTTCATGCCTCTTGCATGTCACCACTGTCACTTCAGGTCTTGATTGGGAGCACCTACTTGGTACATTTCAGTTCTAGAAGAAATGTGACTTCCCTCTGTAACCTCGGTCTCAGGCCGCGTGGAGACTACAAAAGAAGGATACTTGAAACCTGATACACCTGCACAGTGGAAAGGCTCAGTTTGTTCACTTTATAAAACTCAGATTTGGGAGGCCTGCCAGTGCCTCCTTCACCAGTTCTGAACCATTTATTGGGTAGGAAGCATGTCATTTATCAGCTTTTACTTCATTTGATCAACTGTGTTGGATTCAAAGGACATCTTGTACTTCTCCCCATCGAGATGTCCCATTGGCTCAGTTAACAGAGTTAGCTCAGTGAGTGGGGCCAGTTTAAATGATGGCACCATTGGGATTAAACACCAGGAAAAGCATCTGAGTAGGAGGGAAGTCTGTCAGATATTGTGGATGGTTTCCCAGTGGATGCTGGAGATGCTTAGGCTAAAGGTGTTGCAGGCACATGAAATGGATGAAAAGGAAGAGCCCGCTCAGGCTGATTGATTTTTTTCCTCTTTTCACTGATTTTATACTCATTCTTTTTTTTTTTTTGAGACAGAGTCTCACTTTATGGCCCTCGGTAGAGTGCCGTGGCATCACAGCTCACAGCAACCTCAAACTCCTGGGCTTAAGCAATTCTCTTGCCTCAGCCTCCCGAGTAGCTGGGACTACAGGTGCCCGCCTCAACACCTGGCTATTTTTTTTGCAGTTTGGCCACGGCCAGGTTCAAATCCGCCATCCTTGGTATATGGGGACAGCACCTTGCCCACTGAGCCACAGGCCCCGCCCTGTAGTCATTCTTGATCCAGCTCACAAATCAGGAGTTCTGATATAGTTTTTCCCCTGAGGGAAACATAGGATTTATGGTGCTGTATAAAACATACCTGCACCACTCTCCATGTGTCCTTGTGAATTTAAGGAAGGGAGAAGGCCAAGGACACGCGTGGGGGTGAGTACCCAGGCACATTTAGCTGTACACTCAAACTCTCTTTTGCTCCTGTAGGGCCTCTCAGCAGGGTGGGAGGTAACTCCTTCTCTCCCTCCTCTGTGCCACTGGATCCGCAGAAGAACCTGTCCCAGCCACAGTCATACCCATGGGCCATGGGGTATGAAGCCCAGTCTTCCACACTAAGTGTGTGCACACTTATAGCCATTCCCCCAGCAAGTAGGAGGGGAGAGAAGCTTTGAGTATGGTGTGTATAATACATTTCTGTCTCATGAAATTGCCTGAAAGAAGTGCTTTCGAGGTCCCACCTGTTGGAGAAACCCAAGGGATATGTGTGTGTGTGTGTGTACACATGTGTGCGCACACATGTATACACATCTCTCCTCCATGACACTACATCTTGGGACCATGGTCCCCCTCTTGCCTTGCCTTATGTGGTACCTCTCCATCCTCCACTCATCTTGATATACTATAAACATGGCCCCTGTGTAAGGGTGGCTACTGTTCTGGGTCTTACTCAGACGCTGAGCTACAGATACAACCATACAGCCTTCTTCCAAAATTCCAGGGCTTTGGAGCCCTGCATCTCAGCCTCCTACCTCGCACCTTGCATGCTCTAGCTAGGTGAATATGAGTGCCCAAATCTGCTCTCAGTTGGTAGGGAAGCATAGGAGAATAGTTTCATTGGGTTAATAAAACTCCACATGAATATTCCATGTTGGCTTCCTTTTGATGCTTTTTTAATATTAGTTCACAGCAGAGTGATACACTAACACGAAGGAAGAAGGGCCTGCACAGTTCATCTGTCATTCTCTTTGTTCTGCAAAAGAGGTTTCTTCAAGAGTCAATTACAACTACTGTCCAGTTCACCCATATGCTTTCCTAAAAAGGGGCCTTGTTTACTGTCTCTGCACCAGGCTTTCAGAATCTCGACTCAGACCTTTTGATTCCTATGGGTCTTTTACAGAGTCACTAAAACTAAAAAAAAAAAAGGTGTGAAAGGAGGTATAAGGGTTCTGGATCTTGGTAAGACGGAGTCAGTCGGCTTCATCCAGTGTCCATTGCACTGAATGCAATTATAAAACAATGGGCAAAATGCATAGAGAGCTATTTAAGGGCCCTGAAAAGTAAGCAGCAGGGGGCGGGTTGGGAGGTACCGGTATTTGAAGCAGCAGGGAACCAGCAAGTAGTATCCCTTTGGCTGCACTCCATCAGCCTCTCACCCAGAGGTGGGTACCCGCTGACAGAAGAGGACACGAGAAACCCTGGAGTACTGGCTTGAGGAGTGACCACAGGGTCCTGAACGAATGAGGTGAAATCTCTTCCTTTGTGTTCTTTCTCCAGTTCTTTGCACCCTGTAAGTAATCCTCTGACAGCAGTAGCAGCAGCAGCAACAGAGATCCACATAGAACTTTTTATGCTGAGGGAGAGGAACCCATCTCTCCAGTGAGGAGAGTTACAGTTCCAGGAGGATGGGATAAAGCCCGGTTGCACTTCCCCCACCCCCCTTCTGTTTTCCTGCCGCTTGGGCTCAGATGGAAGTGCAGATGCAAGAAGTGTGAAGCAGGGTGGGATAAATAACAGAGCAAGCTTTCTGGCCAGAAGAACATTTCTGTTCCCTAGAAACAAGGAGCCCTCGGAACCCAAAGGTGTACTGTGCAGATTTCAGAGGGGGAGGAGGTCGGGAAGGTGACTCGGTAACGTTGTCCTCAGCACTGAGCTAAGAATGCCTGGATCTGATCTTGAGCAGCATGCCAGAGACCTTCGTCTGAACTTCAGGGCAGACCGCTGCCTAAGGTCTAAGAATGGCCATGTGTTACACATTTAAATAGCACTCTGGTTTCTCATCGGAAAGCATAGAAACCTTCTGATAGTGGCATAATATTCTTTTTTTTGTTTGGTGGGAGGTTGCAATCTTTTTTTTTTTTATTGCTCCAGGTTTTCATTGAGGGTACAAGAATTAAGTTACACTGTTTATATTTGTTAGGTAAAGTCCCTCTTATAATTGTGTCTCACACCTGAGAGGTGTACCATACACCATCAGCCCCATTTCCCTCTTCCTCCCGTCTCCCTGCTCCCTCGTTCCCCTACCCCCCTCCTTGAATTGATCTGAGTTTTTCTCTTATGTGGGCATGTATTAGATCATCTACTGGCTTCATATTAGAATTGAGTACATCGGATTCTTGCTTCTCCATTCTTGTGATACTTTACGAAGAAGAATGTGTTCCAACTCTATCCAGGTTACAAAAGATGTAAAGTCTCCATCCTTTTAAATGGCCAAATAGTATTCTATGGTGTACATATACCATAGTTTGTTAATCCAGTCCTAGTGGGCATTTAGGTTGTTTCCACATTTTCGCAATTGTAAATTGAACTGTGATAAACAGTCTAGTACAAATGTCCTTATGATAAAATGATCTTTTTTTTCTTCTAGGTAGATGCCAAGTAATGCGATCGCAGGATTAAATGGGAGGTCTAATTTGAGTTCTTTGAGGATTCTCCATACTTCCTTACATAGAGGTTGTATTAGTTGCAGTCCCATGGCATAATATTTTTAAAATGTCAAAAGAAAAAAACCGTTCACCTAGAATTCTATATCCAGTGAAAATATCCTCCAGAAATGAAGTTAAAGTGAAGATATTTTCAAATAAAGGAAAATTTCTTGTTAAGAGACTTGCTATGAAAGAATTACTAGAAGAAGTTTTTTCAACAGAAAGGAAATTATACTAGATAGGAACTTGAAACATGAAGAATAAAGGAAGAATAACAGAAATGACAAACGTTTGGCAAAATAAAAAAAAGGCTCACATTTAAAAAAATACCAGAATCTGATAGTGTGTTCAGTGTATGTGTATATAAAATATAACACAAGTATAACATAAAAAAGAAAGGATGGTAGAAGGAACTGTGTAGAGAAATGTTTCTAGATCTGATTTGAAATGGTAAAGTATTCTAAGTGGGCTTTGAAAAGACAAGTTTATAAATTACAGTTCCTAGAATTATTATTAAATGCTATACAAAGAAATTTAGGGAGGGAAATAATAGATAAATTGAAATGAAACATTAAGAAATAAACAGCCCAGAAGGCAGGAAAGGGGGAACAGGCATAATAACTAAACATAACAAGTAGAGAAAACATAAGACAGACCTAAGTCCAAACATACATGTAACTATATTAAGTAGAAATGGTCTAAATATGTCAACTAAAAGAGTTGTTGTCATAGATTTTTTTAATAACCTAAATATATGCTGTCCACAAGACATTCACCTCAAATATATGATAGCTGAATTAAAATTAAAACTATGAAAATGACATACCATGCAGAAACTAAAAGAAAGCCAGAATAGCTGTATTAATATCAAATGTAGTAGATTTCAGGGTGAAGAAATTTATCAGGAATAAAAGAGATATTATATAATGATAAATAGTCAAGAGTAGTACCCCATAAATTTATGCAAATAAAAATTATTGCATAAAAAAAAGAAAGAATCTAAAACATAAATACATCTATTTAAATACATTACAAATACATGAAACAACCTGAAGGACTAGACGAGTCCTTTTTTTTTAATTTTTATTTATTTTTTATTGTTAAATCATAGCTGTGTACATTTGTGCAATCAAAGGGTACAATGGGCTGGTTTCATATACAATCTGAAATATTCTCATCAAACTGTTCAACGTAGCCTTCATGGCATTTTCTTAGTTATTGTATGTAGACATTTGCATTCTGCATTTAGTAGGTTTCGCCTGTTTCCATTCTAAGATGCACTATAGGTGTGACCCCACCCATTACCTTCTCTCCACCTTAACCTCCCCCCTCCCTTCCCCTCCCTTGGCCCTTTCCCCATATTCTTGTGCTATAGTTGGGTCATAGCCTTCATATGAAAGCTATAAATTGGCTTCATAGTAGGGCTGAGTACATTGGATACTTTTTCTTCCATTCTTGAGATACTTTACTAAGAAGCATATGTTCCAGCTCCATCCATGTAAGCATGAAAGAGGTAAAGTCTCCATCTTTCTTTAAGGCTTCATAATATTCCATGGTATACATGTACCACAATTTGCTAGTCCATTCATGGGTCGATGGGCACTTGGGCTTCTTCCATGGCTTAGCAATTATGAATTGGGCTGCAATAAACATTCTGGTACAGATGTCTTTGTTATATTGTGATTTTTGGTCTTCTGGGTATATACCTAGTAAGGAATTATAGGATCTAAGGGAAGGTCTATTTTTAGATCTCTAAGTATTCTCTGAACATCCTTCCAAAAGGAACATATTAGTGAGCATTCCCACCAGCAGTGTAGAAGTGTGCCCTTTTCTACACATCCACGCCAAAATCTCTGGTTTTGGGATTGTGTTATGTGGGCTACTCTTACTGGGGTTAGGTAATATCTCAAAGTAGTTTTGATTTGCATTGCTCTGATGATTAAGGATGATGAGCTTTTTTTCATGTGCCTGTAGATCATGCATCTGTCTTCTTTAGAGAAGTTTCTCTTCAAGGCCTTTGCCCACCCTGAGATGGGATCACTTGTTCTTTTCTTGCTAATACGTTTGATTTCTCTGTGGATTCTGGTTATTAAACCTTTATCAGAGGTATAACCTGCAAATATTTTCTCCCATTCTGAGGGCTGTGCTTGCTTTACTTACTATGTTCTTGGCTGGCAGAAGCTTTTTAGTTTGATCAGATCCCAGTAGTGTATTTTTGATACTGCTTCAATTGCCTGGGGAGTCCTCCTCATAAAATATTCACCCAGGACGATTCCTTCAAGAGTTTTCCCTGCACTTTCTTCAAGTATTTTTATAGTTTCATGTCTTAAGTTTAAATCTTTTATCCAGTGAGAGTGTATCTTAGTTAATGGTGAAAGGTGTGGGTCCAGTTTCAGTCTTTTACAGATCGCCAGCCGGTTCACCCAGCACCATTTGTTAAATAGGGAATCTTTTCCCCACTGAATGTTTTTAATTGGCTTGTCAAAGATCAAATAACAGTAAGTAGCTTGATTCATCTCTTGGTTCTCTATTCTGTTCCAGACATCTACTTCTTTGTTTTTGTGCCAATTTTGATCACTATCAATTTATAGTACAGTCTCAGGTCTGGTAGCGTGATTCCTCCAGCTTTGTTTTTATTTCTGAGTAATGTTTTGGCTATTTGAGCTTTTTTCTGATTCCATATAAAAAGAAGTATTATTTTTTCAAGATCTTTAAAATATGACAATGGAGCTTTAATAGGAATTGCATTAAAATTATATATTGCTTTGGGTAGTATAGACATTTTAACGATGTTGATTCTTCCCAGCCATGAGCATGGTATGTTTTTCCATTTGTTAACATCTTTAGCTATTTCTTTTCTTGAAGTTTCATAGTTCTCTTTATAGAGATCTTTCACATCCTTTGTTGGATAAACTCCCGAATAGTTCCATCTTCTTTGGCACTACTGTGAAAGGAATAGAGTCCTTGACTGTTTGTTCAGCTCGCTATTGTTGGTATATATAAAGGCTACAGATTTATGGGTGTTGATTTTGTAGCCTGAGATATTGCTATATTCCTTGATCACTTCTAAAAGTTTTGTAGTAGAATCCCTAGTGTTTTCTAGATATACAATCATGTCATCTGCGAAGAGTGAAAGTTTGATCTCTTCTGACCCTATGTGGATACCCTTGATCGCCTTTTCTTCCCTAATTGCAATGGATAAAACTTCCATGACAATGTTAAAGAGCAGTGGAGACAATGGGCAACCTTGCCTGGTTCCTGATCTAAGTGGAAATGATTTCAATTTAACTCCATTCAATATGATATTGGCTGTGGGTTTGCTGTAGATGGCCTCTATTAGTTTAAGAAATGTCCCTTCAATACCAATTTTCTTAAGTGTTCTGATCATGAAGGGATGCTGGATATTATCGAAAGCTTTTTCTGCATCAATTGAGAGAATCATATGGTCTTTATTTTTTAGTTTGTTTATGTGCTGAATTACATTTATAGATTTACGTATATTGAACCAGCCTTGAGACTCGGGGATAAATCCCACTTGGTCATGGTGTATAATTTTTTTGATGTATTGTTGGATTCTGTTTGTTAGGATGTTATTGAGTATTTTTGCATCAATATTCATTAGTGATATTGGTCTATAATTTTCTTTTCTTCTTGGGTCTTTCCCTGGTTTGGGGATCAAGGTGATTTTTGCTTTGTAGAATGTGTTGGGTAGTATTCCTTCTTTTTCTATATTTTGGAAGAGGTTTAGTAATATAGGTACTAGTTCTTCTTTAAAGGTTTGGTAGAATTCTGACGTAAAGCCATCTGGTCCTGCGCTTTTCTTTTTAGGGAGATTTTGTATAGTTGATCCTATTTCTGAACTTGATATAGGTCTTTTCAACATTTCCACTTCATTCTGGCTAAGTCTTGGTGCGTGGTGTACTTCCAAGTATTGGTCGATTTCTTTCAGATTTTCATACTTCTAAGAGTAAATTTCCTTGTAATATTCATTAAGGATTTTTTTAATTTCTGAAGTGTCTGTTGTTATTTCATCTTTATCATTTCTGATTGATGAAATTAGAGATTTTACTCTTTTTTTCCTGGTTAGGTTGGCCAAAGGTTTATCTATTTTATTGACTTTTTCAAAAAACCAACTTTTGGATTTATTGATCTATGGTATAATTCTTTTGTTTTCAATTTAATTTAATTCTGCTCTGATTTTGGTTATTTCTTATCTTCTGCTGGGTTTGGAGTTGAAATGTTCTTCCTTCTCCAGTTGCTTGAGATATCCCATTAAGTTATTAATGGGATATTCCTCTCTTTCCGTTTTCTTGAGGAAGGCTTGCAGTGCTAGAAATTTCCCTCTTAGAACTACCTTTACAGTATCACAGAGGTTCTGATAATTAGTCTCTTCGTTGTTGTTTTGTTCCAAAAATTTGGTGATTTCCTTCTTAATCTTGTCTATAACCCATCTATTCTTCAGCATAAGGTTATTTAGCTTCCATGTTCTTGTATGGGTATGCAGATTCCTGTTGTTATT
The DNA here is from genome assembly GCF_027406575.1 of Nycticebus coucang. Lineage (NCBI taxonomy): Eukaryota > Metazoa > Chordata > Mammalia > Primates > Lorisidae > Nycticebus > Nycticebus coucang. The sequence goes on from NC_069783.1 coordinate 95,374,170, forward strand.
GAGTTCAACTTTTATTCCATGACGATCTAAGAAGATACAAGGAATAATTTCTATATTTTTAAATTTGCTGAGGTTAGATTGTTGGCCCAGGATGTGGTCGATTTTGGAATATGTTCTGTGGGCTGATGAGAAGAATGTGTATTCATTTTGTTGGGATGAAATGTTCTGTAGATGTCTGTTAAGTCCAGATTTTGAATGGTTAAGTTTAAATCTAAAATTTCTTTGCTTTGCTTCTTTTTGGAGGATCTATCCAGCACTGCTAAAGGGGTGTTAAAATCTCCAACTACTATGGAACTGGAGGAAATCAAATCTCATCTCTGTTAGAGTTTCTCTTGTAAATTGAGGTGCATTCTGGTTGGGTGCATAAATATTAATAATTGAAATCTCATCATATTGAGTATTTCCTTTAACAAATATGAAGTGTCCATCCTTATCCTTCCTTATTTTGGTTGGTTTAAAGCCTATTGCATCTGTAAATAGGATTGCAACGCCTGCTTTTTTCTGCTTTCCATTTGCCTGGAGTATAGATGACCATCCCTTCACCTTGAGTCTATATTTGTCTTTTAATGTAAGATGAGATTCTTGTATGTAGCAGATATCTGGCTTGAGTTTTTGTATCCAGTCAGCCAACCTGTGCATCTTTAGAGGACAATTTAGACCATTCACATTAATTGAGAATATTGATAAGCCTTTTGAGAGTCCGGTGAACATTTTTAATCCTTTTGCGAGTGTGGAAGTTGGAATTGGATCAAAATTTTCTAGGTGGGTTTACTTTTGTGGTGGAGGATTATGCTGGTCTTCATGGAGGATAGGTCTGAGAGTATCCTGAGAGCTGGTTTACTTGTGGTAAATTTCTTCAACATGTGAATGTCATTAAAGTATTTAATTTCTCCATCATAAATGAAACTCATTTAGGCGAGGTACAGAATCCTGGGTTGAAAGTTATTTTGTTTTAGGAGATTAAAATTTGATGACCATCCTTTTCTAGCTTGAAAGGTTTCAGCAGAGAGATCTGCAGTTATTCTAATATTCTTCCCCTTGTAGGTGATGGTTTTCTTTTGTCTGGCTGCTTTCAGAATTTTCTCCTTCATATTAACTTTAGTGAAATTGATTATGATGTGTCTGGGCGATGTCTTATTTGGGTTGAGTTGTGCTGGATTTCGGAAACTATCAGCTATCTGAATTTTAGAATCTGTTGGCGTGTCTGGGAAGTTCTCTTTCATAATCTCATGGAGAAGAGACTGTGCCTTGTGAAGCCCCTTCATCACTTTCAGGGATCCCTATAAGATGAACATTGGTTTTCTTCAAATTATCCCAGAGCTCTCTGAGAGAGTGATCTGTTTTTGCACTCCATTTCTCTTCCTCTTTGAGAGTTTGGGAGTGTTCGAAAGCTTTGTCTTCAATGTCAGAAATCCTTTCTTCTGCTTGCTCCATTCTGTTACTGAGGCATTCTACTGTGTTTTTAAGATCTTTAAGTGCTGCAACTTCTTGTCTCAATGTGTCAAAATCTTTGATCATTTGGTTTTTGAATTCGTTGAATTCTTGAGACATCTTTGGGGTTACTGCTTGGAATGCTAATTAAATCTTATTTGCTATCCAGATTCTGAATTCGATTTCTGAATTGTTTGTGCATGGGATCTTGTGCTGTGTCTGCCCCATTGTTCCTTGGGTGAGTTGGTCTACTCTGATTACTCATATTGCCAGAGTTTTTCCTTTAATTTTTGTCTCATGATTGTTTTTCACCATTGCCTGTGGCCGTCCTCAGTGTTGGGGTGGTGTCTCTCCAAGATTAGACTCCAGGGGGATCACTCTATTGTTGCTGGATCTTTGTAGGAAGTGACCCTGTGTAGCTCTTCTGGGGCTGCCCCAGCCAGGGAGTTCTGGTTGTGGCAGCAGCTCTGGATTGTGACACCCGCAGATCCAGCAACAGGGTGGGGGTTGGTGCACACAGTTCTCAGAGTATCTGGTGCCAAATCACTTTGGTACAGAGGGCCCAAGGCTCCAGCAGTCTCTGTCCAGGAGAAGGGCTTCCCGGAGAGGCAGGGAGGGTTCTGGAGGGCACGTGGCTACCAGAGTCCCTGGCCAGACAAGCAGGCTGGTGTGGAGGCAGAGAGGGTACAGGAGGGAGGCCGTGGGGTTGTGCAGCTACCGGAGTTCCTGGTCAGGGCATGGGGAGGCCCGACGGGCGGGATAGCGGGTCCCAGCACAGCTCTTACTGGGGTCCGGGCGGGCATAGCTCTTCCAGAGGTCCGGGTGTGTACCGATGGTGGGTCCCGGGACAGCTCTTCCAGAGGTCTGGGAGGGTGCTGATCACGGGTCCCTGCGCAGCTCTTCTGGAGGTCTGAGCGGGTGCTGATCACGGGTCCTGGCACAGCTCTTCCTGAGGTCCAGGTTGGTGCCGATCGCGGGTCCCGGTGCAGCTCTTCCGGAGGTCTGGGACGAGTCTTTGATATGTCTCTTATAGTAATAAAACCAGTGGACTAAAATTCAGTAAGGGTGTAAAATAACTGAAAAACACCATCAACCAACAGAATGTGATTGACATTGACTAAACATTTCACTTAACAGTTACAGAATACCCATATTTTCAAGTACATATTGAACGTTTAACCGAGATAGACCAAATCCTGCTTCATAAAACATGAACATAAATTGTATTAGAGTCACAAAGACAGCAGGAAAAATATCTCTAAAAATTGAAATGAAACAAACTTTGAGGTAACTCATGAATCAAGAAGAAAGTCTCAAGGATTTTAGAAAGTACTTTAAACTGAATGAGAATGAAAGTACAACATTTCAAAATTTGTGAGTTGTAGCTAAAGCACCACAAAGCATGTAGAAGGAAAATCGCAATATTAAATGCTCACAATAGAAATGAAGAAGTCTCTCAAGTCAACAACTAAGCTTTTTCCTGAAGAAACTAGAAAAAGAAGAGCGAAAAAATGCATAGTTAGGATGGAAGTAATAGGTATAAAAGCAGAAAACAATAAGATCGAAAACAGAAAAACAGTAGAGAAAAATCAATGAAACCAAAAGGTGTTTTTTTAAAAAAAAATCAATAAAATTGATAAGCTATTGAAAGACTGATCAAAAAAAAAAAAAAGAAAACATAAATTACCAATAGGAATAAGAGGGCCTATTACTACATATCCCTCAGACATTAAAAGGACCATAAGGGAATACCATGAACAGTTATATCCATATAAATCCCACAACTTAGTTAAGATGGACCAATTACTTAAAAACTATACCAAACTCACACAAGATGAAAGTGAAAGCCTAAAGAGTCCTGTAACTAATAAATTGAATTTATAGTTAAAAAACCTCAATAAGAAATCTCCAGTGTAAGATGATTTCCCTGGTGAATTCTGCTAAACATTAAAAGAAGAAATATCATCAATTCTAAGCAGTCTCTCCAGAAAATTGAAAAGGAGGAAATGCTTTTCAACATATTTTATTAGACCAGCATTACCAAGGCAAAGACATTAGAGAAAAGAAAACTACAGATCAATATTCCTTATGAATGCAGATGTAGCATTCCTCAACAAAACATTAACAAATCATATCTAACAATATACATATATATATACATTTTTTAAAAAAATCATAACCAAGAAGAGTTTATCCAGGGAATGCAGCTGTTCAGTATTCAAAAATTAGCATAATCCATCATGTTAGCAGGTTATAGAAGAAAAAACAAATGGTCATATCAATTTATGCAAAAGGGATTTGACAACATGTAACATCTGTTAATGAATAAAAATGCTAATTCAAAATAGATTATAAATTTACATGTAAAATGTGTAAAACTCAGAAACCCTTAGAAGAAAACATAGAAGAAAGTATTTCTGGCCTGTAAGATTAAGCAAAGAGATCCTAGACCTAACACCACAAGTAAAAACAATAAGAGAAAAACATTTTTAATTTGAACTTCACCACAATTAAGAACTTACTCTGTAAGCTATTCCAAAAATAAAAAGACAAGCTCCGGTCTAGGAGAAAATATTGACGAGTCACATGTCTGACAAAAGACTTGTATTTGGAATATATAATTGAACTCTCAAAAGTCGACAATAAGAAACAACCCAATTTTAAAATGGGCAAAAGATATGAACAGATACTTCACCAAAGAGAGTATACAGATGGCAAAAAAAGTACATGAAAAGATGTTCAATGTCATTAACCATTAGAGAAATGCAAATTAAAACCCCAATAAAGTACCACTGCTCATTTCTTAGATTGGCTAAAATTTAAAGTACTGACAAGAATATATCTCCTTGAGGACGTGGAACAGCTGGATCACTCACACATTGCTGGGTGGAAATTGAAATGGTGGAGTGGTCACTCTGGAAACCCGTTTGGCAGTTTCTTACAGAGTTAAACGTACACTTTCTGTATGACCCAACCGGTGTACTCAGGTTATTTACTTCGGAAAAATGAAAACACATTCACTCAAAAACCTGTACACAAACATTTATAGCAGCTCTATTCATAATCTCTGAAACTGGAAACAACCCAGATTTCTTTCAGTGGGTGAATGAACAGACCAGCTGTGGAGCATCCGTGCAACAGAAAACTACACAACAGTGAGCAGGCACGGGGATTGATAGGCATGGCAACTTGGACAAATCTCAAAGGCATTGTGCTGGGTAGAAGCAGCCAGATTCAGAGGTGAGGCGCTGCAGGATCGTATTGTTAAGACGTTCTTGAAAAGAGAATGTAGTGGTGGAGAACAGAACAGAGCTTGGCCGGGGTGCAGGGAGTGGGGGGATGAGGGAGTTTGGGAAGGAACTGTTCTGTGTTTTGACTGTGATGATGGTAACATGAACTTATTAAATTATACTGTGCCCCAGAGCACAAGGGCCGGGGGCGAGGGTGGCACAGCAGTGTTGTGCTTTGAGCAAAAGATCCCTGTCCATCCATCCTTCTCTGCTCACTGCCCTCTAAATTGGGTCCCTCTTCCCCATTTTCTGATGTCCTGACCAGTTTCCGTCCTTCACACAGTCCATCAACACCCTCCCAGACTCCTCTATGAGCTCAGACAAGGTTGCCTGGTTTACTATTTAAGGCTCCCTGCCAAGCTCCTCTTTCTCACCCACACATCCCTGGAAGCCACTTCCAGAGGAGTAACCTGATCTGTCCAGCATCACTAGAGCTGCGGAGACCCTTGCTGTAAAGTGTCCTCACGCAGAAACCCAGGCCACGAGAGGCTTCATCTCTCCTGTTGCCAAGGTAGAGAAAAAGAATGGGGCAGGTTTGACATCGACTCTTCATGCTTCTCCTGAGAACCAGCACGGGCCCTTTGTGCCTACAGGTTCTTAGGTGAGTCATCTGGCCATACCTAACTTCCGTGGGCAGGAAAGTGCAATCCTACTCTGTCTAGAAGACAAACCAGAAATAGCTGGTGAATGGCAATACTGAACAACCACAGATGACCATGACAGTGAGAAAGGCCTCTCTTCCTAGGAGCTGGGGCTAGAGTCACAATCTTCCCTTGATTCTGGGGCATATCCTTCACCAATGGGGAACACAAACACGGGTATCCTGTTATCATGCAAGGCTGGTTTTCTGAATAGTGTTTTGTTTTTGTGCTGTAAATTTAAGCAGCCATAGTTAGTCACTCTCAGTTCTGTGCTCCTGGAATGCTGGGTCCATAGCTCTGAGATAGGTCATGCCACAGTGATCTGGGGGGAAGAAGTTATAGGATGATGGAGGAGAGAGCATTGCCTGGTGGCATGGACACTGGAGCCAGCCTGCACCACCACTGTCTAGCTGTGAGATGCTGGCGAGTTACAGGGCTTCTCAACTCCTTCCCTGTGAAATCGGAATGATAACGATATGTACCTTATGGGGTTGTTTGAGGAGTAAAGGAATCAACGTACAGTATGTAAAGCACTTCATATGATACCTGTTACATAGTAAGAGCCCAGAAGATGTTACCAATGTAACCAAACTTCTCAAGATGCCCAAGGAAGGACACTTGAAAACAGACAACCTAGGACTGTTCCAGCCCTCCATTCAAAAATCAAAGGGTGAGGTTTATTTCAATGTATATTTAAAGTGCACACACATACCTTCCCCTGCTTTTCCCTCTCCTCCTCCCTCTCTCTGTCTCTTAAACTCAAGAAGAAGATAATCAAGTTGAAAAACAGGCGGAAGATTTGAACAAACCCTTCACCAAAGCATGAAGGCCTTAAGCACACCAAAAGACATTCAACATCACTAGTCATCAGGAAATGCAAATTCAAACCACAAAGATAACACACTTCAATGGCAAAAGTAAAAAACAAGAAATGATTGACAGTACCAAGTGTTGACAAGGATTGTAGCAACTAGGACACTCATACATTGCTGGGAGAAATGCAAAAATGGTCTAGCCAGCTTTGTATAATAGTATAGAGGTGTTTTATAAGGTTAAACATATGACCCGGCAATTTCATGCCTCTGCATTTGCCCTAGGCAAATGAATGCCTGTATCTACACTAAGATCTATGCAGGAGTATTCAGAACACCATTTTATTATTATTAAATCATAGCTGTGTACATTAATGCAATCATGGGGTACAATGTGCTGGTTTTATATACAATTTGAAATATTTTCATCAAACTGGTTAACATAGCCTTCACAGCATTTTCTTAGTGAACACCATTATTTTTTTTTTTGAGGCAGAGTCTCACTACGTTACCCTTGGTAGAATGCCGTGGTGTCACAGCTCACAGCAACCTTAAACTCTTGGGCTTAAGCGATTCTCTTGCCATGGCCTCCTGAGTAGCTGGGACTACAGGTGCCCACCACAACGCCCAGCTATTTTTTGTTGTTGTTGTCATTGTTGTTTGGCAGGTCTGGGCTGAGTTTGAACCTGGCAGCTCCCATGTATGTGGCTGGCATGCTATCCATGACTTACAGGCACCAAGCTAGAACACCATTATTCTTAATACCCCCAACCTGGAAACAAACCATGTGTTGTGGCATATTCATTCAATGGAATGCCAGTCAGCTGCATCTCAAAAACTTTGTGCTAAATAAAAGTTAAAGACTGTATCCTGTATGATTCCATTTATGTGAAATTCTAGAGAAGGTGGAACTAAATTGACAGCACGGCAGTGGTGGCCTGTGGCTGTGGTTGGGAGATTCGTAACAGATACACAGAAGACCCTTTACGGTGAGGGAACTTGCATACGTCGTGTTGTATATCTCGGCTTTAGTGGTGGTTACACGATTACCCAAATTCATCAAACTCTGTGCTTAAAATGGGTGAATTTTATGAAATGGAAATAATGCCTAAAAAGGGTGACCTAAATCCTGATTGCTGCAGTGTTTTCATCCTGTCAGTGTCTGTGTGTGGTGGTCTTGGGGCCTGTCGAGCACACCTCCTTATTGGAAATAAGGTCACTCCAGGCTCATTTTCTTTCTCTGACTTAATAGCTACAGAGCCAGATGACAGGGACCAATTTCCAGTGGGGCCCATGGTGTGTCCCGGACAGAGGGTGACGGGAACAAGCTTGTGTTTTTGTCACTAATGATAGGAGCCTTCATCGGAGCCTCTGCCAGACCATGTTGGTCATCATTACACTCATTGAAGAAGAGAACAGAGCAATAATGAGCTGGGTGTTATCAGCTCACAAATAATTTATAATGGGCAAACTAGGACAGGAACAGAGCTTTTTTTGGCTAAGGAGGTTGCATGTCACTCTGAAATCTAGGCCAAAAAATTATTTATAATGCATAGACAGCCACTCAGAAAGTTAAAGGGTTCCTTTCTTCTCTCCATGTGTTTGAACGCTGTGCTTTTCAGCCTAGACCAGCAACAAGACCCTTCAGCCTCTTGCTGCCGCACCTGCGGCTAGCCTGGGAGGTGAGAGAGCACAGGTGTAGGGAGCGGCTCGGCTGGGGATGCGGCCTTTGTAGAAATCCCTTAACCCAAAACCCAAGAACAGATAGGAAGGAGAGAAAAGTAGCTTCACTGCCCTAGGGATAAGGAAAAGACCCTTTAGGTAAAGGGTAGTAACCACACACTTCAGGTGGGCTTTAAAGAATTGTTCAAATATTCTCAGGAAATAGCCCAAATTGAAACATAATCAATATAAGATGCGTTGTGAACATGCATCTCAAAGACAGGCTGCGTGTGGTTGGGCAGAGGCACATCAGTGGTTACGACCGTCATGGTGTCTAGGGGAAGGACACTGAATTTTTCCAAGGGCTACTGGGGGAAGCAGAGTCTTTATTGATATTGATACCTGTAGATATTGATACCTGCCCCACAGGAGGTGTGTCACAATCCACCGGCACCTGGCGTCCTAACTGCACACTGGCCATGAGCCTCCTGATGAGTGACGAGTTCTTCTAGGAGTCTTGCTCCCAAGCCTGGGATGCCTGGCCCTGCAGGCAGATGGTGTTTGACAGGCCCTGCTCTCGCTCAGGGAGGCCACCTTCTAGAACATCCATCTTGGGTGAATTTGGGAGGAAGAGTGGGTCAGTTCCCCCAGCCCTGGAGCTCCTTGCTCTCCTTCAGACAAGCTGACTGTTGGAGAGGGCCATGGTGTGTCACCCTATTAGAGTCCCTGCTTCCTGGCTTGCTCAGGGGAGGGCTTTCTGCCTTGCGTGCTCTCTGTTGGGTTGTGTGCTAGAGCAGACCCTAGAGCTGGGATTCTGGATTCACTTTCCTTAGAGACGTCCCCTCCCCTCTAACTGAGCAGCATCATTGTGGTCTATCCCACAGGCGTATAGTGTAGGATGTCATGTTTTTGTTTTTACATGGAATTTACTGGATGTGGTGAATCATGTCTGTAATCCTCACACTCTCGGAGTCTGAGGCAGGTGGATTGCTTGAGCTCAGGAGTTTGAGACCAGCCTGAGCAAGAGTGAGACCCCTGAAAGAGAAAAATTAGCCAGACGTGGTAGCAGGTACCTGGAGTTCCAACTACGCAGGAGACTGAGGCAGAAGGATCACTTGAGCCCAAGTGTTTGAGTCTGCTGTGCACTGGACTGACGCCACAGCACTCTACCCAGGGTGACAGAGTGATACTCTGTCTCAAAAGTAAATAAATAAATAAAAATAGACTTTACTTTTTAAAGCAGATCTAGGCTCACAGCCAAGTTGAGTAGAAGATACCACGATTTGCTCATATTCCCCAGTTCCTCCCCCCCCACCCTACCTCCCTCATTATCAACACCCCACCCCACCCCCACCTGAGCGGGACATTAGTTACAACCAGTGGACCCACACTGACACAGTGTCATCTCCCAAAGTCCATACTAACATAGGGCTACTGTTGGTGATGCGCATTCTTCAAGTTTGGACAAATGTGTAAAGACACGTGTCCACCATGGTGGTATCAGACAGAGTAGGTTGTACTACCCTGCAAATCCTCTGTGCTCTGCCTTTTCACCCCTCTCTAACCCCCAGCAACCACTGATCTTTGCACTGTCTCCATAGATTTGCATCTTCCAGAATGTCATAGACTTGGACTCATACCATATGTAGCTTTTTCAGACTGGTGCCTTCGACTTGGTGATATGCGTTTGAGTTTCCTTCATGTCATTTTCCAAAGGGCTCAGATGCTTTCAGCAGCTTACAGCCACATGCGGCACCTGTCACACGTCAGCCCTGGGTCTGCAGAGCTCTGCCTTGTCTCCCCAGCAGGGTGGGGAGCTCCTTGGGGCAGGGGCCAGGATGTGTCCTGCTGGCCACCCCTTGTGCCTCGGCACTGAGCTGGGTGCTCTGGGTTGCAGGGAGGATGTAGTTTGAACCTGAGGAAGGACTTCCAGAGCACAGCAGTCTCAATAAGCAGCATGTCATTTGCTTCTAAAGTCAGAGTGACTGGCGGCTGGGTACAGAGCTAATCTGGGTAAAATGTTGCATCTGAGTCAGAACTTACTGGTTATTAATGCTGTCTTTCTTTGTGGCCAAGAGTCTAGAAACATTTTATTTTTTTTCTTCAAAACATTTTCTGTCACGTTACTCAGCTCTGAAATGTGGCTAACATCACCTCCCTAAAGGAGTTTTTGATAAGATGATCACAATAGAGCGTGCTCTATGACAAAGTACCTCTGTTTCATAAACAAAGCATTTATGAAGTAGAATGTTCCAGTAGTAACCTGTGTGTTTTGTGTTTACAGAGCTTCTAGAAACAAGTCGGAGAAGAAGCGTCGGGACCAGTTCAATGTTCTTATCAAAGAGCTCAGCTCCATGCTCCCTGGCAACACGCGCAAAATGGACAAAACCACCGTGTTGGAAAAGGTCATTGGATTTCTGCAGAAACACAACGGTAAAGGTTGCACTCTCTCTGTTTTGATTCCACCCTGCCCTCTCCACGTGGCATGACTTCCCCATGGTCAGCTCACTCTCCTGGGCAGGCAGGACCTCTCAGTCATAGGCTCTCCACACTCTGTAATAGCCCCATCTCCAGCAGCTGTTAGCCAGATGAGAGAATCCAGAGCAGCCCTGCAGGTAGCACCCGGCCCGAGAGAGTCTTCCTCAAAATTCCCTGGAGCAAGTGTCTTTCAATCACCCGTGAACAGTACAAGGCCATATGAACTTTTTCTATCCCTCTCTGCCACTGCCCCCAAACTCTTTGGTCTTCTGAGCTGCACCATGAAAAAAAATACACTGAAAATAATTCACTTACATACTGTCAAATCTATTATATCTTTATTAAGATATGATTTCTACATCATAAAATTCACTCTTGGTCTTCTGAGCTACACTGTGAAAAAATACACTGAAAATAATTCATTTACTTACTGTCAAATCTATTGTATTTTTATTAAGATACAATTTCTATATCATACAATTCACCATTTTAAAGTATAGAATGTAGTCAGTTATTGTATATTCACAAGGTTATGCTACCATCACCACTGTCTAACTTCACCCCAGAAAGAAGCCATCTATCCAGCAGGGCACATTGTCTCACACTTGTCCCAGAAGCGTGGAAGGCTTAGATGAGAGGATCACTTGAGCACTGGTATTTGAGGATACAGTGAGCTGATTATATCCTAGGTGACAGAGCCAGACCCTGTTTCAAAAAAACAAACAAACCCAGAACCCCCTCACTGATGAGCACTTACCATGTGCCCCCCACCCCAGGTCCTGACAACCACCAGCCTATTTTCTATCTATGGATTTACCTTGTCTGGGCATTTCATACAAAAAGAATCATACAATGTATGGCCTTTGTGTCTGGCTTCTTTCACTTAGGCATTTCTATTTAGCATGTGTTAGTACTTCATTTGCCTTTATAGACAAATGATAGTCCATTACGTGGACGTACCACGTTTTGATTATCCATTCCTAAGTTGATGAATATTTGGCTTATTTCCAATTTGGGGCTGTTAGGCCAGGTGTGGTGGCTCACACCTATAATCCTAGTTCTCTGGGAGGCCGAGGCATGTGGATTGCCTGAGCTCATAAGTTCGAGACCAATTTGGGGCTGTTGTGAATAGTGCTATTTTGAACATTCATGTACCCATTTGTAAACTGATACATGTTTTCACTTCTCTTGGGTATATTCCCAAGAGTAGAATTGCTAGGTCAAGTGGTAACTAGTAATTAACTTTTTGATCAAATTCCAAATTGTTTTCCAAAGTAGCTTCATCCTTTTACATTCCCAGCAGAATACACGAAGGTCCCAATTTCTCCACATCTTTACCAATACACTTGTTATTTTCATTATGATGATGATGATGATTGTTTCCCTAATGGGTATCAGATAATATCTCATAGGGTTTTGATTTGCATTTCTGTGGTGACTAATGAGATTGTGTGTTGCACAATCTTTTCATGTGTTTGTGAGCCCTTTGTATCTCTTCTTTGGAGAAATGTCCAAATCCATTGCCCATTTTTAAATTGAGTTACTAACTTATCTTTTTATTTGTGAGTTGCAAGAGTTCTTTATATGTTCTGGATACTAAACCCTTATCAGACATATAATTTGCAAATATTTTCCCCCATTCTGTGGATTGTCTTTTCAACTCTTTTCAACAACGTTTTCTGACACACAAAGGTTTTGAATTTTAATAGATTAATGTTCAGCTTATTTTTTTTCCTTTGATTGCTTGTGCTTTAGGTATCATATCTAAGAAACCATTGCCCAATCTAAGGTAATTAAGACTTATATCTAAGAGTTTTTTCTAAGAGTTTTATAGTTTTAAACTATAGGTTAAGTATTTAGAAATTTTATCCATTTTGAATTAGTTTTGTGAATGGTCTAAGGTAGGAAGTGGACATTCATTCTTTTGTATGTGAATATCCAGTTATCCCAGCTCACGATTCCTTTTCTTTTTTAACTTTTCTTTATACTTTATAAAAGTATAACACAGATGGAAAATACACACATCATAACTATGTGATTGAATTACATCATGAGCTGGGGAGCCAATACTTGGATCAAGAAATAGAATCTTCCCCGGTAGATGCCCCTTCCTGTCTACTTCTTCTGTCTCCAAAGAAAACCTCTACTCTGACTTCCAGCACTACAGGCTGGTGTTTCACTGTGGGGACCTCCTTAGGTGGAATCACGCACTGTGCACCTGGTGTTTGTGAAATCTGTCCACCTTCCTCTTCACTGGTGTGTAGTATTCCATCACACAACCTTACCACTCAGATCCATCCTTGAACTCATGTCTTTCTTAAATCATCCTCTCACCCTTTTACTCTGCTGAAAACCCTTTTGCCTCTTGGTGCTAATCACACCTACCCTGCCAATCACCCAACATGGTATGAAAATTCAGAGAATATTTGGGAGGGCTGAGGATCTATTCACAAGCAGGAAGAGCAGAATCCTCTTTTCTTTAACCATGACACCAAAAGTCAGAAATGTCAGAACTAGTGAGGAAATAATTACAGTTCTTCTCTGCTGATGGTGACGATTCTGTTCCACTGAACATTTCCCTAGACAAGATGACTTCATGGAAGGGAGTGCAGCTGGAATGCTGGAAAGTTTTTCTGTACTTCTTATTCTTTTATTATTTCTTTGATAATCATATATACCTATTAAAAATGTGACAGTAATGATTGATCCTCCTTCCTGCCCCCCACCCCCAAAGCTGCCCAGGGAAAGAGTAAAGAACATTTAATGGCTTTTGTTAAAAGTTAGGGAAGATCCATCAGGAAGGATTGGAATAAAGTGTTACAGCAGTCTTTGATTGCCCCCAATAATTTAATCAGAATGGTTATATTTCCTAAATAATGATTTAGCCAAGTGAAATAGCAGGTTGGTTTGATTGCCGAGATATTTTGTGCAAATTACTCAAACTAGGTCAGTGCCACTGAGAAGCAGGACAGCTGTTAAGTAGGCCAGCTGGGATCAAGTTCATCAGTGTGACATTTATGCCGGGCTCTGTCCGCTGTGGAATTACAGAATTGTCAAATCTGGGCCCTGGAAAGGATCAGTCAGCAGAAACGCAGCCTCCAAACACCGGGAGTGCCTGTCTCATCTTGCCTTTTTCATAAGATGAAGGGCTACTCTGCTCAACCTGTTCAGACGCGGACAGGATCACACAAAGCTGCCACTCGTCTCTGTGATTCCATATCCAAAAGGAGGCAGGCATTCCATGGCAGACTTTATGGAGAAGTAGAGTAGTTGCTTGGACTGAAATTTGGGTTAAGGCAAAAAAAAAAAAAAAAAACAAGCACTTTCCTTTACTGACAGTCATAACAGACATGGACTGTAGGCATCTGTGACAAAGTGGAGAATGGTGGTCCTCATTTTTTCAAGGCTTACTGTGAGTCATGCATTGACCTAAGGCTCTACCTATGGGAACTCCTCCAAGCTTCACGGCAGCACTTTGAGTTGGTACCACTGCACAGATACAGCAACAGAGGCATGCAAGGTTAAGTCCTGGACCCGAGTCAGACAGCCAGGAAGATGTGGAATCTAAGCCCAGCTGCCTGTCTGCAGAGCCCAGGTTTTTAATACTACATTGTACTGCTCTTCCTCAAGACATGGTGCTCTTGCAGATATTTATTGTGTATCCTGGCCACACTGTAGCTATCCATGAGTGTATCCATGTAGACCAGTGGTTCTCAACCTTCTCACTAGAATCACCTGAGAATTCTTTTAACTATGCGGAACAACTGGGTAACAGCTCACTACCTCAGAATCTCTGAGCTGGGACTCCAGTCGTGTGCTGGAACCAGCTTGTACCAACTTGCAGGAAGAGACCATTAGATGTTCAGAAGTTTTATAAGGCAGTTGACATCAAGTTGGTAGCTTGGAATCAGCCATGGTGAGAGTGTTTACACCATAGTAATGGGCAAACACTACAGATCAGGGCTTTTTGTTGTTGGAGGTGGAGAGCATTTTACCAGCAGACTGCTAGGGAAGGCTCAGGCATCAGCATTTTTAAAGCTCTCCAGGTGATTGTAGTATGCAGCCAGGGTGAAGAACCATGGATGGAGATAGGCTTTTGCCTTCATGCTAAAAGGAGAGCAGGTCTAAGTCATCCTCAAGGTTAATTATCTCTTTCCTCAATAATCCTTCAAGCACTGTTTTCTCATCTTGGGGAATATATCTTTAATTCTGGATTTCACACTTATTTATTTTTTAAAGTGGGCCAAATCAAGATGAGAATCTGACCGTGTGTCTTGGTAGGAAAATCATGTGTTAACTGTATCTCCTGTAAGGGAGAAAACCCTAAATCATATAAACAGCAGGCATATTGAGCAACCCCATCCACATCCACCTACGGGGCCAGCCTGGCCTGCACGTAATCCTCTTCCCAAGTGAGTCTCAAGCTGATCTAATGAAATTTTCTCCCAGCACCAAATCCCATTTCTCATTCATTCCCTTCAGTGCATCTGTCTGCGTGGGTGTGGCGTGGGTTGAGAGAACTGCAGAACAAAGAGAAATATCCCTATCAGACAGGGTGACGTTTACCTAGCTCTGCAGTATTTTCTACCCCATTTTCCAGACTTTTCTTCGACCACATACAGCCCAAAGAAGTGCCACTCCTCATTCAGAGTTACCAGAGTTGAGTACTTCAGGGCACAACTATAAGTTATACCAGAGTGGCATTTGGAGGTGGACTGGTAATTGCAATCATGCCCTGCAAAAATGGCTCACAGGTGGTTTTGTTTTCCTCGAAATTTAACAACCACTTTGACCATCCCTCTTGATCCTGCCCTGTCACTTATAGCTGACAACCTGATCGCATCAGTGCCAGTGAAGACATGGGTAGAGCACTGAATTATGTTTCCCAGCATCACATTTTTCCCCTTGCTTTGAGACATCTTATCTAACTTACATATTTTTTAATATTTCCAAGGACTAAACTTGAGTTGTTGAACTACAAAGCAAGTGAAGTGGCTGCTTTAGCATTTGTGTGCTGTTACTGAAAAATATCCAGTCCTATGCAATAAAGATCTAAAAAATGGCTTTTGTAAAAGGAACAGGGCTTTCATTTTCCTTCACCCTTACGTTGAATGGACCTCTATCTAAATGAAATTTTGGGTTTTCTCCTGGAGAATTAATCTACAATTTGGTCCGGGCATGGTGGCTCACACCGGTAATCCTAGCACTTTGAGAAGCCAAGGCAGGTGGATTGCTTGAGTTCAGGAGTTCTACACCAGCCTGAGCAAAAGTGAGACCTCATCTCTACTAAAAATAGAAAAACTAGCTGGGCATTGTGGTGGGTGTCTGTAGTCCCATCTACTTCAAAGGCTGAGGCAAGAGGATTACTTGAGCCCAAAAGTGAGAGGTTGCTGTGAGCTATGATGATGAAAGGGCACTCTACCCAGGGTGACAAAAAAAAATCTAGGATTAGATCATAATGGTCAAAAGGGTCTTACAGATGAGTGTACTTGGGAGAAAGAAGAAGAGTTAACAGGGCTGATATATTAGCACATCCTTGGTCTGTCTTGTTACTAACGGGGTCAAACTGGGGCAACCATTTGTTTGAAGAATTGGGAGCTTTACCCTCTCTTCCGTACCTTGGCCAGCACTGAAGAATGATCTCTGGCCAAGATCTGTACTTGGCACCCTGCCTCTGCCTCCCAGGATGCATCTCACCAAGTGCGCCCAGCACCATGCGGTGACCCCACACGCTGGACCTCCCTGAGCGCCCTCTTCACTGGCATTGCCTGCCTGACTGCTGGCATGGTTTCCTCTCCTGTGTTTTTTCCTGTGTGCGGTTACCAAAGGCTCTTAGTGGCTTCTTTGTGCTCCTTTAAAATCACAAAGACAAAAATCCAGTTTTATATATCAGCAGCAGCAACTTACTTTCTCCAACATGTTGAAGGGAGAAACCTTCCCAACAGAGCTGAATGTCGGGTCATAGAAGTAGTAAAGCTTTATAGATTCACATGTATGTAACTTGGCTCTTGACATCCTTTGCTCATGAGTAACTGCCACTTTCATTCCAGTGGCAGAATTCATCCCCCAGGCTTCATGTAAGGGAGATTACCACAAACACAGGCACAAACGGGGAGAGCCTTGAATCTTTCTCCTGGTTTAAAGTTGATAACTTATCTGCCTGAATAATTCACCTTCTCCAGGAAGTTGTCAAATGGGTTAGTTTTATTTTCTCAGATATAAGTCTTATATTCTTACCTGTTTTCCCTAGCACTAAGAAAATAATCCCTGAAGAAATCACTTACTATGTAAAGTAGAACAAAATGTTGGTTTAAGATGAAGGAAAAATATATTTGATATTGTGTTTGAGCTGTCTGTGATAATCTTATCAGGGATGATTTAATAATAAAACATTCTTTCTAAAGACCAGAAGAACTAGAATATTTAAGGAGTCCTGTACAGGCCATCTACTGTTTGCACTGATAAACATGAATAATGTCTTCAGTACAAGGTGGTTACATGAAATAGTGAAACTACAGAGTAACCCAAAAAGTTTTGCCGAGAAGTTCTTGCCTTAAAAGCAACTAAGTAATGTGTATTATTGTAGCACAATATACTTCAGTAATGGAAATGCTAAAAAATATATGGAACATTCTGCAATAACACAGTGGGTTATTCACTCCAAGCCTAAGATGTTTCTGAAATTTTGAAAAATCCCAGGTCGTCTCTGAAGTGTTCTGCTTCACCTTCATCTTGACCGTGAAGAAGCAGCTTGTGAAGTGTCCCACGGTCCCAATCTTTGTTCCTGTTGCATTGCTAGGCGGCAGCTACCTAATTCTAACCACTGGTGACAGGGTTTGAAATGTAGAAATATGAGGGCATCATGCCACCTCCAAGTGGCAGGTACTACACCCATGCAGAGGGCGGGGTCTTCTCTGCCCCAAAGCCTCATTAAAGGAGTGTGAGAACATCAAAAGCATTTTAAGCCCACAAAACCCAAAGTTCTCAACACTTAAAAATCAGGGTGACATATTTCCTTATATTGGCTTCTTGAACTCAGCTGCACAGAGAGTAACACAAAATTACAAAGAAGTTACATGTGTTTCATTTGTTAACTCTTAAGTTCTAGGTGCCATTGACCTAAAAATTTATTTGTATCTTTTTTTTTTTTTTTTAGAGGTCTCAGCTCAAACAGAAATCTGTGACATTCAGCAAGACTGGAAGCCTTCATTCCTCAGCAATGAAGAATTCACCCAGCTGATGTTAGAGGTGAAGTACACTTTCAACTTGGCTTAATCAGTTGCCAATTAAAGTGTAGCTACTTACTCCAGATAAGACCCTATGCCCAAAGGACACAATTGTTCTTGACCCTGGAGAGACAGGGATGTGCCTGCCTTTGCTTAGGTTTTGGCTACAGAGTTGGGCGATGCACCCAAGAATCCCAAATTGGAGGTGGCTGTGTGCTGTCACCACAATGAGGGCAGGACAGGCCCTCTTACAACCAGAGGATACCCAGCTAGGGAGCTGGGCAGGAGTAGGTTGGAAGAAGCTCGAGTGAAGGGAAAGAGAGCCAGGAAATTACATCAGCCTGCACTGGTGTTTGGCAAAGAGGGGGCTCCTCTTTAGAATGCAATGATTATTTTTTTTCACCTTTGTAAAAACACATTTTGAAAATAAAAGTCTTCTTTTAAAGTTATGCTTTTAAGCAGGGCGCAGTGGCTCATGCCTCTAATCCTACCACTCTGGAAGGCTAAGGCAGGAGCATCCCTTGTGCTCAGGTGGTTGAGATCGGCCTGAGCAAGAAGGAGATCTTGTCCCTACTAAAAATAGAAAAATTAGCTGGGGATGCTGGCAGATGCCTATAGTCTCAGCTCTTCAGGAGGCTGAGGCAGGAGAATCGTTTAAACCCAGGAATTTGAGGTTGCTGTGAGCCAGGCTGATTGCCACTGCATTCTACCCAGGGTGACATAGTGAGACTCAGTCTCAGAAAATAAATAAATAAATTTATGCTTTTAACTGGAGCTCATATTACATCGATATGGTACGGTGTGTGGCTGTCCACCCTAACAGAAAGGCTGTCACATTTCCCCCTCTGTGTTAGGTGCCCACATTGTCCTCAAGGCCACATTTGTGAAAACCTGGCTGGTCTGAACAAGTGGCCTCCTGCAACCTTGTATTCATGTATTTATCTTTGGGTGAAACTTATCAGCATAGATGAGGATAAGTCTCTCCAGAAACATATGGAGCTCCGACTTCTACCCTGGGGACGAGGCTGAGGGTGTATGGATATGGCACTGGGGGCAGAGAACTGGGCCCTTGACCAAGAAGAGGGGAACTGGGACAGATGAATTCAGCAAAAGGAAGTTAGACACTGGCTGTGGCCCAGTGGTTCCTGGCAGGGTTTTCAGAAAGTGGCTTCTTGGGGTAAATCTTTCTCTGTCTCATCTCCTGTGCCTATATAAAAGTGATGTAAACTTCAATTTACATAGATTAACTCTGCAGAAAACAGAAAGTACTGGAGTAAGAAAATGCCAGAATGAAGATGTCCAAATATTATGAAATATAAAGGCATTAATGAACATTTGCATAAGATGAAAGATACTTAAATCTACATGTGAACTATATTTAAAGAAAATGCAGAACTTTCTGCAGAAGCAATGCATTTTTAAGTATGTTAAATTTAAAGCAGCTAGTGAACTATAATGTTGAATTAATGCATCATTATGCTACTTTACATAAATCAATTTATCTTTTAATTCTTATGGAAAAGTACTTAAAACATATAACCCTATAGCATCAGCCTTTTTTTTTTTTAAGAGCCTGTAGCACAATGTTTTTTTCTTCCCCCAATGAGTTTCAAAGTATCAAAAGTATTGGAGGAAATAAGTCTTTTATAAACTTAAAAATTGGAGGGCCTGGGAGGGGCTAGAAAATAGGACTAAGATTCTGGAGACTAGAATTTCTAGACAGAGAAGCTTTTAGATTTGTGTGGACGGTCTTTATGTCCTCTCCCCTGATCCCAGTATAGACTTATTAAAGTAGATGAAAAGAAGCTGTGCGGAATGAATGACTTGGGTCTGAAATCATGCCTCACAACCAGCAGGCCTTCTGAGGGAGTTGCAGCTGTGAGTAGTCTGGGAGACCCAGCAACCAGTACTTTGAATTCATCTCTGACTATGTTGGGCTCCTCTTCCAGCCTGTGGCTGTTCAGCTGACACGCACTGGTGTGGAACAAGTGGAGCTCCCCACTGTCCCCTCCCTGATGGCCTGAGCCCTAGCATGGGAGTCGGGGGTGAGGGGGCACTGTCTCAGGTTGACACCATGCTTGCCGGTTGCCCAGGGTGCTGCTGCTTCAGAGTGTGGATCCTTCTCTAGCTGCACATTCCTGTTCTGTTTCCAGAGCCATTTCAGAGAACATGAGGGATCCAGACACAATGTCTTGGTGGCCAGGATGTTTCTTTTTTTAAATGAGGACAGAGCCCAGAGGAGAATCCATCATACCCCCCAGGGAACTGCTGGCATCCTCTTCACATGAATCCCTCATCCTTCCCTGTCCTCTCAAAGAGGCCAAAACCAGAACCCCAGAAGGACTCACACACCTGTGAAGTTTGAAAAAACAAAATCCACTTGGTCTCAGGCCAGACTGTGTGGCTATAAGCATTTCAACAAAGGGACTCAAAAAGAGAGAAAGCTCTTGATGACTGGGGATTAGGAAGTTTGTGGAATTTCTGAATTTTATTCAGAAAATCTGTAGCAACCATTTAACCCAGCAGTGGTTCCAGAGAACACAGGCAGTATTCCATCAGATTCCAGAATTTGGCAGATAAAAAGAGATGTCATTTCCCTCTGCTGTTTGGAGGTTGTAAAATTCTGGACCATTATGTCACCTTTGGAAGCATCCCTGTCGAAATCACCTTCCTGTGGACAGGGGTGCATCCCTTTGCAATCCCTGGTGCTTGAATCACTCCCCAGAGCTGCTGGTGACTGCCGAAACCCTCCCGAGCTTCCTCAAAGCAGTGACTCACTGCAGTTCTCGTACATTTGATGGAAATGCCAGTGAGCTGATGAAAGCTATCTTCTGTCTATAAATACTTTCAGCTTTTTAACACCCACTTGCCTTACTTTACAAATTAAAGAGGGGCATGGCTCTCTGCGCAGGGAGGCATTTCTACCACTCCTGCCTTTCCCAGCCTTCGAGGTTTGCTTTTTCCAGAAAGGTCCAGCAGACATCATTAACAGTGCCCTCATCCTTTAAAAAAAAAAAAATTACCTCCAGGAGGGCTGCAAAGATGATTGAAAAATGATTTAGAAACATGGTAAAATGGGAAAGATGTAAAAGTTACCGGGATGGACTTCTTGGTTCACCCTATTCCGTAAATCGAATCCAGAATTTCTCAACTTTGCACCATTGACATTTTGGACCTGGTAAGTTCGTGGTGGGGGCCATCCTGTGCACCCTAGGACGTTTCACAGCAGCCCGCCCCCTCCCACTAGATGCCAGCGCCACCTACTCCAGTAGTGACAGCAAAAATGTTTCCCGACATTGCCAAAATTGTCCCCAACTGAGAGCACTGATGTAATCCAAAAGGATGCGGTCTGTTTAAGAAATGTGTTTTAATAGCTTTTTTAGTCTTCAATTCTGCCATACATCAGCGTCAAATAACAAATGAGCCCAGTGTTAATCTTCCTGGTAAAAAGGATTTTCCCCCCCTTTGGCGGGTGGTAAAGGTGCCCTTTCCGTGCAGTCCTGCTGCCCTGCGTTTAGCCACACCCTCCTAATTTGAAAGATTAATGCCCTTTTGGTGGTACAGAGTCTCAGTTACACCCTGGCAGGAGCTGGTTCATTGCATACAAAATGTTTCTAGAACCTTCTAAGAACATATTTCACTCCCCCTCCCCAAGGCAAAAAATCTCCCAGATTTGGAGAAGATGGTATTTTAAAGATATAGTCAGCAAAATGACAGTGACGGGTTTATGGTGAAAGTCCGCAGAGCTCGTTATTCCCTTGGTGCCTTGTTTTCTGCTGAGACGGGCTTCCTTTCTGCTCCTTTCCATCTCACTGGTGCGCCTCAGATGGCCAGTTGCCAGCATGACCCATTCCCTGCTGGGTTATGTAGTCTGAATCTTAGAAATCAATTTCAGATGCTTCTTAGGAAGGCATCACAAGCATCCACACCAAAATAAATCTCAATAAGGAAATCTAAAAACAGCCCAAGTATTGCTTCATGAGCTAACATTGCTCACCTGAAACCTGTTGTATCTCAAGCACCCTGGACAGTGGGCCTAGAATGTAATAGACACACAGTTGACACTTTCAAATGAATGAATTTTTCAGACAACATGAAATGCTTATGGATCCAATTGAGTGACACAACCCCCCACACCCACTCAGACCCGTAGAATAATGTGAATGTTCTTTACAAACAGTTCCTTCGATCAGTATTCCTCCTGTGGCAGTGAACGTAGGCAGAGATCTACCCTTACCAACAAGCATGCTTACTGGTTTTAAGGCATCGGTTAGGCCTGCTATTGTTTGTTTAATGTTTACTCTGAATTCAAAGTGATAGCAGGAGTAGGGGCGACGGGGACCATAAAATAGTACTAACATTTTTCTTTTTTTTTTTTTATTAAATCATAACTGTATACATTGATATGATCATGGGGCATCATACACTCGCTTCATAAACCATTTGACACATTCTCATCACAGTGGTTAACAATGGTTATAATGGTCTTTCTAATTCAGCCCCATTGTGTACTTACCATTAAGCTTAGGGAATTTCCATGGCTAAGTTTTATTTTATGTTACCAATAGGTCAAATTTTTCACTGAGCCTGGGGTGCTTTTGCAAGCATTTTTTCCTGGGCTCGACAAATTCTCTGTGAGAAATCATCCTCTGTGTAAGGCAGAAAAGTACTGGAAGGTTATGCATGGAAATATTCTGAGGATTACAGAACAAAGCCAGTGTCATAAAGTAGCATCCTTCGCTTCTGTACTGTGCTCCTCCATAAAGGCATTGCTAAGGAGCTTTCAAATGTTGCGTTTTCCACAGGCATTAGATGGCTTCGTTATCGCAGTGACAACAGACGGCAGCATCATCTATGTTTCTGACAGTATCACTCCTCTCCTTGGGCATTTACCGGTGAGTGTCTGCTCCGAGGGCCTTGCCAGCACGTGTTATCATCTTTTTGCTGAGAATCATTTAGATCTGAGATCAGAGGTGGTGCAGGCAGACATTTTGGGAGCCTGTGCATGGGAAAGGGATCCACAGAGAGGTCAGGACTGATGAGTCCTGCAAGACAGGATCAGGCTGAGGTCGTGGCCCCAGGGGCAGGTGCAGGGCAGGTGCAGGCATGTGTCACCCTGGAATAGGTGAGGCACTGTGAGCTCAGCAAGGCCAGGCCTGGAGTACAGGACACAGGTATAGGTTTTTGTCCCCCTCTCTGATAAGAGTCACGGCACAGTTAGCAGAGCTCAGAGCCTTCATAGAGGCAGGTAGATGTCCTGGGTCAACTGAAAGCTGGTCAGGGAAGGGGCCGCACATGGCTGTGGTTGGGGACCCACTGGGAACATGGCTGAGATTGCATGTAGGTTGTAGCAGGGGTGGCAAGAGGGGTAGTGATGGTAAATGGGGTTGAGATACTCTGGGAGGACATTGTTGGACTGATGTCTTGGAAGGCCTTGGGGAGGGAGGTGAGTCTCTGTGGGCTGGAGGTGAGGGTCAAGGGTGTGCTATCCAGGGCTATACAGTGCAACCTTGGAGGTGGGATGGCTCTGGCATATTTGCAGGCCTTGACACAAGTCCCTCCCCACTTTCTCCTCCTTCTCCCTCTTCTTCCTTCCCTCATTCACCCTCCTCTTCTCTGCGTAAGCCTTGCTGGCTTTCTGATACCACCTGGCTCAGGATGAAGTGACTCATTGGCTTGCAGAGGAGGTCTATGGAGGACCCACCTTTGCAGATCCCTCATGGGCCAGCCTTGCCTTTCCTGCCATACCAGTGCACTTCCCTGCAGAATGTGACCTTGAATGACAGCTGCACTGGGAGCAGCGTGTAATGAATAGGGGCAAAGCATCCTCTCTTCTCCCACCTTTCAAAAAACCCAGCCAAACCTTTCCCCCTTGCCACCCAAACCACTTGCCACCCCTGCTTATCAGTGGGTGGGCAGCCAGTTTATGTGACAAGGAGGGTGGCAGCTTGTCCTGGGTTTAGACATGGGAAATCTTAGACTAGGATGTCGCTGGAGGACCGTGATCCCCTCTTCTTAGCCGCACCTGCCCAGGGAGCAGCATGGCCTCCCTGCAAGGGCAGCTTCTGACTGCCTTGGGGTGATGAGTGCATCTCTGCTGCTGGCCTGGGCTCCTCATCATGCTGGGTTATACTTTTCCTCAGAAGCCACTTCCCCATCCCATCATTTCTGCAAATAACGCTGGCAGCAGCTGCCCACATTTTCTTTCGTGTTCACTGTGTCATAGCCCAGAAAAGCATCCTTGACCTTCCCATGATGTAATTTAGCCCAGTCTGGCTCACTTTTGTGTTCCAGCCCATTTCTTGAAACCAAAGTGCACCTGGGGGTAGGGGTCTCGCTCCTCTTGACAGCTGTGAGACTCATTCTCACCTCACCAGAGGAGGCTGCAGGTGAAGCTGTGCCTTGATGTCACTGTCAGGCCTGGAAGATGGTGAGGAGGGACCTTCCCCTCATCCCGGCTTCTCTGGGCTGATCTGAGGATGGCTGTGGACAGAGAGAAGATGGGTTGCTTCTCTGGAGGGAGCCTGTGTTTTGTATTGGACCAAAAGAGCTTGGCAGTGACCACACGTGGCCTGCTAATGACCTGGGAGCCAGAGCTGTTTGGGTAAACAGGATTTGCACTGTTCTGCTTTGTATTGTTGTTACTATCTGATGACCCAGTTGCTGTACATGGTAGATAGGACTTAGTAAGAGGGGAATTCTTTTGACATAAAATTATGGAGTAATTTTGGACTGCTTTCATAAATTATTTTATAACTCTGAAAGGACCAGAAATGATGCTGATTCGAATTCATCCACCCCAGACCCATTTGAACACTTGTTTATGTATAGACCCGTGCCAGGATGGGCAGTCCCCAAACTTAACTGCAATTTACTTTTAGTTTTCATTATCCAGTTTTTACCAGGCTCGTCCTTTGCAACTGGGTAGGCAAAGGTGGCTGGGGATGGGAACTTCTGGTGCAGTGAGCAGGCTGCCGGGTGAGCAGAGCAGCCGACCTGGCAGGCGCACACCTGTTACTTCCACTTGGCTGCAAGGAAGGAAGCCCAGGGGCCCAAACAGTGAGAGACAGCACAGAGCTTACCCCAGGCGCAAACGACTGCAGAACCCACCCTGGTCACCACTCCGCTCTGGTGCCTTTCTGGGGCTAAGGATTTGGGTCATCATTTAGGAATTCTGCTTTTGTTTTAATCAAATTCTGCTTTTGATTCATACTTATTCCTCCCTGTGAGCCCCAGTCTGGTCCACAGATGATTTCAAAAGGCCCACGTGAGGCTGTCTTTCCTCCAGGGCTTGCGATATTGCTGATCAATTTCACCCGTTCAACCATGAGCGACTAACACACATTGAGCACTTACTGTGTATTGGGCATCATTAACAGTCACATACTTGGGAGGGTTTTTTGTTCTCCTTTCCTTTTCAATTCCGTGAAGCACACAGCTACCCCAGTTCACAGATGACAAAACTGAGGCAGAAGGGGTTCCATGGCCAATCAATGTAGAGCTGGGATTGGCACTCAGGCCTGCTGGCTCCAGAGCTGGGTACTTTACCACTACTCAGGATCCTCTATAGGACAGAGTACTCCTGAATGTTCTTGGGGTGTGGTGGTCAGGAAGGGAGGGGATGAGGAACTGAGAGCCAGTGGTCAGTTTCTATAGAAGAGGTGGCTATTACGGGGAGGCTGGGCCAGCTGGGACACGGGGAACAAGAGGCCATGGGCAGTAGCATCCCTGTCAATGTCACACCAAGCACAAGGTGGCATGCCAGGGGTCCAGTCCTACGGACCCTGTGTATCTGGGGATCGGAGGCTTGTGGGTGACAGGAGGATTAGAGCAGCCAGAATCCCTTCCCACTCCTCAGACTGTTGGGCTTAGAGTCTCTCTCTGTTTCCTTCACACCACTAGAATCTCAGACGTGACAGAAGCTTGCATGATAGATTTTTGTACAGCAGTTTCCTGATGAAACACCCTAGAACTTTCTTTACCAATTTGGCAGAGAAAAGAGAGAAGAAAATAGCTCAAAACAGAAAGTGATTTTAAGATAAAGTCAAGACTTTTCAGTAGCAGCGACACCAGCGCATTTTGACCTCCCTGGGTGTCTAGAATGGTCACAGGCAGTCAGAAGGCACATGAGCAAGGTGGGAAAGCTAAGGGCCAGCGGACACTTCTGGAATAAAACCCTATCAGGAGAGATCAAGGGGAGTGAGTCACACCGTGGATGGGATTGGCAAAGAGTAGAGGCTGAGGCAGACCCAAATAAGAGGCCCAAAGCAGGCATAATCTGTGTTTCCTGTCCACACTTTGGTTTGACTTTTTTTAGTTTAGCTTCCTGGATTAATTTCTGATTTGTTGATAAATGCAATATTTGCCCAGTAAGCTGGATGCTGATAAGTTCTTAAAGCAGATATTGTATCCCAGCCCTGAGCCTGGCCTAAATGTTCACCAAACGAGGGACTGACTTCATAAACGGGGCTGGTATATTGGAAGCAACTGCCGACAGCTTGGCAGGGGTGGGGAGCGCCTCAGACGTGAGAAATGTGGGCCTGGATAACCCAACTTCCCCAAAAGAAAATAATATAAGGCGCAAGTGCTCATAAAATTGAAGACATCTACAGACAAAAAAAAAACCAAAACATTTTTTTCCCATTTTATGCTGGCCCTCCAGGTAAAAGCTCCAGCGAGAAGAAAGTGTAAAATCAGGGTGGAATATAGGGTCATGTTCTCAAGGCAGGGGGCACAGCAGAAAGAAGAAAGAGGTCACAAACAAGACAAGATGCCTTATGTCACCATAGAACACAGGAAAGACAAGACGTTATGTCACCATAGAACTCAGTAGCAAGGTAGGGAACATCCCCCTGCCCTAACCCACTGGAGGAGTCCACCGGATCCAGGCCATTTGGTGAGGTGGGCTTCAGGACAGGGCTAACAGGTGTGGGTGCAGCTTGGAGTTGATCATGGATTCGAAGGGATTTTTTTTTTTAGCCTTTTGCGCTTTTTGATTTTATGTACCATACATACAGATGTGTGTATAAAACATATGTTCAGTATTTAAGTCATTGAGCATGAACATACATGTAGCCATTACTGGGGACAAGAAATGACATGTGGCTGGGACATGGAGGCTCCTGGCTGCTCCTTCCTCCTCGTGCCTCCACCTTCCACCTACAGGCAACCGTTTTCCTGCCTTATAAGATCATCGTTTGCTTGTTTTTCTCTATGGTTCTACCAACTTCGCATTTACCACTAAACTACAATTTCATGTCGCCTTTTGTTTAACTTGCTGTAAACAGAATCACAGAGAACGGGCACTTGTGACTTCTCATGTTCAGCACTGTGTGTGAGATCGCCCACTTCCTACTGTCGGGTGTCAGGGGCTGTTGGGTCCTGGGCAAACCCAGGGTCAGATTCCATTGTGAGGATGTGTTACCGTTCTGCCTCCATCCCAGTTTAGGGATCTTAGAAAGTGCTTCTGTGAACATTCTGTGGTGTTTCCTGATGAACATTTGCAAGCGTCCCTTAGAGAATGCACTAGTTGCAGAATTGCTGGGCTGTGGGGCAGGTGCACCCTCACCTTCACTAATAACACCAGATGTTTCCATACCAGACGTTGGAAACGTCCCCTTCACCAGCAGAATGGAGAGTCCCAGGTACTGTGTCTCAGGGCTTGTATTGTCTGACTAATGGTTTTGTCGGTGAGGTGTCTAGAGGTGTCTCTGGAGTTTAATTCTCAGTGACTCATGAGGTTGAGCGTCTCTTCATGTGTTCTCAGCCATGTGGATTTCCTCTTTCGTGAAGTATTTGACACCTCCTATGGGATTGTCTGGGATCTTTTTCTCATAATGACTGATAGGCATTCTTTCCATGAGCTGGACACTGGTTGTCTGTCAGATATTGTATTAATCGCCTCTTACTCACCTCACCCTAGGGTAATGGGGGTGTCCAAGCACTCAACACCCAACACTGAGCAGAGGAGATGACAGCAGTTTATTCATGACATTACCCTCACAACACACAGGGTCACACGGGGGCTGCACTCAGGAACAGAGTAAGCCACAGGAGTGTAGGGGGAAGGCTTTGGAGTATCAGAGTGTGAGGCGACCC
Source organism: Nycticebus coucang (assembly GCF_027406575.1). Classification (NCBI taxonomy): domain Eukaryota; kingdom Metazoa; phylum Chordata; class Mammalia; order Primates; family Lorisidae; genus Nycticebus; species Nycticebus coucang. The sequence goes on from NC_069783.1 coordinate 95,401,808, forward strand.
CTGCTTCCCCTGGGAGGATGTGGTGGGCTTGTCAGAATAATTCCACAGGCAGAAACTCACTACACGGAGATGAGCAGGGTCTGTGGCTGGTCTGCTGATAAGGAAGGTTGTTTGGCTAGAGGACTTTATCCATGGGCCTGACCAGGGAAGGAACTTGAGGCCAGGCCATTCAGAGCCCGCAGTTTTACCAGATGCCAGCCTAAGGCAGCTCTTCATGTAGAGCCTTAATGTGAGGCCTTACACCACAGGTAAACGTGTTGTCAGCACCTTCTCTCACTTTGAGGCTCACTTTTCCCCTCTCCTTAGGACATGTTGATGAAAAAAGATTCTCCCTTTATAGTTGGTACTTTTTATATCTTAATTAATTCTTCACTATTCCAAAGTCAAAGCTATTCTCTGTACTGCCTTCTGAAAGTTTTGCTGTATGGCCATCAGTTTGAGATGGACCTAAGCAGAATCTTCCTGGTCCTTTGGGGAGACCAAGGCCCGGAGCCCACTTTTCTCTCCCTGTAGTGAGGCTTTCCCAAAGGCTTCTTTCCACTGCCCCTTCTAGCTGGGCCCAACACAGATCTCCAGCCAGATCTGCCAGGGACCCCCTCAGGGTCATTCTGGGCCTGAATGTCCACCCAGCGCGCTTTCAGCCCAGCCGGCCAGTGGTTTCCTCTTTGTCCAGGCTCACTTTGCCAGGTGCAATTGAACCAGTGCTGCTGGTTCCCAGGAGAGAGGAAAATGCTTTCTCATGTCCCCCAGCAGTTTTGGGTCATCCCTAGTGCCAAGGCTTCTCAAGGGGAACCATGGGAGAGGTGCAATTTGGAATTGAGGACAGGCATTTACAGGGAAGCTCAGAAAAGGGCCACCTCCTGGATAAAGCAGCCGAGAGCCCATCAGTAAGTTGGGGAGAGAGAACCTCATAGGTAAGTGATGTTGCAGATGATGAGACTCAGCTGAAAAGACAGCTGCAGATGCCCTCACCTTGTCTCCATAATTTCTATTATTTCAATAAACAGAGCTCAGCTTCAAGGAACAGTTCATCTGCAGATTTACTCTTCTCTCCCATAAGCATGAGGGTGTAAATTTTCAAATTGCCATAGTTTGTGTTGGTTTTCAGCACATGGAAATGGCATCACAGTAGCGTAACGGCACAAGCCTACAAGAGCCAACCACCATCTTCAGCCCTCTCGGTGCGCTAACTCATCATCCTCACCACCTTTCCCCACCTCCGTCCAGTGCCTGTCTTTATTCTGTGCAGAGCCCATAGTCTAAGGCATCCCCACAGGGATGTGCCAGCGTGCTCCCATGTGGGGACCATCCAGCCATGCCCTCTGCCACACCCACTATGGAGGGAGGTGACTCCACCCAGAGCCCTCGAGAAAAGACCACAGAGTGATTTAAGTTATCATTTTCAAGGATCTGAAATATCTTTAAGAAGAAAGACTACTGTCATCTGTGAACATTAGTCATCTTCTAAAAAAACTAGAGAGAATGGGCTTAAAATAAAATCAAGAACATCAGAAGACACTTGGAGAAAGCCAGAATGAGGAATGCAACAGAGGCTGCTGAGGGTGCTTGGTTGAGTGTGCGTCCAGAAAGATAAAGATGGCGCGTCCAGGCTGCAACCTGGAAGCCCTGCTCAGCCCTTCCTCTTCCTGTCCAGTCTCTCATTTGGCCTCCAGGCTTCATCCACTGTCCTCACTCCTTAGAATGCCGACTGCAGGAGGGGAGGCCCACTGCAGGCTGAGCTCTGCTGGGTCCCCAGCCTGCCAGTGCCACACCTCATGGCCCTGGTGAATACTAGGCTGCACTGTAGATTAATGGCTCTGAGTTCTGTCTGCTTCTCTCCGTCTCTGTCCCTGTCTGTTTCTGGTGAGACTCTTGCCATCTCTAGCACAGCTTCTGGTGTTCTCCCTTCAGACCATAAGCAAGAACTCTTTAAAATATAGGCACAGGGCTCCTCAGGGACCCTGGGTCTCCTCCTGGGACATAGGATGCAGCGCCAAGTCTTCTGGGGTCACGATCTGGACTCTGCGTCCTTTGGCAGCCTCCTTTCCCAGACCCTCCTGCTCTCCTGGTCCCCACCTGCATGCTTTGGGTGTGCTATGCCCCTCCTGAAGTGTCCCCGATGGCGGTAGCTGGGCATACTGCCTAGAGTCCAGACCCTGCTCAAGGATTCTTCCCTTTTGGAATTATTCCATGGGAGACTCCTTACTCCATCATTTCAGAGTCATAGTGCTGGAAGTCTAGAGTATGGCATGAACAAGGCAGCCGGGCTCTGCTCTCCTGGATCCCCCAAGGCAGCACGTAAGTGAGTGAGAAAACCAGGTTGCTGCAGTGTCACTGCCTCCATGGGCATTCTGTAAATGACCATCCAGTCCCTGCCCACCTCACATTGACTGAATGTCTGCCAGGCTCTCTTTTATCAGTGACCTTCATAACTTCTTCGTCTGGCAGGTGAGGAAAGCATAGCCTGGAGTGGGCAGAGCCTATTCCACCTGGGCTCTGGGGGCTTACCTGCCTGCCCTTGCAGGCCACATGTTGATGGCCCAGTGGGGGTAGAGAGATCTAAATCAGCAGTGGGGGAGGGTTGTGCCTGGTGCTTTTCCAGAGGAAGCAACTTCAAAGCAGGGACCCAAAGGAAGCACCAGGGTTAGCTGAATACCAGGCCCTCAGGGCGGGGCAAACCTGGAAGACAGGAGAAAAGAAAGTTGGAAAGGGTTACAGAAGTGCTGAGAACAGAGGGGAGGTAGAGGCCAGGTGGGCAGAGGCTTTAAAGTGTGCTGAGAAGTCTAGGTCTTATCCTCAGAGCAGCCAGAAGCCAAGAGTGTAAGCAAGGTGGCAATTTTTTCTTCTTTTTTTTTTTATTGTTAAATCACAGCTGTGTACATTAGTGCAATCAAAGGGTACAATGTGCTGGTTTCAAATACAATCTGAAATATTCCCATCAAACTGTTCAACATAGCCTTCATGGCATTTTCTTAGTTATTGTATGTAGACATTTGTATTCTGCATTTAGTAAGTTTCAACTGTACCCATTCTAAGATGCACCGTAGGTGTGGCCCCACCCATTACCCTCCTTCCCCCCTAACCTCCCCCTCCCTCCCCCTCCCTTGGCCCTTTCCCCATATTCTTGTGCTATAGTTAGGTTATAGCCTTCATATGAAAGCTATAAATTAGCTTCGTAGTAGGGCTGAGTACATTGGATACTTTTTCTTCCATTCTTGAGATACTTTGCTAAGAAGAATATGTTCCAGCTCCATCCATGTAAACATCTTTCTTTAAGGCTGCATAATATTCCATGGTATACATGTACCACAATTTGCTAGTCCATTCCTGGGTCAATGGGCACTTGGGCTTCTTCCATGACTTAACGATTATGAATTGGGCTGCAATAAACATTCTGGTACAGATGTCTTTGTTATATTGTGATTTTTGGTCTTCTGGGTATATACCTAGTAAAGGAATTACAGGATCTAAGGGCAAGTCTATTTTTTGATCTCTAAGTATTCTCCAAACATCCTTCCAAAAGGAACATATTAGTGTGCATTCCCACCAGCAATGTAGAAGTGTGCCCGTTTCTCCACATCCACACCAACATCTCTGGTTTTGGGATTTTGTTATGTGGGCTACTCTTACTTGGGTTAGGTGATATCTCAAAGTAGTTTTGATTTGCATTGCTCTGATGATTAAGAATAATGAGCTTTTTTTCATCTGTTTGCAGATCGTGCATCTGTCTTCTTTACAGAAGTTTCTCTTCAAGGCCTTTGCCCACCCTGAGATGGGATCACTTGTTCTTTTCTTGCTAATATGTTTGAGTTCTCTGTGGATTCTGGTTATTAAACCTTTATCAGAGGTATAACCTGCAAATATTTTCTCCCATTCTGAGGGCTGCCTGCTTGCTTTACTTACTATGTTCTTGGCTGTGCAGAAGCTTTTTAGTTTGATCAGGTCTCAGTAGTGTATTTTTGATACTGCTTCAATTGCCTGGGGAGACCTCCTCATAAAATATTCACCCAGGCCGATTCCTTCAAGAGTTTTCCCTGCACTTTCTTCAAGTATTTTTATAGTTTCATGTCTTAAGTTTAAATCTTTTATCCAGTGAGAGTCTATCTTAGTTAATGGTGAAAGGTGTGGGTCCAGTTTCAGTCTTTTACAGATCGCCAGCCAGTTCACCCAGCACCATTTGCTAGATAGGGAATCTTTTCCCCACTGAATGTTTTTCATTGTCTTGTCAAAGATCAAATAACAGTAAGTAGCTTGATTCATCTCTTGGTTCTCTGTTCTATTCCAGACATCTACTTCTCTGTTTTTGTGCCAGTACCATGCTGTTTTGATCACTATCGATTTATAGTACAGTCTCAGTACTGGTAGCATGATTCCTCCAGCTTTGTTTTTATTTCTGAGCAATGCTTTGGCTATTTGAGCTTTTTTCTGATTCCATATAAAAAGAAGTATTATTTTTTCAAGATCTTTAAAATATGACAATGGAGCTTTAATAGGAATTGCATTAAAATTATATATTGCTTTGGGTAGTATAGACATTTTAATGATGTTGATTCTTCCCAGCCATGAGCATGGTATGTTTTTCCATTTGTTAACATCTTCAGCTATTTCTTTTCCTAAGGTTTCATAGTTCTCTTTATAGAGGTCTTTCACATCCTTTGTTAGATAAACTCCCAAATATTTCATCTTCTTTGGCACTACTGTGAAAGGAATAGAGTCCTTCACTGTTTTTTCACCTTGGCTATTGTTGGTATATATAAAGGCTACAGATTTATGGGTGTTGATTTTGTAGCCTGAGACATTGCTATATTCCTTGATCACTTCTAAAAGTTTTATAGTAGAACCCCTAGTGTTTTCTAGATATACAATCATGTCATCTGCGAAGAGTGAAAGTTTGATCTCTTCTGACCCTATGTGGATACCCTTGATCGCCTTTTCTTCCCTAATTGCAATGGATAAAACTTCCATGGCAATGTTAAAGAGCAGTTGAGACAATGGGCTACCTTGCCTGGTTCCTGATGTAAGTGGAAATGATTTCAACATAACTCCATTCAATATGATATTGGCTGTGGGTTTGCTGTAGATGGCCTCTATTAGTTTAAGAAATATCCCTTCTATACCAATTTTCTTAAGTGTTCTGATCATGAAGGGATGCTGGATATTATCAAAATCTTTTTCTGCATCAATTGAGAGAATCATATGGTCTTTATTTTTTAGTTTGTTTATGTGCTGAATTACATTTATAAATTTACGTATATTGAACCAGCCTTAAGACCCTTGGATAAATCCCACTTGGTCATGATGTATAATTTTTTTGATGTGTTGTTGGATTCTGTCTGTTAGGATCTTATTGAGTATTTTTGCATCAATATTCATTAGTGATATTGGTCTATACTTTTCTTTTCTTGTTGGGTCTTTCCCTGGTTTAGGGATCAAGGTGATGTTTGCTTCATAGAATGTGTTGGGTAGTATTCCTTCTTTTTCTATATTTTGGAAGAGGTTTAGTAATATAGGTACTAGTTCTTCTTTAAAGGTTTGGTAGAATTCTGACATAAAGCCATATGGTCCTGGGCTTTTCTTTTTGGGGAGATTTTTGTATAGTTGATGCTATTTCAGAACTTGATATAGGCCTGTTCAACATTACCACTTCGTTCTGGCTAAGTCTTATAGGTGGCGTACTTCCAAGTATTGTTCGGTTTCTTTCAGATTTTCATATTTCTGAGAGTAAAGTTTCTAGTAATATTCGTTAAGGATTTTTTGAATTTCTGAGGGGTCTATTGTTATTTCATCTTTACCATTTATGATTGATGAAATTAAGAGATTTTACTCTTCTTTTCCTGGCTAGGTTGGCCAAAGATTTATCTATTTTATTGATCTTTTCAAAAAACCAACTTTTGGATTTATTGATCTGTTGCATAATTCTTTTGTTTTCAATTTCATTTAATTCTGCTCTGATTTTGGTTATTTCTTTTCTTCTGCTGGGTTTGGGGTTGGAATGTTCTTCATTCTCCAGTTGCTTGAGATGTCCCATTAAGTTATTAACTTCCTCTCTTTCCATTCTCTTGAGGAAGGCTTGCAGTGCTAGAAATTTCCTTCTTGGGACTGCCTTTGCAGTATCCCAGAGGTTCTGGTAATTCGTGTCTTGATTGTTGTTTTGTTCCAAAAATTTGGTGATTTCCTTCTTAATCTCATCTATAACCCATCTATCCTTCAGTATAAGGTTGTTTACCTTCCATGTTTTTGTATGGGCATGCATATTCTTGTTGTTATTGAGTTCAACTTTTATTCCATGATGGTCTGAGAAGATACAAGGAATACTTTCTATATTTTTAAATTTGCTGAGATTAGATTTGTGGCCTAGGATGTGGTCGATTTTGGAGTATGTTCTGTGGGCTGATGAGAAGAATGTGTGTTCATTTTGTTGGGATGAAATGTTCTGTAGATGTCTGTTAAGTTCAGATGTTGAATGGTTAAGTTTAAATCTAAAATTTCTTTGCTTAGCTTCTTTTTGGAGGATCTATTCAGCACTGCTAAAGGGGTGTTAAAATCTTCAACTACTATGGAACTGGAGGAAATCAAGTTGCTCATGTCTGTTAGAGTTTCTCTTATAAATTGAGGTGTGATCTGGTTGGGTGCATAAATATTAATAATTGAAATCTCATCATATTGAGTATGACCTTTAACAAATATGAAGTGTCCATCCTTATCCTTCCTTATTTTGGTTGGTTTAAAGCCTATTGCATCTGCGAATAGGATTGCAACACCTTTTTTCTGCTTTCCATTTGCCTGGAGTATAGATGACCATCCCTTCACCTTGAGTCTATATTTGTCCTTCAATGTAAGATGAGATTCTTGTATGCAGCAGATATCTGGCTTGAGTTTTTGTATCCAGTCAGCCAACCTGTGCATCTTTAGAGGACAATTTAGACCATTCACATTAATTGAGAATATTGATAAGCCTTTCAAGAGTCTGGTAGACATTTTTAATCCTTTTGTGAGTGTGGAAGTTGGAATTGGATCAAAATTTTCTAGGTGGGTTTACTTTTGTGGTGGAGGATTATGCTGGTCTTCATTGAGGATAGGTCTGAGAGTATCCTGAGAGCTGGTTTAGTTGTGGCAAATTTCTTCAACATGTGAGTGTCATTAAAGTATTTAATTTCTCCATCATAAATGAAACTCAGTTTAGCTGGGTACAGGATCCTGGGTTGAAAGTTATTTTGTTTTAGGAGATTAAAAGTCGATGACCATCCTCTTCTAGCTTGAAAGGTTTCAGCAGAGAGATCTGCAGTTATTCTAATATTCTTCCCCTTGTAGGTGATGGTTTTCTTTCATCTGGCTGCTTTCAGAATTTTCTCCTTTATATTAACTTTAGTGAAATTGATTATGATGTGTCTGGGGGATGTCGTATTCGGGTTGAGTCGTGCTGGATTTCTGAAACTGTCTGCTATCTGAATTTCAGAATCTCTTGGCATGTCTGGAAACTTCTCTTTCATAATCTCATGGAGAAGAGACTCTGTGCCTTGTGAAGCCCCTTCATTGCTTTCGGGGATCCCTATAAGATGAATATTGCTTTTCTTTGAATTGTCCCAGAGCTCTCTGAGAGAGTGATCTGTTTTTGCCCTCCATTTCTCTTACTCTTTGAGAGTTTGGGAGTGTTCAAAAGCTCTGTCTTCAATGTCAGAAATCCTTTCTTCTGCTTGCTCCATTCTGTTACTGAGGGATTCTACTGTGTTTCTCAAATCTTTAAGGGCTGCAACTTCTTGTCTCAGTGTGTCAAAATCTTTGGTCATTTGGTCTTTGAGTTTGTTGAATTCTTGAGACATCTTTTGGGTTACTGCTTGGAATTCTAATTCGATCTTATTGGCTATCCAGATTCTGAATTCGATTTCTGACATCTCAGCTATTTGTTTGTGCATGGGATCTTGTGCTGTGTCTGCCCCATTGATCCTTGGGAGAGTTGATCTACTCTGATATTGCCAGAGTTTTTTCGTTGATTTTGCCTCATGATTGTTTTTCACCATTGCCTCTGGGCATCCTCAGAGTTGGGGACCTTTCTCTCCAAGATTAGACCCCAGCAGGATCACTCTATTGTTGCTGGGTCTTTGTAGGGAATGACCCTGTGTAGCTCCTCTGGGGCTGCCCCAGCCAGGGAGTTCTGGTTGTGGGAACAGCTCTGGAGTATGACACACCCAGATCCAGCAACAGGGCGGGGGGTGGTGCACATGGTTCTGGGAGTCCCTGGCACCCAGTGACTTTTGTACAGAGAGCCCAAGGCTCCAGCAGTCTCTGGCCAGGAGAAGGGCTCTGCACAAAGGAAGGGAGGGCTCCACAGGGCACGCAGCTACCAGAGTCCTTGGCCAGATGAGCAGGCCGGTGTGGAGGCAGGGAGGGAGGATGGTGTGGAGGGTACAGGAGGGAGGACGTGGAGTCGCGCAGCTCCCAGATTTCCTGGTGAGGGCATGCGGAGGCCTAGCGGGTGCAGGTCGTGTGTCACGGCGCAGCTCTTACGGAGGTCTGGGCGGGTGGATTGTGGTGCATCTCTTCCGGATGTCTTGGTGGGCACCAGTTGGGGATTGCTGCTCGCTGCACAGCTCGGAAGGGCGCCGATTGCGGGTCACAGCACAGCTCTTCCGGAGGTCCGGGCCGGCGCCAAGGTGGCGATTTAATGTGAGATGAGCCTTCTTCTGGCTACTGGTAGAGAAGACCAGCATTGATGTGGGCAGCATTTTGGCCAAACCATTCCCCAGCTGAGAGAGGATGGTGGTCTAGACCACCATCTGAGAGTGGAAGCCAGAGAAAGGGAAGAGCCTGGAGCACAGAGGATTTGAGAGGTGAGAAATAGGCAGCAATTGGGCTAAGAGCGGAGGAGCCAAGGATGCCATCTGTGTCTGTTGTAGGCAGGTGACCTGTTAGTGATACCTCTGTGGGGATGACAACACAAGGGCTGGAATGGCATGGGCAGGATAGAATGCTGGCCTTGGGGATGTGTGTGTGATGCACCTTGGTCTCCAGGGTGCATCTAAGTGGAAGTTGGAAGGTTGAGTCTTAACACATGAGACAGTTGGCTGGATAATCAAACTGAAGAGTGTGTTCAGATGGCGTTTGCAGCTTTGGGGTGGGTGAATTTATTGAGGGAAACTGAGGAAGAGAGAGAGGGATAGGCCCATCTCCTCTCTCCACTATGAGCTCCTACCTGCTCTATCCAGTGTGGTAGCCACTAGCCCTGGCGGCTATTTAAATTTCAATCAAAACTAAAGATTCGGTTCCTCATTCTCATCAGCCGTGTTTCAAGTACTCAGTTGCCAAGTGGCCAGTGGCTTCCATAATGGCCACTGCAGTTTAGAGACCATTTCTGTCATCCCAGTTTTACTGGACAGCATTCTATCTCCACTCTATCTTTAATTCATTTTGTAGCCACAGTGCCCAGATACTAAGGAAAAAAGTGCACCTGTTACTGGACTAAAGGGTCTTGCAGCCTGTCACTGTCCAGCCCATATACAGAGTCGGGGAATAGGTCCACCAAGCTTTACTGTCAGAAGGCCAGCAATTCTGGACAACAATGAGAGTAGCCTCTCCAAGATTGTTCTGCCTCAGTTATAATTCTAATAATTTTTATAATGGGATACAAGGAAACAAACGTTAGAAGATTTTAACTTTAAAAGAATCATCAAAGAAAAGGACATAAAAGTAGCTTTTAACTCTTAACAATGTTTCAATACCTAAGTGCTACTTCTTCCCCAAAAGTCTTTTGAGATAAACATCCTCACAGTCACGGGGAAACCTTAACTAGATAAACAAGGAAGGAAAAGTGGGGAAGAACGTGGGCTGGGCAAACTAGGTCAGCTGAACTGCCTCAGCTTAGCCTCTTAGACTCCATCTTGTAGGCTGCTTTTCTGGGTTCACTCCACCAGTTTAGAGACTTTTAAGAAGTAGACAGGCAGCCCTCTGCTGGTCTGAGGTCAGGAAAGGAACTCTGTGCACTCTCAGGGTCATTGGAACAAGGAGACTCACCCTGGGCCGCACGTAGCCCATGTCACCCCAGCCAGAATGCAGGACATCAGTAAATAGGCCCCTCACCAGTTTGTCTGACATAACTCTTAGCTCTTTCTTGGGCCCGTGGACAAGACTACATCCTCATTTGAGCAAGTTAAGCCTTTTAGATGACAATTCAAGGTCACAGAGTGACACATTGAGAGTCTCCATAGGAAATCAGATCTTGAACCTCCTATTTCGGAACCCAGTTCTGAATTATAAATGTTCAGTTTTAGCTCTTGCTTTTGTTTTTCATCTTTGTTGAGAGTGTGTGCCTTTGTTCTTTATTATCTTTTTCAGTCAGATGTCATGGATCAGAATTTGTTAAATTTCCTTCCAGAACAAGAACATTCAGAAGTTTATAAAATGCTTTCTTCCCACATGCTTGTGACGGAGTCCCCCTCCCCCGAATACTTAAAACGTAAGTGTAACTTTACTTAAAGATGAGAATTTTACTTTTGAAAAGAGGTTAGGATGAATTAAGAAGGGAGAACTAATTTTAAGAATAATTTTCCTCATGACTCAGAGGATTTCCAAGATCCTTAGAGGTATATTTTAAGTTTAAAGCTAAAACCGGAATTTGGAATGTGTAAGACATTTAGCTTTCATGTGGAAAATTTGAAAGCTTGGAGCTTAAGAATAATAATTTGCCTTACGTGTATGACAAGAGATTCTTTTTTACATAAGAATCTTTTAGTAATAAGTACTGCAAAAATCAGTGAACAGTCTACTTATTTTGAAGGACATTATAACATGCAATTTATATAATATCAAGAAATTAACCAAAAACTGAATAATTAGGACAAAAATCCAAATTCTTTGCCCCCAAGGCCATCATCTAGTTATTTATACACATTTGTGTTTTTTATGAAATTTTAAAGTTTTTATCAAAATATTTGCAACCTGCCTAGAAGGCCATCCTTGGTGCCCACTGGACCACGTGTCACTTAACAAAGCATATGTAGTTGTACGAAATAGCAAAGCTGCTTGCAGTTGTTCAAGCCTTAGTCCATTTTCCGTGAATAATTTGTCCTGTCGTACATCTGATTTTACTTCAAAGCAAAGCAAAAAGATTGAATTCAAAGGAGCAGCTCGATAGGAGCAGCTTTATTTTAATATACCATATGAAAACAACCGAAACTAATCAATGCCGACATCACCAACCACAGACATCTGTGAGCAAATTAAGACTAATTGGGTCCATGTATGGAATGCAACCTATCTATGAACTGTGCAAAGAAAGCCCTGTGCCACAAAGGTTAGAAAGCAGGTCTGAGAGTCAGTCATTAGGAGAGAGGCATCCGGCCATGTGTAGACTAAACCCCATGAGAGTTTTCACAGCACCGCTACTTGCTTAGAGTCTGTACAATGCTCACGTTCCCTCTCTCTCCTTCTTCCTTTAATGGCCCAGCTGACAACGATTTAGAGTTTTATTGCCATCTCCTCAGAGGCAGCTTGAACCCAAAGGAATTTCCGACTTATGAATACATAAAATTTGTAGGAAATTTTCGCTCTTACAACAATGGTAAGTTTTTTAATTGTCATACAATTGCGACAGGGTCTTTTATTATGCAGACGTGCACAAGGGAGCATCGGGATCACGGGGGAGGATGGGGAGAATGTGCACTCTTCATATTTGCATTTGGGTTTTTGTGTTGCTGAGATGCGTTTCTGCGCTCGCCAGTGCGCTCTCCCATTGGAAAAGAACACACCCCACACCTGTTACTGCCAGTGCACACAGCCCCACTGAAATGCATGTTATTCATTTACTTATTTTCAGGCTGATGAAATATCCTGTACTGTGAGAAACAGCTTACAGTTAATAGGGAACAGGCTCAGCCTACACACTCCACTAAACAGAGCTTCACTGTGACTTGAAGATCTGAAACCTTACTTTCTGCATTTTTATCCCCTTCTTTGCAGTACTGCTGGGAGCCGATTTTAACAGATCTGGTTTGTGGCTCTTCTGCTCACTGTGGGCCTCATGCATGGTAAAAGAGCCATTTTATGATGAGCCAGCATTCTGCATTGCACGAATTAGCAAGCAGGATAAACCAAGTGGGAAAGGCTTATTTTCTGAAATTACCCAGATACCAGAATGGCCAAACTCTGGCCATAGAGACATCAAGTCTGCACCTGACTTAAACATTCATTTTTACTCTTGACCCATGCAAAATGGAAATGCAGACCTAACACCAGAAATTCAGAAACAGAGTCCAGGAAGGCAGGAAGGCCTGCGTTTGGTCTGCTCTGCTCCTCAAAACTCAACACAAAACAAATCACTTCAAAACAGCTAACATCTCATAAAACAGCAGATGGGAAAAAAAATAGAAGAAAGTGTTGGCAGAGAATGGGGGAAAGAAGAGGAAAAGAAAAAACTATCAAAAGAAACCGTAACAGAAAGATGAGCTGCAGAACTGAGGGGGAGACTCAGGGAAAGCACGATGACAGCTCTAACTTCTGCTGCGTTCATTACTGTTATTCAGCTCTGGACCCAGGATGGAGCCGTTAGCCTGGGCAGATTAGTCCCAGAGTTTGCTTAGAACCAACTAAAGCAATGGCACTAAGTTCTAAAGCTTAGGGAAAACAGAATTTTCTGTTAAACTCAGATGATCCCTGAGTTTTGTGTTACTTAGATAAACGTACATGCTTGGTTTAAAGGGCACCAACTAGATGCTAAACAGTGTGGTCCTGCCAGAGTGATTTTAAGGTCCAGTGTCCAGGCCTCTTGCCTGGATGGGGGACTCCATGGCTGACTGGGAGGCCCTTCTGGGAACCAAGCCATCCAGAGCTCAAGGTGTCTATGCATTTGGAAGTGGTGGATGGTCTGCATTCCCAAGTGAGCCCCCAAATCTGGGAAAAGCAGGATGAAGCCAGAGAGCCATGGCTCCTCCTACTCAGCATGCCTTCTACTACTCCTTACCCAGACTTCACGAGATGGACCATGCCGAGAGGTAAAGGTAGCTTCTCGGGTTACTCAAATAAAGAAACTGACCTAAGAGGCATCTTGTCCCAAACCCCAAATTATGCCAATCCTGGTACAGTGGCTCTTTGGCTGGGACAGCTTTTTAGAATACCCTAAAAATTCTATTTCAGGAGATGTGAGAGTGCAGCTCAGGAATATACAGTGGGGAAGGACTGTAGGGTTCTGATTCCTCATCCTGACATGATACCAGATACCGTTCCATAACACTAATGTGGCTCTGCTTCCAGACAGCCTCCCCATTGAGTTAGTATAACCAGTGATTTAAGATTTGCTTAAAAATGCATGCACAGGTTCTTCAAAAACTTAAACATAGAGTGACCATATGATCCAGCAATTCCACTTGTGGTTATATACTCAAAAGAAGGGAAAGCAGGGCTTGAAGAGCTATTTGTGCACCAACAGCAGCATTACTAAGGTGGAAGCCACCGAAGTACCCATGAGTGGATGAATGGATGAAGAAACTGTGGTATATATGTTTATTGGGGTATTATTTAGACTTACAAAGATAACAAGTTCTGACACATGCCACAACGTGGAAGAGCTTTGAGGATATTATCCTAAGTGAACTAAAGCAGTCACAAAAGGGCAGATATTGTATGATTTCACTTACACAAAGTACTGAGAGTAGTCAAATGTGTAGGCGCAGTGAGCAGAATGGTAGTTTCCAGGGGCTGGGGAGGCTGAAATAGAGAGTGTTTAGTAAGTGCAGGTTTTGCAAGATGAAAGGATGATGGTTGCACATCAATGCGAATGTTCTCAACAGCATTGGACACCACTTAAAAAGGGTAAAGATGATAAACTTTACATGGTTAACAATTACTCTTTATTGTATTTTACAGAATTTTCTTTAAATGCACGTGTTGTGGTCATAATGGCAGCTGCTGGGATAGCAGCACATTCTAAGTGGCCACATGCACAGAGGGCAAAGGGCAAAAGTACCATAGCCCCCCAGAGTGCCAAGACTGTGGGAATTATGGGATGCTGCTTTCCATGTCCCCATGACAACACTGCACACACGTAAAGGAACCAAGCTGTGATTGGCTGTTGAGCAGCAGCTGCTTGTGAATTTACATTTCCAGGATCCACACTAAGATGCTGATGAATATCACTTTGAAGCATCCTGTCATTTATCACATCTTGGAGGCTTTCAAGGAAACAGGGAGGCTTCATTCTGCATACCTGGGATTTTTTTTTTTTTTTTTAACCTAACAAGGCTTTATTTTCACTTCAAGTTGAGATAGTGTTTGTTTGCCTGAAAGAATGTGTGGAAATTATGTGTGATTTTTTTGAAACTGTTACTGCTATAAGCACACAGCATTGAAAGTGGAAAATTTAAAACCAAGACTGCAGAGTATCTCTACAGTTATAAAAGCCAAAGTTAGAGGGGCTTTCTTGAGATAAGGGTCTCCAAATGTAACCGTGAAACACACGAACATGTAATTCTTTTTTTTTTTTTTTATTGTTGGGGATTCATTGAGAGTACAATAAGCCAGGTTACACTGATTGCAACTGTTAGGTAAAGTCCCTCTTGCGAACATATAATTCTAACGTGGATTAGAACAGACAACAAAAAATGTCAGAGACAAATTAATTTCTAAGGTTAAACCCTGTGAAATTGCCAACATTCAACCACTTTGGACCTATGAGATATGGTTTATTATAATATAAAAAAAATTCCTACTTGAGAGGCTGAGGCAAGAGAATCGCCTGAGCCCAGGAGTTTGAGGTTTCTGTGATGATAATAGCACCGTACTCCAACTCCAACCAGGACAACAGAGTAAGACTCTGATTAAAAAAAAAAAAAATCAAATATTCAAATTTGACTTTATAGATTTATTTCTCAGTAAACATTGAACAATCAAATAACAAAAATAGATGACCTGAGGAGTGTTTTGTAAGTACCAGCCCTCGGCTCAGTCTTTGCACTGGCCATCTCACTTCGTCCTCACAGCAGCCTGATGAGTTAGCCCTGTTATCATCATTCCATTTTCCAGCGGAGGAAATTGACACGTAAAGGGTTCTATTTAATGCATATGTTGGGAAGTGCAGGGTCTACATTCAACTCGGGCTCTCCAGCTAGGAACCCACACCCTCCACCCTAAGGCCTTGCTGCCTTTCACACATCTATGTCAAAATAAAACAGGTAGACACAAGGCACAGGCCCCTGCGTGCCTCCTGGCCCTCTGTTGGTACACGGCGTCTGTCCCTAGGCCCATCAGATGCTCTGCACCAGGTACCAACTGTCCTGAGGGCACCTGAGAGTCATTTTAATCAAACATGGTAAAACACATGGGCATGGAAATGACAATCATGCTGGAGAGGTTCATCCACACAGACCCCTAGGGACAAGAGACACAGCCCACCACGTAGGACTGTGCCAGGAAGTGCCACCGTCAGTCAGAAGGCAGAAGGAGAAGAGACGTGGGTAAGGGAGGGTGGGCAGGCCTGGGACTGGAGAGTTTGAAAAAGTTCAGGGGACTCAGGGATGCAGGGGCTGCCCCTAGTTACCTGGTGTCACATGCATTTGCCAATGGAGAATGTCCCATCCCACACACGTTTCTAGATGCCTATGAATTCTGTGAACAAGCGACCTCAGGACCAGTCTTGCTCCTGAGCCCCCAGGGAAGCTCAGAACAAAAGCACTAAAGTTCAGGATCCTTTCAAGAGCAAGATGGACAGGTGGCTGCCACCTATCCACCTGGAATTCCTACTGAGGAGCAGAAACAAGAGGACAGCATTGGGTCCTCTTGTTGAGGACCCAGGTTGAGTAAGGAAGGGGACGTGGACCCAGAGTGTGAGCACCTGAAGTAGGAGGTGGCTGGGGCATGGACTCTGATGGGTTGGTTTGCATAGGAAAGGAACGCCAGCAGGTGAGTGGTTCACTGTCTCTAGGAATTGGCTGGGCCTGGGAGGGGCAGCCCCTGTAGAGTCAGCAAGGCCTCAGACACCAAAGCATCAAATACAGAAACTAGAAAATGTGGCTATTGGACAAGCCACTCCATGCAACTTCTTCAAGTTCCCAGGCATGCTTCGGGCTGAAAAAAATACATAAAGTCTAGAAGAAAAATGACCACGAACATCGATTAGATTATATTAGAATATTTGTTCACATCTCAAAGAACTAAATAGGAAACCCCACTGAGTTCCATTACTGAGACAAGTGCTGGCATTTCTGTTGGGCTGTTTAGTTGATAGAACATTGCCTGCTACATTTTTGTTAGACATTCAGATTCCACAAATCATGGAATAGAAAGGACAGTGACCCGCTGACCTGTGGATTCACTCTACCCTCTCCTGGCCCTACCACATAAGTAAATGCTCGATAAAAGTAGGTTGACTAGAACTGAGGCTTAGAGATCTTAGCTCCACACCCAGCTGGTCGCGGACAGAGCAGAGTCAGACCACAGACTTTGACCCAGAGAGAAGTAATGCTCTCCCTGGGAGCTAACAGAGCTCTCCTTGAGTAACTCCAAACTACACTCCAGGGATATAGTTGTGGTGTTCAGGAGGGCTCCTGCCACTTCTTTGGCCTTCAATCCAAAGTGAAGATTAAACACAGGCTGGTCCATGCCTGGTAACCTAGAGAATGTAATAGCCAGTGTCTTGTGAGTTATCCACACTGAGGGCCTCTGAAACACCAGCGTGTGGTTAGGGAAGTTCATCTGTGGCCCCCGTTCCCTCCCCCATCTGTGCCCTGTCCTTCCCCTGCCCCGTCCCCACCTTGGCTCCCTGGGTGCCTGGAGGCCACTGGCCCCCTTCCCTGCCATTCCTACCGAGCCTACTCCTGACACATTCTCCTCCCACACTACAGGCTCATCTGATCAACTGATTTGGCCTACGCCTAACAGAGGGGCTTGGCCAATACTAAAAATTCACATTGGTAGAACCCTAGGGCCCTAACCAAAGAGACATGTGTAAACTCCAGGGCATGGAAGGAGGATAAGACTGAGCTGGAGAGAGTTTCGGTGACTCTTAAGTCATATAGGTGAGGGTCCTCTCTGCTTGCCTCCTCCTTCAAATAGCTGCTGGGTTTGGCCAGGCTCTGTAACCAGATCTGTTGGGTTACCTGAACAAATCTGGTCTGAGTTCATAAGAATTTGGGGGCCAGGGAGGGCCAAAACCAGTCTTGACCATGAAGGAGAAGAGGTCACACACCCTGATGAGACATTTCCAGATGTATCTGCAGATTATGCCCCTTCACCTCTGCCCCCCTGTTCTCTTTGGCAGTATAAACACAGCAACCATCACCCAAATCCTTGAGCCAAGTGGAATTTTCCCCTGCTTCAGTGTTTGCACATTTTGGTCACTCCTTAGGACTCCATCACTTGCCACAGAGGGGAGTGGAGTGAAGACAGGACCTCACATCTTTAACCTAGATTTTTAATAAATATGAAGAAGAAATATGTGTCAAGAAATGGAACAAGAAAGTCGTCTTTTCTAGAAGCCTCTTACTTGAGGACAGTTTCTAACCCAGTCTGTGCAGAGTTTCCTGGAGGAATCTGAGCTGGGCTATGGAAGCACATTTCCCGCCCTCTGCCCATGGAAAGCTGACCCTGGCCCTGGCCACCTGGTAGTAGTAGGGGGCATTGGTACAAAGCACCCCTACCTTCCTCTGTTCTGCACATCAACCACTTTCAGAATAGAGTTGAAGCGAAGACTTTATTTGGGGCTATGTTTGTCCAACAACAGATATTTAAAAAAAAGGGGGGGGGGAGATACTTTTGGATGAACACATCATCCCATCCTTTTTTTTTTTTTTTTTTTTTTTTTTGTGGTTTTTTTGGCCGGGGCTGGGTTTGAACCCACCACCTCCGGCATATGGGACCGGCGCCCTACTCCTTGAGCCACAGGCACCACCCATCATCCCATCTTTTACTCCTCCAAGTAAATGGAGGAACCTCTGGAGCCTTTCTCGAACACAGGCACCTCTGCTAGTAGGAAGAAAACTGCCAGATGATTTTCAAAAGTGCCATCAACAGTCTTTGCTTTAAGGGGTCCTGATACGAAGGTTTCCGGTTCCTGAAAGATAACTTCGTGCCCGGAAGAAGGTAATCCTTCATCTGAGCCCCGGCTCCTCCTCCGCACTTGGAGTTAAATGTGCGTCTGAGTGAAATCCAGAAAGCAGTATTTCAAAAGTCGCTGGTGTGGTTCCAAATAGGTCACCCTCAGCAAACATTCCACTCTGGGCTTTCCAGAAACCACACACCAGAGTATAAAAGTTTCTCTGCCCTCATTTCACCTACTCGCCTCTAATCGCACAACCAGATTTGAAATACTGGCAGAAAAAGACACTTCAGCGTACAGAGTTCAGCTCTGTACGTTCTTTGGGATTTCTGCAGGTTGCCTTGTTTTATGACTTTAGGTTGTTGTGGGGTTTTTTCCCCCTGAGCTTAATTAATTGAGATGTCTCAGTGAAGGGAGCTAAGCGCATGCACACTGGACCCCACTGGGAATGGAGATGTGCCTTTGGGCAGCTGCAGGAAGGGGTATCTCGTTTATCACAGGACCCAAAGAGTAGGAAGCAGAGAATCCCCTCCACCCAACAAAGAAGCATGATGGTCTTCCCCTGCAGTGAGCATTGCTGCCAGATTAGATTGCAGGGGAGTTAAGATCACGATTAAAAAAGAAGAAGAAGAAAAGAGATTATTGGACCAATCCAATGATCCACTGCTGGGTATCTACCTAAAGGGAAAGAAGTTATTTTATAAAAAAAGACACCTACACTGAAATACTTATCACAGCACACTTCACAGTGGCAAACATGTGGCATCAACTGAAGTACTTATCAATGGATGAGTGGATAAAGAAAACGTGGTGTGTATTACACACACATATTCATGCACCATGGAGTACCACTCAGCCATAATAAGGAATGAATTGTCTTCTGCAGCAACGTGGATGAAACTGGAGACCATTATCCTAAGTGAAGTATCCCAGGAAACGGAAAACCAAACACTGCATGTTCTCACTAATACATGGGCGCTAAATGATGGGGACACACAGGCACGAACAGATACAAAGGACACTGGAGACCAAGGGGGAGGGAAGGGCTTAAAAATCTACCTACTGGGTACAGTGAACACTGTTCTAGTGACAGGCACACCCTGACTTAAGCATTATTCAGGGTATCCATGTGACAAAAACATTGTACCCCCTTAATATTTTGAAATTTAAAAAAAATTGTTACTCAAGAGCATCATCCTGCGCCAATATCTAGGGTTTATACTTAAATGGAGTGACGCGGAATGGTCGTATGTTTATCATCTATATCTTTCTGCTTGTTTCAGTCTGGGAATGGGGAGAACTTTTAAACACGTTGCTCCATAATTGTGATAGAAATGGGCATAAGGTATCCACTTGGAAGACAGGAATGACGGCCTACATGGATAGCAAGTTCACTTTTCTGAGCACACAAATAATTTGACCTTGTCCACATAACTAGTAGATCTCTTCTCAATGCCAGTACACCCTCTGGCCTTTAAACATATTGATTTGAATGAATGAATGCCAGGAAAAAGAAGAAATATTTGAGTAAAACATATAGTTTCCCTCAAGAGTAATTTTTCAATGCAGCGAGTTGCAAACCCCCAGCTTTCTCCTGTGGCTCTCACTTTCTCTCCAGCATTGCTCTTTCCTATGCAAAACAGAATTGGAAGAGAGGAAAGAAGCAGCCAGCATTACCCAAGCAAGTTAGGCAGTGCCCCAGGCCAAGAAATGGACAAGGTTGGGCGGCGCCTGTGGCTCAGTCGGTAAGGCGCCGGCCCCATTACCGAGGGTGGCGGGTTCAAACCCGGCCCCAGCCAAACTGCAACCAAAAAATAGCAAGGCGTTGTGGCGGGCGCCTGTAGTCCCAGCTACTCGGGAGGCTGAGGCAAGAGAATCGCTTAAGCCCAGGAGTTGGAGGTTGCTGTGAGCTGTGTGAGGCCACGGCACTCTACCGAGGGCCATAAAGTGAGACTCTGTCTCTACAAAAAAAAAAAAAAGAAAGAAAGAAATGGACAAGGTTATTGTGCTACTGCTGCTGCAAGACCCCAGTCGCCAGACTGTTCAGAACACACTGGGTCAAGCGCACTGCAGAAGTCTAAAAATAGTGCTCACGTAGTGGGAGAGGATTTCTCAAGGATGCATGGAAAATTATTTTCCCCTCAACATTCCAAAGCCATAGCCTGAATGTCTGCATGTTTAAGAGCTTTATCACAATTGAGAATTAGGAACTTTATTCTTCACGGAGCAAAACCTCGTCATCGATTATTTCACGTCTTCCCAGACACGTTTATCAGCTTTGTTTTTCATTTGTTGCAAGAAGTGCTGAGAAAGCTATTTGTCACTTTCCTTGTGGGCTATTACTGTGTTTTCCTCCAGCCATTGCAGCTAATTTATCATAAGCAGGTCATCTCTGATGAGAATACTGAATTGTTCTGATGCGTGGGCCAATAACTGAGTGGAAGAGAGTCTACACACCCCATTTATTTCCTTCCTTTGGCTCTTAAATTACTGTTCACTGTTGCCATCTCTGCATCTTCCTTGGCCCTTTTGAAATGAATTCTCCACCCCCTGAGACCTCACTGCTCCTGTGGTCATCTCTATCTTCTGATTTGGAAGCTCACCTCTGTCATCAGACAGACTTGGAAGCAAAGTGTAGAGGCTTCCAAATGAGACAGACATTAGTCATTCTGAGTTTCCAGAAAACCTTGGGATTCTCTTAGGTTTTGGAACTTCAAGAACACCAGCCCAAGGCAAAACTGTCAGGGACTCTGAAATGAGAGACTATAATGAAAGATTCAGGACTTGATAACCTGGGTTCCATTATAATAGGAAGACCATAAAGGGAGTGCCAATGGCGGGCACTGCCACTGCTCCCCGTCACAGAGGGATAATGGCTGTGTGCTGACTGGCAGCAGTTTTCTTGCCCAGGCCTCTTGCTGACCAGTGTTAATGCACCAGGAGGGCAGTAAGCTTGCCTGCGTGCCGATGGAACCCAGGACCATGTACTGCAGGCACCTCCCACAGCTGGCAAAGTGGATGGGCCACCAGCATCACTAGGGCAGGTCACACTGCAGAGGGAAAGCCATCTTGGGATCCCAATGCCTGAGCACTACTTAGTGGCAAAGATGAGATGGTGTATTCCCAAACCCTGCCTTAGGCTATGGCGTGGGCCCCTGGCTCAGTGGCTCATGCCTGGAATCCTACCACTCTGGGAGGCTGAGGCAGGTGGATTGTTTGAGTTCAGGAGTTCAAGACCAGCCTGAGCAAGAGCGAGACCCTGTCTCTCCTAAAAATAGAAAATTAGCTGGATGTGGTGGGTTATGCCTATAGTCTCAGATACTCAGGAGGCTGAGGCAGGAGGATCACTTCAGCCCAGGAGTTTGAGCTTGCTGTGAGCTAGGCTGACACCACAGTGCTCTAGCCTGGGCAACAGAACAAGACTCTGTCTCAGAAAAAAGGCAATGGTTTGGATGTGAGATAGAAGGTCATCTCTCAGGAGATTCATCTGATAAACACATGTTGAGCACTGCTGTGTGCAGGACACCTGCTCAAATCAATAGATAGAAAATAAGACCCAGTTCCTGCTGGGGGAAAAACTTATTTAGCTTTTGGCAAGAGTCAGGACAATTTTGAAATGACTCTAGGGGGAAACTGCAGCAAAGAAAAATCGCCTTTCTCTGATCTAGTGGTCAGAGATCTGAGCAAACTGGACTGTGCCTATGCTTAATGGCTCATTCTTCTGAGAGGTTCAGGATGCCAGTTGTAATTAGATATATTCTTTCTATTACTTAAATTGAAACAACTAATTGAATCCTTAATTAATGTCTTGAAACTACCTTGGGATACAAAGTGCCAGAGAAGTTATTTTAAGCGCTAACTATGACTGTGAAGTCCCAGGGAGCAGTTTGCTCCTGCATTGACTCTAGAATGTGGGAGAAGACTCACACTGTAGTAAAAGTCATTTCAAATGCAACTGGCAAAATGCTTTAAAGTATCTTCTCCACTTGGCTTTCCCCCAGGGTTTTCTCATTGGCTTCTATTAAAACATTCGTCCTTGATTTACCATCACCCTTGATCAAGCCCTCAGTGAAGTTTTTTTGGTGGGAAAAGCTTACTGAAAAGAGAAGTTGCTCCATTCTGGGCCCATCTGTAAAATATGTAACTTATCAAATGCAGGCTGCAAGCAATTATGAAACTTCCCTTTTGGGAGTGCATTTTCATCTTTAAAGCCTTAGAAGTTATAAAACAATAGATAAAGCTACATTGGAAGGCAGCCAGGCCAATAGTAAGCTCTGCAGAACATCCACTTTATGTCCACAGTCTGAGTCTCTGCTGCCTTAAAGAAGTAACAAGGGGCAGGTGTTTCCCACCTCACGCTATTTTCTGTCCCATCTCCTCCCCACAGTGAATCTGGAGGAAGGCACTCACTGGCAGAGCACATGAATTTAATCATCAAAAGGATCATTCAAACAAGGCACATCGTTTAGAGCTAGATTAAAGAGGCTTTCTCTTAAATTCCTGGGAAGTTCTCAGAAGTTTGCTCGGAAGGTCTTGGTGTTCAGAAAGAGTCAGGAGAATTTTATTAGGTCATTATCTAGCTGCATAATGTCTCTCAGATTCAAGCAGAGAAAGTATTTCACATCTGGGAAATTTTTTAATGTCTATTTTTTCTAATTATGCAGATGTTCACATCTGCAGACCCTTCCCTCATATGGAATTGTTTTCCTTCCCTTTGATTAAGTTTCTTGGCTGACCCTACAGATTGAGTTGCAATAGTCTAAGCCAACTCATGACAGATGTAAACTCTCCAGAGACCACTATTTTTTATTTTGCCCACTTTATAGTCATGTTTGGAAACATTAGTATTTATGTGAATGAATTCAGAGAATATGTTTGGCAAAATGAATCTATTCATGTTAGTGGAGAGAGGACCACGTGATAGAATCACTTAGAAACCTATAAATATATAAAACAAAAAAAAAATGACTGGAAAGCTAAAATCCAAAGAAAATCTTACAGATTTCATTTTATAATGCATTTAGTTTTCTGATGCTCTATATATTCTTAGTTAAATTGAAAAACATAAGGATGTTTAAGTTCAGAATGTGCAGGAAATAACCAACTATATTTTAAAAAGAAAAAGTAGTGCAGATTATCTGCCAGGGGGATCCTCAACTCTGGCTGCATGTTGCTAATCTGCGGAGTGTCACAAAGTGCCAATGCCTAGGCTTCACCCACTGAGATTCTGAATCAGCTGATCTGGGTGGGGCCTGACAGTCATGTCCAAGGTCCCAGGGGCTGCCTAGGCATAGCCTACTTTGAGAATTCTGTGTACTTGTTAAGTTGGCTTTTCTCATATTTAATAGGTTCTTCTTTCCACTTAGCAAACTGAACCTAAAAAATAGCTGAATTTTTCTGCGGCCTGCAAGGTCAGACCCTTCTCACAGTCATTCTGAAGGCAGGGAGGACTCTGATGGTGCCATCTGCAAGCTTAGAACAATACACCCTCTTCTCTGTTCGAGACTTGGAGCCCGAATACTTGGGTGGCATCCCTGCTTGCTTATTTCTACTCCTAGAGACCTTGGTTAATTACAAATATTGGGCACATAAGAGGACACGTGAGAACAGATTTTGTCACCTGTGCAATGCTATGGAGCGAGTGAGTTATTATGGACACTATAAACCCTCTGAGGATGACCCTAAGTCCCGGGGCCATCTCCTCAATGGTCCAGACCCAGCCCTTACATGGGCCTGGGCAGAAGCCCTTGAATCCCAGGTGTGCCAAGCCAGGGGCAAGGAAGTGACTGTCAGTGTATGCCAAGGCATTCCCTGGGACCATCAGTATCAGGAACACTGTCTAATGGTGGAATTCACCCTTAAGACACTGGCTGAAGTGAGCATTTGGGCTCAGCTTTGGGAACCAGGCTGTCTTCTCATTTTGTAGCACCGTGAACTGAGGGCTGGAGAGCTAGCAGAAGTTAGAGGCACACATTACCAGCCCAGACTCAAGTCCCAGCTCTGCCTCGAATAGCTATTTGACTTTGTGCATGTTACTTCACTCTGTGCCTCAGTTTCCTCATCTGTGCAATGGGGGTCATAGTAGTGCCTGCCTTGTCCGGTTTTTGTAAAAATAAAATGAGTTAAAACCCTGTTGTGGGGTGTGGCTTACAGTAAGTTCCAGATAAGGGTTGGCTACTGTCACCAGACAGGCCTAACCTGTGTGCCCTCTTCTCCCCACCCCCTCAGTGCCTAGCCCCTCCTGTAACGGCTTTGACAACACCCTTTCAAGACCTTGCCGGGTGCCCCTAGGAAAGGAGGTCTGCTTCATCGCCACCGTGCGTCTGGCAACGCCACAGTTCTTAAAGGCAAGTAACTTCGATGAGAGACCATTGCGTGGAGCTTTTAGGATTCACATTTTGTGATATGTAATTAATTGCTTTTATGAGAGAGGATAAAACTGAAGTTGTCACTGGCTTTGCAACTAAAATGTCTGGTGCCTGTGTCTGCACACGCGCCATTCCCCAAACCCAGTTTCCTGCGAGTTATTTTGTTTGACAGCGGCATCAGTTGCTGTTCAGCCGACAGAGATGCTGTTTGATGACTCTGTAAATTTTCCTACCTTTCACGCCAACGTGAATGCCACTCAGGATAGGCATGGGTGAGAAATGGTTGTCTGTATTGTCTCGTCTGTGATGGCTTTAACATCGATGGCGTGAATGTTGAGTGCAATGAGTAGCTCAGATTCAGATGAAAAGCCATTCTCCACATGTTTACCACACTTCTCTATAATGGGAAGGGCTGGTGTGACATTTTGGCTCCTGGGTATTTTTCCCCAGCTTGTGAAATAAATTTAGTATCAGCTAATACCGAAATTAGCTACAGATGATGAGTTTCAGTCCAACACGCCTTGGAGACTTGGCATCTTGGAGAAGTTAAAACAATTTTAACTTCTGTTACCCACCAGGCGTTCCTTCTGAACAAACTCAGGGCGAGCATCTGGCACCCCAAGCAACGTTTTTTTTCCCCCCCCTTCTAATACAGGAAATGTGCATAGTTGACGAACCTTTAGAGGAATTCACTTCAAGGCATAGCTTGGAATGGAAATTTTTATTTCTGGATCACAGGTTTGTGAAAAGAAAAATATATTTGGGTTGGGTCCTTCTCAAGTGTTGTGTGCAGGAGCCAGGTTCTCCTTGGGAGAGAAAAATCAGGCCTGGTCTATTGAAGGAGAAGGATTCTCCGGCATCAGGAAAGTCATCCCCAGCCAAGGAGGAAGCAGTGTCCTTTTGACTGTATTTGCCCCGTTTGTGAATATGTTCTATGTGGGGGTCAGATGCCTTAGCCTGGAGGCATCTCTGGGCTACTGCCTACTTGGGGCCCCGCCCAGTCCCCAGTAAGGCAGGAACAGATGTCACAGAAACCTCTCATCTTTTTTCTTTCAACACTCTTTCATACTTTCGCCCAATCTTTGTTCTTTTTTCTTTTGTAACATAATTCACAGTTTAAGAGCTACAGATCTCTTCCCCCTTGCCCTTTAATTTGTATTATACCTTGGTGGGATTTGGGGGTGGAGGGGCAGATGGGAGTTAGAGATGGAGTCTCACTATGTCACCTGGGCTGGAGTACAGTAGCATCATCATAGCTCTCGGTAACCTCAAACTCCTGAGCTCAAGCAGTGCTCCCCAGTAGCTGGGAATACAGGGTGTGCGTCTACCATGCCCGGCTAATTTTTCTATTTTTAGTAGAGATGGGAGTCTCGCTCTTGCTCAGGCTCATCTGGAACACCTGAGCTCAAGCAGTTCTCCCACTTTGCCTTCCCAGAGTGCTAGGATTACAGGCATGAGCCACCATGCCCGGCTTATAGTTATTCTTAATTATTCAGTAATGATAAAGTTATTATTATTTGGGTTGCGTTATGCCAAGAGAAGGCAGTGTCTTGATGGCAAAAAAAAATTGAGCCATTTGGGAAACACAGCCTCCCTGGTTTGACCACTACAAAATTATTTTCCTTCCTTCATTATCAAACTGTGAGGCCTCCATGTTGATCGTTAAATATGCAAACTGTACCCTGCCCATTTAATAGATGCCATTGAAAGGTATGTCCTCTCTGCTGATAAATTCCCCTGCTCCTTATGCAGAGCCCCTCCAATCATAGGATACCTGCCTTTTGAAGTGCTGGGGACCTCAGGCTATGATTACTACCACATCGATGACCTGGAGCTCCTGGCCAGGTGCCACCAGCACCGTGAGTACTGCTTTTGCCAAAGTCTGGTGTGAGGACCTTGCACTTGGTCCATGGGGCTGGACAGCAGTGCTCTGGGCTCTGTAGCCTCACTTCTCTTTGAGGCGGGGAACTTGGTTTTCTCTGAAATGATCTGGGGTCATTGTGGCGCCCTTGTCTCCATTTACCCCCACATCATGGTTCAACCTAAAATTGTGCCCCAAACCCCAGCACCTTCCAGGTATCATCCAGATGAGCACACTATTTAATCCTAATTAAGAAACTAAGATGATGCCAGGAATTTTTTTTAAGTTATGCAGTACATTTTAAAGACAAAATGCTAAATTCATGTAATTGTTCTTTTGTCAGTAGGTGTGTACTGGTCACCAGGGATGGGCCAGATTCTGAGCTAGGCCTGGCAAGTAAAGATGACCACCATCTTCTTGCTGTCCTCCAGGGCAGGGTCTTTTGGGAAATCCCAAAAATAGGTGACTGGGTAGGGCGTGTCAGTGCAATGAGGGTGTGTGCACAGGACATGGGGAGATCAGGAGGCCCCTCAAACAACTGATGGGGGATCAAGAAAGGCGCTCTGCCACAGAAGAGGGGAACACGCTGGCCAGCATATAGGGGTTATGATTCAGGAGAATGAGAATTACACATTTGTCCAGGCTCCCACTTAGCAAGACAGCCAAGAATTAACCCCTGAACCATATTTTCTATTCTTTTTTTTTTTTTTTGAGACAGAGTTTCACTTTGTCTCCCTCAGTAGAGTGCTGTGGTGTCATAGCTCACAGCAACCTCAAACTCTTGGGCTCAAGTGATTTTCTTTCCTCAGCCTTCCAAGGAGCTGGAACTATAAGCACTCACCCTAACTCCCGGTTATTTTTTTTTTTTTTAAGAGATGAGGTCTTGCTCTTGCTCAGTCAGGTCTTGAACTCGTGAGCTCAGGCAATCCACCCATCTCAGCCTCCCAGAGTGCTAGGATTACTGGAGTGAACCCCCACTTCTGGCCCGAAAGCCATATTTCTGGTGCTGACTTTTCCCTTTGAACAGGAACATGTGTAGTATTAATAACACTGACATGTGGATCTTGATACATGAATTGACCACTGGCACTGTATTTTAATAGATGCCTTGTCTGTACTACCCATTAGAACTTTCTCTTCCATGCATTTCCTGTTGAAGGAAGAAGAGGCTTGAGTTCCACCTGGATCAGCTGCTGGAATTTCAGATCAAGTTTTAACACTCGTACACCTTGTTCCTCAAAGTATTGTCCTAGGACCAGCTGCATAGGCACCATGAGGAGTTTGCTGGACTTGTGGGATCTCAGTTTCCCCACACCCCCACAGTAGAATCAGGTCTGCTGAATCCCAGTGTCTATTTTAACAACATTGCCAAGTGATCTGTGAGCACATTAAAATTTGAGAGGCACGACTGCTTTAAATCTTGGGTTGCTTCTGACTCTTCTAACAGAGAAAAGCCTCTTGGGCAGAAGAATTAGATTCAGCATTTGAAAGCTTGGGCAAGATGTTCTTGCTCTCTGGAGCCCACACCCTCACTCTGCTGGGCTTCTCCCCTCCGCATTCTCCAAAGCTTTAGTTTCCTAGTTAGATTTCTCTTAACTGCCTAAACAGGTGTTAAATTCCCAAATCGTTCTTCTTCCTCAGACATATAGTCCATCTTGCTGCCCTGTGAAGGCTACCACACAGTCAGCTTCCATTTTGTTCTAGTTACCCCCAAGAAATCTCCACCAGACGTAACTTGAGGAGGCTCCAGGCAGCTCTGGGACCGGGGAGGTCTGGAAGAGGGGCATCTGTGCTAGGCTTTTTTGTTTGAGACTTGTGTAGACTATGAATTGCTGACCAACAGCACAGAATCTGTCCAGAGGTTGCCAGCTGTCACGTACCGTTTGGGGTCAGTTCTCCCAGCATACTGTCCTGGGCTCAGCACCTGCAGCCCTAAAGATGGTCCCCTGCGGTGGGAAGATAAACACCAAGAAAACCTGGGCCTCTTCTTAACTAACCCTCCATGTCTGCCCTTATGTGAAAATCTCTTCATGCAATGAGCTTTTGGGAATATATGTAGATCACTCTTCTGTTGCTTAAGAATTCATTATAGTTTACCACTGTCCTGATAGTCACTTAAAATACAGTGCAACCGGGAAATAAGCCTGGTTGGTACGGTCCTCTTGAAAGCTCGGGTTAGAAAAAAAGGCCTTTTCCATATTAACGTTCGTTAGATGCAGAACCCATTTTCTACCAACAGTGATGCAGTTTGGCAAAGGAAAGTCGTGTTGCTACCGGTTCCTGACCAAAGGCCAGCAGTGGATCTGGCTGCAGACTCACTACTACATCACCTACCACCAGTGGAACTCCAAGCCCGAATTCATCGTGTGCACACACTCGGTGGTCAGGTAGGTGCGGGTGGTGGGTCTGGGGTGCTGAGGCCCTTGCTGGCAAGGCAGAGCAGCAGCTGCCTCAGGTGGGCCTAGTTGCTGAGGCTCAAGCCAGGACTGTCCCCTGCAGTGAGCAGAACAATCCCAGAGCTCAGCCCCTTCCTGGCACCTGCAGGCCCCGTTCTCCAGGCCTGAGACTCCTTTCAGGCTTTTGGTCAGGCCCCTTGAAAGCCTCCTGGACTCTCTCGGGCTGCCAGGATATTGCTTAGTAAGTTACCGCTGTACTGATGCACTTCCATGTTTCCCTCCTCTCCATCCAGCCCCCAGCCACCCCTTGTTGCTGCTTTGAGAAGAAAATGTAAATTTTGCTTCTAAATAACTCAAACACACACTCCTTAAATTTTTTTTTTTTTTGACACATGAGTCTCATGTCACCCTAACTAGAGCGCTGTGATGTCACAGCTCACAGCAATCTCAAACTTTTGGGCTTAAGCGATTCTAACACCTCAGCCTCCCAAGTAGCTGGGACTACAGGCACCTGCCACAATGCCTGGCGATTTATTTGTTGTTCTTGTAGTTGCAGTTGTCGTTGTTTAGGAGGCCCGGGCCAGGTTCATACCCGCCAGCCTCAGTGTATGTGGCTGGTACCTTAACCACTGAGTACGGATGCCGAGCTGCTCCCTGGATTTTTTTTTGGCAGTTTGCCCAGGGCTAGGTTCGAACCCTCCATCCTTGGTATATGGGGCCGGCATCCTACTCACTGAGCCCCAGGTACCACTCATTTTTTTTTTTTTTTTTTTTGAGACAGTCTCACTGTGTCGCCCTTAGTAGAGTGCTGTGGCTTCACAGCTCACAGCAACCTCAAACTCTTGGGCTTAAGCGATTCTCTTGCCTCAGCCTCCTGAGTAGCTGGGACTACAGGCACCGCCACAATGCCTGACCATTTTTTGTTGCAGTTGTCATTGTTGTTTAGCTGGCTCAGGCTGGGTTTGAACCCGCCAGCCTTGGTGTACATGGCTGGTGCCATAACCACTAAGCCAACTCTCCCCGATTTTTAATGCTTAAAAAAGCTTCTGCTAGCAACTGAGCTGTGTCGGGCAAACAACGGGACTACCAGTGAGCCGGGGTCTCCCCTGGTGGCCTCAGGGAGCCTCAGGTGAGCAGGATCTCAAAGGGGGAGGTGGCACAGCCAGTCTCTCTCACATACCCAGCCTGCGTAGGGCTGCAGCCCCCAAGGTAGAGGAGAAAAATCATTGTCTCTCCCACAACCAGAAATTTTAAGAACATAAATCAGTTTTAAGCTAGTTTAGAGAAGATCTTTTGAAAGGAACAAAGAAAGAAAGGTTAGAGGGACTGCATTTCATGTTTATAATCAGGTGACACTTGATTTTATCACCGTGCAAACGTCACAGTGTGTACCTACACTCCCTATGTGTGTGATTGCCACACACCTGCTTTAGACCACATAGGCTGTTTTGCGAACCTGCACACCGTGTGCCCGTACTCAGTACATAACTAGGAACACAGAAAGGTACAGTAAAATACAGTGGTGTGATCTTCTGGGACCACTGCCACGTAGGAGGCATACAATTGACTGGAGCCTCATTGTAAGTGCACGGCTGTGTACTCATAGCAGACCAGCGTAGACAGACACCACGCCCACACCCCGTACATACTCATAGTCTTCAAGTCAGTCACGCTTCTTTAGTGTTCAGGAGGGGGGAGAAACACTGGTTTCCTCGGCCAGCAGCCCTCGTCCCATTTCACTGCACTTGACTGCCGCCCTGAAGGACTTGACACAGCCATTAGTCTCTGACTCCATGACCATGCTCTTTTATATACATGTCCACCTCTACTTGCCTAATTAATGATTATTCATCCTCCAGAGCTGAAATCAAGTATCACTTTCTCACTTTTCTCACTGCCACCTGCCCAACCTCTGCCAGAGGGCCCTTTGCCCCAGGGAAACTTGGCCATTGTCTATACCTCATTCCTCAAGCTCTGCCCTCCCCTGGCTGTTCCTCTCCATTTTCCATTTCCCAAATCTTAGAAAGAAACTCTCAGAGAAAGGTGGGAGGAGACAGAGTCAATAAATTAGGTGATAAGCCTTGTAGAGGTCCAAGAGCCATGTCCCTCCTGAGCTCCCCACCACCCGGCCTGCCCCTGCACATGTGGGCTGCAGGCATATGGGGTTACTGCATTGAGTCATTTTACCCATGCTGTTGAAAAAGTGGGTCCACAAAAGCTCATCAGTGGGCTGGGCCTGTCTAGTTCTGGGTTTGTTTGAGAGGAAACTTTCTGAGAAATATAATTACAACAGAGTTTTGTGTCACTCTTCCATATGCACAATCCAGACTGAACAGGTTTTAGGAAAGCCTTCTAATTATTTAAAGGCTGAAGCCTAGCCCAGAGATGAAAATGTGTTTTTAAAAGACAATTACAATTGGAGATTTCAGAGGAGTAAAAAGAATAGGGAAGGAGAGGGGAATAAAAACATCCTGGAAATAAAAATATGTCCAATGTAATATTAGAAATCACTCCAAGGGAATTTAGGCGGGGGAATGAAATTCATTCAGACAAGTAAGAGACCAGGCGCCTTCGTCTTGACTGTTCTGGGTGTGGGTGTTATGCAGAGAAACTCAGTGTCTCTCAAAGCCTATTCTGGCATTGTCACCTGGAATGTCCCTCCTCCACTGTGGTCTCTTTATTCTCTGAGCAGTTATGCGGACGTCCGGGTAGAGAGGAGGCAGGAGCTGGCTTTGGAAGACCCACCGTCTGAGGCCATCCACTCCTCAGCACTAAAGGTATGCGTCTCCCCCACCCCCACCAGATGCAGAAAGGCACAGACTAGCTGGGTAGAACCTTCTACGAGTTGTTCGTGAAAGTAGCATTGAGAGAAACAAAGCAGCTTCTATGGACCCAGCTCTCATTCTGCTCCCATGGTGTTCAGAGTGCTTCTGGGCATCTGCTTATTTGCCCCTTGGTAAAATTCCTGTGAGGTGGACACTGTCACTGTCTTGTTCTTCAGATGAGGCACAGAGGAGTTAGCTATACACCCAGGAGCACCCAAGGGCTCCAGAGGCAAAACACGGTTTCCAACCTTATAAGGCCAGCTGCAATAAGTCTGCTGTGCATTTCCCCCACAAACAAAGGGGCACAGAATAATCACCTCCCATAGCCTTAGCACGTGGCACTGTCCTTGAGACTTGGGCACCTCTGGGCATGACTCACATGCCCTGCGAGTCACCACTAAGGTGCACTTTCTATTTCTATGCCAGGGTCATGGTTATTAACTGCATTGGAGCCAGCTCTGTGTCAGGGAGCCTGATTATAAAAAGGCATTTCCCCCCTCCAGGCCTGTTCCCTCCTTCTGTCCCCACCCTGAGCCTTCTGGCCCCTCAGCCTACCCTGCCTTCTCCTTGTTTGTCACAA
The DNA here is from genome assembly GCF_027406575.1 of Nycticebus coucang. Taxonomy (NCBI): domain Eukaryota; kingdom Metazoa; phylum Chordata; class Mammalia; order Primates; family Lorisidae; genus Nycticebus; species Nycticebus coucang. Next base: position 95,433,857 of record NC_069783.1, read on the forward strand.
AACATGAGCAAAGCATCATGTTGGAGGCCATCTGCAAGTAGGCCAGAGCCCTGTTCCTCAAAGGTCATTCTTAAAGCAGACCCAGATACTAGGAGGGAAGAAAGGGAGAAGCCTTTTACTTCATCAAAGCTAAGAGGCCGTTGACTGGCTGGAAGCTCCTCCGTGATTTTATCTCCTACTAAGAAAGAGAAGATGCTGCAGATGGATCTGTGAAATAAGGATTCCTTTCCACCAGTGGAAAGACCCATCCTAGCATCAGATGTGTTCAAATGTGGGGGGCTGTCTCTTAGAATTGATGAAGTTCAAGTTCCAGGGTGTCCAGTGACCTAGAATCCAGAGTCTTGGGGCACAGGCTGGTACAGCAGCAATGGTTCAGTGTCTCTCACCCCGAGGACCGTACTCGGAGGAAGGAGAAATCAGAGAGGGGTGGTGTCTTTGCATACCCACCCCCACCCCCCACCCCCACTAACGTGCAGCATGGTGGTACGTTATGCGGTGATTCATCACCAGCGCTCAGATAGGGCACAGCTGTCATTGTTCATGGAAGTGTTTATTACCCCGCTCTGTCACCTAAGGCATCATGTATCATGTCAGAGAGCAGAATTAAGCTGTTACTAGGCAGGTGTTAGACACGCCATACATCATGGCGGAAGAACAGGCATCACATATATCATCCATCAGAAATTCATCACGGAGGCTTCTGATCCTTGGGGAATCCTGGAGCCCTGTGGAACATCTTCTCATAAAAACATGCATGTGTATGAACACACAAACACAATCTCGGGCGCCGGGGTAAGCAGCCCTTTACAGTCAAAGCTCTAAGACGCTGCTGCTCCATTTCTTGTGGTGGCACACCATTGTGCCTTTTTGGTTTTGAATCTGTCCCTGACCGTATTTGTAAGATACAGACTCTGGAGATGTCAGATGTCTATAAAATTTCCTTAGGGCTTATTCTCACTTCCCAGGCTTGTTTCTCTGCTGACCAGGAATGTACATGTGTGATTTGCCTCTGCACATCCAGGCACATCTGGTCATTCTGTGCTGCACAGAAGCCTGTAGGTCATGTGTCAGCCCTACCTGCATTCACGTGGTATCCACCCTCGCTGGAGCCATGACTCAAAAGACAGAACAGCCATGTAGAGTCACACGCACAGGATTTCATACCCAAGATGGTGGGATGTAGACCAGCCTGTCAGTACAGCCCAGAAGACAGTGGCAGTTTCCATCCTTCTAAGACTAGGTAGGAGCATAGCTCAGCATAGCACTCACCATGTTTCTTCCTTAGCTCAAAAATTATCCTATCGCCTCTAAGCCACAAAAGGTGAAAAGATGGTTCCTTGGTGGTCCAACTGTCACATTTGGTTTCTCATTCTTGCTGTATTTGAGAAAGAGACTTCCTGGGAGCCAGGACCAGGTAGGAGCCAGAGGCTGAAAGACAGGGGGCCCTTTGCCTGTTCTCCATTTCAGGGACACCAAGGCTGCCAGAAAGGCCCAGAGCCATCTGCTCCATCGTACGTGTTCCTGGTCCAATGCTGATAGCAGCCTTATTTCTAGAACCTGACTCTTCCCCTCTTCTTGAGAAACAAGATGCTAGGTGGCAAGTGACAATTTTAAGGAAACAGTAAAAAGCAAAGTCTATTATTAAAAATCTAAAGCTTCAATGTAAAAGGTAAGAAAGCGTCATAGATACTGCTGATGGGCTACAAGCCTCTCAGACTTCTAGCTGGCGTACATGTGTGTACACTCCACCCAAGTGTACTTGGAATCATCCCCAAGTAGCTATGGTATTTGTCTCAACAGCTTCCAAATTTTTCTACGTATTTAGAACCAGAATCACACCTTTTATTCACATCATCTCGATGCTGAAACAGGGGCTTGTGTGTGTGTTTCAGGAAAAGGGCTCAAGCCTGGAACCTCAGCAGCACTTTAACGCACTCGATGTGGGTGTCTCCGGCCTCAACGCCAGCCATTCGCCATCAGCATCCTCAAGAAGTTCCCACAAATCCTCACACACAGCCCTGTCGGAACCCACCTGTAAGTGATTCCGGTGGTGGGGAGTGGGATAGGGCACCCCACCAGACCAGGGCGCACAGGAGTTATCCCACGCAGGGTCCCAGGCCTGAGTCGATTCAGGGCAGTCCACACCTCTGCGTCTAGTTCTCACCCCTCATTTCCTTTTCTGCTAACTTCCCACCTGCCAGTCACCTCCTTACACTCTGGCGTAGTGCTAAGCCGAGACATAAAGCAGGTGGCACCTAGATCAGATAACTTGGCTCCTTGCAGTAACTCTGGAAAGGTGTTTGATCAGGCAGATGGTTGGACCAAGTGGTGAACCACGTGGTGGAGACGAAGGCTGGGGATTGCTCATGGCGTCTTCTCCCTGCGCCCATGCTGGGATTTTGTGGCTCAGATAAACCGCCTCCACCCATGGTGGCCTTCCCTCACCAGAGATTCCCGTGAAGCTCTGTGTCATGCACTTCACTGTCATCATTCCCTTCTTTGGATGAGAAAGCTGGTAAGTTTAAGTCAGGAAGGTAATCCGTCGCTTTCTTACAGCCACTCCAACCAAGCTGATGGCTGAGGCCAGCACCCCGGCTCTGCCAAGATCGGCCACCCTGCCCCAAGAGTTACCCGTGCCCGGGCTCAGCCAGGCAGCCACGATGCCGGTACGTGTGTGACCCCAAACTTCTCAACAGGGGTACGCTACAGTGTGGCAGTGGCTGCAAAACACAGGCAACATGCTGCCTCTTCCCAGAGAATCAGTTTTACTTAAAGATTGAGAGTGTGGGGTGGCAGATGGGGGTGGGAAGTTAAGTAATTTAATTGGCAACTAATTTTAAACACTTTTAGGACAAAATTAACATGGATGTATATCCATAGAATACAGAATCCAAGTGAATTTTAAGGATAAAAACGCAAACCTACCATCATGGAGCTGTAGCTTCAGAGCCGCTGGGGGCACCTGGTTAGGGTGTCCCCACTTTGAATCCATTTCCTGCCAGTGAAAATGTTGTAGAGCTTAATGTCAACACAAATGTATCTCTGCATGGATTGGGCAGCATCCCCACTGTGTGACAGACCCTTCCAGAACATCAGGGAATGGCTGGCCTCTTAGGAAGCACTCGGGCTATATGTAAAGTTGTGGATGTACAACACGATGGTCATCTATTGCCATGTCACAAACCACACCTACTTCAGGGCATAAAGCAACAATCATTTATCTCGTCCCCGGAGTCTGGGTCAGGAATTCAGAAAGGGCACAGTGAGGACAACTCTCCTCTTCTCTGTGGTGTTGGGGGTCTCTTGAGCCTCGGCTAGAAAGCCCACATCTCAGATGGGGTCTGCATGTGAATGTCTGACTCCCGGGCGGAGATTGGCAGCTGGGCTCAGCTAAGGCCATCCACTGTGGACTTGCATGTTATCTGCAAACCTCAGGCTGCCCAGGTCATGGTGGCTGGATTCCAAGAAGAAACATCTGGAGAACCAGGCAGAGGCTGTATGGCCTGCTTTGTCCTAGCCTTGGAAGTCACATAGTGTGACTTAACCCTGCTGTCCTCTTGACCAAAGCAGTCACAGATCACCCACTGAGAAGTGGGATAGACCTCCACTTTTAGGTGGGAGAAGGGTCCAAGAATTCTAGGGGCCACATCCCGATGGTTGCCAAAGACCTGCTACCCATCCTCATTGACACTTCTGAGATGGAGCAAATGTGCTGCTTCCCTGCTAGCTGTCACCACGGAGGTCATGCACACCGCGCTTGAAAAGCTTGGGTGACAGCTTTTATTTTTTTCAAATGGCACGTGACCAGGACTACATTCTTTCTCTCCAGGTACCTCTAAGTGGACTTGTAAGATGTACCTGCCCTTCTTCCAGAATCCTTCCTGTCCAGTGTGACTTGGTGGCCGGGATGGTGGCCCAGAGTGCTTCCATTCACTCCCAGCTGTGCAGCGGACACAGTTAGGAAAGCCTGGGCCAGCTTTCGGTTTAGCCCTATGCCTGGGAACTCTCACCCAAACCAAGTTCTCCTGTTATCATTTCCACCAGTGTTATCCTGGGTGACACTTTCCATCAGGGTTGCTTTTTATATTACTGAAGAAGTAGGAGCAGTTTGGGAATAACTTCAGATGAATCCTTTTACTTCTCTTATAAAAAAACTTCAATAGCCCTTAACACTGAGGATTCGCTTCTCCTTTCTCCACATCATCTTCCCTCCACCCTACCCGGCTGCCCCGAGTGACCACATGACAAGGATGTGGCTCAATGCTCTTCCCAGGGGTCTCTCCAGAGCTGCCAGGCAGAGGCTGGTGAAATTGCCCCAGTCTTCACCACCTGGATGAGTTCACAGACACACATGGCATGTCTGTCCACCTGCCTTAGCACTGAGCAGAAAAGATAAATGTGTAGGGAGCCGACTTGGGAGTTCATCAGTTTGGGAGAAGGGGAACGAGCAATGGAATTCACCAAGGCTGGCATCTAGAGCAGCATCCCCAGCTCGGGCAAGCAGCAGCGTTCTTGCAGAGCACCCACGGTGGGAAGGAGTCATGGACCCTGCATGGTTCAGAGGCCACCTGCACCAGCCGTGTGTCAGCTCTGAGCACATGCCTTGCAGTGAGTGCAGCAGGAGCAGATGCTGTGCCTGCTAGAAGTCTTCATCCTAGTGCAAAAGGGCCTCCATGAAGCCAGAGAACCCAACCAACCAGGTGAGTGCAGCCTGAAACAGGATTAACCAGGCCCCTGTCTCCTCCCCAGGGTCCCCTGCCTTCCCCATCATCCTGTGACCTCACACAGCAGCTCCTGCCCCAGACCACCCTGCAGAGCCCACCCACTTCCATGGCACAGGTGAGCCTGGGAAGGGGGCATAAGCACTCCTCGAGGCAGAGGCAAATGGCTGTGTTGTGCTGAGGTCATGCACACAGGTACCAGCCAAGGCCCTGTCTTAGGGACAGTTCCTTCCGATGGATGTGCACGTGGGGTGTGAGAGTCATGTTCATCCTACACCCATCCTCTTCTGCCGTTCTGTGTTCCCCAGATGCATTCTGCACGTTCCTTCCCTATGTCTGTGTTCTGATTCTTTCAGCAATCTCTGTGCATCTCTCTGCCACCTTTCCACATTCCTCTTATTTTTCATGATTCCAAATTGGTCGTCATAGTTTAGAAAAGACCTTAGGTAGGCCAAATGTCATAGAAGACTCTGACAAGATTTAAAAGCTATGAGTTTGATACTATAAATATCACATTTGGTTAAAAAGAAAAGGAGCGGGGAGTGGATTGTGGCTTTGCTGAGTAACTCCTTCCTTGTTTTAACAATATTCAGTGAGTTATTCTTTGGGTCAATCCGTAAGCGAGGTGTTAGGGAGGCAAAGATGTCACTCTGCCTCTGTGTCAGAGTTAGAGGGAGAGACGGGTATAGGAACAGAGAAAGATACCATCCATGGCAGGGCAGTTAGAAAATATTCTGCCTAAGGGAGTCCAGCACGGCTTTCTGGAAGAGGTGACACTTGAGTTGGCCCTGGCAGGATGGGTAGGAGGTTGCCAGATGAAGAGTTAGGGGAACAGCAAGGGAAGAGGGGCCCAGGCCCAGGCTTCAGCAGGAAGTTATGAACACACCTGACAAGCCTAGGGCCTGGAGAGAGGCCAGAGGATGCAGGGGCCATTCAGTCTTGGTCACGGAGGGCAGCTGAGCTGATGAGCATACTCTCTGCTGAGGCCAACACTCTGACTTCAGTCTTTCACATGGAGCGTTTAGCTCTGCCCCAATCCCCGGCCACATGCCAGACCTGGGTCCCAGACTGCAGTTCTCCAGCAGTGTGGCCCTCTCGGTCTTGGTGCACATCTGTCAGCACTGACAAAAAGTACTTGGGAGCACATACCCTCTTAGCAGGGGTCCCTGATACTTTCCTGGAATAAGCAAGGCATACACTAGCACATGATTCTTGCTAGAGTCGGGCTTGAGTAGTGAAAGCTACTCATGCCCAGTCTGCTGATGAAATTGTCTATATTCATCCTCCTTAGGCCAAATAATAATAATGATAATACTTTTTTCTTCAAATTTCCAAGGCATATTTGGCTTGAAATTAGTAAATTTCTCGTTCCAAAAGCATATGAAATGAGAATTTCTTTAACGTCTAGACCTTGCATATAAAGAATGTCTGTTCATAACCATAATAGTATACTTAAGGCCCTTTGGGAATTCTCATTTTTCTTTAGTGAACTTAATAGTAACTGCTCTTTGGCCAGGCATGGTGGCTCACGCCTGTAATCCTGCCACTCTGGGAGGCCGAGGCAGGTGGATTGCCCGAGGTCACAGGTACAAGACCAGCCTGAGCCAGAGCAAGACCCCATCTCTAAAAATAGCCAGGCGTTGTGGCAGGCACCTGTAGACCCAGCTACTTGGGAGGCTGAGGCAAGGAAACTGCTTGAGCCCAAGAGTTTTAGGTTGCTGTGAGCTGTGATGCCAAGGCACTCTATTGAGGACGACAAAGTGAGACTCTGTCTCAAACAAACAAACAAAAAAATAGTAACTGCTCTTAGCCTGTTAGACCTACCATACTTAATTGTAACTGTAAGGTAGTCACGCATGAGACCGATTTTTCAAGTCAGATGGTTCTTCTCCTACCCACCCCCATGACACAGTGAGGTTCTGCTACTTTCCTTCATTCCCCTCACTGGAGCAGCCTGTCAGGGAAACGGGGAAATCGAAACCCAAACTCTGGGAAATGGTTATGTGGGTAACTGACGGTTTTTCTAAAACCTTCTTTTGCTTCATATTGTGTTTCTAAAATGTCTCTTAAGTTAGAGAAGATCTCTTTGTCAAAAAGGCCATGTTCAAGAAGATAATGAGGGACTAATTACTGGGTACCTGGGAGGCCTTGAAAAAAATAAGCATAATACAGGAAGCGCCTCCCACTTAGGAACCCAGCCCCCTGCACTCCCCTCCGAGCCAAGAACCATCTCCACTGCAGGTGGCAGGTGCTTTCCTGACTTTCCAGAACCTGCCATCCAAGCTTTGGTGTTCTGTTTGTTAAATTAAATACTGGATATAGCTTGTTTGCTTTCTGAATCGGATTCTCTGAAAATCCCTGAGGAGTTACAGTCTGACTGAGATCACTGTGAGGCAGTCTGGTAGAGTGCAGGCATTTGTAAACTCACAAGTAGCAGCAGAACCTTCCTTCTTTTAAAGAAAGTCTGATGTTGAAGCCGCTCCCAATTTAGGTGGGAATGGGGAGGGGTGGAAATGGGCCTCACAGGCAAAACATCTTGGCCTCAGTAGTTCCCAAGACTCAGGATTCACATTGGGTCCTACTGCCGTCCAGCTGTGTGACCAGCAGCCTCTCTGCACGATGTGGGCTTCCTGTGGAGTCTTAGAGCCTCCTTACCTCTGCCTGCGTGGGACAATGACAGGCACGGGAAGGGCTCCACAAATGGCAGCACCTGCCATCATTATTCTTATTTTCTCTACTTATTTAGTTACTTATTTTTGAGACAGGGTTTTGCTCTGTGGCCCAGGCTGGAGTATAGCAACCCAATCATAGTTCACTGCAGCCTCGAACTTCTAGGCTCAAGTGAACCTCCTGCTTCAGTCTCCCTAGTAACTAGGACTACAGGTGGACACCACCACACCCAGCTATTTTTAAATTTTTTGTAGAGACAGGGTGTCACTGTGTTGCCCAGGCTGGTTTCAAACTTTTGGCTCACATCATCCTCCCACTTCAGCTTCCCAAAGAGCTGGGATTATAGGCGTGAGCCACTGTGCCTGACCTCTCTCTATTATTTTACTGTTCCCCCAAAACTGTGATCAGTGATTCCACCCCCAGTGTATCCTGTCTGTATTCTCAGCTCTCCAGTCTCCTTTCTCTTCCTCATATGGGAAGTCAAAGGGCAGAAGAAGAGAGGCCCCTGGAGGCATTTGTAAAAGACAGTGGGAGATCGAGGCATGGACATGGAAGGAGTAGAATGAAGTCATTGTAAAAAGGAGGGGGCTAAAGAACGCAAAAAAGGATCAAAAGCCCAAGTTCAGCAAACTCATTTGCCTCAAGAAATGGGAATCATGGCTCGGTGCCCATAGCACAGTGGTTACCCTGCCAACCACATACACTGAGGTTGGCGGGTTCAAACCCAGCCTGGGCCAGTTAAACAACAATGACAACTGCAACCAAAAAATAGCCGATCATTATGGCGGGTGCCTATGGTCCCAGCTACTGGGGAGGTTGAGGCAAGAGAATCACTTAAGCCCAAAAGTTTGAGGTTGCTATGAGCTGTAACACCATGGCACTTTACCGAGGGTGACATAGTGAGACTCTGTCTCAAAAAAAAAAAAAAAGAAATGGGAATCACAGAGAGCCCTACAGAGCCAGAGCCCAGAGCAGGGGCTGCTCCCCAGGGCTTACCGTCCCCCACCTTGTGACCCCTAACTCTCCCCATGTGTCTTGTAAGTAGAGTGCCCTGTGCAGAGGTAGATGGGGGAAGGGGCAGGGGTCACCAGCAGGAGCTTCCTAAAGCCAGCCTCCTTCCCAGGAAGAGACTGAGGGGGAGGAGGGGGGAAGACTTGGTGTGCTTGTGCAAAGCAGGAGTGAACGTCCTGCCTGGAGGGTCCCCCTCTGCCAGTGTGACCCTCGCGTAAACTTTGGGTGATCGTTTTGTGCTTCCCCCCAGTTCTTTTTGCACAGGTTGTTGAGACAGGCATAGCAGCAAGTGAGCCCAGGGGATGCTGAAGGGGTGTGATAAGGCCTCCGCGGTCCCAGGCTGGTTTAGAGAGCACTGGGTTTAGGTTGAGGATGATGACAGGCCCCAGCAGTGCCTGAGAATCCATCACATGCAAACTGCCATGCCCCGGATGAGGAAAAAAGCACTCTCTGATTCTCTGCTCTTATATTCATCTCCAAAGCCATTTGCTCATCTGTCCAAATTTGGAATATCAGAGTGTAAGCATTGCTTACAAAACCATGTCCCAACTCTGTGGCCCTCCCAGAGCTACAGATTCAGGTGGGCCTGCTGTCACAGCCCACCTGAGCAAGGCTGGGACACCCAGGCCTCACCTGCCATCGCCACTGTCTGCCCAGCACCCCGGCAGTGGGCTCGTGAGGGTCCCTGGGAAGGATGGTGAGCCATGGGAAATGGAAGCATACGGGGCCCCGGGGGTCTAACGCCTTCATCTCGTCCTGTTTCTCAACTCCACTTGAAGTTTTCAGCACAGTTCAGCATGTTCCAGACCATCAAAGACCAGCTAGAGCAGCGAACACGGATCCTGCAGGCCAGCATCCGGTGGCAGCAGGAGGAGCTGCACAAGATCCAGGAGCAGCTCTGCCTGGTCCAGGACTCCAATGTCCAGGTGACGCCCCTCCCCAGGCCCGGTGTGTCCTCCCTGCCACTCTGGGAGGAGTCCCTGTCTATCACGTGGGGGCAGGCAGGACTTCCTGCAAAGCCCCACTTACAGCCCTCCAGAGCCCCCCATGCTGAGGGAGCATGTTGCAGCCCCCACAGGCAAAGTGCAGGGAGTGACTCCACCTCCTCATCCTCCTCTCAGGCAAACCTGAAAGTCCTGCGACATCCTCTCCCTCAGCCTGCGCTCTGCTGGGCTCGTGCTGTTGCTGCCTCAGCTGCATTTTCACTCATGCCTGCAGTGTTGGCTGGCACTGCCCAGACCCCGGCCTCAGTCCAAGGCTGCGGTTCCCAGCACCTGTACAACTTTCTTTCCCAGCGCGCTGCCCAAGCTGTGAGCAGAGGGAGGCAGGGTTGGGAGAGGATGATGGTATCTGTGCTGCCGTCTGTGGGGGGCTGCAGAGGGAGTTGGGACTGGCACCTCCATAACACCCATTTGGGGCACACTCTGCTGCTGTAACCTGTAGATCATCCAAGTTCTTTTGAAATTGTTCAGAGATGCTTTTTGGTTTTTGGAGGTAAAGCTTTGTATATTGGATCTCTTTCAAAGATAGATTATTTTTACCAGGCTTTACTTCTGTCAGTCCAGGACTGCTACTCTTCAGAAGTGCATTATTTTGACCCAGCCCTTAATTGTAAATGTAATTCTAGCTAACTCTGGAGTTGGCCCTGGGAGCCCTAAGCAACCCTCTTAGGAGAGACAGAAAGAAGCTGAAATAACACCTGGGGAAATGGCCAGTTCATCGTCCCTGCTCCGTCCTCCCCTTCACTGTCCACGCAGACCCTCCTCTGGGCACATGGCTTCTGAAATACAGCAGCACCTGAGACAGACGGCTCTGTCAGGGTGCGGTGCTGTGAGCCCTGCCCGATGTGATTGACACATGACAGTGTGGGTTCCGTTGAACATAGGGAGATGCTGTCCCTGGGCATCTGGCCTCCCTGGGTTCCCAGCAGCTCTGCCCAGCCCCTCAGGGGTGCTCCTTTGGCTCTCTAGACACTTGCCACCCTCTCACTTTTCTGCCCCTGCACAACCCTCTCAACCAGAGCATGCTCCTTGCTCTGGAGAGATGCAATGGCTGAGATAGGCCATCCCCTGTCCACTGCCACCAGGCACGCTGTGTGCGAGGTGTGCAGGCTCCACTCAGACCACCTGCCATGCCCGGAGCCCTGCTGCTCCCTCCCCACCTCTTCAGGGACGCCCAAAAGTTGATAAGGGAGAAGACTCAGGATTTGTGTGATGAGCATGAAAAGAAATGGAGTCACCAAGACATGATTCCACCATTTATCAGAATAAGTAAAAAGTGACTTTTTTACTGATTTGTTCCCAGCTGTGATATTTTTCTCACAGATCCAGGCCCTGCTTGGGAGCTGAGAACTTGCCTGACTCCATTTACTTTAATGGAATTTTTACACTGACAGGAAGGGGGAAATTGAGCCAGAAACTGCTAAGAGCAAGGTAGGCGTGTGAACATCCGCCTCAGTGCCTGGGCTTTTCTACTTCCTGCCTTTGCAACATTAAAGCTGAATTCTAAAATAACAGGCAACGAGGTTATGGCGTTCACTCCCTGTCATGAAGAATTATTCCTTCTCCTCGTTGTGACCCCCAAAGTACCTGTGCCCGAGGGCACCCGGGTCTGAGGGATGACAGTGGGAGCCCAGCCTGCAGTGTGTTCCTTCTCACTTTCATCCCAGTGACCTTTTCCTTGCAGTGGAATTTTCCAAAGAACATGGAAATCCACAGATACTCAAATCCGAGGACGTTTCCTCAAGGAGTCTGCTTTTTGGTTTTTTGCAAGACGAAATATGTTCCAGAATGCTTAACCAAAACATGATATTTGTTTTTTCATATAATAAAGACCAAACTGTGTGATTCAAGTGCAGAGAATAAGAAAGCAAGGACTGTGGCCAGCCCCCCGCAGTGGGAGGCAGAATGGGGGCACCGACGTGCAGAGTCATCTCCCCGTCTTTCCCACTGTGTGTGCTTCTCAAGTGTCCTGTGATGGCGAGTATTTGTACAAGTGAGCAGATAAGAATAATGAAAAATCACATATGAGAGTAGAGTGGGTTTATTCTTAAGTATTAGAAGTTTTTTTTCCTCTGATAACTTTTTCTACTTCAATTGAGGAACAAATTTTTATTATGTTTTCTATAAAATTGACCCCAGAACCCTTCTAAGAAGCTATCTCCTAAGCCATACAATTACACCTTATTGTTGATTCAAACAGGCACAGATGTGCACGGCAGCCCACCAGGACTCATTCCCTCATCCACGACTTTACTTCCCAGGTTTAGAGCTTTTCACCGAGGCCGTGTGTGCCTGTGATACTTGCTAAGTATATGTATAAACATATATTTTCCCCCCAGAAAAGGCTGGGTTATGAGGGAGTAGTCATGTAAGGCTGTTGGTGTTTACACCTAGATAGCACCGTGAAGGGCTCTAGTGGGAGATAGCTGTTCTGCCTAAAGGCCCTGCCACCCCTCTCGGAGTCTGTGGAAGGTGGCTTCTTGCTTTCTTCTGAGAGCATGCCTGCCCTCTGCTGGCTGGCTAAGGAGTGCCTAGAGGGACACCTGTGGCAATGACAAATGGCATGTTCCTCCATCCATCATCCATCTTTCCATCCACCCATCCTTCTGCCCATCCATCTGTCCATTCATTTGTTCCTCCTTCTGTCCTCAGTGTATTCATCCATCCGTCCATCCATGCATCTGTCCATCCATCCGCCATCCTTCCAGCAGGTACCCACTATGTACCAGTCACGTGCTTAAGCACTGTGTGGACACAAAGATAAATAGGACAGGGTTTCCACCCTGAGAGAGTGCCCACTGGAGGGACAAAGTAGCACCCAGAGCAATCTGGTATGCAACACTAGCAGACATAGTTTGTGCAAAGGCTTCATTCACTTGTTTATTCATTCATACATGTATTTACTCCATTCATTTATCAAATAGTTTTTATATGCCCAAAGAGGCAAAGAAGAAAAATTTCATAATAAGCATTATTGTTATTACCTAACACTTATTCAATATTCACTATGTCTCCTTTAATCCCTTATAAAGTATGTGCTGTTAATGTTGCTATTTTATTACTGAGGAAACCAAGGCTTTGAAAAGGTATGAAAGTTGCCCTATGTTAGTAGATGGTAAGGTGGGAAATAAAGGTATATGTCTGATTTAAGGCAGATTATACAGCCTGTCATCAATAGTGGTTGCATTTAGTTGAACTCTGGTCAAAAGATAAACTATGTCCTACCAGAAAAATGTGTAATTGAGTTTGAGTATTAGGTTTGCGTTGAAGTGATGATGTATAGGTCACCCTATATAGTCCTACAAGCCATGTTATAATAGGTATCTAGGATTGCGTGAAACACCAGTCCTCCAAGGTTTGAGGTAATGAAGACTCAGGCCTGGTGCAGTGGCTCACACCTATAATCCTAGCACTCTGGGAGGCCAAGGTGGGAGGATCACTCGAGCTCAGGAGTTCGAGACCAGCCTGAGCAAGATCAAGACTCCATCTCTACTAAAAATAGAAAAATTAGCCAAGTGTTGTGGTAGACCCTGTAGTCCCAGCTACTTGGGAGTCTGAGATAGGAGGATCACTTGAACACAGAAGTTTGAGGTTGCAGTGAGCTGGGCTGGGCCTTAGTACTCTAGTACTCTAGCCTGGGTGACACAGTGAGACTCTATCTCAAAAACAAAAAAAGAAAAAGAAAAAACAATAATGGGTACCCAGGAAATTCTTAACCTCTAAAGTGACAGGGAATCCTCATTTCAGAACTGCAGGCTTCTCTGTTGGGGGTGGGAGCATGAGGGGAGATGGGGGAGGTCGAGTGGTCCGGTGGAAAGGGCAAGACACCAGGACCCAGTCCCTGCTCAGCTACCTGCAGGCCTGGGCCCTATGAATCTGCTTCTGAAGCTAACTGATCAACAGGTGCCCTCCATGCTTCTGCAGGGCCCAGCTCTGCCCCCTGCCTCCAGTTCCGCTCTGTCACTCAGCAAATGTCAGTGTGTTGGTTCCGCGCTGCATGTAAGGTGGCACTTCACTGAGTACTAGAACTGGGGCTAAAAACACCAGATTCTAGAGGCGGACGGCCTTCCTCCTGAAGAACTAAAATCAGAAGGAGTGGCGTGGAACACTGACTGTCAGGAATCGTCATAGAGAGAGTGTTGTTTGACATTTTTAATGCCCAAGAGGGGCTTTTGTTAAAAGAACTAGTTTCAGGTCTTCAGTTAAATTATTATTAAAATTATTACAGTTGTTTTTCTTAAAACTTTAGAGTCATCTTACAGAGCCTATTTTATTTGCAAACGTTAATTTGTTCTAAAAAGAGCAGTGCTTCACTGGCTTTTCACGTCTCTTCAATTAGTTTATAAGATTAATAAATTGTGAAGATCAACATAATCTGCCGATGCCATTAATTTACAAATTTAATTTGTCTGAATCTTTCAAGCATTTCACATGCCCAACAAGGCACGCTTAACAGAAGTAAAAGCTTTCTAAGCACGTAAGCAAGTGTTTTCAATCAAATGCACCAAACTTATTGGAACTAAATCAGGATTCTCATAAGCACTTCAGCACCTTTACAGACTTCCTCAATCTCTCTTGAACCTTTCAAATTAAAACCACCAGGCTAATATGACAGCTCCTTGAATGTCTGACATAGCTTAGATAACAAAATGTATAGAGATGATCAGGATGATCTTCTTGAACTTAAACATAATTGTAAAGTCCATATACTGATGCCGTATGCCGCCATCTCGTTGCCTATTTGCCTGCCTGGGAGTGCAGTCACCTACTTAATGAATGCAGATTTGCCATCTCAGCTGATTGCACTGGATCGAATATTCCAACAGCAATATGGGTATAGACGCTGGTCACTGGCCAGGCGCAGAGCTAGTGCTACAACTTAGCCAACCAACCTTCTGCCACCATTACTACGTTATTCCTCCTGTTCACAAGATGTTCATCCCTTCTGTTAAGAAACTGATAAGCCAACCGAGACCCTGAACAAGTACATCAGGTTATTTAGGTCTAAGTGGCATTCACACTTTAGACCTTGGTCACTTGAACAGTAACCCTCATGAAGGCAGGGACAGCAGCTCTCCAGCCCATTGCTTTTTGCCCAGCGCCTTGTACTGTGCTTGGGGCATCAAAGGCACTTTGTCTCTCCCAGTGGAGTAAATGAACTGTTTCCAGGCAGATCAGACACAGCAAGAAAGCTGACCTGCTTTCGTGGATGTGGACTGCAAGGAAGGTGCACACCTGTGAGGGCACAGATAACCCCAACCTTACAGGCATTTCTGTTCTGCCCGCAGATGTTTTTGCAGCAGCCAGCTGTGTCCCTGAGTTTCAGCAGCACCCAGCAGCCCGAGACCCAGCAGCAGCTACAGCAAAGGTCGGCTGTGGTGACCCATGCCCAGCTCGGGGCAGGCCCCCAACTTCCAGGGCAGATCACCTCTGCCCAAGTCACAAGCCAGCACCTGCTCAGAGAATCAAGCGTGATATCAACCCAGGTAAATGCACCCTTCTCCAAATTCAGTCCTTGCCACTAGAGTGGCTAGGCTCTTGCATTCTGGGACACACTTGATTCCTATACCTTCATGAACTAGAAACCTACTGGGCTGTTCCTCTATGCACCGGGGGTAGATTATGATGGTAAGATTTTTTTTCTTTTTTTTTTTTTGGCTTTGCTTTTGTAAAGTCACTTGGAAGCCCCAAGTTGAATTGGCTTTCTTCTGTGGCTTATAATGTTCACCTTAGTCCTGGCTTTGGCCCTTAAATATGCCATACAGCTGAATGTTTCAGCTTTGATGTGACTTAGGATTGCAGGTACATGAGGCTGTCCAGGCACATGCTGACATGTCTGCAGTGCCCATCACTACTCCTGGTTTTAGCTACTATCCATATGAACAGCCACTGCTGCTCGGTTGTGCCTTGGCCCAGGCCCACCATGCTCCTCCAGGTCCCCTGTGCCCCCTGCCAAACCATCACAGCCATTTCCTCTTATTACAAGCTGCCAGTGACCTCGCAACTCAACAGGGTCACCAGTATATAAACAGTGCTTAAACTGAATGGAATTAAGAAGTCTGAGCTCCTGCTTCTGGGAGAGCACAAGTGGGAAACCTGCCTTCCTAGAGCCTGTCACATTTGCAGACACCTTTGTGACTTCAGGAAATGTCTGCTGAGCTCCTGTTATTCACCATGACCCAGGGGAACAAAGATGAACAAGGATTATCCTGAACCTAAGGCAGCTTCTAGCCCCATAGGAAATCTGGGAACTTAAATACGTAACATAGAATACAGTGTGGATAAGTATGTGTCTAAGAAAGTTTAGTCCATCTTTATCCAGTTGTAAAGATTTTGCTTGAAAACGTAGCCTTCTGATTTGAAAGGTCATCAGAAAAATGAATGAGGGAAAATGGCCAAGAAAATTTTGGAGAAAAAAAAAAGTATTTACACTATCTGATACTGAAAAATTTTATAAAACCTCTAAGAATTGGTGCCTACAGCTCAGCAGCTAGGGTGCCAGCCACATACACCAGAGATAGTGGGTTCGAATCTAGCCTGAGCCTGCCAAACAATAATGACAACTACAACCAAAAATAGCCGGGCGTTGTGGCAGGTACCTGTAGTCCCAGCTACTTGGGAGGCAAAGACAGGAGACTCGCTTCAGCCCAAGAGTTGGAGGTTGCTGTGAGCTGTGATGTCACGGTGCTCTACCCAGGGTGACAGCTTGAGACTTGGTCTCAAAAAAAACCTCTAAGAATTAAAGCACTATGGTATTGTCGTGTGAATGATAGTAGTGAAACAGAAAACCAAAAGCAAGTTCAAGCCCACTCCTTCATTCATTTATTATTTTATTCAACAAATATTTATTGAGTATTCACTGCATGTTCCACACGAAATTTTAAGCGCAGAGGGACCACAGTGAACAAAAAGGAAAAGAAAAGAACTTCTGTTCCAACAAACAAATAAAATGATAGTGAAATGGTGAGTGGAAATGCTGGTGAGGAAGGCTCCTCTGAAAAGAGGATTGTCTTGTCCGTTGGAGGTTACTATAAGGGAACATGTGTGGTCGGG
Source organism: Nycticebus coucang (assembly GCF_027406575.1). NCBI lineage: Eukaryota > Metazoa > Chordata > Mammalia > Primates > Lorisidae > Nycticebus > Nycticebus coucang. The sequence continues at coordinate 95,450,313 of NC_069783.1, forward strand.
TCATTTATAAAGAAAAGAGGTTTGTCTGGCTCACAGTTCTATAGGCTGAACAAGAAGCATGGTGCCAGCCTCTGCTTCTAGTAAGGGCCTTCCAGGAAGCTGAGGGGAGCTTCCTGGCAAAGGGGAGCAGGTATATCAGCTGGTGAGAGGAGGAGAGAAGGGGAGGCCCCAGGTTTGGTCTCACAGTCAGATCCCCAGGGAGCTGAGAGATCCACCTCTATGACTCAAACGCCTCCCACCAGGCCCCATCTCTAGCACTGGGATCCAATTTCAATGTGAGATTTGGAGGGGACGCATATGCAAACCATATCAATCATATTTGAGCAAAGACCTGAGGGGGTGAGAGAGTGAGTATAACAATATCAGGGGACATAGAGGGATCAGCAAATGCAAAGGCCCTGAGGCTGGAGTAGGCCTGATGCCTTTGAGAACAACCAGGAGGTCCTTGTGTCTGGAGTGGAATTTGTGAAGCAGAAAGTAGTTCAGTGAGCATCTGTCTGTTCCTTGCCTGCCAAGCCTGGCACTGTCCAAGGCCCTGGGGATTCAAATACAATCTAAAGGGAAAAACAGTCACAAGATCAAAATGATTCAATAAATAGTTGGTAGCTCATAAGTCAGGGGAAAGGCCAGGGAGCTGCTGAGGAGGTTTCCTGGAGAGATGACGCCTGATTCAGTCTCAGTTGCATCTTTCTCAGGGTCCAAAGCCAATGAGAAGCTCGCAGGTGATGCAGAACAGCGGCCGCTCCGTGAGCAGCTTGGTGTCCCAGTTCACCAGTGCCACCGCTGTGCTCCCACCGAGTCTCACTCTGACCACACCCGCCTCCGCCCCACTGGGTGCTAGCCAGTGCCAGCCCAGCCCAGACTTCAGCCACGATCGGCAGCTCAGGTACAGACACTGTCCTTGTTAACCGGTAACCAAGGCATGGTTTATACCAACTCTCCTTTCTGCCTCAACAGAGTTCAGTCAGATTAAACCATCCTCCTCTGACCTCAGCTAGGGACATGGCAGAAGTGCCCTGCTGTATCCATCGTCCTCTGAGAGGGAAGCAGGGGAAGTGGGGATTAGGTCACCCGTACCCAGTCCAGCCAGGCCCACAGGACCTGCCTTCAGCCGGTGGGGCAGCACTTTGGGTGCTGACCAGACTCTCCCATCTCGTTTCCTCTGCTCCAAGGCTATTGCTGAGCCAGCCCATCCAGCCCATGATGCCTGGGTCCTGTGATGCGAGGCAGCCCTCAGAGGCCAGCAGGACCGGACGGCAAGTCAAGTACGTGGCCCCGGGGCGGAGGGAAGAGGCTGAGTGCTGCCCGAGTGGTCCCAGGCTGGCGAAGTCTCATCCGCCTGGGCCAGCAGTGCTCACTGTGAGTCGTGCACAAAGGCAGTGGCAGAGTGTGCCCACGGCCTCATGGGGCAGAGTCCCCTTCACTGTCCCCAGTGTTTCTGTGTAAGCAGATAAAACTTGGAGTCAGCACCCCATGCTTAGAACAAGACTTGAATGAAGCAATTAATTACACCACCCCCACTCCAATTTGCCATCATTTCAGGACTTGTTGATATGTGTAAAAACCTTCGTCTCTGTTGACAGCCCTGAGCAGTGTAGCCCCCAGCTCCAGGTGACATTCTGCAGACACCTGAGTCCTTGCCACAAACCTGAAACCCCCAGAGAGGTGCCCCCTTTCCAGACACAGCTTCCTCTCTCACTTCCTGAGTCCCTTCTCCCCTGGGACCCCAGCACCACAGCAACTTCCCTCAGCTGCTTAACTGCTGGGACAAAGGTGACTGGTGAGATAAGGGTGAATAGTTTAGAAGCTACTGGAAAATAGTTTCTAGCCCTTTGAAATGAGGCAGTAATAGAGCTAACACAGAGACATCTCTTTTATATAATATGAATACTGCTTTAATTTGTGTCAAGAGCTCACCAGGACAGTGCTGGCTGCTTAGGCCTGCTGTGCCCTTGGAGAGAGCCTCACAGGCACCCCCAGGGCCCATCCCCTTAGAAGTCCCTCTGTGCCTTCCTTCAGCCTGTACGGATAGTAACAGCAGATGGTTATTGAGCTTTTCTGAGTGTCAGAGGCCTCTGTGTACATTAATTCACTTTATCCTGATAAAAACTCTATAATATAGGGGCATGCTCTTTGCTTTATTTTTGAAGAGACCCAGCTTCAAAGAGGCTATGTTCTGTTTTCCAAGGCCGCACAGGGCACTTGGCAGGGCTGGGACCATCTGGTTCCAGGCCACAGCACCCCCTCTTGGCTTCCTGAATCTTCAAAGACCACCCTGTTTTGGCCCTACCTAGGGTCTCGCCAGGCCTCTGGATGACTTTCTTCTAGGTAGCCTCTGCCCCCAGAGAGCAGGAGGGTGAGAAGGCAGCCACACCTTGCTGGATAGCTCTTAAAGTTCTGGCCACACCATCAAGTGAGTTAGGCAGGAGGTTTTGGTTTTCTTTTTGGATTTGGCCAGTTCTTCCTAAATGATCCAAATAAGTGGAAACAAAAATTCTTGTGACATGACTTTCTAGAGATGCTTAAAATGCCATGGACTAGGCAAACATGGGAATTCTTTCCTCTGGGAATTGTAACTGCCATTTGGGTCAAACCAGTAATGTATACCCTCCTCGTGTCTCTTCCAGATGTGACCTAACAGCTCCACCCCCAGGGTGTATCAGGATCTACCTACACACACGCACGCACGCACGCACGCGTGCACGCACCTCCCAATGCCTGTCGCAGACAACCCCATTCAGGGAGCTAACATCTTTAAAAATGTAATGTCAAGCAGACTTCTCTGTAGTGTCTATAAACATCTGTTCCTAATCCGTAATCTTTCAGACCTTCCCTAAATGGCCTTTCTCTGCCCCTTGTTAACAGATAATTATTACTAATATCTCTTTTCTTAAAAAGTGTTTTATTGTGGAAAAATTTACATAAACATAAACTTTACCATTTTAACCATTTTTAAGTGTGTAGAACACTAAATACATTCTCAATGTTGGTGTTGTCACCACCATCCTTCTCCAGAATTTTTTCCTATTCCTAAACTGAAGCTCTGTACTCATTAAATAAATAACTCCCCACGCCCCTCCTCCAGGCCCTGGAAGCTACCATTTTACTTTCAGTCTATATGAATTTGATAATCTTAGATCCCTCCTAGTAAGAGGAATCGTGCAACATTTGTCCTTTTTGTGACTAGTTTATTTCATATAGCATGTCTTTGAGATTTATTCATTTGTGCGTGTGTGTGTGTGGCATGTATCAGACTTTGCTTCCTTTTTAAAGCTGAATAATATTCCATGGTATGAGCAGACCACTTTTTTAATCCATTCAACTGTCCGTAGAGGACACTTGGATTGTTTTCTACCTTTTATCTATTGTGAGGAATGCTTCTGTGAGTGTACACACCTACAGGTGTACCAGTGTCTATTCAGTCTCTGCTTTCCTTCTTTTAGATGTATACCCAGAAGTGGAATTGCTGGATCATATGGCAATTCTATGGTTAATTGTTTAAGGAATTACCATACCACTTTCCACAGTGGCTGCACCATTTTACAGCTCCCACTAACAGTGCACAAGCATTCTAATTCCTCCACATCCTCGCCAACACTTCTTATTTTCTTTTTCTTTTTATTGTCCCTGTGTGTGAAGTGGTGTTTTATTTTGATTTGCTTTTCCCTAAAAACTAGTGACACTTTGCATCTTTTCGTGTGCTTACTGACCACTTCTGACTTCTCTTTGGAGAAATGTCTACTCAAGCCTTTCACCCACACGATTTTGGGGGAGTTATAGGAATTCTTTATATATTCTGGGTATCAACTTCTTACCAGATACATGATTTGCAAATATTTTCCCTCGTTGCCTTTTTTTTTTTTTTCAGTTGATAGCATCCTTTGATGCCCAGAAGTTTTGTTGAAGTCCAACTCATGTATTTTTTCTTTTGATGCCTCTACTATTAGTGTTGTATCAATATTGCTTTCTGAAAAAATCTGTTTTCTCCTTCCCACCTGAAACCAAACAGGTATGCCCAGAGCCAAACCGTGTTCCAAACTCCAGAAGTGCACCCCGCCAGCAGCAGCAGCACCCCAACCCCCGTCCTGCTAACGGGGCAGGCGGTTCTTCACCCCGGCTTCTCCGCTTCCCAGCCACCGCCCCTGCAGCCACCACTGCAGCACTACCTGCAGGTGGGCACCTCAGCATGATGGGGGTCTAGGGAGCTGGGGCCAAGCTCCACATCTCAGTTCTCCTCCCTTGTTTTCAAGGTTGTTCTGTCACTGGTGCAGAAGCCCCAGAAAGATTCTTATGTGAATATCTCTCATGCTTAAAGTGTATAAAGTCTGTCTCTTTGTTGGATGAGAAATTAAGAATCAGCTATTACGCCTCATATAGTTGTGTGCTCAAAAGGTCCATTTTAAAGAAGAGTTTTTAATCAAGGTTTTACATTTGATATTTTTTTAGAGCCAAAGTCAGGCATTGCTGACTATGTCGGACTTTTCAGTTCTCAGGACGTGGACATAATTTTGGATGAGAAATGATGAGGCGAGAAGGCGGGGTGGTGTGGAGATGTGACGGGCCTCCCACGTGTTTCTTCTGTGGTTGTGACACAGACACGTTTGAAGACACTGGTGTGCTAGACACAGGCTACAGATACAAAGAGCTCTTCAGCTGCTCACTGTCCTCAGGGAGCATGGTGGCTGGGGTTAGTGCAGGGTGGGGGTGCTGCAGTGGGGAAGCCCTCCTGGAAGGGGGGGTACGAACTCAGGAGGCACCTGCCGCGCTGCAGAGCCTGATGTCCAGGAGATGCCCGAGGTGCAGGGAAGGAGAAAGGGACCATGTTCCCACAAGACAGCCCAAGCAGTGTGCAGGATAGGTATATCAGGAGCCGGGGCAGGGGGGGGAGCACTGAGTCACTTAGAGAGCGGGGAGATAATGGAAGGCAATAGTGGGAAATAAGACTGAAGCTTCCAAAGTCAGGCCTTGACCAATTGAAGCTTCTGAACTTCAAATCAGGATATTTCCTAGGAGGTGCTGGTGAATAGCGGTATTTGGGAGGTAGTTACGGGACCTGGGGCCAGCAGTGACAAGTGTGGAGACCCTATGTGTGTTTGCATTCTGCTCTGATGGTCATCTGCACGTGGCCATGTGTTTTAGAAACCATTGTCAACAGCCTCAGCCCCAGGACCCTGGGCCAGAAAGAATCCCCAGTGTTGGAGGACTTGGTTTCAGAATTCACCCCCATGTGGCAGAGCCTAAGGTTCCTTCCTTCCCCATCCACACCCTGCCCAAGGCCCAGTTAGAGCCCCCTCCACCCCCATGACTCCCCAAGGACAGTTCCGTAGTCTGACAGGTCAGAACTGCCTCTGGAGCCCTTTCTTTTTCTTTCCAGGTACAGGCACCAACCTCTTTGCACAGTGAGCAGCAGGATTCACTGCTCCTCTCTACCTTCTCACAACAGCCAGGGGCCCTGGGCTACCCCCCGCCACCCCCAGCACCACCCCAGCCCCTGCGCCCGTCCCGCAGGGTCAGCAGTCTGTCTGAGTCATCAGGCCTCCAGCAGCCTCCCCGGTAGTGCCCTGGCACTGAAGTGGGGACACAATCAGCTTTAACCAATGGACAAGGGGGATGGCCACGGGAGATGGGGACAGGAGTCTGAACCAAACCCTTCTGCGCATGCTGCAAACATTTCAAAACTCCTGGATGTTAACCATCTCTGGAGTACAGCAGCTGGCGCAGGGGGGAGATGACCAGACATTTTGGCTGTGCTTCCCTGGCCTCTGAGGTTCTCGGGCACACTCTACAGCCATACTGGACAGGAAGCACGTGCCCAGGGCAGGTGTCGATACTCAGCGTACCTCTGGAAGTGGCGCGTCTAACTCTGTCCCCCAAGAGTGCACTGGTGACTCTAGCCAACAGTGGCCCGTCCATCCTCGCTAGCTGGCCTTCACTCTCTTGATCGTCTTTCCTTTGTATTCAAGAAGGACTGGGTCAGAGATCTGTTGACGAGGGAATAAAGAGATTATTTTTTATTATTTTTAAATGGTTGTTTTTGTTTTAATTTGCACACCTGCACAGAAGAAATAACTTAGGCACTTTCTGTTCTTAAAAATAATTAAGGTCTCATGATTTCAGGTGGAGACCGCCATAACAAAAGCAGCCCACCAAACAGGTAAAAAAGCTGGTCACTAACCAACCTACAGATTCACATCCTCTGGCCTCAGCCCTGACAGGATGAGGCTTTCCCCCTACCCCATGCCTACTGGCAGTGTTTTTTTTTCCCCTAAATATAACACTGGACTATTTCCTGTTTATTTCATTGATTACAACTATAGAGGTGGACTCAAAGCAAAGCACAATCATGCCAGCTGACATTCCAGAATTCTGTTGAGAACTCTTAAGATTATGAGGGGAGAGGTTTCACTAGCCAGACAGACTGGGGTGGGTGCCAGTCCCCAAGGAAACCCTGCCGTGTGCTGGCCCTTTGAGTGAGAATGCTGCATCTTTCTACATATCTTTCATGAGAATACTGAGAATTAGATTTTCCTTTTCAAAATGCACTTTGCTTTTTTTGTATGTTTTGTTATGTTGAGATGTTTCTAAAGAAAAGATTTTATGTAATTATAAGATGAAGCGTAGTGAATTGTACAGCTGTTGTAATAATGACCTATTTCTATATAAAATAAAATTGTATGGATTATGTGTAAATTATTTTGTATCTGAGACAACAGTTCCTTTCCCAAATATAAAAGTATAAAAGTTTTCTTGTGTTTTTCTGTGAGTGGAAATTTTGTAATAAATTAACAAATTTGTACAATTTCCTCTGTCCCTTGTTATACATCCATGCATACATCTTTTCACTGGTCAATATTTTGTTTTAATTTCAGGATGTTAAGGGTAATCAAAGATATGAAAAAGGTAAATGTGTGCAGTAAATAGGTTGGGGAGCAGTGTTAATTTTTTGAGCTATGTGCATCACCCTCTCACGTCCTGATCTTTAAGTTTGTGCTAGAAAAACAACGGTTTACTGTAGAAGTGACAGCAAAACCAAAACAGAAAAAAGTTCCTGGAAACATTTCAATCCTGACATAAGTAATGAGTGGAGATGATCAAGATTTTCTCCAACAAAGCTTCCATTGATAGCCCATAATTAAATTCACCCAGGGTGATTTCCATGGGGTCTCATTGTCAACACTTAGATTCCTCCCCACGCACTGGAGAGGTGTGTGTGTCTGTAAGATGTGTGCACATGCAAGCCATGTGGTGGGGGTAGGGCATAGAAGCATCTAGAAGGTTTCTGCCATCTACAGACATCCCACTTACTCATGATGTTTCATCACGATGACGAGGGTGCCCTGGTGTACTGTGATTGAGAACCACTGGGATGGGCATGCCCTTTTGTGAAGTATTGGTCTAAGAAATCTAAGTTCCTTTCCCTTCTCCATCAGTATAGTTCTATTCTTCTCCTTCCTTTGTAAAATGGGGATAGCTCGTCTCAATGCTATAACGGGGCTCAGTTTGGAATGGCGCAATAAGATGCTATATAAATGCATTTCAAAAGGAGTTGTATTACACAACTGTTCTATTTCTGAAGGTAAATGAAAATATTTTGCATGCACTAGAACATTTACTCTTTAAATGAACCAGAAATGAACCCCCTTTTTGAAGCAAAAATGTATGTGTGAAATTCGATTAATGTTTTGTAAAGTGTAAGATTTATAGATCTGTCTATAAAAAAATTGGTATTTTAATTTGCTGTCAGAATCCTTACATCTAAGTAGAGTAATATTTTTTAATGGACACAACATATTTATTGCCCTAGGATTTTCTAGCTGGAAACCATTAAAAGGGTGGAATGTGCCTTGCTACTAATTTAATTTAGCTTTCTTTAAATCTTACACATGTTCCGCATTTGGATAAACTCAGAAAACATATTGTGTAATATTTCTTTAAACCTGCACACCCATATAAGTTTAATCTCTAAGCTATGACTCATTATATTTTTCTCATTAAAAAGCTATTTTGAAACCCTGTACTATTTCCCAAAAAAAACATGACCTTTCTATTTGAAAACTATAAAGTCTTGGCTCATGAGAAGTGACTGAACTGTGAACTCTGGAGTATACCAAGTTTATGGTATTTTGAACTAAATTAAAAAGTACTATCTTCTGTCTCTAATGATAACTAAAGTGCATTAAGTGCATTTTAAAATGTTGTTTATACATGCAACATGGTGTATTGGCCAATTAAGAGACCATTCTGGGCCATGACATTTTGCACTCTTATCTCAATTATCCAGTGAAATTTGAGTGGTTGATACAAGGCTGCTTCAGCTTCTCTCTTTGTATAAGTGCAGCCTGGCAATCTCAAAGTCAGCCATTAACATCCTTGAGAAATAACTAATTTGGATCCTCTAGACAAAGAAATGCTGTTAGTGGCTTTATGAATAGATACACATGAACTTCATACTATACATATGAACAGCTTTATTTTTCTGGGGAAAAGGGTTCCTTAGAAACAAAAAATCCCTTATAAGATTTTTCATAACCACACTTAGGCATATCTACATAATTAACTTCTTTTTAAATTACAAGTACTCTTTTTTATAGTTTAACTTTATGCACAGAGTCACAAACTCACAGCCTTTTATGAACTCAACTTTTCTCATTAACATTGTTACTATTTTATTTTATGCTCAAATTGGCACAAATTCACAAGTGGGAACTTGTTCCTGTATTTGACTCCTTTGTCTTTTTGGTATTGTACATCAAAAATCAGATTCCAGGCCAGGAGCAGTGGCTCACACTGTAATTCTAGCACTCTGGGAGGCCCAGGCAGGAGGACTGCTTGAGGTCAAGAGTTCAAGACTAGCCTGAGCAAGAGCAAGACCTTGTCTCAACTAAAAATAGAAAAATTAGTGGGGTATGGTGGTAGGCACCTGTAGTCCCACCTACTCAGGAGGATGAGGCAGGAGGATCACTTGAGCCCAGGAGTCAGGTTGCTGTAAGCTAGGCTGACACCACGGCACTCTAACTCTAGCCTAGGCAACAGAGCGAGACTGTCTCAAGAAAAAGAAAAAATCAGATTCCACATTTCTTTCTGGAAACAACAGGATCAATGCCCATCTTGGTTTTTTTTTTTTTTTCTTGTCCCAAAGCATGGACTCAACCATCCTCCAAGGAGTCCTGACTCCTTTTAATAAAAGAAAAAAAAGAAAGAAAATGTAGAGATTATAATCTGGGTGCCTAGAACGGGAATAAGAGCTGGTATTGAATAAAAGTGCTGCCTCTTGTTGCTGATATTCAGCTATTCTGTTATGATAGAGCTGAAAACATAACTTCTTTCAAAGTCATGAGATCACACTGATTTCTGTGATGTAATATATATTGTATTACATGCTGTCTTTCTTTTGGGAGTTTTCGGGGTTTTGTTTGTTTTCTGGAAGACCTCAGAAAAACGGCTTTCTTTCTAATATGATTTTGTTAACCTGTGAGGCTTTCTGCTGAATTGATGTTCCAAGTAGTTATGAATGGTTGGTTTCAAGTTCATATACTTCTTGCACCATTCCTCGCCCCTCTGTCCCACTAGCAGCTGCCCCACCCAGGCCTCACTTCAGCTGGGTCATAGCAACGGCCTCCTCGCTGACTTCCCAGGTCCTAGTCTGTACTGCGCTACCTCAGGACACAGCTCCTTTAGCCTCTTCACTAACTGGTCCCTTTCCTTTTAAAAATCTTTCAGTGGCCAGGCACAGTGGCTCATGCCTGTAATCCTAGCAGTCTGGGAGGCCGAGGTGGGTGAATTGCCTGCGCTCACAGGTTCAAGACCAGCCTGAGCCAGAGTGAAACCTCGTCTCTAAAAATACCCAGGCATTGTGGCAAGCACCTATAGTCCCAGCTACTTGGGAGGCTGAGGCAAGAGAATTGCTTGAGCCCAAGAATTTGAGGTTGCTATGAGCTATGATGCCACGGAACTCTACCAAAGGTGACAAAGTAAGACTCTGTCTCCAAAAGAAAAAATCTTTCAGTGGCTCTTTCTGGGGAGTTCCACTGGAACTTCCTGGGCACAGCCTTGCATGAAGCTGCCAAGGGGGACCCCCCATTCCCTTCAAGTTTGTTGTCCCCTAAGGCTGGTGAGGACAAGAATGCAGCCTGTCCACTTCCTTCCCTGCTGCCCCAAAGGGAAGCATGGAGATCTTGCTCATTTTAAGGATTCTCTGGTAATCACTAAAAAGACACAGGTGACTGGCATAACTAACAAATACCAGAGAAGAACACGAAGTTCCTATTAAGTGGTCTTGTCTCTGGGAGGCCCAGCAGTCACTGGCCTGGGCCCTGTAGCTTGGGAGGGAAAGAAAAACTGGAGAGCCTGCAGGGCTGCACTGAAATACACAGAGCCCCAGGCAGATTAATGATGTTCAGTCCTCAAATCCAATAGTCTTTATTGTAAGTTTGTTAAACCATTATATCAGGCAGCAGAATTGACATACGAGAGAGACCTTTTGTATATTTCCACTGGAGGCTGTTTGCTTCCAGAGACAAGATCTATTCATGTTTTGTCAGTTATATGGCAGCTTGAGTCAGCTGGCACCAGATTTGTGATATATTACAGCAATATTTTATTGCCCCTTATGGATGGTGTCCCAGAAAACTTACCTGTTCACCCCCACTTCCTGCCTTAAAGGACAAGTTGGGAAAAGTGGTGGAACACTATCCATCCTGATATGGGAGGCAAAGGCCTGGGTTCCTGATGAGATCATAGTGTTTGCTCCCGTTCTGAAACTGCCTGTAGTCTGATCTGTAAGCTCCTAAAACATGTCCATAGCTGAAAACCCTGTTGATAGTTTAGGGGTGACTTGTCTTGATATGGGCATTTTTGCATTCACTTAAGTGCCAGGCGCCAAGTGAACCCTTTCAACTTGGAACATAAAGCTCTTCAGTTCTAGGAAATTCCCTTGAATTCAAGCTATCATCGTCATGAAATTTCAGAACTTTTTTTTTTTTTTTGGAGACAGAGTCTCATTATGTCGCCCTCGGTAGAGTACCATAGTGTCACAGCTCACGGCAACCTCAAACTCTTCAGCTTAAGCGATTCTCTTGCCTCAGCCTCCCAAGGAGCTGGGACTACAGGTGCCCGCCACAACATCCGGTTATTTTTTTGTTGCAGTTGTTTAGCTGGCCCAGGCCAGGTTCGAACCGGCCACCCTTGGTGTATGTGGTTGGTGCCATAACCACTGTGCTACAGGCGCCGAGCCGAAATTTCACAACTTTTTTTTTTTTTTTGAGACAGCATCTCACTCTGTCACCCAGTTAGGATGCCACGGCATCACAACTCACCACAACCTCACACTCTTTAGCTTGAGCAGTCCTCTTGCCTCAGTCTCCAAGTAGCTGGGACTACAGGCATGCGTCACTATGCCAGGCTAGTTTTTTTTAGTAGAGATGGAGTCTTGATCTTGCTCAGGCTGGTCTGGAACTCTTGAGCTCAAGCAATCCACCCACCTTGGCCTCCCAGAGTGCTAGGATTACAGGTGTGAGCCACCACTCCTGGCCAAATTTCAGAACTTCAGAGATAAAGAGACGATCCTAAAATCTTTCAGAAAGAAAATAAATCAGGTCACAAAAAAATGATGCATGACTTCTCAAGAACCACACTCAAAAAACAGTGGAGAATGCTTTCAAAGTGCTGGGGAGAAAGTCTTTTCAACTTAGAATTCCATGCAAGCCAGAATTTAAATGTGAAGGGTGAATACATACTTTTAGATATGTGAGGGCTCAAAAATGTTAGCTCTCCTTCACCTTAAGAAACCACTAAATTCTGCTCTTGGGAAATAAGGTAATTTGTCAAAAAATGGGAAGGCACAAATCCACAGATCCAACAGACTCACAGACCCTCTCCACTGGTGACATGCAATTCCCAGGCCTCCTCAAAGCTGCCCCATCATCTCTCACAGATCTAACCTACTCTTAAACGGACAGCCTGCTGCTTCCCCAGGTCCTCCTGAGTATGTTTTCCTCCGGTCTTTACGCCCCAGGGATAAAATAGCTAGAAGCAGGCCACTTGCACCCCCTAGTGGTCCAATAGTAAAATTACTTTTGTGAATCGACTGACAATCTCCTGTTTGGACAATTTAATGGGTACATCTGCTTTTGCCTTACTTAAACTAGCTTTTTTTTTTTTTTTTGAAACTAAGTCTTACTTTGTAGCCCCCAGTAGAGTGCTGTGACGTCGTAGCTCACGGCAATCTCAAACTCTTGGGCTCAAGTGATTTTTTTCATTTTTAGTAGAGATGGGAGGGGGTGGGGTGGTGTCTCACTCTTGTTCAGGCTGGTCTCGAACTCCTGAGCTCAGGCAATCCGCCCGCCTCGGCCTCCCAGAGTGCTAGGATTACAGGCCTGAGCCGCCGCACCCAGCCTGAACTCTTAGCATTTAATACCTGTTGACCATGTGGTCCTCCTCTTAACTTATATGGGAACATTTTCAAGTTAACTCTTTTCCTACTGTTCTAATAACTACTGATCTCTTATAGACTCCCATCAATGTAGAGTCTACACTGGCCTTCTCTTTCCTAGTTCTCTTGATTTAACCTCCTTGTAGCTATAAAATCAGTTGGCTCCTTTCCAATCCCACTGCAGCTGCCTTAGTTCACAGCCTCCTCCTTTGTCTACAGTTTGTAAAGAGTTTCTACTACTAGTCTCCTTGCCACCCACCTTGACCCTATTCCCAAGCTATTCAGTGCAGCCAAATTAATTTTAAAACATTTAATCGTAGTGCTGCACTCATGAAAACCCTTCGGTGACTCCTTACCACCTGTAATACTTACACTCTTGAGCAAGTACGACCCCAGAGTTTATCTAACTGCTCCAACCAAGAGCCTGGGAAGCCATTCTGCACGGGACTGTCCACGTGCTGCACCTCTCTCCCTTCTCTGCTCTGTTATCCTCTGCCAGTCCTTCCACACCCAGCGCAAGCCTCTCCTCTTTTCTGACCTTCCCATGGCTCCACCCTTCACGAGTCCAACGGGTTCGACGCCAGGGTGTCTGTAGGGGGTGCTGGTTTCAGCCAACCCCGGGCCCGCCAGCCAGGCACGTCGCCTGACACCTGGTCAGTAAATGCTGGTCGAATAAATGAATGAGAACAAAAGAGCGTCCCCTCTCGGTGGCCCTGCGCTCATGCCACTCTAGGCCCGGGTTTTGGCTTTCTCCGAAGACTTGGAGACATAGGTCCCGGAGAGCCACCTTCCGAACCCGCCCGCAGGAAATCACACTGGAGCGCACCGGTAGAAGGTGCGGCCCACCAGCCTGCCCAGGCCCCGCCCAGGTCCCGTCCCGTAGTTCCGCCCAGGCCCGCCTCCGAGGTCCGAGAGCCCCGCTTACGTCACAACCTCGACTTTTCTTTTTTCTAGTCTCACCCCTCCTCCGGGCTTGCCAGACGACCCGGAAGTTGTACTTGCACCCACCCCTTTCCTCCTCCCACAATTCCGCGCGCTCTTTCTTTCCAACTTGGGACCTGTAGGGTGAGTATGGTGATAGGGTCTCGGCTAAGGGAATCCAGCGTCATCCTCCTCTGGGATTGTACCGACTGGGACGTCGAGATCTCACCCCAATAGGCCTGAAGCTTCGCGTTCTGGGAAATGGGAATCCACACTGTGTTTAAAGGCTCTGGATCCTGGCGGGGAGAGTAGCTAAGCTTAGGGGATCAGGAGCCGCAGCAGTTTCCGGGTCCGGAACACCTAATGGGCGCATATGCGCGGTCCGCGGGGTGCCGGGCTTGGCACCAGGACTCTTTGGCACCAGGAAGCACGCCCTGAGCGGCAGCGTGGGGCCGGGTGAAACGGGAGGGAGGACTTGGCTTGGCCCTCTCTGCTCTGAACCTCCTCTTCACCTGCGTTTAGATGGCTCCCGCAAAGAAGGGTGGCGAGAAGAAGAAGGGCCGGTCCGCCATCAACGAGGTGGTGACTCGAGAATACACTATCAATATTCACAAGCGCATCCATGGAGTGTGAGTATTTCTGCAGTCGGCCGGGCACTCAGGTCTGCTTGTCATTCTCAGAAGTCTAACTAATCATCTGGGGCTAGAGGGCATGGAAATTACGCGTTTCCACTAAAGAATCGTAGATCTGTACTGCACGTACCCTACCTGAGGTTTACAGGATACTGCTCTGAGATTCTAAAATGAAAACGTGAGACCGAGTAGTTTTTGGACCGTCGATTTTGGAAAATTTGGTGATGATAAAATGAGAACATCAGTAACTCGTTGCTTTTGTGTTTGTTTTAACCCTGGACAGGCTAAAAGGTAAAAGATGTGTATTTGAGGGAAAGCAAACCTTTTTTTAATATTTAAAGACTGCTGGAACGTTAACTAAAAAGAGCTGTGTCCTGCCAAGAATGTGAGCACTTACATGGGAGTCATTGCGTTGCCTGACCGGCACAGACTGAGTTATAATACTAGAAGTGAAAACTTTCACATGTAGGAATGTATGGAGAAAGTTATAGGACATTGTGTGGTGGTGACCCAAGGATATTGTGGTTTTATGGTGTACGGAAATGTAAGGAGTGACTTTTTTTATTTTTTTACCGTGTGGGATTCCCGGAGAGTACGAAGAATTAGGTTACACTGATTGCAATTGTTAGATAAAGTATCTCTCATAATTGTGTCTCTTCCCCCCCCCCAAGTGTGTCATGCACCCTGACTCCCCAACCCCCTCACTTCTCCCCTCTCCCCACTTGCTCATTCCCCTACCCCGCCCCCTTTGTATTAGGTCATCTACTGCCTTCCTATTAGAATAGAGTACATTGGATTCTTGTGATACTTTACTAAGAAGAATGTGTTCCACTTCCATCCAGGTTAATACAAAAGATGTAAAGTCTCCATCTTTTTTAGTGGCTGAATAGTATTCCATGGTATACATGCACCACAGCTTGTTAATCTCCTGGGTTAGTGGCCATTTAGGCTGTTTACACATTTTGGTGATTGTAAATTGAGCTGGGATAAACAGTCTAGTGCAAATGTCCTTATGATAAAAGGGTTTGTCCCCCCTCCCTTTCTGGGTAGATGCCTAGTAATGGGATTGCAGGATCAAATGGGAAGTCTAATTTGAGTATTTTGAGGATTCTCCATATTTACTTCCCAAAAGGTTGTATTAGTTTGCAGTCCCACCAGCAGTGTAAAAGTGTTTATTTCTCTCCACATCCACATCAGCATCTGCAGCTTTGGGACTTTGGGACTGGGCCAAACTGGGGTTAGGTGTTAACTCAGGGTAGTTTTGATTTGCATTTCTGTGGTGATTAGGGACAATGAGCATTTTTTTCATGTTAGCTATTAGTCTGTCTGTTTAGAGAAGGTTGTATTCATCTCTCTTGCTCAGTGATACATGAGATTGTTGGATCTTTTTTTGTTGATTGAGTTTATCAAGCTTTTGTCCTATTCATAATATGCAAATATTTTTCCCCATTCTGCAGGTTGTCTGTTTGCTTTGGTGTTGTTTCCTTAGCTGTACATTAGCTTTTTCAGTTAATTATGTCCATTTGTTCGTTTTTATTATTGTTGCAATTGCCCCAGAAGTCTTCATAAAATCTTTCCCCAGGCCGATACCTTCAAGTGTTTTCCACACAGGAATGATTTTTAATAGCAGAATGTTAACATAGTTAAATACTGTTTGGTCATCAGTTTGGGTAGCAGAATTTCTTCAAACTGACTAGGCAGTATCAGTACCACTGGCTTTGTAGGGTTTAGGTGTACAGCAGCATTTATATACACATACTGGGCCTGACATCCTAGCCAAGTATTTACTGAGTCTGCCAAGGAGTGTCATGTATGTTTTATTTGGGGTCTCTTAGATAACTTCTGAGTCTAAAATCCGATGTCTTTGTGTGTTAGTCCTGGTTGTAAGTAGCTGCATCTTTCTCCTTTATTTGAAATGGGCATACACTCATTTAGGGGGCATGTCAAGCACTTAACTATATCAGGCACTGCCCTGGGCCTTGGAGATATGGCAGAGAACCAAAGACCTTACCTTCTTCCTTAATAACAGAGGAAGCTACGCAAGTATTTAGATATACAATGGTTTTTTAAAAAGTCCAAGGGAATTCAAGTCCTGGGTTGAAAGTGGAGCTGCCTTAAAACCCATACAGATGATGGAACACTTCTAAAGTATATGTGTGTGAGTTGCACAGGTGGGATAGAGTTTTAGATATTTTGTACTTTGTTGCAAGGTCATCCATGCTACTGTATCCTTGGGTCATTTTTCAGTCCTCAATTGATTGACAGTCATGACAATGCTTTATTCTTGAAATTCCAGGGAGTTGTCTTTGTTCTTCCTACTTCACTAGCTGCTTTTCAGTCTCCTCACGTCCCTCTTAATGTTGAGGAATTTCTTCTTTTCTCCCTATACCAGTGGTTCTCAACCTTCCTAATGCCACAACCTTTGAATATAGTTCCTCATGTTATGGTGACCCCCAACCATAAAATTATTTTTGTTGCTACTTCATAACTGTAATTTTGTGGGCGGTGCCTGTGGCTCAAGGAGTAGGGTGCTGCCCGGTATACTGGAGTGGCCGTTCAAGCCGGGCCTGGCCAAAACTCCAAAAATAAGCCTGTAATTTTACTACTGTTATGAATCGTAATGTAAATATCTGATGTGCAGGATGTATTTTCATTGTTAGAAAGGGGTTGCGACCTACAGATTGAGAACTGCTGACCTATACTTAGTAATAGCAACTAGCCTTATGGCTTCAAATATATTCAACTTATTTGACATCTTATGTATATGAACAGGAATCTCAGACTTATCATAACTACTGATGTTTGTTTCCACCCTAGCCTCTTCTCTTGTGGTCTTTGCTATTTCATTCATTGGCAATTTAGTAAATGCTGTGGGCTCTGCCTTCTAATGTTAACTTTTTTTCCCTGTGCCTAAATATTTTTCTTACAAATAACTAAATGGCTACTCTCGTTGCCATAGACCTAAAGTCCAGTAGCAGCTTGGCTATCTGTTGAAACTTCCACGCCTTTTCCATAACATTATCTCTTTTCCCCTGGTTTATCTTTCTCTGTAGAGCTCAATACCATTTGATGAACTCTATAGGTCACTTAAGCTATGTGAAGAACAAGATTTAGTCTGTTTTGCAGACTACTGTTATTTGTAGCACACTATTTGTAGATGGTTAGGTAGAGAAACAGCAAGGAGGCTGAAGAGGATAAAGCAAAGGAGAGAGGTTTGCATTCTCTAGGGTGGGATGAGACATCTCTTTACTGTGTTTGGTCATTACCTAGCTAGAATGGCCTTCACTTATCCAAATGCTTGGCCTTTTCAGCCTGTGTAAAGTTCTACACTGTTATGTTTTTCTTATTTAACTGAAAGCATAAAACTTAAATGAATCTGTATGCCTTCCTGTTGAAGAAAATGTTACTAGAACATTTGATCAGACAGGAGTTAATGAATGCACATAATGCTCTTGGGATAGTGCCTCCTGGCACATACCAGGAGCTCCAGAGAATTGACTAGTCCGCTATACTCCTTAAGATCCGCCTTCGTATTTCATATCCCTGCTCTTTAAGCATAGACCAAGTTAATTGCATTTGATGATCTGTTCAGAAACATGGCTTAAGACATGACAAATAACTATAAATTGTTTTCTAAGAGCTTCAGTGAAAATAGATTATGAACAATAACATTAAGGACTGTTATAACTATTTAAATTTGTGCTCATTTAATTTAATCCTTATGTTTGGATCTTAGGGGCTTCAAGAAGCGTGCCCCTCGGGCACTCAAAGAGATCCGGAAATTTGCCATGAAAGAGATGGGAACTCCAGATGTGCGCATTGATACCAGGCTTAACAAAGCTGTCTGGGCCAAAGGCATAAGGTACTAAAGTTATCTGTGTTAAGAGGTGAACTTTTACAATGACACCAGCTAATGTAGCTTACTCTGCACAGTCCATACAAGTTCGATCATGTAGTTAAGGCAGGTGACCTTAAATTACTGTGACAGTTACTGGGGGTGAGTTAGCATCTGCAGGGACGCTCTTTATGCACTAAGACCCAAGTGAAGGAGTCAGCTGTATGGGGCAGGAAAGAGCACTACATAGAGAGCAAACTTGGGTAAGGAGCAGAATGGTTAGAGTAGGGGTAGAACAAGTGATAGGAAGAGCAGTGGATGAGGATGCCGTCACTGCCGGGGGTCCACTGCAGGTCAGGGACTACTAAGCGTCCTGCAGCTAACAGGGTAGCTTCCCCAAACAAAACGTCAGTAGTGCTGAGGTTGGGAGGCCCTCCTTTAAAGTATGGTTGTGGGAGGGGGGTATCATGTAAGAGAGAGCTTAAGCTGTAAAGGACACTGTAAGTGCCAGAGCAAAAGGGAAGCCTGTTAGAGGAATGGCAATAAGGTGGGCTAGTTCATTGTGTGAAATGAGGGTCCCAGAGACTTGTCAGCATCTGGGTAACTTTTAAACCTTAGGGTTGGGTAAGATGACTGAGAAGAGAAACCTGAGACTCAGTTTAGTGGGGGGGCTAACATTTCAGGGTGTGGCAGAGGAAAGATGTGGTGTCACAAGAGCCAAAAGAAGTTTGTAGGACTCTGGGGCCTAGACAAACACCTAGAACAGCCTAGGGTCAATAATGGAAGGAAATAGAATTAGCCGCAAAGCCACTGAGAGGTTGTATAAGAAAGGATGAGTGGATTTTTCTGTATAATGTAGAAAAACTTTGTGCAGTATAGTTTGTAGAGTTTTAATGTTTCTTCAAATTTAAATATAACAGAAAAATCCCATACAAGATCTCACTGGTGATAGAAGCAAAAGACTAGCACAATTGGACCCAGATTTCTACTTAAGAATATTGGGTTGCCTTAACGTGTCTTAACAGGCATGCATCCTGAGATGACACCTGGGGACATACTTTATTTTCCAAGGAACTGGTAAGCCAGGTTAGACCAAAAGTTGGAGCATGAGAAGCAGGGAGATGTGTGAATACAGCTGCTGGCTACTTTTTTGAAAGGAAGCATTGACTTTAGCAGCAAATTTATATATTTTTATTAGGAATGTCCCATACCGTATCCGTGTGCGGTTATCCAGAAAACGCAATGAAGATGAAGATTCACCAAACAAGCTCTATACTTTGGTTACCTATGTACCCGTTACTACTTTCAAAAGTAAGTTCCATCCCATAAAGCTGCTTAAAGTACATTATAAGATACTCTTAGCTCTGTTTCAGCCTGAATTCATCTCTTTGGCAAATAGGGAGTGACAGGTGTGGTCGTTACACCTTTTTGTAAATTGCGTGTTGGTGTAATAAGATGTAACAGAATACATAAACTGGTCTGTATTGGGTTTGTAAAAAGGTCGTGGGAAATGGAATGCTACTGTGTGCCCAGACTCGTCTAGAAAAGGTTTTGGGAGTGTTCAAATATGAAACGTGATGTGGATGTGGAAGTAAAAACTGTCACTTCTTTTGCAGATCTACAGACAGTCAACGTGGATGAGAACTAACTGGTGATTGTCAGACATACCAAATAAAATTATAAAATGACCATCGTGTGTTGGTTTTCCTTTTCTAGTTGCAACATAAAAAAATGTGCTTTCGTTAATCCTAAGGCAATTCCCAATTATGGGAGCATTTGGAGAGCTTTTCCTAAATACTGATGCCCAGGCTCCCTTTCCCCTATCTGTCTCTTGGAGTTTATTCGAAAGGGCCTAAGCAGGTTTCCAAAGTTGAACTACAACCTGGCTTGAGAACCTCTGTCCTGGGTAGTTGAGAAATGGCAGGCGTGATGTTAATGATTTTATACCTGCATGTTTTGTTAATGCTACAATAAACATTTTTCCAAAAACCAGGATATAGAATTCAGTTGTCATTGGCCACTTATCACATTGTAAGAAACATTAAAATGATAACAATTGATCTTAGATTTAATGATATAAACATTGTAGTATTTAATCTGCCTATATCTGTATTGAGTATAATTGTCTTTAAAAAACAATTGATTTCTTGATGAGGTTAACAAGAACAAAACTATTAAATTCATCCTTAAAGTGTAACAGGATTATAATTCACCATTTATGCTACTGCTCTATCCAAAATGCTGCCATAAAGGTCTCAGAATCCCCATTGGTGATGGTAGTACCCAGCAAAGGTGGGGGTTGAGGAGCTTCTACAGTTGGCATTCCATCCCCTGAAGCCATAGATGGGCTGTATCCACTAATTAGCATACTCTACACCTGGAGATAGTAACAAAGGTAAAAGGAAAAGTCAATACAAAATGTTTTTTATTAAAAAACTTGAGGCCAACATTAAAAGTATGCTTTGTACACATTTTTTGAAGGACATATAAAGTGGATAATAACCAAATATATTAAAACGGTTTCAATTACCAGCATTGAAACAAAAAATTAGTGCAAAAAAAGCCAAATACAATTGCACAGATAGTGGACTCGATCTTGAAAGTGGGCATGATTCTTGACCTCTTACGTTATTCCCAGTGAAAAATGAGGGCTTGGGGCTTACCTTGTCCCTTGGCTAGTAAGCCATATTTGACTTGTGTCCCATCCAAGGACAAAATCATGCTGGCATCTCAGCACAAGTGCCCATTTCACCAAATGGATAAAAGATTGGGAGTCCAGTATCAAGGGAACTGATGGATACCCTGGAATACTGACATTGTCCAATGGAAGAATAAATAGAACTGCGTGAGGGCTGTGTCCATTCTGGCTACAGTTGCAGGTTTATTCAGATACCCGGTTTGTAAAATGTTACTCAGGAGACTGAGATCTGGGTTTATGGGTGACAACCCAAGAAAACAGTCTGGTCGTGCTTTGGCATGGCAGACTCCAGTGTTCTAGCAACTGCTGTCTTGCTACAAGTTAGTCAGCTTGAGTTCAGGCTGTGACTGGCGGCTCACTTCAAAGGTTTTAAGATTGTACTGATTGAGCTTGGCATTTTGAAGTTTGGATTTCATGTCTAGTGGCTTTTCAAAAAAGTTTACTAATGATTGTTCAGTCAGAAGTGATGCTAAAATGTGTTCTAGGGAAACGGTCCAGTCCCCTTCTGCCTCAGCAGGAAATGCCTGGGAGTCTTGGGGAGTCTTCCCAGTGTCTACAAAGACTGAGTCCTGCTCCAGAGAGGGTGCTGAAGCCTGCAGCTCCTCCAAGCACTCCTGGGAGCAGCTCCCAGAGCTGCTTCGCTGCCCCACCTCTCCGATCTGCAGTAGCAGAGTGGTGACCGTGGCAATGGCTTGATACAAATCATTTTCTTCTGGATCTTCGTGGAACATACTGTACAGAGTTTTACAGAACTGGATAAATTCTCTCTGAAATTAAAAAAAAATAAAGCTGTATTCCTTTGTTCTTTGAGAAGATCACACATTACTTTTGAAGAAGAATATAAATAAAGATAGTCCCCACCCTTTCAATCTGAAAGCTCTATTAACACTGATGACTCCAGGATGTGTTGCTGCTTATCTATACAGTAAGTATTAATAAGAAATGTGTAGACCTTCCCAGAGGATGTGCACACTCTAGCCCACCAAGTCAACTCCACTGTTCCCAAAGGAACCAGAGCAATGTATGGGCCAGACATGGTGGCTCACATCTGCAATTCTAGCACTCTGGGAAACTGAGGTGGGTGAACTCAGGAGTTCAAGACCAGTCTGAGGAGAAGCCATCTCTAGTAAAAGTAGAAAAATTAGCCAGACATAGTGGCTGGCACCTGTAGTCCCAGCTACTCAGGATCACTTGACCCCAAAAGACTGAGGTTGCTGTGAGCTATGACGCCATGGCCCTCTACCCAGGGCAACAAAGTGAGGGTCTGTCTCAAAAAAAAAGTAACAGAGCAATGTACAGATTTATATAAGGATCTGTAAAGCTAGGGTTTATAATGGACATTGGAAACACCTGAAGTACTATGATTAAATAAAATTATGGCATGTTCACCTAGTGGGAATACCATGCAGGGTATAAAGTTTGTAAAATGAACTAGAACAGTGATGCTTAATGTTTTCTCAAATTACATGCACATTCCTGCTGAAATTTATAATCTAATGTAGGAGAGATGCTTTGGGTTGGATTTAGCTATATAATTACTCTAGGAATAGAAAAATGGTTGAGATCTACTAATTTAACAACTATTTAATGATTTGGAGGAAATATCCATAATTATTTTGAAGTAAAGGAAAGTATTAACATGGCCCATTTTTGTTTAAAGCACATCTATAGCCAAAACAATGTTACGTACATCAAAATGTTACTGGCAGCTTTGGGTGATGAGATTTAAATGACTTTATCATATATCCAAGGAGCAGAATGAAAATCTGAAGTCCCCACCATAGTAGACAGAGCAGCATTTCTCAAATGTGCTATAAAATACTGATCCCACAAGATGTTCTGTGGCTAAAAAGATCGAGAAACTTTGCATAGTAACTCTCTCCTGAAGGCTCACAGTAAACAGTAAATCACAGTATGATTTAAATAAAGGAACGTTTTTAACTTTAAGCTGTATTTCCTAAGTATTGGGTGGGAACATCTTTCAAAATAAAAAGAAACCCTGCCACCATCATATACACGTAGCATAGAACCCTTTACCAGAAAATGCCCAGAGAATTTAGAGACGTATATCACATATTTATGATTTCCAGGAAAATGAAGAGAGTACATGAATGTTTTTTAAGAGGAGAATGATATATCTACGGTGACCCCAAATGCATAAATCTTTATCAAAACCTGGATAAATCAATCTAGTACAACTCTTCAAAAACACGCAGAGCTCTGCATAGCAGCTTCCTGTTGTGAAGAGCTTTAAATATCTGGACTATCTGAATTGATTACAGTTTGAATATTTCCCATTTAATCACCACGACATTCAGCTACGCAAAGTTACAAGATCCTGACTCTGAAGGTAAAAGGGCCCAAGCTCAATTCTCAAATTAATCACCTGACAAAATCATTTGGCAAAATGGCTAATTTCCCACACAGAAGAAAGTTGATACCTGGCTCATTTTGGGCAACTCTTTCTCAGTTTTATCTTTTTCTTTGGCTAAATCCTTAATCATCTGCTTCAGCTGTTTCTGATAATCAACTGCGTCACCTTGAGAGAAAGGAAAATAACATATAGTTTCAATGAAAGCAAAAAGGATAATGCGTAGGAGAGGATAGCCAGGGGATGAGGAATTCCACTAAGGAACCTCATTGTAAAAGTGTGAAAAGCAAGAGATTCCTGGGAGAAACAGTTTGCTTTACAGCTGACCATGGATGAGGGGTGTCAGCTGGGGGACTTCTGCTACAGGAGAACCTGGGAAATGGCCAACAGGAGGAAGGGACTTGGTGGGAGGCGGGTGCACTAGCAACACTTCCACTGGGAAGGTTTCTGGCCTCTGAAAGCAGTGGGCTGTGTTCACCTGGCTGCTGTAAGGAGTGGTGAACACCGCATGCCTGCCCGCTGCGGGAGCACACCCCAGAGAGGACATACAGCAGTGCAAAGAGGTACATGCCATTGGGCTTTCCGAAAACCAGGGGTCTTGATGTCGACAACAGAGGACTCTTCAATGGTGACTGGCTGTCACAGTCATTTTCAGTGAGTGCTTAAAAAAAAAGACAGAGAGAAAGGTTTAAACTGAACAAATTTTCTGTCTAACCCAAAATGACAAAGTAAAGCTTTCTAGGCTAAACTACAGACTAAGCCAGCAGCTCCCAACTGTGAGCTGTGGTCTTTGCAGGGTCCTTGAACCCAAATGCATTGCCTGGATACACAGAGGAAAGAAAAGGCCACCAGGTCTGTCTTTTCCTTGATGTATATGGCTATTGCTGTGATTAATAAGTTACAAATTCACAGAAGGAAAGTGCTGATGTTCACCTGGAAAACTGTATGTAGTAAAACTATTTTGTAAAGCTAAAATATGTACATATACACACATAAATTATACATATAACATACTCCAGAAATAAATACACTAGATCTCTGGATGGTGGAATAATTCATAATTACTTTAAAATTTTCATTATATTATTTCTTTATAATTAGCACATACTGCTATACTTACATAATTTCTTTAAAAGTTGAAAAAAGCTTTACTGAATTCATAGCAGCATTTTATTAGTAGTAGTTTTTTTTTTTTTCCACAGTTAAATTATGTTGATCAGTAGGTGTTTTCTTTAAAGGATACCAAAAATAAAACTGTATCTGAGCACTTATACATTGCCAGTAGAAATGTAAAATGGTTTAGTCATTTTGGAAAGCAGTCTGGCAATTCCTTAAAAAGTTAAACAGAAATTATCATTTGTCCCAGAAATTCCAGTCCTAAGTGTACACCCAAGAAAATGGAAAATGTTAAGTACTCACAAAAACACATGCACAAATATTCATAGTATTGTTCATAGCAGACAAAAAACAACCCAAATGCTGAATAAACAGTGGAATAAAAGTCATACAATGGAATATTATTTGGACATAAAAAGGAATGAACTATTGATAAATGCTACAGGATGAATCCAGAAAATATTACACTAAGTGAAAGATACCAAATACAAAATACATCAACTCCATTTATATGAAATGTCCAGAACAAGCAAATCTGTAGAAAAAGCAAGTTGTCTAGGATTATGGAAAGTGAATGGATTGGGAGCAACAGCTAAAGGTATGAGGTTTATTTTTATGGTAATAAAATGTTCTAAAACTGTGGTGATGACTGCAAAACTCTGTGAATGTACAAAAAAAATTGAATTGTACACTTGAAATGGGTGATTTTCCTGGTATATGAATTATAGATCAATAAAGGTGCAACAAAATAATAATAATCGGGGTGGGGGGTGACAAGGAAGAATCCTCATGTTTTAAAAAAGGTTGCAACTTACTAGCAAGCCATTCCTGAGAATAAATCAAAGGCAAAATTCAGCTGTGGTTCAACGAATCCACAAGATGGCACCACAGTTTTGAAAAGCTACCCTCTTTCTTTGGAAGACTGGTTTGTTTACTCATTTTTTTCTTTTTCTAATGTTTCGTGTCTTTTTCCTTACAACAAAGATACTGAGTCACTTTTTTCCAACTTTGCCCATAACAAATTCCATGCAGTGGCACATGTGAGAATCCACTCAGAAACTGAATAGGAGGAAAATTAAAAACCTGGGGTAGTCAGGACGGACGTATAGTAGAAGCTCTCAAAGGTGACCACCCAAGTAACAGATTGGTCAACATACAGAGGTGTTCAGCAGAAGGAACTAGGTCTACTGCGCTGACACGCACATGTGGTGACCATCTGGTCTATGAAAATTAGGTCAACTTAAGGAAGTGGTCAGTGTAGGAAGATGGTCAGCGATTGAGGTTCTACTGTGGATTTCCCAGGAACAGCTGCTGGGATGCCGAAGAGCTTGGTATACCTGGTGGTGCCCATACTCAGTGGGTAGGGCACCAGCCACATACACCAAGGCTGGTGGGTTCAAACCTGGCCTGGGCCAGCTAAAACAACAATGACAACTGCACACACACTCAAAAATAGCCGCGCATTGTGGCGGGCGCCTGTAATCCCAGCTACTTGGGAGGCGGGACTAGCTTAAGGCAAGAGAATAGCTTAAGCCCAAGAGTTTGAGGTTGCTGTGAGCTGTGACACTACAGCACTCTACCCAGGGTGGCAGCTTGAGATTCTGTCTCAAAAAAAAAAAAAAAAAAACAATACAGAGCTTGGTATACCAAAAAGGAGAAACCCATGTACACACAAATGACTAACAAAATGCTCTAATGTGCACAGATTGATGAGAGCACACAAAATCAGCGATTAATTCAGGGGGTGGTGCATGTCCAGAAGGGAGGCAGGGAACAAGGAACCAGAAAAGCCAACCAATCCCCTGAGCAGAGGCCCCCAGCTTCTCTGCCAGCATGGCACACACAGAAAATGACACCAATGGGCTGGACGTGGGGACACTGCAGGAGATGTGAGGCTCACTTTGCAAAGTCCTTCCATAATCTGTTTACAATCAGGATTATAGAATACAATGCAGAAGGGAAAATAGTAAATACTAAGTGTATATATGATCTTTATCCTTTCAACCTTTTTAAATGAGATCCTCAAACTTTTATAAATGTGACCTTATTTTACACTCTTGTATAAATATATGTAGCTTATAATCCAAGACTATACATGGACGGAGAGACATTTTCTATGAAAGTGTTCACTAAGTCTCTATTACACTAGTTAAAATCACATAAAGGATTTACATTTACAGACAAAGTCTGAGGTGGGGGTATCTGAAAAAGCCCCATCTCAGACTTTTGTTTTAATGTAGTGGATAACTTCAGCACTTCAACAGACAGTTTCTCCTTTTGACTTCAAATCCATGTGCATGGTTTTAATTTTTATATCATTGTCATTACCACTGCCATCTTCATCACTTTCTAAATGGGATACCTGCAGAGGGAACCCGCCAGTTCCATCAGAAGTGTTATCATTCTGGGAGAAGAGCACATGTACTGCTTTGAACACAATTTGGCCTTCAGATGTCACTGAGGCACCATCATCAAAACACCACCATGCCTCCCCAGGCTTCTTTCTTGCAAAAGCAGCGCGGCACCCTCCCCCGTACCCTCTGGGGGCTGGAGATAACAATCAAATTATAGCAGCAATGACTGACTTGCGTTTGGATTAATTAGGAATTCTGATAGAAAAATCAACTAAGTATCCAATTTGTTTCTCAGATACCTTCGGTAGGAAAAATCACTTGAGATACAACAACTGGAAGCAGGGATCATAAATCCAATTTCTAAGTGGCTTTTGACAATTTGGATAAAACTAGAGATCTGCAGCACTAACTTTTCTTTTGTTGAAAAGATGCAGCAATCTTTTCTGTTTATCATTTGTTTGGTTTTACTTTAGAGAAAGGATCTCACTGTGTTGTTGCCCAGGCTGATCTGAACTTCAAACTCCTGGGCTCAAGTGATCCTAGTGCCTCAGCCTCTCAGATTGCTGGGATTACAAGTGTGAGCTACCACACCCGGCTTAAATTCATAAAAGGTTTTTAAGGAAGCTCATACTCTACACTTCCTATGTTTCAAAATCCTGGGTGACAGTTTCAACTCAGGATACCAATCCAAAACTAGAATAGATTTTTCATCTAGCCTAAGCTGCCTAGTATCAAATCAAATATGCCTTGTACCCTCTCTAATGTAGCTGTTATCAGTATTGCCCAAACGGTTGAACTGGGATGTAACCTCAACACATCATCCACTGTCAGAATCAGTATCTCCTCCAACTGACTCTTGAGAATGACTGCGTTCATTCTCAGAGGAAGTTCTTAATCCTGGCTGGATTCATCACTTAGCCAGTCTGCTTCCACTTTACTTGGCGAGCCTTCTTCGTGTATCCCATCTGGCCCACTCCTATTATTATTTTGGTCCTTAGAAGATTGCAGGGATCCTTCAGTTTCTTGGGTTCCAGTAGGTATCTTGATATCTTAGCATGCTCTCAGAAGCAGGAGCGTACAGTTTATCATCTTCAGCGTTGTTTCTTTGTATAATCGTAAGACAAGGCTGAGTACAGAGTGAAGAACCAATATGGTGAATAGAAGCTGAGGGCCAAACTTTTCTCTTAGGCAAACAGGAGACTCATGCTCTGTATCTCTGATATTTATTTCAAATACATAATATATCCCATTCCATAATGTTATTAAAGTTTTCATCCACAGTAAACATTCTGTGAAGTCTATGATTGTATAGAGTCGCATGTTGCTTAATTCCAGAGATACATTCTGAGAAATTTGTTGGTAGGGGATTTCATGGTTATGTGAACATGACCGGTGCACTTACGCAAACCGAGATGGTATAGCCTACTGCACACCTAGGCTATATGCTCCTAGGCTAAAAACCTATACAGTCATGTTACTGTACTGAATACTGTAGGCTGTTCCAACACAAGGTAACATATCCTGACACAGAAAAGGTACATCAAAAAGACAGTATAAAAGATGAAAACATGGCCCACCTGTCTAGGGCACTCATCGTCAATGGAGCCTACAGGACTGGAAGCTGCTCTGGTGAGTCAGCAAGTGGTGAGAGTGAAGGTGGAGGCCTAAGACATTACTGTACTCTACTGTGAACTCTGTAATCCTCTACCTTTAGGCTACATTAAATTTATTTAAAAAAAAAAAACTGTACTATGATGGTACTATTTCATTAGGCAATAGGAACTTCTCAGCTCCTTACACCTTTAAGGAACCCCTGCTGTCTTTGTGGCCCACCACTGACCAAAGGGCACCTGAGGATACACATCAGTACCTATGGTCTCCCCCAGAGGTTCTCTTGGTAAAGTGGACTGTACAAAGATCATGCAGCTTTCCAATTATACCGTGTAGGTTTGTTTCCAGAAACATTTTGACTGATACATTTCCAAGGTATGTTCTTTCATCATAGGCAAAAGGATCAAACCTTACTGAAATCTTAGCATGCTCAGAAGTTTTTAATATTATTTTCATACTAATGTTAATAGTGAAACAGTAGGTGCAATCCCTATTAGGGCTTTAAAATGATGACAGACACCACCAGTGAGAAACAGGAAAGAAGGTGGAAGCAAATAGCATCTTTCTGTTCTTGAAAGTCCTTTCTTGCCATTACTGTCCTGACTGAGGACCAGAATGGTTGCAATATTGTCAATTCTACTTCAAGGGTGTGACCCTTCTGTGTATCAACCAGCTCCTCCCTTCCCAGACGGATGAAATGTTGACATTTTTTTCAGCTAGGGTGACTGGATTTTAAAACCCATCAACACTTTCTCACATCAAGTATTTCCAAATAACCAAAGTTCCCCTCATTAATCCACAAATATTTCTGCCCTTGTTCTACAATTGTATTTTAGAATTCAAATCACAACCTGATTCAACACCACTAACGAAGCATTTTAACTCCCTTTCTTTCTTTTCTTTTTTTTTTTTTTTTTTTTACTGTAGAATTATCTTTTTATTTTGGGTAAAAACCCACAGTCATTTGGGGGAGCTGTAATTAAGATTTAACAGCATTATAATTCTAACAAATAACTTAAATATCCTTGTGAGATAAATACAGTAGTATTTTATGGGTATTTTGGAACCCGACAGTATTAAGACTACAAATCACACTAGCCTACATCTATCACCAATGACTCATACTGTTTCTTTCTAATGAATTGACCATTACATTTCCAAAGTTCTGAAATGGCCAACGAACCATAGAAAGATAATTCTTTAGGCTCCTGCTTGAAAGCAACAACTTCAGCAAACTGCTGGCCTTGATTCAGGGCCAACTAACTCCCTTTTTTTCTAAGTTGAAATTTTGCTTTGAGCCCTTATGTTGTCAGTAATGTTACTGTCACTCCCTGCGCTCTTTCAATTTTCAGTCAAGTTCACTCGGGTTTTCAAACATTTTAAGTCCTTGTTTTAAAACCAATAACTATTCTTAACCAGATTACAAATTGGAATTATTCCAAAGATTTTCCCTTTTAACTCAACTTCTTCGCAAAACTCTTTCTTTAGACAGCAAATCACCTGGTTATGGGTAAGACCTCAGAATGAAACCTCTGCTTCTTCACATAAAACTGAACACAAAGACTGGAGCAGCTCGAATTTTACTGGATTCGGTGTTTTAGGAACATTATTTGATGTGGCTCCCTAGCAGGCGGCACACCTTTGGAGAGCTACTCTGTGAATACAACAATGTCAGAGCTTCCAGAAGGAACTCCCAATGTAAGGGGTACCACAGTTCTGCTCTCAGTATGCAAACTCAAAGAAGGCCCCCACCTGTCTCATTTGTGTGTGTTCATCGACTATTTCCAATATATTAACTCTCGGTAGTTTATTCTGATGTTTCTTTCCAATAAAAATAACATTCTCCCAGGAAGTTCTGCTTTGGAAGTCCAATTAGTATAATTAATTGAGCAAAATAACCAATATCTGTAGATGTACCACTCTGCAATGAAAACTCCTGATTTCGCAATCTTCTGGAATTTTCTTCATCTGTACATCACTTGGCAGGGCATTAAATCATCTGTAACATGTCTTTCTAGGCTCTTGTGCTAAACAGTGTTGCAATCGCCAAGGAGCCAATCAAGTGAGCTCTTACGGAACTGTGCGAGGCTCCCGAGTTGCAGCCACATACGTTTACCACCAACCTCACAAAAGACCCTGGTCTCCTATTACTACTTGGGACAGTACCAAGCTCTCTCTACAGAAGGTGAGTGTTTGGGTACCAATGTGCCTGTTTGATACTATGGACTTCTCCACTGGCAAATAAGACTTGGGGGGCATGAGGTAGGGTGGGGAGGTGGGGGGCTGAGCTAGGAGGGCTGCAGGTAGGGTGTGAAGAAAAACGACGACGCTCCAATGGGCAACAATTGCAACCTTCCATTATGCTGAAATAGGACTCGTTTAATCTCCTGTCTTCCTTTTATTCCTCCTCAGAGATGGCAGAAGATCTTTCCATTTACTGTCTGGGCAAAATTATGATCTTCTGGAAGAAGGCTTTCCTTACCCTTAGAATCCAGATGCTGTGAGAGAAGTAAGGAGTAAGGAAGTATTCTGCTACTTATACCCTTCAGCAGCATTCCACCAGCAGACCCGCTGCCTGTGATCATATACAGGTGAAACATCTTAGGTCTCCAAGAAATCTTTTTATTTCTGCTTTTTCTTTTTCTCTACTGTTTGAGATGTCTTGTTACTCAGCTGGCACAAGAACTGCCAAACAAAGGAGTATTTAACACTCAAGCAGAAAATACTAATGAGGCTGCCAAAAAAATGATGGAAGAGAATGAAACACTAATATGGATCCTGAAAACCTATGGCAAGGACGA
The DNA here is from genome assembly GCF_027406575.1 of Nycticebus coucang. NCBI lineage: Eukaryota > Metazoa > Chordata > Mammalia > Primates > Lorisidae > Nycticebus > Nycticebus coucang. The sequence continues at coordinate 95,481,082 of NC_069783.1, forward strand.
GGGAAATATTCTAGAAGCAGAAAACAAAAAACCTAGTAGAACAGCAGGAAAAACTGAAAATTGAATTTAAGAAGACTTCAGATGCCCTTTGCATGGCACAATATGGTGTGATGACAATGAAGATGAAATCAGAGAGACTTTTTGAAGAATAGAATCAACTCCTGAGAGAACATTTAGAACTTCAGGATCTTTTAGGAAAGAGAAACAAGAAAGGGCTGTGAACTTCAGGAAAGAAGATTGTGATACGTTTATCATGTTAGTCTCTCGAAGATATAAAATTCATTTCAGAAAAATGCACCATGACTGGTTAGTAATTTTGTAATACCATGCAGAGGCTGTATCGTAATGGCATTATTAAAATATTTGATGATATTTCAGATATATTGAAAAGTCTTTATTCCAGCTCTTAAGAACAATATAAGCATGTTAAATGCCATATTTACATATTGATTAACAACACTGGTGCACTGTTTACCAATTACAGGAAAAATGTATTAGCCAGTTACTTTCAAAATTAGACTTAAGCTGCATAAAACCATTAATAACCTTGAAAGCTTTGATGATTTTTTGATAATAATAATCTATTTAGTCTCGGCTCCTGTAGCTCAGCGGCTAGGGCACTGGCCACATACACCAGGGCCAGCAGATTCGAATCCGGCCCGGGGCCTGCCAAACAACAATGACAACTACAACAAAAAAATAGCCAGGCATTGTGGTGGGCGCTGTAGTCCCAGCTACTTGGGAGGATGAGGCAGGAGAATGGCGTAAGCCCAGGAGTTTAAGGTTGCTATGAGCTATGACGTCACAGCACTCTACCAGGGGTGACAAAGTGAGACAGAGTCCACTGGGCATCTTGGCTTAGGGGAGACTGCTGTGCATGCTCTAATAGTTGTAAACACCATCAGGATCCCATGGCCCTGGAAGCCTCTGCAGAGCATACCAGACTCCCTAGGCTCCTGGCTGAGAAGTTCCGGCCCAGGCACCATCCAACTCCAGAACCACAGCCTAGTGGCCAGGGACTATCTGGGATTTCTAATTCATGTCTAGTAGTTTTGAAGTTTTAGTGAACTATTCTAGGGAATTATTATTATTATAACAAATTATTATAAAATAAATAATAATAAATAAAATATAATATAAAATAAATAATAATAATCTATTTATCAGATGATGATGTTGTGTTTGAAAATAGTGTTTGGTATCAAAAAATTTATTCGCAGAGTAAATAAGGATAACCAATCAGAATTAGCCACTTTATTTAAAGGAGACAGAGTCAGAAAGAACAACCAATGACCTCGGTTTTTCTTAAGCCTGATGATACTATGGTTTACTCTAACAAGATAGCTGCATTGATAATTATATTTTTGGTGTTATGCTTCTGCACCTGTTGGACTGGTTTTTGTTGACATTTGTGTTAATAATGCGTATTAGTAGGTCTTCTACCTTTTCACGTTTATCTAGTAATAAAGTTTATATCTATTTGCATAACTGCCATAGTACTCAACTGCATTTATTTTATAACAATGTGGAATTCTGAAATTGAAAAGTTAATCTATAACATATCCAAAAATCAATGTTTCCTATGGTTGTTAGAGTTACTAATTATACAAATATTATCTGAAGTATACACACTTGTGTCAAACAAAAAAAGACATTTGGGCTAAAGCGAATTCTTCAAGCACACAAATTCAAATTTGAGGTAATCCTCATACTTTCTAGTTAGTGATTGTTTAAATAGTTTTTTCCTGACTAGTTTGTCTCACCTTTAAAAAAGTTATTCATAATGATAAAATGCATTTAAGACTAAAAGCAAATATTTTTTAAGCAGAAAATTCCGGAAATAAACATTCGTAAGTTTCAAATTGCACACAGTTCTTAGTAGCATGATAAAGTCTCATACTATCCCACTCCATCCTGCCTGGGGTGGGAATCGTCCCTGCCCGGTGGATCCATACTGCGTGCGCTCACACTATACCTGCTACTTGCTCATTAGTCATTTAGTAGCCATTTCGGTTATCAGATCAAAAAAACATACTGTACAAAAGAAGGATTAAGCACCATCTGAGGTTTCAGGCATCCACTGGGCGTCTTGGCTTAGTGGGGTCTGCTGTGCATGCTGTGATAGTTGTAAACACCATCAGGATCCCAAGGCCCCAGAAGCCTCTGCAGAGCATACCAGCCTCCGTAGGCTCCTGGCTGAGAAGTTCTGGCCCAGGCACCATCCAACTCCAGAACCACAGCCTAGTGGCCAGGGACTATCTGGGATTTCCAATTCACATCTAGTAGTTTTGAAGTTCTAGGGAACACCTTACCAGGTTTCCTTGTTCTGATTTCTGTCAACATCACATCTGACCTTATAGGCTTCAAAACAGCTTCCTTTGTTCTTAGTTACCAATGCTTAAATTTGAAGAAAGCATGGTCTTATGTGCAGGAAAAATGAAATCCTTCAAACTCTGTAACCTAAAAAAACCATCTAGTAAGGTAACCAGGGTCTGGCTCCCCAGCGCATGCCATAGGCCAGTGGCTCTCAAGTGTGGTCCTCAGACCTCGTGAGCAAGAAATCTGGGCTGGAGCCCAGTAATGCGCTTTCATCAAGCCCTTCAGGGACTCTGATGCACATTCAGGTTTGGGGACACCCACTGTAGGCCATACAGAACAGTACTTAAAATTAGTGATCTGAAACCCCAAACTAGAAACATGCGTCACCTAGAGTATAAATGAAATTTAAGAAGAGAACTTCAGTGTTGAGCTTATCTCAAAGCAGAACCCAGCCTGATTTTCTACTTGGACTTCTTACCTGGCGGGATATGAAGCCTATATAACAGTTTGATTTTCTCATTCATTTCTCCATTATACATAATGTCTGCAAAATTTTTAAAAAGAGAGAAAGATTACGTTGATGCAAATGGTTAAAGTATATTGGTCAAGACACAAACTCACTATGGAAAGAGAACTTTGAAAGGTCAACACATGCCCTCACCCCAACACCCCTGCCCCAGGCACATACCACTCGAACAAAGAAATGTTAAAGGCCCTGGCTGAGCCAGGCTCAGTGGCTCACACCTATAATTCTAGCACTCCGGGAGGCCAAAGTGGGTAGATCACTTGAGCTCAAGAGTTTGAGACCAGCCTGAGCAAGAGTGAGACCCCATCTCTACTAACAATAGAAAAATTAGCCAGGCATTGTGGCAGGCCCCTGTAGTCCCAGCTACTCCAGAGGGTGAGGCAAGAAGATCACCTGAGCCCAAGAGATTGAGGTTGCTGTGAGTTATGACACCATAGCACTCTAGCCTGGACAACAGAGTGAGATTCTGTCTCAAAAAATAAAAAATATAAAAAATAATAGATAAATATGAGGCAGGTGCAGTGGCTCACACCTATAATCCCAGCACTCTGGGAGACAGAGGCAGGCGGATCACCTGAGCTCATAAGTTTGAGACCAGCCTAAGCTAGAAAGACACCCCATCTCTAAAAATAGCTGGGAATTGTGGTGGGCACCTGCAGTTCCAGCTACTCTGGAGGCTGAGGCAAGAGAATCCCTTGAGCCCAAGAGTCTGAGGTTGCTGTGAGGTGTGATACCACACCACTCTAATGGGGGCAAGAAAGTGAGACTCTGTCTCAAAGAAATAAATAAAATATAAATAAATAAATAAAATGTAAAATAAAATAAAATAAAAATAAATAAATAAGACCAAGGAAGGCGGATTGCCTGAGCTCAGGAGTTTGAGACCAGCCTGAGCTAGAGTGAGACCCAGTCTCTAAAAACTAGCAGAGCATTGTGGTAGGTGCCTATAGTCCCAGCTACTTGGGAAGCTGGGGCAAGAGGATCATTTGAGCCCAAGAGTTTGAGTTTGCTGTGAGCTATGATGCCATAGCACTCTACTGAGAGTGACAAAGTAAGACTGGCTCCAAAAACCAACATAATAATAATAAGTAAATAAATAAAGGCCTGGCTGGTGACTGTGTGAGCTATAAGGAAACCTTGTGAATGAAAAAAAAAAAACCTTGTGAATGTGGTCTGGCCTCATTCTTTCTAAAAGACTTCAATTTTATGAACAAAGGTTAAAAATGTGGTTCCCAACAAGCCAGACCCACAGGAGTGGGGAACCTGGGGACTTAAGGAAAACTGTGACCTTCCTGGTCCTTAAGGGCAGCTTTTTGACAGAATCTAAATTTTACATAACAAAACCTTTCATTAAAAGGGGCACAGCAGAGAAAGATGAAGTTTTTCTTGCTTCCTTTGGTGCTTAAAAAACATCATGATAGAGGCGGCGCCTGTGGCTCAAGGAGTAGGGGCCGGTCCCATATGCCGGAGGTGGCAGGTTCAAACCTAGCCCCGGCCAAAAAAAAACCAAAAAAAAAAAAAAAAAATCATGATGAAACCAGAAGGCCAGAAGGACACAGGTTCCTCACCCCTGTGTGGATGTCCAGGAAAACAAGGGGACAGCCTCCTAGGTTAAGAGCCTGGGCCCCTGCAGCACTCCTACTCAAGGAAACACAGAGGGGGTCCTGACGGGAGCCTGCAGCACTATATTTGAAAATCACAGCAGGCCAGTCACAAAAGCGCTTCTCTGCTGCACCTGCCCGCCCCACACTGCGCCCTGCTCACTGACTCACACCCACGGCAGCTCACCGCAGTAAGAGCCACAGTCATACCCAGGCAGCCCACCAACGCTCTGAATTCGATGAGCTGGTCCACGTTGTCATCCAGGAGCCGGAAAGTCCTTTCAGCGAGGATCTCTGTGTGAGCCCCACAGGTCCAGGGGGAGACCAGCTGAAACAGGTGTGCAAACTGCCGGGCATCTATGCGGTAGTGCTCAGCGTAGGGCCTGCTGGGGTCATGGCGCGGGGTCACAGGCCAGGGCTGCTCCCAGTAACAGCTCATCATGTGCTCTCTCTTAAAACAAGAGGGGGGGGGGTTGTGCCACATGGCAGTGCCAGCGGGAGGCCACACGGTAGGGAGCCATGCTGGGCAGCTCTCTCACGAAGCCTGCTTCTCCCCTTCCATCCCTGCTTACTGAAGAAGCAGTGTCCTGACACACTCTGACCACACCTACAAGAGTGTTCCCTTGTACGCTACGCTCCTTCCCACACGCACATGTCATTCTGACATCTTTTCCACTCCTTGTTACTAAGACTTCCTTTTTTCTCATGGTAGTAAAATATACATTACATAAAATTTACCATTCTAACCATTGTTAGATGGACAGTTCAGTTAATTACAGAAGACACAACTTTCATTCTGATATTTTCACTTAAAATTATATTATTTGAAATTCAAAAAAGGCTAGCCAAATCTATAGGACACGGAAGGAACAAAGAACATTTGTTGTAGTGCATATTTTTTATCATTTCTGAATTTGGAGCCACATGAATATATTAACAATTTTTTTTAAATTAAAAAAAAGGGGGGAGGGAGAGTTGGAGTCTTGGGAACAGAGTGAAAACTAATGCCCATCAAAACCAGTCCTGCCACCAAGGATCACGGTACCCCCTAGAATGCATTACTTACACCCACACTAGAGTACATCTTTGAACGTTTCAATTCACAAAAGCCTAAAATGGTTCCCAGGGACTCTAGGGCTCTGCAGGGCGTCAATGCCCTCTGCCCAGAGTGGGGACTGAAACCAACACAGATGCTGCAGTCTGCAAGCGCAAATTCTTGATTGGAAGATGAAATGGCATTTATTCTTCTACCATCACACTCACTGTGACAGCTACATTGTTCAAATAGAAAGACTGTAAGAACTTTTTCTTTCTTTTTTTTTTTTGAGGCAAATTCTCACTTTGTCATCCTCAGTAGAGTGTCATGGCATCATAACTCACAGCAACCCCAAACTGCTGGACTCAAGCAAACCTCCTGCCTCACCCTCTTGGGTAGCTGGTACTACAGGCACCCGTCAGAACGCCCGGCTAATTTTACTATTTTAGTAGAAATGGGGTCTCCCTCTTGCTCAGGCTGGTCTGGAACTCCTGAGCCCAAGGGCTCTTCCTGCCTCAGCCTCCCAGGATACTGGAATTACAAGGCATGAGCCACCTCACCTGGCCAACCACGAGAACAAAGGCCTAATAAATTTCTTACCCTAAAAACTCAAGGCACACTAGGAATTTCCCTGCATATTCACGCATACTATCTCACCAAAGGCCCATCCATGCAGAAGACCATGGTCGTCACGTACAGGCTGAGGACTAACACAGCTGGTTTACAGAGCCCCACAGAAACAAGCTAATACAAAAATAGCCGAAGGAAATTAACAGGTGATTCTGCAGAGTATACAATTAGCCAATAAACTCATGAAATGGTGCTCAACCTCATTAAGGAGTAAACAAGTTTAAATTAAAATAAAATCCAATCTTCTACCAGACCAGCAAAATATTAAATGCTGGGTAGGCGTGGAATGTGGAGAAACAAGCCACCTCAGACACCATCATGAGACTGTAATTTGAAAAATCAAAAATTTGAAAAATACTTTAGGGGATGGACTAAAATTTAGGGTATACACCCCCCGTGACCCAATATTCCACAGAAGCAACAGGGCTGGTGCCCAGAGAAATGCTCGGTACACTGGTTATGCATGGACAGCAGCAAAACTAGAAACAAACTAAATGTCCCTCAAAGGTGGATGATTGAATCGATCACTGTTTGGCCCTACAAGGAAATTCTGCAGTCTCTAAAAAAGAGTAAGAAAAGATCTACAGATACTGATCCGGAAAGAAGTCCATGATATACATGGTCAACAGAAAAAAATAAATAAATAAATAAATAAAAACTGCAAGCTGTTACGTACAGCACAATCTCACTTTTACGTGTGGGGATGTACGTATATATTGTATGCAAGTATGTATTTACACATAGATATGATAAGGAGGGAAATCAGGAAAGACATTAACCATATTACTAACAGTAACTACCTGTACAAGGTCGGAGCATAGTGGCAGAGGGTAAGGCCTTTTCATTTCTTGCTTAAAAGTTTTGTTCTTCTGGCTCAGCGCCCATGGTACAGTGGTTACAGCACCAACCACATACACTGAAGTTGGCGGGTTCAAACCAACAATGACAACAACAACACAATAGCCTGGGTGTTGTGGTGGGCACCTGTAGTCCCAGCTACTTAGGAGGCTGAAGCAAAAGAATCACTTAAACCTAAGAGTTTGAGGTTGCTGTGAGCTGTGATGCACTACCAAAGGCAACAAAGTGAGACTCTGTCTCTAAAAAAAAAAAGAAAAGAAAAGAAAATTTGTTCTTCTTTCTTTCTTTAAATGTTTTAGTTGGCTTGGCACCCGTAGCACAGTGGTTACGAGCCCAGGAGTTTGAGGTTGCTGTGAGCTGTGATGCCACACCACTCTACCATGGGTGACATAGTCAGACTGTCTCAAAAAAAAAAAAGTTTCGTTCTTTCTTTCTTTAAATGTTTTTGTTGAGATGGCCTCCCTAGTTCTCCACACTGGTCTTAAACCCTTAGCCTCAAGTGACCCTCCCACCTCAGCCTCCCAAAGTGCTGGGATTATAGATGTAAGCCACCACACCCAGATTATTTTTCTTTTTTTAATGGTAAAAGTAGGTATAATTTCATTTTATTTTTTGTTTTCAATTACATTTGAAAACAAGTCTTAAGAAGAAAACAAACTAATATTAAGGAAACCAAGTGCTCTTTAAAGCGCATAACCCAGCAACAGCTGAGTGTAGCTACTCATTGGTAAAACATGTCTGTGAACACACAGGATGCCGTTTCAGGTCCCAGATGTCTCCAGGAGTAGTGCTGGACACCAAGTTTCTATTTCTACAGCTCACATCCTACTTGGAGAGATAAGACAAACAAAGCTGTTCTGAACTTGAGAGGGGAGATGTCACCAATCTAAATTTCTGTCATTTAAGGGATTGCTTTAAACAGATAGACAGTAAATTTCATTAAGTAACAACCACATTGTTCATCTTTTGGGGGGCAAGGGGTACAGAGTCTCACTTTGTCACCCTGGGTAGAATGCCATGGCATCATAGCTCACAGCAACCTCAAAGTCTTGGGCTCAAGTGATCCTCTTGCCTCAACCTCCCAAGTAGCTGGGACTACAAGCACCTGCCACAACACCTGGCTATTTTTATAAATGGAGTCTCTCTCTTGCTCGGGCTGGTCTCGAACTCCTGAGTTGAGGTGATCCAATGCCTCTGCTCCCCCATGCTGAGTGTGAGCCACCCACTGCGCCCAGCCCACATCGTTCATGTGGGAAGAGTATTTAAAGAAGCCGGTCAGAGCTGGCTGTTGCTTGTGAATCTGAGAAGGCCATGCCTGTACATTCCACCCTTAGGGAAGGATAGAAGGACTGAACTCCTTATGAAGAACCTACCACATATTTATAAAATAATGTAAGGGTATTTCTGCATGGCCCTTCCTCATGAGAAAATGAAATTCTGATTCGAAAGACAGAAGCTGCATCTCAGTACTCTCCTATGAAACATGAGCCACGTGGTTGGTACTCAACTAAATTAATTTTTATTATCATTCAAAGCCATCCATTAAATTACAGAAATTCAGATCTGTGATGCCTGCTAGTTTCTCAACCTGAGAACCACAAGCCCTAAGTAAATAAATGTATTTTTAAGCAAAAAATAATAAGACAAAACAACACATCATTTGTTTCCTTGCCGTCATGTTTCTAGTAGTCTGTTTTCCCTCCTTGAAAGCCAAAGAAAGCCTGGGGGGTTGGGACACCAAGTAACCTTTGACTTCGTATTTTGTCTTCATGCAACAAAGGAACAATAAAACTTGCAAACAGGCAATGTTTATGGGAGACAAGGACCCACCAGCTCCAGCCACACATCCTGCTCATTAGCAGTGAGGACTGCTAGGAGCCCACCACCCCACCAAGCCATTTCAGTGACTCTGGGAGAGGCCCACTCCAGGCACACGAAGGTGACCTGAGCTCAGAAGCAAAGGGGCTCAGAGTCCCCACCAGGAAGCGCCCCGGAGGCTGTGTGCTCTGCCAGGCCTGCTTTTTGCAACTGTGCTTCCTCCCTGGCCTCTGCCAGGGTGACGCAGTGGACCAGTGGGTCTGCCTTTCTTCCTCGTTTTCACAGTTTTGACAAGAAAACTTCCAGTGAGGTGCCCGAAGAGGCTCTTTATAGGATGATTTAAACAGCAAAACCTAGAGCTGCATGTAAATATCTGAATATTAGACATTTGCTTTACTATGTCGCATGCTACCAATACGCTAGATCATAAAATCATCCAGAAATGATTAAGGCCGTGTGGCAACATGGGAGAGGGCTAATAAGAGTATCAAGGAAAAATATATGAACTAGCATACATATCCACCCACAAATATAAAAACGTGCACACATGTATCGTGGAGTAGGATCATGCGTCATTAAAAAGTGTACCAGGTGATGACTTCAATAGGGTGGCTGTTTCATCTCCCAAAGATGAGGAATCCTGACTGCATTAGGACAAAGGGAGCAGAGAAGGGCAGCTCCCCGGCCTTGATGCCCTCTAGACAGTACACAGCACCTTCAGCACTGGGGTGCACCAAGCTTCAGGGATGTCCAGGAGCACCCAGCTCCCTCTTGCCAGATGCCAGGTTGGGGGCTGGCTCCAGGGCACAGGGTGAGGATGAGGGTTCAGGGTGGCAGTGAGTAGGTGAGGCTAACACACAGCTGGCAGGCAGGGTGGCCCCAGCCTCTGCTGCCCAGAGCAGGCACACGGCAGGCCCCATGGCAGCCACAGGCTCCCCAGGCAGGCTGGGCACAGAGGCCTGGGCCAGCTCAGAGCCTGGACGGCCCTCAGCTCCCCAGACTTTCATACCTTGAACAAGTCATAGAGTTCTTCTAGGTCTTCAGGAGGAATTGAGACTTCTGGGATAACAACTCGGAGCTTAAGGAAAGAATAAACAGCAATGGAATGAATTATAGGTCTGTCCCCCTGGCGACATCAGAGGGAGGAGAGGACTCTCCCTCCTGGGGAGGCCCAAGGGCCCATGTTCTTTACCCAACAGCTCCTTCAAGAGACACAGATCACGTTCCAATATCTTTTTTAGGTATTTTATCCTCAATCTCTTTCCAACTCATACATTAGTGCCTCAGGACAAATGTTATTAGCCCCTACTAGAATTTAAAAAGCTAGCAGAGCTCTAGCTTGGGCAGGAAGACCCTTCTGAATAACAGCAGACCCCACCACAGATACACTATGTACCTCACCTCTGTGAATCCTGCATGGTGGGTTCTGTTAGCCCCATTCTACAACTTGGGAGACTGAGGCTCGTGGTGGTTAATATGCCCACAATCTGATTCTAAAACAACATGCTGGGCGGCGCCTATGGCTCAAAGGAGTAGGGCGCTAGCCCCATATACTGGAGGTAGTGGGTTCAAACCCAGCCTTGGCCAAAAAAAAAAACTGGAAAAAAAAAAAAGAAAACCCACCAGGCTATTTCCATCCTATGTCACCCCTACTAAGTTTTAAATGCAATGCCAAAAAAAAAGTTGGCATTCTTACGTCATGTGACCAAAAGGGACACACACTCCTGGGTTAGCTCCCGAATTCTGTGAGTACCCCTAGAGGTGACCTCTACTCACCACATTCTGCTTTGTGGTGTCCTCATGGCCTTGGAGGACCCTGATCCTGTGTTTACAGCGCAAGTGCTCGATCTGTTCCACAGACTGGTCTCCAAATTTCTGCAGGAAAACAAGAGACACTCACTCAAGGAGTCCCCTTTTACATCCAAACAGAGGGGCAGAAGCAGCCCAGAAAATCTCCCACTGCATCCACCTCTAGAGACAGTAGGGGACCCCTCACCTCATAGGCATCCCGGATCAGGTCAGCAATGTCAGTCACAGGGAAGGGCTCCTGGTCATCGGAGAAAAAGGCATGGTGGCTGCCAACGGGAAGCCCTGGGCTTTCCTCATTCTTGATGTGGTCTAGAAACCTGAGCACACCACCCCGTTAAAGCTCAAGGTCCTTGCCAAAGCACCACACAACACCCACCACCTTCACGGGGTGCTAAGCATGCTGGAGCACCCACCAATACCAACACCTGGGGAAGGGCAGGGCTGCTTAGAAAAAGGGACAGCCAGACACAAACCAGGCTTGTCTTGTGGGCTCTGTGTGTGGGCTTCCAGGGGCCTAAAATTCTGCAGTGAACTAAGAACAAAATTCTGTGCACACATGCAATTTATGGGCCCACCCCCATTAAATGTCATTCAGCTGGCCCTCAGCTCCTAGAGAGCCAGGTTCCAGCACTCATCTCCCTGTGACTTTTCCTTCAATGCAGCTCATCAGCCCCACACACGAAATATCTGAAACCTCCAGCTAGTAGTCCAAGGCCTGGTGTTCCCCTAATTCCATCCAAAGCCACATCAAGCCGTAAGACATTAAAATAAAAGCATTTGGAGCCCCCCTCTTTCTGAACACTCTCGCCCCACCCCATGGCAGTTTCAGTGCCACGTGGTGACCTGACTCTGGGGGAGGCACAGGGTGATGGCTGGCAAGGGTAGAGGGGGACAAAAACTTCCATAGCACAGCCAGGCACCTGCAACTGATTCCTCCTTCAGTTCTTGAGAGTTTCAGCTGCCTCCTTCGTCCCCACGTACCACCCCCTGAAGTACGTGGCAGAGCCCACCTGCTGAGGACCATCAAGGCCTGGCCATCGTCCCTGCTGCTGCACAGCTCCTCAGCATTGGCTTCGAGTATAGCCAGTCCCAGCTGGAAGATGGCTTTGATCCCATCGTAGAAGAAGCAGTCTACGACATTCACTGCACTCTCCAGAGGCATAATGCTAAGGAACAGGGTCAGAAACCATGAGAGAGAAACGGACGCCAGGGCTGAGAGGTCATTCATGTGCTCCGCCAGCTCTGGGAGGTGGTCCTTGATGAGCTCCTCAAATACAGACTGGTCCACTTGCGCCCCTGGAAAAGGAAGGCCGTGGAGTGCTGGTTAGGACAGGATTCAAGGTAGAATTAAAATCAGTCTACTGAAACCAGAACAATGCAACAAAATTTGAGTCCAGAAAAGTACCCAGAATTAGTTCCCTGATTTTTGACATTGTGACCAAGGTAATTCAATGAGTAAATGATATTCTTTTTCAAAAAAAATAGTGTTTAATCGGCTAAGGCACCAGTCACATACACCTGAGCTGGTGGGTTTGAATCCCGCCCAGGCCCGCCAAACAATGACGGCTGCAACCAAAAAATAGCCGGCCGTTGTGGCGGGCGCCTGTGGTCCCAGCTACTTGGAAGGCAGAGGCAGGAGACTTGCTTGAGCCCAGGAGTTGGAGGTTGCTGTGAGCTGTGATGCCACAGCACTCTACCCAGGGTAACAGCTTGAGGCTCTGTCTCAAAAAACAATAGTTCTTAATCAACTGGCACGGGACAAGGAGTAGACAGAAATGCAAACCAAACCCCTACCTCACAACACACAGAAAAATGTATTTGAAATGGATTACTGACCTAATATTAAAGCTAATACTATTTATATAAACAACTTCTAGAGAAAATATAAGCAAAAACCAAAATTTCTTGAGACGTAAAAAGTGCTAACCATAGAAAACATTATAATCTGAATTTTATCAAAATTAAAACTGCTGGCCAGGTGCGATGGCTAACACCCATAATCCTAGCACTCTGGAAGGCTGAGGCGGAAGGATTGCCTGAGCTCGGAAATTCAAGACAAGGCTGAGCAAGAGAAAGACACTATCACTACTAAAAAAATTTGAGGTTGCTGTGAGCTATGACACTATGGCCCTCTACCCAAGGTGATAGAGTGAGACTCTGTCTAAAATAAAATAAAATAAAAATAAAATGTAATGTAAAACAAAACAAAACTGCTATTCTTCAAAAAGTATCATTAATAAAATGAAAATACAAGCTCCAAGCTTGGAGAAAAAGTGTACAATGCATATACTTGACATAAGTCTATTATCCAAGATAAAGAATTCCTGTGACTTACTAAGAAAGCAACAATCTATTTTTCTTAAATAGGCTAAAGATCTGAACAGACACTCAAATGAGATGGCAAATAAATGGTCAGTATGCATAAAGAAGTAAGTTTAACATTATTAATCACCAGAGAAACGTAATTAAAAACCATCACCATATATACCATTTCTTAGACATTAGGATGGTTAAAATTAATAAAACAACACCAAGTGTTGGCAAGGATGTGGAGCAACTGGGAATCTCATACACTGCTGGCATGGGATATATAAATACATCTACAGTTTCCTATGACTTACAACTCAGCAATTCTACTCCTAAGAAAATACCCAATAAAAATAATAATACATATTCCCCAAAGGACTTAAATGTGAATGCTCATTGGTACTTTATCATATTCCAAAACTGGAAACAGCGTGAATGTCCAACAACAGGTGACCAGACAAGCATATCACAGTATGAATGCACAGCAAAATACTACTCAGCAACAAAGAGGCCTCCTGCTGATGTACAAACAATGTGGATGCCTCTCACAGTTACGATGTCTGTGAAAAAACCCAGACACAAAAGACTACATTCCCTATGGTTACATTTGTACAATGTTCAAGAGTAGGCCAAAGTAATCTGTGGTGATAGAAATCAGTACCAAGTGTTGCCTTAGGGGAGGGGAAGAAGGGAACTTTCTGATGGAAATGTTCCAACTGTTTGATCCTGTCTTGAGGCGGTGATCACACAGATGTACACACTATCACAGAGGGTCTAGATGGTCTCTACTGAGTATGCGCTGTCACATAGCAACACACATCAAACAGTGGCTTTGATAATGGCCTAGACAACATGCCTATCTGTGACACCCAGGTTCCTATTATTTCTTGCTTCTTTGTACTTTGCGCCACCTCCCACAAAAAAGGGAGCCCACTGCCCAGCCATCACCACCTTCCCAGCCAACCAATCCACCTGCCACCCCTCCTTCCTCCCAGAGGTCATCACATCTTTAGGTTCTTAGGATACAGTCTTTCTGCCTTGCCTGCTACATCCAGTCAATTGCCAAATTCTGTCTTAAGTTGGTTCTTTTATTTCTCCTCCCATGCTGTCACCCTAATTTTAGGCCATCTTCATCTCTCATCTGGATTACTAAAAAGTGTACCTAAGAGAATCATCAAGGGCTGGGCACAGTGGCTCACACCTATAATCCTAGCACTGTGGGAGGCCAAAGTGGGATGATCCCTTGAGCTCAGGAATTTCAGAGCAGCCTGAGCAAGACCAAGACCCCATCTCTACCAAAAATATTGAAATAGAAGAATTAACCAGGCATTGTGGCTAGTGCCTGTAGTCCCAGCTACTCAGGAGCTGAGGCAGGAGGATCACTTGAGCCCATACGTTTGAGGTTGCTGTGAACTAGGCTGATGCCACGGCACTCTAGCCTGGGCAACAAAGTGAGACTCTGTCTCAAAAACAGAGGATCACCAACCGCAAATAATTTTTGTATTGTGTTCTCCACTAGGAGGTTGCAGGACCCCAGAGACAGCACATGGTCAAATCTAAGCCACAGGAAAGACAGAAGCAGCAATGCAGGAATGCAATGGGACCCAGAACCCAGATGGCAACAGACAGGCTTTGCTATGCTCTCCTAATGAAGTGGGGGCCCTCCAAGTCTGTCCTTTAACTGATGGTGCAGCCCTCAAGGGTCTCCAGCACCATCCCACTCACCTCCCCTCCTCTAGGGACAAAAAAGCCCCCCTCTTACCAGGCCATGGCATCAGTATAAAACCACAGATTTCACTTTTTAACTTGTTTGTTGGACCTTAGTATTTTCCTGTCCTTCTTGTAAGCTCAGTAATCCATCTAAAATAATTTGTTTGTTTTTCATCCAAAATCTGTAGAGTGAGTAGCAGGAGTGTACTTGGGTTACCTTATCCAACTATATAGCCAGAACTGAGCAGAGAATTACAGGACCCAAGTTAGTTTTGCAGATGCAAGCATTAACTCATACTGGGCAGAGACCAGCAGAGTGATACCAAGGTGTGTTACAAACAGGACTGATGGTAAACATCCTGCCCAGGCTTTGTCACTGCTTCCCAGACACAGGAGGAGGAAGGGAAGTGGTTTACCGATCACCCGGTGATTGAAGTAATCAGGCAGCATCCGCTCACACACGGCAACCAGCAGCCAAAAGGCTTCCTCCTCCTTGGCGTACAGCAGCAGCACGGAGGTCAGGATGTTCATGGACTGCTCGGGAGTGGGGGGAGGAACAGTTACCAGCCTGTCCACTTAATAGCACAGAGGCATGAAAAACACACAAGCCTAAACAACCCACAAAAGTAAAGATTTTGTAGTTATAGACGTCCAGTGCACCCCAACCATACTGACACTTGGGGAGTAGAAGGACTGTGACCTCCACACAGTCCTCCCAAGACACACCTACTTGAATGGCCACCTCTCAGTCCCCACCTAGTCATGTGGGATCCAGCCCCAGGCAAGTCTCCAATCCAGCTATTCCCCGGACGTTCAGACAGATACACACATACCTCCCACAAACACAACCGTATTCACCCACTGATTTTGCTTATTCACAATGGTTCCATGTCAGAGATTCACTACATCAGTCTCATGTTAGGTTTTTAATGCTGTTGTTTCTGCGTTTCATCTTGTGCCTGTTGACGACACTCCTCAACTCATGACCGGCTCACAGGATGTCATCTTACCTCCTGAAGGAAACTCGACTAGCCCTGACTATCTTTGTCCTCTCTAAGTAGCACTGCCATTTTAAATAATTTCCATAATCTCTGTAGAGGTGTAGACGCTCTACAAACCCCATCTTATGGCTGAGCTCGAGAGGGGCTCAAATCTGCCCCACGGCCTAGGCACTGTCACTCTATCTCCCTTCAGGCACAGGGTAAATTCTTAAATCTCAAGCTATCAGCCTGCTTGACTATACCAAGAAGACTTCCTCTGGCCCTCATTTGATATATTCTTTGGAGGAGGGGACCAGCATGGGGCCTTCACACAACAGCCCTGGAGCTGGGCATAGAACCAGGCCTGGGAGGGTGATCTCGCACAGACTAAGGGTCTCTGCACCTGGTGCCAGCCCCTTCACCTGGCAGTATCCAATCTTGGGGTTCCGGTGGGCATAGGCTGTCAGGACTCTCCTCAAAGCAGCAATCCCAGTTTCGTTCTGGAAGGCGGGGTGCTCTGGGAGGGAGCGGTGCAGATCCCGCTCGATCTCCTCGGTGACCTGACAGCATTTTCCCAGGGACTCCTCCACCAGAGTTCCATAGTAACCGGGGTGTGCAGCAAGGTCCGTCACAGCATCTGAGTTTTAAAAGCAATGTTTCAAGGGGAGATGATCACCAGGATGGTGTCACCGAGGGGAGTGCGCCCATCCTGTCAGGTCCCCATGACTCCAGGTCCCCATGGAGTCATGTTACTTATTGAAGGACATAAAATATTTTGAGACCACACATAATCAAAAGGAATTCATTTCTGCTACATGGCCTAGTTCCAGAAACAGAAAAGTAAAAGAAAGGTCAAAAAGAAATAAGGTGAATTTTTTAAAGAGTGACTTTATGTGGGTGGGGTTGGGATGGTTCAGAATAAAAGTAACTTTGTTAATATACTTTAGTAAGTTGTGTTCCCTAGAAAAAGAAGGAGCATATACACACATAAACACACATAATCTCTTACATAAATTCAACAAGAAATTGCATGGAGCAGCAGCGGCACCTGTGGCTCAGTGGGTAGGATGCCAGCCCCATGTACTGAGAGTGGCCGGTTTGAACCCAGCCCTGGCCAAACTGCAACAAAAAATAGCCGGGCGTGATGTGTGTCACACTTTATGGGGGCAAGACATGATTGCAAGAGGGACTTTGCCTAACAATTGCAATCAATGTAACCTGGCTTATTGTACCCTCAGTGAATCCCCAACAATAAAAAAAAAAAAAAAAATAGCTGGGCGTTGTGGCAGGCACCTGTAGTCTCAGCTACTCGGGAGGCTGAAGCAGGAGAATCACCTAAGCCCAAGAGTTGGAGGTTGCTATGACCTGTGATGCCACGGTACTCTACCAAGGATAACAGAGTGAGACTTTGTCTCAAAAAAAAAAAGAAATTGAATAGAGCACCTATGGGTGATGCATGAGAGAAGGGTCCACTGTAGTGAAACGAAGCTAACAATTACAAAAGGCCAACCTGAAACTCTGAAGCTCAGGTTCAAGACATGCAAACCACAGCAGGATGACCAAGCACAGAAAATCCGCCCCACACCAGCCATCTGCCACCAGAGCCACTGCCCAGGCCTCTCACAGGCAGGTGAGCTGCAGGATGCAGGCACTAGCACCGGGCGACAACTCTGTCCACTCGGCGGCCAGCACCAGGCACCTGTGGATGCAGGCGGCGGCCCTCCCTGGGGTCTGAGGGCAGGAGGGCACAGAGAGCGGTCTGGTTCTGCTCTAACTGCTGGGTGTAGTGCAACCCCCTCCTGAGCCCTCGGGCCCACAGTCACTAACTGTGACTCCCATCTGAGCTGCTGAGCTGACACTGTGGCATCCTCAGGGAATACCCAGCACTTTCCCCAAAAGCTGTCACTGCTTCGGCAGCAGCATAAACAGTACAGCAACCTTCCTGTCAACAAAGGAAACAGTCACTGACTGGGAATGACAGTGCTATATAAACTCACAGTCACATAGGCCCACATGAAAATATGAAAATACAGGCCTGTGTGAAAAGCGTGTGTGTGTGAATGTACAATAGAGCTCAAGAAGAATGTAGATCGAAGGTGACAGGTGTCACCTCCAGGAGGTTGGGCAATGAGAAACATTACTTTCTTTGCCTGCCCCTCCATGTTCTTATATCTCAACTATGAATATACGCTGTTTTCTTACATACAAAATACAGAAATTTTTTAATTTTAAAATGGAGGTATTTTGATGGTTTGGTAGGCAGGACGGTGCCTTGCCACAGGAAACAAGGAACATGATAGAGAAGCTGGACGCTGCCAGGGGTCATGGCTCACACCTGTAACCCTAACACTCTGGGAAGCCAAGGCAGGTGAATTGTTTGAACTCATGAGTTTGAGACCAACCTGAGCAAGAGAATAAAAAATAGAAAAATAGAAGAACTAAAAATAGAAAAACTGAGGCAAGAGGATCGCTTGAGCCCAAGAATTAGAGGTTGCTGTGAGCTGTGATGACTCCATGGCACTCTACCCAGGGTGATAGGTTAAGACTCTGTCTCAAAAAAAAAGAAAGAAAGAGAAAGAAGCCAGGTGCTGTTGGGGCTGTCAGGAAGCAGGAAATCTGTGTCTGAGTATCTCAGGTGGGGAGGTGGAGGGAAGGGATTACTATGGGGGAAGATAGGGACGAGAGAGGAGAGTATTAATGGAGGCGCGAGATACTAGCAAAAGGCTGGCATGAGGTAGGACAAGGGAAGGTTCTAGCCCCAAGAGGAGAGAACAGGGAGGGGACAGGTATGCAGGCCCAGCCTCTGAGAGCGTCACTGCTTCCATGAGCATCACAGGGTCATCAGGGGAAGGGACCTCTCCTACGCCTCCCACAGCACCTTGAAATGCACAGCCAAGTCAGACCACTGGATCACAGGGGCCTTCTCTTCCTGCCCTCAGGGTCCCCAGCTCCTTTGCCAAGTGGGACAAACCACTCCCAGGTGATACGGAGAGATGGACGATGTCCACTCAGCAAGTGTCTGGGGCGGTCTGGTCCCAGGCTCAGCCCCTCCGTCAGTAAATGTCCTGGTGAGGAACTCTCAGACGTCACCCAACAACACAAAGGGAGGCTGCAGGACCGAGTGGTCAAGTGGTGTGAAGAAGGAAGAGAAGTCTGCAACTCTTCCTGCTGTGGCTGCCACAGGTCTTCAAGGAGCAGGGGCAATGGAACTACGCTCCGGGGGCGTAGTGTTTCAACACACAGCCAACTGTGGCTGTGTGTTTCAACACACAGCCAACCGCGTCCAAGGGACTTTGTCCAGTCCGTTTCAGAGGCAGATCCCATAAAGACACTTCTCTTCCAGAGGGCTCTTAATAGAATTCTCAGCACTATGTAGAAACTCATGAAGTCATTTTTAAAGGAAGGGAGACCACGTTGCCCGAGGAGGAGGAGGAGGCTGCCGCAGCCCGGAGGCCTCAGGCAACACGACCAAGGCCCCACAGCTAACACAGGGAGGGCTCTAAAGTCTGAAGCTGGGGATTCACAGGGATAATGCAAAGGCAGATGACTCCACTGGGACATCCACACACACGCACTGCTCAGATTCGGGCCTATTTCTAGGTCCACTCCAAAAATAACAACATTTGGGCCAAACCACCAGCAACACTTACCTGAGAAAAGCAGCCAAAGTCTCCCACGTAAAGATTCAGGAATCCCCATGGCTACGAGCTTCCGAATCTTCTCTGTGCGAAACATACACACGGTCCTGCCATATTCCACAAAGTGGTCATTCCACAGGCTTATTTTTATCTGTTCCCTGGACTGGAAATGATAATATTCTTAACATATAAAGAAGCCCAGCCTCACCTGCCACCAGAGCTAAAGTACTGCCTCTATGAACAGTCAGGCCAATGGTGGCAGGCAATGACACCTGTGTTCAAGCAGCTAATAGTTGTGACCCCTAACTAGGGGATTCACAAATGTATAACACACAATACTAGCCCCCTCAGGAGCTCAGACCCAGGGGAAGCATTCACACAAATACAATGTTATTTTCCTGGGAAGGTTGATAATAAGAACATGTCAATCCAAATACTGAAGTCACTCAAATCAGGTGGGAGGGTGAGATGGAGACATTGGGGAATCATCCTCAGGATATCGCTGCCATTCCACCTGTCAAAACCTGGTCACCTGGGAGGGCAACCGGGAACAAGAGGGCATCAGAATTTTCCCTGAGCTTTCTGACAGCCAGAGGCAAAACTGAAACCTGAAAAACATACTGTTCTTATCAAGAGAAATGAGAAAGATACCATTTCTCTAGGCAACTGAAAATACTCGAAAATTTTCCCTTAGGCAGCAGGAATGTTTCCTGCTTTTAAACAAGATATTTATGTTTGCTTTTAATTACCTCTATTCTGCAGTAAGGTGGAAAATAAATACACTCAATATTCTCATTTATTTAGTCAACGAGAGTTAATTAAACACCTATGTGTAAAGCCATGTGAGAAGGCTCAATTTGGGATAAATAAAGCTAGCTATCAATCTATAGGAGCCATTAAGCAACCAAAAGGAAGCCTGGGGCACCAACGTTCACAGCCACGGCCTGGTACTCATGATACAACAAGGCATCCACCTGCCATGGCTCTACTTCAAAGTATAATTTCCAGTCACTTTACCCTACTGTATATGACCTTTGCCTCAAGTTCTCCTCATAAAGAAGGAAACTGTAAGTAAACATAGCAAAAATATTTTCAGTAAAACTAGAAGATAGGTGACCTTTTGTCCCATAAGATTAAAAAAAAGAGGATGATTTATTCTATACCTGGAAACCCCATGGGGCCACATTGTGGGCTCCTAGGGCCACACAGCCAAGAGCAGCAGAGAGCTGCTGCAGGGCAGGAGGGAGAACCGCCCCTGAGAGCTCTGACCAGGTCAGCAGGCCCCTTTCACTGTCTACCAATGAGGAAAAGAGGGAGGAAGAACACTAGCTCTGCAGGGGCACCTGACAACTGGTGCCATCCTGCTGTCCTGGGGCCCTGTGGAGCTGACGTGAATGGGTGCCACATTCCACAGTGGGCCAGACGCCTGGGCAACCACCCTGCCCAGGGCTCCACTCGTGAGGCCAGCAAGGGCAAAGCGGCCCCACCCACCATTCGAGAGTCAGGACTCTGGCTGTCCGACTGCTGGAAAACAGTGACCGGGGCGTCGGGGTGCAGCAGCGGGCTCTTCTCCTTCCCACTCTCCTCGCTATTTTGAGACGACACCATTTCAAGATCCCCAAACCTGTGGTCACTGCACATGTTTGCTGAATGAAACACAGGAGACACCTACAGAGCAAAAAAAGAGAGGAGAGAGAGGGAGAGAGAGAGGGAGAGAGAGTGTGGGGAGAGAGAGGGAGAGAGGGTGTGGGGAGAGAGAGGGAGAGGATGGGAGGGAAAGAGAAAGGGAGAGAGGGAAGGAGAGAGAAAGGGAGAGAGAAAGGGAGGCAGAGAGAGGAGAGGGAGGGAAAGAGAAAGGGGGAGAGAGAGAGGGTGTGGGGAGAGAGAGGGAGAGAGAGGGAAAGAGAAAGGGAGAGAGGGAAGGAGAGAGAAAGGGAGAGAGAAAGGGAGGCAGAGAGAGGAGAGGGAGGGAAAGAGAAAGGGGGGGAGAGAGAGGGAGAGAGAAAGGGAGAGAGAGAGAGGGAGAGAGAAAGGGAGAGAGAGGGAGAGAGAAAGGGAGAGAGAGGGAGAGAGAAAGGGAGGCAGAGAGAGGAGAGGGAGGGAAAGAGAAAGGGGGAGAGAGAGAGGGAGAGAGAAAGGGAGAGAGAGGGAGAGAGAAAGGGAGAGAGAGGGAGAGAGAAAGGGAGAGAGAGGGAGAGAGAAAGGGAGAGAGAGGGAGAGAGAAAGGGAGGCAGAGAGAGGAGAGGGAGGGAAAGAGAAAGGGGGAGAGAGAGAGGGAGAGAGAAAGGGAGAGAGAGGGAGAGAGAAAGGGAGAGAGAGGGAGAGAGAAAGGGAGGCAGAGAGAGGAGAGGGAGGGAAAGAGAAAGGGGGAGAGAGAGAGGGAGAGAGAAAGGGAGAGAGAGGGAGAGAGAAAGGGAGAGAGAGGGAGAGAGAAAGGGAGGCAGAGAGAGGAGAGGGAGGGAAAGAGAAAGGGGGAGAGAGAGAGGGAGAGAGAAAGGGAGAGAGAGGGAGAGAGAAAGGGAGAGAGAGGGAGAGAGAAAGGGAGGCAGAGAGAGGAGAGGGAGGGAAAGAGAAAGGGGGAGAGAGAGAGGGAGAGAGGGTGTGGGGAGAGAGAGGGAGAGAGAGGGAAAGAGAAAGGGAGAGAGGGAAGGAGAGAGAAAGGGAGAGAGAGGGAGAGAGAAAGGGAGGCAGAGAGAGGAGAGGGAGGGAAAGAGAAAGGGGGAGAGAGAGAGGGAGAGAAAGTGTTGTGGCTGTAATTACAGGACAGTCTGTTTCGCACTTGGGTGCAGGAGCATAACAGACTCTGATCCTCAGGAAGAAGTGGCTCCCCAGGTTCTCCCAGGGAGTCTGTTACAGCTCCAGGGCTGGGTCCACATGTAATTCCTCCTGGGCAGCCTCACCTTCCCCTCAGCTTCTGGAACTGGGAAGGATGGCCATACTGAGAAAATGGCTCTAGGTACAAAGAGAGGCTGTGTCCAGGCCCCTGCCCAACCTCAAGGACAATGAAGCTTCTCCTTCACCAGGTTACCTCTGTCCAGAAATGATGTCATCCCCTTGAACCTCAGAGGCAAGAGTGTCAACCCCTCTACCTTTTGAGTGAGGAGAGTGTCCCTGACACCCAACCCGGTTGTGGGTAATTCCACATCAACCCCCCAATTGGTGCAACACTCACTCGGGACCCGTATGTAGCAGACGTGACACCAGACTAGACACAGCCCAGGGGTCTTTTCTCATCCCCAGGTGGATCCCTGCATGTGTCCCCCTCTGGAGACCACTACCCTAGACACAGCCAGAAAAGGAATCTCCACCGTATCAAATCTGACCATTCTGAGGGGCCATACCACGTCCTCATCAGTGGAGGCGTCATAGTGCACGGGGTGGTTGGCGTGGACCTGCTTCAGCCGCACGAGCAGCCCCTCCACCAGGCGGTCTCTGTCCTTGAGCTCGATGAACTGGAAGGCCATCTTGCTCCTGATGCTGACAATGATGGGTTGAGGCAGCAGGCTCGTGTCTTCCATCTTCTCGATGCTCACCACCTGTTGCCAGAGACGAGGGCAAGGAAAATGAAAGGCAGGCGTTTAACTGCATGGTCAGAAACTATCCCAAGATAGAACCAACTGCGATAAGAAACTGATGGAAAGGTTAGAAAGTGAACAAGGTGGCATTGCTCACCATCACCAAAGGGGGAAGCAGCCCCTGTGATAAAATTATAAAATATGTTTGTTGGGGCTCCTGGGAACACTGACTGGGACGGTGGTTGACAAGGGAGATGGGGCTGCCAAAATCCAGAGATTTTACACCAACTTATAGCATAAAGACTGGAAGCTTGGAGAAGCATACACCATCTCGCTGCTGGGTGGCAGCCTGAAACAATGCAGCCCTGGTCCTGCTTCTCAGGGGTCTTTTTTTGAGTACAGCAACAGAGTAAAAGTGCAAGGATGCAAAGCAGCTAAAGATAAAAAAAAGGGGGGGGGGGACTCAAGGCCCCCAGGAAGGTTGGTTAAAGGGTAAACAGGAACATAGGGAAATGGAACTTCTGAAACAGCCAGATAACATATACAAGGAGAAGAGAAGGGGGGAAACAAGTTTCATCCCTTTGGGCGATCATAGGTTCCCTAATATAAACTACTGATCAAGAACCTAAAGGTCTCAGCCCTGCACTGCTGAACCCCCATGCAGAGACAGTCACGGAGACATTCCTCTGCCGGGGCGCTTTACCCTGAGTTGGAAGGTCGGTGAGGATTTCAGCCTGCCTGCCTCCCCCCCCACCCAGAACATAAAGAACAGGCCGTTTAAATGAACAAAATGGGGGAACTGTGGGAGGGAGATAGGCTGAGTTCCCCAGGGGCCCTTCAAGCCAGAATAAAGCACTCAGGCGGGCCACCCCTGTACTCCTAATTGAGAAGAAAGGAGTGTGAAGGCTGCCCAGTCAGGGAAATGTCTGCACGACCATCCCTGGGTGGGGAAATCAGCGGTACAGGCCAGCTGAAAAAATCAATTAATAGTTTCGATCAGGGAAGCGAAGATGTCCGCCTGAGGAGACGAGACTTGCTCTCTGCCTGCACATGTTATGTTACTCAGATCTTCCGTATTCCTGGTTAGCCTACCATTACCCTCTACCCAGCCTTCCTGGGGGCTGTAATCTCCCCCTCTCATTTTTTTAACCTTGACTGCTATGCCTTCTTGCACGTCTACTCTGTTGCTGCACCCAGTGAAAACTCCTGGAAGCTGAACCAGCAGCTGCGTTGTTGCAGGCTGCCGCCTGGCTCGTGAAGCAGTGTCTGCCCTTTCAGGCTGCCAGGATTTATGCTGTAAGATTGGTGCAAAGTCTCTTGACATTTCTAGCACCATCTCCCTTGCTGACTACCATCCCAGATTGGGGTCCACGGGAACCCCAACAGTGGTCCATCCATATGATGGAATATTATTCAGCCTTAAAAAGGAAGGAGGTTCCTACACATGCTACAACATGGATGGCTTTGGGGACACTATGCTAAGTGAAATGAGTGACTCACAAGGACAAATATTGTATGAATCCTCTTGTATAAGGTACCTAGAGCAGTCAAATTTGTAGACAGAAAGTAGAACGGGGGTTGATAAAGGATGGGGCAGGGCAGCTGTCGTCTGATGGGGACATCTTCAGTGGGAAGATAAAAATGTCCTGGAGGGCCGGGTGTGGTGGCTCACGTCTATAATCCTAGCACTCAGGGAGGCCGAGGCGGGTGGATTGCTTGAGCTCATGAGTTCAAGACCAGCCTGAACCAGAGTGAGACCCCTGTCTCTAAAAATACCCAGGTGTTGTGGTGGGTGCCTGTAGTCCCAGCTACTTGGAAGGCTGAGGCAAGAGAATCGCTTGAGGCCAAGAGTTTGAGGTTGTTGTGAGCTATGACACCATGGCACTCTACCAAGGGTGACAGAGTGAGACTCTGTCTCAAAAAAAGAAAAAAAAAGAATATTTGTAAAATGAAGACATCCACCACAGAATAATGACATGGAGGTGAGCAATCACATGAATAAAAGAGTTTTGAGTTCTTCCAAAGAGCAGTACTCAGTACATACGTTACAAGAAGGACTATCTGGTGGTCTTGATGAAGTAACGGGTGATGTACCAGCAGAGATACCCGGAAACCGAAGGACTGGGATGCTCAGATCTAGAAGTAAAGTCAGGTTTCCCCCATTTCCAGGAAGAGAATTGCAGGAAGAAAAGATCTGAGCCATATTGAAGTATTTTTAAAAATTTCTAACTGAAGTTCCAGCAGAGTATAAAAGCCAAGCAATTTGCCATTTATTTTCAAAAGGTGAGGTGAAAAGGGAGGATTCATTCCAGAGAGCTGCTTGGAAAAATTTAATTGTGAGGCATGTACTTTTTATAATAATAGCTTTATTGATAATGTGGAGGCTGCAGTACCTTGTTTTTGCCAATCACTTCTAGGCAAATTTCAGGTCACCATAGCAATAACTGGAAAAGCAGTGACCAACCAAATGGGTAATGGTCCGATCCAGGCCATGCTTCCCTCAAGAAGCCCAGCCATCTAGTCATCCATCTTTAGATGGCAAAGCTGTGAGGTCTGAACATCCCCTCCTGTGCTCCATCTCCCAGCCAGCCACCCAGTCAGGCACTGTCTACCTCTCTGAGCGGCAGGACGACCTTACAGCAGCCATCTTCTCTGCTGGCAAAGCAGACGTAGCTGTCAGAGGTGAACATCCGTCCCACAGTGTGGCAACGACTGAATGGCGTCCAGAGGGAACAGTCCACAACCTCATGCAGCTTCTCCCGCCTCGGCAGCCTGAAGAAAGCCCGGAAGAACTCGTTCTGTGCTCTGGCTTCAAGGTCCCTAGGGAAAGAGGGACCAAGAAGAAGGCAGAGGCAGAAGTGGTGAATGGATGCTTGAGATTACAAAGGAAAATATCTTCCAATCCACTGGCATACCCTGATACTTAAGCAAATGCAAAAGGGACTGGACCCCTCCAGTGCCCATGCGTGTGTCTGTCACACACTACAGACACACAGCCAACCACAGGACAAACACTGATAGTAAAACATGCTGCCTCTGGGCCAAGTATAGTGGCTCAAGTCTGTAAATCCTAGCAGTCTGAAGGCCAAGGCGAGGGGATCCCTTGAGCCAGACTTTGAGACCAGCCTGAGCAAGAGCAAGACCCCATTTCTACTGAAAATAGAAAAACTAGCCAGGCATTGTGTCAGGAGTCTGAAGCAAGAGGATCGCTTGAGCCCAAGAGTCTGAGGTTGCTGTGAGCTATGATGATGCCACAGCACTCTACACAGGCGACAGAGTGAGATTCTGTCTCAAGAACAAAGTCCAATAATAACAAGCAGTGGCGAGGATGGGGGAAAACTGGAACCCTCCTACACAGGTGGGCTTGGAAAATAAGTCTTTCAATACCTCAGAAAGTTAAAAATAGTCTTACCACTTTACCAACAAATTCCCCTTCTAGGTATATCTACTCAAGAGAATTAAAAGCACACATCCACTCAAAAACTTGCACACGAATGTTCACAGCACCATTATTCATGACAACCAAAAGATGCAAATAACCCAAATGTCCATAAACTGATAAACAGATGAACACACTGTGGTATATCCACACAACAGAATATTATTGAGCCATAAAAAAGGAATGAAGTATAAATGTGTGCTACAGCATGGATGGACCTTAAAAACATCATATTGTGTGGCATAACCCCAAAACAAAAAGACTACATACTGTCTGATTCAATGTATATGAAATGTCTGGAATAGAAAAACTTACACACAGAAAATAATCAGTGATTGGTCTGAGCTTGGGGGGAAAGGGAGAAACGAGGAGTGACTGCTTGTAAGTATGGGATTTCTTTGGGGCATGATGAAATGTCCTAAAATGGATTGTGGTGACGTTCAACAACTATGTAATAAAAACCACTGAATGGGACACTGTGAAGGGGTGAATTGTCTGGTATGTAAATTTTAAAAAGCTGTTGAAAATCTTAGATCTGTGTCTGGCATATAAGTACTCAGTAAACACTAGCTATTATTACCTTTAACAACAAAATAATTTTTTTTTTTTAAAGATACAGGGTCTTGCCCTGTCCCCCAGGCAGGAGTACAATGGTGAGATCAGAGCTCACTGCAGCCTCAAACTCCTGGGCTCTAGCAGTCCTCCCATTTCATGAATAGAATAGCTGGGACTAAAGGCTCATTCCATCACACCCAGTTAATTTCTCATAATTTGTGTAGAAATGGTCTATGCTGCCCACACTGAATGCAAGCGAAATATCACTGGAGAGAAGCCCCAGCCCTGTCACATCAGTACTGACAGCAGAGAATAGTGATAAGAAAGAGGAAGGGATCCCACTCCTGAGGTCCCCCCTGTGCCCTTATTTTTGGCTCTAAACCCCAGCAAAGCAAGAAGGCAGCCAAGTCACAATGTTTGGAAACATTAATGAATTTGAGGCATATCCCCAAATGCTAGTAGAGGGGAAGTTCTAACATGTAGAGGAAAAAAAAAATTCTTTGGCACATTAAATATGAATACTTTACAAATATAAAGACAGAATTAGCACTATCTCAAAGGAAGGAATAGCAATTCTTGGCTTTCTTATTAACTCTGTCACCCTAGACTAGACTCTTATCTCATTTTGATTTCTATAAAGTAGAAATAAAGCCTGACTTTTCTGCTTCAAGTGATCCCTTTTATCTAAAATGATGTCCACAATATTGTAAAAGAGAAAAAGCAGGTTAGAAACAGCACCTACTGTACGATCCCACCCACATAAATTCTTTAAAACGTGCTGAAAGTGACTTGTACAAAAAGTTTATCTTAAATGTTAAGAGAGGTTGTACAATTTTGCTTACTTTCCAGTTTTATTTTCCTTAAATTTTCCACATAACCACATATTAGCTTTTTAAAAACATAAACTGTTTTTTTTTTCTGGGAACTGAACAACTTTTAAAATGTTAACATAAATGCAAGATTGTAAACCCTGAACTCTGAACCTGCCACATACGAGACTGCGATCATGGAGCTCCTGACCTATGACCTCACCTCGACTTGGACATGTGCCCTTCTGTACCAGGTTTCATTTCCAACCATCACACAACTGTCTTCCAGGCAGCAGCTATCATACAAAGACAGGCACAGTCCATGGAATTTACTGTCAAGCCCTCACAAAGACACACACATGTCCAGAATGTCCTCCAGGCACACAGAGAAATGATACAAGTTCTACAGACCATAACAGCACCCGTTACTGTGCGCCAAAGCTGCAGTTCCTTAAATGCCCAGTCCAACACGACCTACTGTTTCCTAAGGGGCTAGGAGAACAAGACGAAGCGCCACAAATGCTCTAGAAGTTCACACCTGGCAAGAATAGAGGACAAGCGTCCTCGGGATGACCCAAAGTTCCCTGAGAGCTGTGTCCAAGGCATTTAGATTGGAAATCGCATATCCTGGTCCCCAGAGCATGTTGGCCACGTTGGCTTTGATGGACGTCCAGTCATCACTCACTCCCTGCATGTATATCACAAACACAGTTCTAGGCACCAGTGAATTCACCTGTTGTCTTTCCTTTCCAGAAAGCCATTTCCCTTTCCCCTCAGGGGAGGGCCAAGGCCAAAGTGAACACAAATCATGGCAACTTATGCTGACCCACAGGAAGACTAGAAGGATTTATATTTACATTTATTTTGCATCCAACCCCTAAAAGTAAGAACAAGGTGCTCAGGTAGCTGAAGCCAACTGAAATCAGTTTTGAGGGTCTTTTTGGTCTTTTTTTTGTTTTCTACCCAGTGCACGTGATACCTTAGTCAAAAGCTCGGTTTAATTGACTTCTCTACGGCTTCCAAGCAGCCTGGGTAAACCGCACACAAAGTCTTCGTTTTCCTTTCTGGGCCATCTCTCTCCCACTGTAAAGCAGTGTTTTTCAACCATTTTTATCTCACAGCACACTTCAACCTATAGTTAAACCTCCATGGCACACTTAAATTATGTTGATCCAAAAAAAAAAAAGAGTAAAAAAGGAATATATTTACTGTGCTTTAAACATCTTTCGAAGACAACTTAATTAATGGTCTTTAAAAATGTTCTCGACATACCTAAGATCCTCCCACAGCACACCAGTGCGCCACAGCACACAGGTTGAAAATCACTGCTATAGACGTCTGTCTCCTGCACGTTGGTAGCCAGAGACCAGAAACCTCAAGTAACAAAAACATTAAGCAGCAAATAAATAACCCCTAGCAAACTCTTCCTAAGAGTTACTTTCCTTCCTCCCTACTAGTAACTTGTCATTCAATGTCACCTTTAAATTTGTGTAATAGACAAGATATTTCAATTTCTACCATAACTTAGATGAAGATATAGCGACTTGACAGATGAGAAACCAGCTGTTCATGAAGTTCAGGAGAAGACCGTCCTATCCTTTGGGTCTGTTTTAAAGCGGGTGTTAGTTTTGATGCTAAATATATCATTTTCTGAACAGCGTCAGAAACAAAGCCCATGGGTCACAGCCTGCCTTTTAGATCTTCTAATACTTCCTAAGTGTCTCCACTCTTGCTCCATAGAGAAGACAACAGACTCCACTCATGACATGATTTTCAGAAGGCAGCAGCTAACACAGCCTGTAAACCACCAGACAAGCATCCTGAGGATGAAAAGCAGCCAGCCCCCCCCAGCTATGCCCACCACCCGCCATGCTGGGGTGCACCGGCAGCCAGTGCTCCAAGAGCTGCAGCTGAGACTCACAGTGGGTGGTAACCGGCCACCCTACCTCTGCACACGACCTGTGATGAGCCTGTCACTATGTAGGGAATAAATGTGGGCTGATCAAAATCTGGAACAGACATCACATTTATTGATGAAGCTGAAATCAATAAGTGCAATAAGTGAAATCAATAAGTGCAATAAGTGCAATCATGCATGAAAACGATGCAGAAAATTCTAGACTATTTGTATGCCTCTTAAAAATTCAAATTTTCATTACGACCTCAGACCCAAAAAATTTAAGGGTAGGGAAAGTTCTTTCATCAGTGTTCCATCTTCCTGATCCTAGCTTGAGTCCCCCTCTGCCTCACAGTCCTCTTGCTGCTGGAGGCATCTCTCAGGGGCTCCTGAAGCCCTGCCATCCCCCACCTGGCAAGGGAAGGCCCAGATCTCACCTACACAGCCCCCTGACCCTGAGCTTGTCAGTGACTGTCAGTGGGCTGTGCTCAGGTGGTTTTCTCAGCGGCAGGATGGACAAAAGAGGACAGAGGGGCCTTTCTTGTAGGTGCTGCATTGTTGAGGCTCTGGCTCGAGGGGTCTCATTTACAAAGGGATGAGGGGACCTTTGTGCTGACTGCCTGTTGTCTGAGAGTCAGTTGAGCCTCATCTCCTGTCTGAGCTGAGTGGTCCTGTGCTGCCGTCTATCCTGTACAAGCAGCCACCTCACCGTTTCATCTTGCCATTTCCTTAGGGCTCCTTGGGATAAGGCGTTATAGAAAAAGATGTTCTAGTGAACACGTTAGATCTGAAAACACAGAATTAGATCTGTCTCTCCTCAATTAGGTAAAGATGTATCAGAATAGGTTTCTCTTCTTCCCTCTCCTCCTGTCCACATTCTAGAATGCTTTTGGGAAGAGCCCTGTGTGAACCACATGCCAACTCTCACTGCATCTGGTTGCTCGGCCCACCGACATGAAGCTACTATGTGTGTAAAGGCTTAACACCATTTCAAAGCCAAATGCTTCCCCAAACTCAGACTGCACAGCACGTGGGGGTGCTCCCCGCCGTGCACCTGTGCTCAGTGTGTGAGGATTTCTGTTTGTGTACCAGACAGAGGCCTCAAGCCACGGCTCTGCCCTTCTGCAAGGGGGAGGTCAGTGTGCCTCATGCAGGAGCACACACTGAGTCCTGTGGCTCTTGTGATGTGCCACCCACAGACCCTGTGTATTTAAGCTCAGAGAAATGCCAAGATTTCTAGATTCAAGAATTTCTTGGCTCTAGAAAGGAGGCAAAAAGGCCAAATACATGTGTTTTTCCTCAGAGCCCAAGTTTGCACATAAAACATTTCATTTCTCCAACGTGTTCACTAGAACATCTTTTTCTATAACGCCTTATCCCAAGGAGCCCTAAGGAAATGGCAGGATGAAACGGTGAGGTGGCTGCTTGTACAGGACAGACGGCAGCACAGGACCACTCAGCTCAGACAGGAGATGAGGCTCAACTGACTCTCAGACAACAGGCAGTCAGCACAAAGGTCCCCTCATCCCTTTGTAAATGAGACCCCTCGAGCCAGAGCCTCAACAATGCAGCACCTACAAGAAAGGCCCCTCTGTCCTCTTTTGTCCATCCTGCCGCTGAGAAAACCACCTGAGCACAGCCCACTGACAGTCACTGACAAGCTCAGGGTCAGGGGGCTGTGTAGGTGAGATCTGGGCCTTCCCTTGCCAGGTGGGGGATGGCAGGGCTTCAGGAGCCCCTGAGAGATGCCTCCAGCAGCAAGAGGACTGTGAGGCAGAGGGGGACTCAAGCTAGGATCAGGAAGATGGAACACTGAATAAAGCAGAGCAAGCCTGGGTGTTCCTAGTGGGAGCCCAAGTGAACTGCTGGACAGGAGCTGGATCTGGGCAGGGGAAGGGTGAAGAGGGTCTGCCAAGCCTGATAGATGAGACAGTTCAGAGTCAGCCAGGCCCAGGGGTCAAGGGGACACCTGGCCCTGGGCAGCTACTGTTCACACACACTCGGGAAGAGCTTACGTTGTGGGAGGCTGAGTTTCTGTTTACTGTACTGCTGCAACCATGTCCCTTCCAGTGCCTTCAGCCTGTCCCCTCTCCAACCACCCCCACAAAGATACCCAAATACACTTTTTTCATCTCACTATTCCCAACTTCAGGATAGATATTTTCTGTTTGAAATTGTCAGGGCCAATCAACTCATTTCCTCTCTCCTCCCCTCCCTCCATCCTCTCTTTGGGCAGCCCCTTCCCAGCCCTCAGTCGCTGTCCTCCCAGCCTCTTGTGACCAGGTCCTCCTCTGCCTGGGGTGAGGCTGAGCCAGAGGACGCCCCACAGCCTGGCTGTTCTACCTTGTCCAATCAGAGGCTGGGGCGACACTGCACCATCCCATCCTCCCTGCCCCGCGGGAGGCGCTCTGCCTTGTGTCCGTAAGTCCTACTAGAGTGACCACACATGGCAATCATGACTAACAGGCAATCACACGGCTCGCCCCACTCACGACCCTAAGGGCACCTTTCTAAAACCGTTATCTGGAAAGGGAAGTGAAAGCAGATCAACCAAAGAGAGGTGGAGGAGCATTCCAGCACTTCTGACTGAGCAAGAAGAGATTGTTTTCCTAAATTTCACAACCTGGGCTTTCTTGGCAGGGTGCCAAGTTCACTGAGTCATTACCTGTTTATACCCCACAGGCTTCTGTCTCCATGGTAAAAGCCATAATGGGAACAAGCAGAGAACTGGTGGGCACCCATGGGACATGCCTTTCACTTTTGGAGGAAACTGCTGAGCAGGCAGCTTCTTGGACGGGCCCTGTGTATCCTTGAACTCCTGGAAGCTCCACCGCTGGCCACCACGGGGGCCCTTTATGTTCTTTTCTCTCTCATCTTTTTTCTGATGGTTCCCAGGGTAGAATACAGAGAAAGACAGCCTTATAGTATTCCCCTGAATTCTGGAATGGAAATGAAGGTGGCTGACACCAATGGCTTTCCTTCCAAAATAATTTTGCCACAGGGGTCTTTGGGAGTACAGACCCCTCAATCTTCCTCTTCTTTTCTCACCTCCAAAACCAAACACACCATATCTGGGAGCGGAGCCATGCAGCATGTCAGGGGACCTGTAAGGAATCACTGAGACCCTAGAGCCCATGAGACAAATCAGAACACACAGGGCTACTACGGACCAGGCCCCTGCTCTGGAAATTCCATGGCTGCAATTCACATGCTCACTGGTCCTGGCGCACAGGGAGAGAGGGAGAAGCTTTAACTGGCAGTTTCTATGACATGAGCCCTGCAGCAACTCATACAACCCAGACTTGTTTCTTGAGGGCTTCCTGGGACTGTGGCTTTTCCATTTTTAACAGATCTTTGTCAGCTGGACTAAAAGGTCCCAGATACAACTATGACAGAGATACCTGAAGAACGGCAGGACAGTGAGGCACCCCCTATACGAGGCTGTCTTCCTTTTAAAACGGGTGCTCCTGAGATGGAGCCAGAGACCACAGCGCGAAGCCTGGGGCTGGAGGGACAGAGGCAGAAGACCACAGGAAGGTGCCTCAAGTGCTCCCCTTCATAAAGGGGTAACAAGCAACCCTCACCCTCTGTCTCAAAAAGAACCGTCAGATTATCAGAGGTGACACAAAACCATCTTAAATTCATTGGAATTTTACCCCCAAATTCAAGAGCTTTTATTTTTTTTTTTTTAATTTTTGCTTTACTTGTGATACACAATCAGTTTAAAATGAATGCACACAGCAGAAGGGTCTTCGAATTCTTTCTGAATACATAAAACCCTAAACACGCTGCCATAAGAGACCATTAATGAGAAAGACACTCATTCCCCAGACATTCAGAGAAGACAGTGAGCACATTTAAGGAATAGCATAATAAATCTTTTTTTATTTTTTAAGAAGACTTTCTTTATGTTATTACTGAACACTAAACCTCAGAGCTTTGAAGGAACTTAGCAGTATGTCCACCAGCCCACGCGATGCTGCGGGTGCCACGCGAGGAATGTCCACGGCTGCAGTTGTGAATTGCCTCATGATCAGAAGGACAGCGTCTATATTTTAGTCATCTCTGTGGATACTTTCAAGAATATTCAATTGAAAATAAGACATATATAAATGTTAAAATAGGTAAATAATAGAAAAATTTTTAATAAGTGACTAGTGGTTCTTAAAAAATTAAAAATAGAATTCTCACATCATCTAAGAATTCCGCTTTGGGGTATACATACAAAATAATTGAAAGCAAGGTCTCAGAGATGTTGGTACAGCCCTTTTCACAGCGGCATTATCTACAATTGCCAAAAGGTGGAAGCAACTCAACTATCATCAAGAGATGAATGAATAAGCAAAATGTTGGGCTATACATGCAATGAAATATTATTCAGCCTTAAAAAGGAAGGAAATTCTGGCACGCCCTCTAACACAGATGAAGACATTATACTAAGTGAAGTAAGCCAGCTTTAAGACAACAAATGCTGGCCAAGAGAGGTGGCTCATGCTTAAAATCCCAGCACTCTGGGAGGCTGATGCAGGAGGATCCCTTGAGCTCACGAGTTCAAGACCAGCCTGAGCAAGAATGAGACTCCATCTCTACTAAAAACAGAAAAATCAGCCAGGCATTGTGGCGCGTGCCTGTAGTCAGGAGAATTGCTTGAACTCAGGGCTTTGAGGTTACTGTGAGCTAGGTTGACACCACAGCATGCTAGCCTGAACAACAGAGTGAGGCTCTGTCTTGAAAAAAAACAAAGAAGACAAATACATGATTCCACTTACATAATGGACCTAAAATAGTCCAAATCAAAGAGATGGAACATAGAATGGTGGTTTCCAAGGTCTAGGGGAGGTGGAATTGGGAATAATGTTTAATGGGAGGAATAGGAAGCCAATGTTTAATGGGAGGACTAGGGAGCTAATGTTTAAAATTTAAAGCGTTTCAGTTCTGTAAGGTAAAAAAGAACACTGGAGATGGACAGTGGTGATTTTTGTTTGTTTGTTTGCTTATCAGGCCCAGATGAGGCTCAAACTCGCCACCCTGCACCCCTGTGCAGGGCCCGCGTGTTAACCACTGAGCAACAGCAGTGAGCTAGATGGTGGTGACGGTTGCACAACTACATGAATGTATTAATGCCACTATGACACACACTTAAAAAATGGTTAAAACAGTAAAGTTTATGTTATGCATATTTTATTGCAATAAAAAAATGTTGTTTAATGACTGATAGAATCCAAATAGTAGTAGATGATTCTGTAGCTGCATCTAAAACATCTGACCAGGTCACCACTTTGGTCTGTAACTTGTTTTCAAAAGATAACTTTGTAACATGTTGTTCACCTCTGATCAGCACTGCAAGTTACCCAGTCATGAAATACAAACTCAGAAATCAAAAAGTCAACTTCCAACACCGTGGTCAGAACTTCCTTAAAGTGCCAAAAAAATTCAAAAAGTACCTCAGAATCCATTGTTAATATCAATTTGCAACTCACAAATAACAGAGAATATTGGCTTACCCTCTTTTTTTTTTTTTTTTTGAGACAGAGTCTCACTCTGTCACCCAGGCTAAAGTGCTGTGGCATGATCATAGTAACCTCAAACTCTTGGGCTCAAGTGATCATCCTACCTCAGCCTCCCAAGTAGCTGGAACTACAGGTGCCCACCACAACACCTGGCTAATTTTTCTATTTTTCTAGAGACGGGGTCTCCCCATTGCTCAGGCTGGCCTCGAACTCCCAAGCTCAAGCAATCCATACACCTCCGCCTCCCTGAGTGCAAAGTATTACAGGCTTGAGCCACCACTCCTGGCCAACTTACCCTCTTAGTAAGGTATATTTCTGGTGACAAAGTGGTACCAAAAATAAGGTCAGCTGTCCTGAAAACTTTTTCTACAAAGCAATTTTGTATAAAAAGACAAAATGTCTTAATGTTCACTAGGAAAGCACAGTACTCAATAGATTTCTATCACAAGTCTACCCACATTACATTTTCTAAAAATATTTTTTATGAAAATCGATTTTGAAATAATATCTGAAAAGGGATGAACCAGATCCAGAAATCCAAGATGACTGCATAGGGAGAACCAGCCTTAATTGTTTCTTTCTTTTTCTTCTCTTTTCTTTTTTTTTTTTTTTTTTTTTTTGAGATAGAGTCTCACTCTGTCGCTCTGGGTAGAGTGTGATGGCATCATAGCTCACAGCAACCTCAAAGTCCTAGCTTCAAAGCAATTCTCCTGCCTCATCCTCCAGAGTAGCTGGACTGCAGGCACTCACCACAACGCCTGGCTAGTTTTCTATCTTTGTTTATTTATTTAATTTTAATTTATTTTTTCTATTTTTAGTAGAGACGAGGTCTTGCTCTTGCTCAGGCTCATTTAGAACTCCTGAGTTCAAGCAATCTATCCGCCCCAACTTCCCAGAGTGCTAGGATTACAGGTGTGAGCCACTGTGCCTGGCCTCATCATCATTTCTAATGATTTTATCTGTCAGGACTAACAACATAAGAAGTTTAAATCTCTATGCAGTACAACAAAGTACCCTTAAATGCAGGCTGAACACCAGCCCCGGGAAACCCTGTGCTGCCGGGGGCATCCTAGAGCTGGAGCTCTTACCTCTTGGTGATCTGGCTCGGCTCCTGCAGATCTGGATCCAGGTCAAAGACCTCATTATCCAGCAGCCTTCGGAGTGTCACATCTGCCAGCTGCTCCATGATCTTAAACACCTCATCCAGGTTCAGAAACATGGAGAAGTCACGCTCCTTATTCTGCGTGGTGATTCTGATGGTATCCGTCAGAAAGACATTGGACGTCCTTTCTAATTTGTGGATGTCAACCCAAGGGACGACAAGTTTAACTGCAAGAGAAAAGGGGCAAATACCTATCAGACCATAAAATCCGAGCCAAACTTGACTGTGTCAGCAAGGGACTATCCAAAGTTTTCCTTAAGCTGAAATGCAGAGCAGGAAAGAAGAGCATAGAACAGCTGACAGCTGTTGGTTCAAACTCAACTCATGTTCTAACAGTTTTCTTAAAGATATAAGTGAAATGTCCTAAGTTGCTGGCTACTGCACACTTCCAGGGGTCACTACTCTGAAATACCAAATTCACTATAATTCATATAACTTTCTCAAAAATATTCAAACTCCAACAGTCATGCAAAAGTTTCTGAATCTACATAAATTCTGATTTCAAAGACAGCATTCATGGCAAACTTTGCAGGAAAAACAGGAGCATAAAAGAGGATTATGCATGATCTCATTTAAAGAAATGGACTTAATGGGCGGCGCCTGTGGCTCAAGGAGTAGGGCGCCGGTCCCATATGCCAGAGGTGGCAGGTTCAAACCCAGCCCCGGCCAAAAAAAAAAACCACACACACACACAAAAAAAGAAATGGACTTAATGTTTAAACTGTGTCAAACAGTGTTGTCAGAGTGGTAAAGAGATGAAGTACAAGTAGTTCTTATGAAAATCTTCTTTAAAAGTACCACAGTCCAAACAGTACATTTCAGAAACAAGTGTTCTGTTCTCAGAAATGTTTCTAACACAGCAGTAGCTAGTGGTGGCAATACAGAGCTAAAAAGAACGGAGAGTCTTACAGCCGACTGGCTGGTTTTATCGAGACACGCACAACAGTTTAAACTGGAAAATGTTATCCAATGTTAGGAATTCTTTATTTTTTACAAATCTCATCATCTTAACACAATTTGATTCAATGATGATCACTGATACATATCAGAAAATAATTTTCCTTTTCAAATGAAATAGGGAACAATTAAGAGTTTTTCTTTCCACTGCTTCTTGCCATATATCTTGCGATGCTGTTTTTAGTGCTTTAAGAATTTTAAAAGGCCACACTTCTGTATCTGGCTTGAGAACAAGCTTCTCCGTCTACTTCTAGTTGTTTTCGCATAAAGTCTTTTTTACACACACACACACACACACACACACACACACACATTTCATCTACACCATTTACATTCACTCATTAAGCATCTACTCTGCACAGAGCCCTGCATGGAAAGAGTTTGCTCGAACAGGAAAAACAGACATGCAAACAAGGTGAGTGACGGTTGACTTGATGGAACCCAGCACAGAAATACAAATATGATACAAATTATATAGGAACCAGGGAAGGCTTCCTGGAGGTGACAAAAGCTAAACTGTGTTTTGAAGGATGAACAGGAGTGTCTGAATAGGCTAAGCATGGGGAAAGGACAGAAAGGCGATGTTCACATTGAAAAGCATTTCAGAAAGAAGGAAAACAGGGAGGGTGGCTAAGGTTAGATCACAGCACATTCCAAGGGTAGGGAAGGGCTGTGCAGATCCGGGTATGTCCTGGAGCATCAGAACTGAGTTAGACAAGGAAGCAAAGCCAACACCATGCATGTGCCCCAGCTCGTCCCCACAGACACTCGGGAGGAGACCCTCCCACGAGTTCAACTGGAAACACAAACGCAGAAAGAAAAAAAGCGTATGTATACACACACGCACACACACACACACACAGCATCCAAACCACCTAGCATGACATTTGAAATACTGGAAGAAATTTCGATGAAAATGACTTTTTAAACATACAATATACAATTGACATTTGGTGGCTTTTTTTTTTCACCTTGAAATCTCACTGCCTAGTTTAGCTCCTGTCACTGGACAAATGTATGAGGGGTGAGTCAGTGCATGAACCTCACGTGGACCCAGATGAGGAACTCCCCTTCTGGAAGAAACATTATCCAGCCACTCTTCCAAGGGGCTAGGAAATACTCAGCCAGCAGTTACGATGCTGGGTTTTCAAAGCAGCCTACAGCAGTCAAAACTCTAATCACCACAAGGT
This sequence comes from Nycticebus coucang, assembly GCF_027406575.1. Classification (NCBI taxonomy): domain Eukaryota; kingdom Metazoa; phylum Chordata; class Mammalia; order Primates; family Lorisidae; genus Nycticebus; species Nycticebus coucang. The sequence goes on from NC_069783.1 coordinate 95,519,348, forward strand.
GAGCTACAAAGAGATGTTTCTTAAGGCAGCAGGAAGAATGAATTCTCCCCAAAGCAACCCCCTGGCAGCAGCACCTGTTGCCATCTCTACCGTTAATGTCAATCTCGTACTGTCTAACTCTTCATGACAATGGCCTTGCCTGGCCTCACCTATGAAGGGCCAGCGGCCCCGGCGCAGGCTGTACTTACGTTCCTTGCCCAGGAAGAAGGAGTAGAAGCAGAGGTGGTTGATGCTGAGGTACAGCCAGCCTTGGCGGGGCACCCTGCCCTTCCAGCAGCAGCAGGAGTAGTAGGTGACCAGCTTCTCTGCCTCGGGGAAGTTGAACCTGGCCTCGAACTTCACCAGGGCTTCTCGGAACTTCTCTGGCTCCTCTTCCTGCTCGGCGAGTCTGCTGCTCGCTTCCTCGGCAATCAGAGCCTGCCACACACCAACAGGACAGTCCCTCCTTCAGTCAGCAGGGCAACGGGAAGGCAGAGGGGGCCGGGACGGAAACAGGAAGGGCAGGCAAGCCCCAGCCATGTGGCCCGTCCATGCCCCAGAAACATGGGAGCCAGGGTTGGAAAACCCAAGAACCAGTCTGTCCATCAGCCGCTTACCAACTATGAGACTATGAGCCAATCACCTTGACTTCTAAGCCCCAGCTCTCAATTTATTACTTTACAATCCTCCCTACAGGGGTAGACTCAGGTGCAGGTGTGGGAACTCACTGAATCAACCCAAGGAACAGCCCAAGTTTGAGTTAAACGTTAGTCTTTTAGAAAAAACTCATATGAGACTCTTCTTCATCAGGTTGACAATGTTGCTATTTAAAACTAACCCCTGCCTGACTGTGGGTCACTGAGCTTTCTGCAGTCTCAATGGATAGTGGCCAAGGTTCCCAAGGTCATTAATACCTTCAAGGTGGCCAGGCTTCCCAAGGTCATTAATACCTTCAAGGCACTTAGGTGAGACAGCATCTGAACCTGCAATTGTTTTGTCAATAACAAATAACTATCAGTGTCCTTCATAATCTAGGGTGATGGTAGAAGAGCCTAGAATTGAACCATGAGGCTTGTTTATTCCTAAGGGGTGATGACTCATTGCCAAGACCAGAATTCTGATTCCCATTTCTAGGAGTTCACTGCCAAATTCTTCACTGAAAATATCTTCCTGGGACCTCCACATGAGTAGCAATTTAAGGACTCTGAAGTCCCAGGACTCACATGTGCTACTCAATTTAAAAAATATATTTATAATTCAACATCCAGCTACTCAGGAGACTGAGGAAGGAAGCCCAGGAGTCTGAGGCTGTACTATGATTTCATCTGTGAATAAACACTGCACTCCAGCCTGGGCAACGTAGCAAGACCCTGTCTCTTAAAAGAAATACACAAATGTACATACATAGTTTATATTTACATATATTCGTAATTCTATCCTTTTATTTATTTTTATTAACATTTCTTTTTTTTGTTTTGTAGATATGTCTCATGAGTGGCTATGTCCCTTAAGACAAGGCTATACTGGGGAGGTTGCTACCAAACCTGGTACTACACACACTACTTTTGAAATTAAACTTGGGCATTGACATTTAAATAACAATGTAAGTTTTTTTTTGGAGATGAACATAATTTATTGGTATTGAAAAGAATACATCAGCCAAATGGATGTATGCATGCTAATCAAGGATTGATTTAGCAAGATCGTCTAGTAAGAAAGTGCAATCACATATGGTGCCAATCACATTTAGTTTATTTTTTATAATTAAATGAGTTAAATATCCGTAAAATGTTTAGAACAGTTCCTGGCACTTAATAAGTACTATTTCAGAATCAGCTACCTTTAAAAATATTGTTGTAATTCACAATTAATTTCCAAGATCCATCCACCTTTTGAATGGCCAAAATAAGTTGTTAAAGAGTCCTATTGATGGGACAGATTATCTCAAGCTTGTTCAACTATTTTATAATTGTTAAAATAACAATGCAATTTTAAATTATTTTTGGAAACAATCTGAAGGTTTGTGAAATTTAAAGTGATCTTCATTTTCCTTATCATGTTTTTTCTCTATTTTCCAAATTGTATTTGATAAGACGTCATAAACTATTGAAGCTATATAAAAGATAAGTATTGTTTAAAAGCACATCTGACATACGACAAACATTCAGTCCTTCCCTTGCTCTGGAAGTGAGGTTTTAGGAAGGCGCTAGAGCAGTGGTTCTCAACCTTCCTAATGCAGTGACCTGTTGTGACCCACAGGTTGAGAACCACTGCTCTAGAGCAAACAGGCTGCTCTCCAAATGCACCCACAATACGGCCCTGGGGACTCCTGACTTGCAAGGACATTACCATCTGGTTACGGGCATAGCTTGAAGCAATGGAGTTTTTTTGTTATTTAGTTTTATAGAGTGGTCAGAGCTTCAGGATATGAGCAGGAAAGTCCCAACTCCCAGATCCTTCAGATTTGGCCAGAAGGAAAGGACAACAAATGCCACGTGGGCTCCCAGGCCAGATGAGGCAGGCCCCTTGCTGCCCTGCCCTGCCTCCTAGGGACTTTGTTCCAAGGCATTTTAGCTTTAAAGTGTCAGGCACCAAAATATGGCACCCCAAAATATGCCACTTTACACAAAGATTATTCTGAGCTGAAGACAATTCAGAAAAGGTAGATACCAAAAAAGCTCTCTGTCCTCCCCCGTCCCCTCACCCCCACCACACATTTGCTTAAAAACAGGACATAGTTTCCATTTGTGAAGGCATCTCCCTGTCCTGTACCAGAAACAAGACTTTGACCCAATCACTAGAGACATCTCAATGCTTTTCTACTTCCACAGACAGCAAAGAGGGGAATGTACATAACAAACCTGACTAAAATAACCCTGAGCTCCCGTGAGTTTTCCCCGTGTTTACCCTCCCACGGTTTGCCACCCTGAAAACCTAAGCCTTTATCCTTTGTCTTGTCACTTCTCTACAGATGTATTGTCCTTGGCAGAGATGCTATAAAAGCCCAAGTTCTAACCACCCCAGGAGTGACTCCTTGCTGAGCTTCCGCCACGTGTGTTCACAGCCCTGTGTTACAATTAGCTCTGCTCCATTCTTCTCCTATTAATCTCGTGTCAGTTTAATTTCTAGGGCTCCTCCCACAGAACCCTGGAGGGTAGAGGAAAAGATTTCCTCTTCTACGGGATCTTTCCTGAAACCTTTGTAGCAGAAGTTAATTAAATAATCTCACAAAAGGGTCTTTTTGTAGCTAAGCCCTAGTATGATCTGACCTAGGAAATAGAGCAACCATCAGTCCAATCAGGATGAGGGGGTGACCCAAAGGCTGCATGTGGCCCCCATCATGGAGTGGGTGCCCCTCTGACCCCTCAGGCCAAGATAACATCAAGAGGACACCAGCCACACTGCCGAGCTGACTGGACTTGGGAAACCTTTCCCTTCCACCCAATCCCATAAGCATCTTATAAACCCCAGAGAAAAAGAGGGCTCCTATTTTGTTCCTCTAAGATCAAAACTTTGCTTTCACACCTTTTACTAAAAGCCATAGCACGTGAGGTGCTAGAAAGCCAGGCTTTTTGAAGAAAACAAACAATATCGATTGCCTGTAATGTTTCACCTTAAGAGAAGAAAACTGTACCACAGGCTAATGTGTTAAGGTATTTAATTAATGAGAGAGTTAAATTTAGAATAAGAAACCATCTCTCCCAGCCCAATAAGGGCTTTAAAGCACTGCTTACCCATCCTGTTATAGCAGTGAGACCAGTTATAAAAGACTATAGCTGGCAGGAGGCAGAAGCCGACACATCTCAAAATACCCTCTTAAAAAAAAATCCCTTTCTTGCCATCTCAAAACTTAATTGACTTTAATGCCATTTAATTTACATATTTCTAAAATAAACATCTACTTTTAGCAGGAAGAAAGTGCTAGGTCCAACTCAGTAGTGTGATGAGATGTCACAGCTACAAAAAAAGTTGAGAATAACTGATTTAAGAAGTCAAATAATGTGTTGCTCTACAAAAACATAAATATTAATATTATGGGTTCCCCTTCCCACCCCAGACAAGAAGGGGCCTTCTCTTATGTAAAGGATAACAAAAACTAAGCCTGAGAATAAGGTCATTTTTTTTTTTTTTTTAATTCAGGTATATTTTGCTGGAGAGATTGCAAAGTTTGGCAAGTGACAAGTCAAACCCATTTGGCTTCAAGGATAAGAAGCCAAAAAGTTCAGTGAGAGTGGAACAAATTCTGAGTATGCTGAAGTAATCAAAATGTCATAACAAAATTTAGGAAGATAACATAACAAAAGATAGGAAGATGGGAAGAAATATTAAAATCAAGGGACCTACCTTGACTTTCCCTTTGACAAAACTGGCAATATCGTCTTTATTATCAAAGACGGACAAGGTATGAAGGAGATTTTGTTCTAGCCAGTCCCAGTGCTGGTTTATTTCCTCTAAAGTTGCACCTAGATTAGAACAGAAAAAAAAATAAAGAATAAATAAATTAAACAAAAGTAATTCCTAGGGCTCGGCACCCGTACGTAGCACAGTGGTTACAGCATAGGCCACATACACTGAGGCTGGTGGGTTCAAATCTGGCCCAAGCCAGCTAAATAACAACGACAACTGCAACAAAAAAATAACCGGGCATTATGGCGGGTGCCTATAGTCCCAGCTACTTGGGAGGCTGAAGCAAGAGAATCGCTTGAGCTCAACAGTTTGAGGTTGCTGTGAGCTGTGACGCCATAGCACTCTACCAACAGCGACATAGTGAGACTCTGTCTCAAAAAAAAAAAAAGTAATTCCTAGAACATGAACTCATTTGCAAAATACAGTACCCCACTCTTATATTATTAAAACATCTAGGTTCTTAAACTCTGAGCCACAGTTTGACACTGTCCACAGGAGCTGTGGCGTCCCGGACCACAGCTGGGATCTGCAAACACCAGTTCCACTACCACAGACATGGCCAGCTGACCAGAAGAGTTACCCCTGGGACTAGTCTGTGACCAAGCTGCCCGTCTTGCTAATGCACAGAACACAGACCATCTCCACTCTAATGATTGAACAATTTATAATTTTATAGGCCCTGAGTAGCTGACCAATTCAGAGCAATCTCATGGCTTCCCCTGTGAAAACAAGGGTTGCTCAAGATCCACTGAAGCGCAAGTTCACAGAGGACAGACCCTCTCGCAAAGGCTCTGCTGGCTGCTTGAGGGTGGTACCACCTGCAACTGGAATCATTGCAACACAACTACCAAAAGCCTAGGAAATTTACACGTTTACAAATTTGTACTTCATATCATTTACGACAATATCCCTTAAAAGCATATATAGGCCGGGCATGCTGGCTCACGCCTGTAATCCTAGCAATCTGGGAGGAGGAGGTGGGTGGATTGTTCGAGCTCAGGAGTTTGAGACCAGCCTGAGCAAGGGCAAGACCCTGTCTCTACTAAAAATAGAAAACCTTTCACGTCCTTTATTAGATAAACACCCAAATATTTCATCTTCTTTGACACTACCGTGAATGGAATAGAGTCCTTAACTGTTTTTTCAGCTTGACTATTGTTGGTATATATAAAGGCTACCGATTTACGAATGTTGATTTTGTAACTTAACACACTGCTGTATTCCTTGATCACTTCTAAGAGTTTTGTAGTAGAATCCCTGGTGTTTTCTAGATATACAATCATATCATCTGCAAAGAGCGAAAGTTTGATCTCTTCTGACCCTATATGGATACCCTTGATCGCCTTTTCTTCCCTAATTGCGATGGCTAAAACTTCCATTACAATGTTAAAGAGCAGTGGAGACAATGGGCAGCCTTGTCTGGTTCCTGATCTGAGTGAAAATGATTTCAATTTAATTCCATTCAATATGATATTGGCTGTGAATTTGCTGTAGATGGCCTCTATGAGTTTAAGAAATGTCCCTTCTATACCAATTTTCTTAAGTGTTCTGATCATGAAGAAATGCTGGATATTATCAAAAGCTTTTTCTGCATCAATTGAGAGAATCATATGGTCTTTGTTTTTTAATTTGTTTATGTGCTGAATTATACTTATAGATTTACGTATATTGAACCAGCCTTTAAACCCTGGGATAAAACCAACGTGGTCGTGATCTATAATTTGTTTGATGTGTTTCATTCTGTTTGTTAGGATCTTGTTGAATATTTTTGCATCTATATTCATTAGTGATATTGGTCTATAATTTTCTTTTCTTGTGGGTCTTTTCCTGGTTTGGGGATCAGGATGATGTTTGCTTCATAGAACATGTTGGATAGTCTTCCTTCTTTTTCTACATTTTGGAACAGGTTGAGTAATATAGGTATAAGTTCCTCTTTAAAGGTTTGGTTGAATTCTGGCGTGAAGCCATCTGGTCCCAGGCTTTTCTTTTTAGGGAGATTTTCTATGGTTGATGCAACAGACTCCTCAGAAATTTCCACTTGATTCTGGCTAAGTCTTGGAAGGTGATGTGCTTCCAAGTATTGGTCAATTTCCTTCAGATTTTCATATTTCTGAGAATAAAGTTTCTTGTAATATTCATTAAGGATTTTTTGAATTTCTGAAGAGTCTGTTGTTATTTCGTCTTTGTCGTTTCTGATTGATAAGATTAGAGATTTTACTCTTTTTTTCCTGGTTAGATTAGTTAAAGCTTTATCTATTTTATTGACCTTTTCAAAAAACCAGCTTTTTGATTTATTGATCTGTTGTATTATTCTTTTGTTTTCAATTTCATTTAATTCTGCTCTAATTTTGGTTATTTCTTTTCTTCTACTGGGTTTGGGGTTGGAATGTTCTTCCTTTTCCAGTTGCGTGAGATGTCCCATTAAGTTGTTAACTTCCTCTCTTTCCGTTCTCTTGAGGAAGGCTTGCAGTGCTATAAATTTCCCGCTTAGGACTGCCTTTGTGGTATCCCAGAGATTCTGATAATTCGTGTCTTCATTGTCATTTTGTTCCAAAAACTTGGCAATTTCCTTCTTAATCTCATCTCTGACCCAGCTATCATTCAGCATAAGGTTATTTAACTTCCATGTTTTTCTATGAGTATACAGATTCCTGTTGTTACTCAGCTCAACTTTTATTCCATGGTGGTCCGAGAAGATGCAAGGAATAATTTCTATTCCTTTAAATTTACTGAGGTTAGTAGTGCCAAAGAAGATGAAATATTTGGGAGTTTATCTAAGAAAGGATGTGAAAGATCTCTATAAAGACAACTATGAAACTTTAAGAAAAGAAATAGCTAAAGATGTTAACAAATGGAAAAAGATACCATGCTCATGGCTGGGAAGAATCAACATCATTAAAATGTCTATACTACCCAAAGCAATATATAATTTTAATGCAATTCCTATCAAAGCTCCATTGTCATATTTTAAAGATCTTGAAAAAATCTTAAAAATATATAATTTTAATGCAATTACTATCAAAGCTCCATTGTCATATTTTAAAGATCTTGAAAAAATTCCATATAAAACTTTGTTTTATATGGAATCAGAAAAAACCTCGAATAGCCAAAACATTACTAAGAAATAAAAACAAAGCAGGAGGAATCACGCTACCAGACCTGAGACTGTACTATAAATCAATAGTGATAAAAACAGCATGGTACTGGCACCAAAAACAGAAAAGTAGAAGTCTAGAACAGAATAGAGAACCAAGAGATGAATCCAGCTACTTACCGTTACTTGATCTTTGACAAGCCAATTAAAAACATTCAGTGGGAAAAAAAAAAAAAAAACATTCAGCGGGGAAAAGATTCCCTATTTAACAAATGGTGCTGGGTGAACTGGCTGGCGATCTGTAAAAGACTGAAACTGTACCCACACCTTTCACCATTAACTAAGATAGACTCTCACTAGATAAAAGATTTAAACTTAAGACATGAAACTATAAATATACTTGAAGTGTAGGGAAAACTCTTGAAGGAATCGGCCTGGGTGAATGTTTTTTTTTTTTTATTATTATTAAATCATAGCTGTGTACATTAGTGCAATGAAAGGGTACAATGTGCGGGTTTCATATACAATCTGAAATATTCTCATCAAACTGTTCAATGTAGCCTTTATGGCATTTTCTTAGTTACTGTATGTAGGCATTTGTATTCTGCATTTAGTAAGTTTCGCCTGTACCCATTCTAAGATGCACCGTAGGTGTGGCCCCACTCCATTACCCTCCCTCCACCATGACCTCCCCCCTCCCTTCCCCTTCCTTGGTCCTTTTCCCATAGTCTTGTGCTATAGTTGGCTTATAGCCTTCATATGAAAGCTATAAATTAGCTTCATAGTAGAGCTGAGTACATTGGATACTTTTTCTTCCATTCCTGAGATACTTTGCTAAGAAGAATATGTTCCAGCTCCATCCATGTAAACATGAAAGAGGTAAAGTCTCTATCTTTCTTTAAGGCTGCATAATATTCCATGGTATACGTGTACCACAATTTGCTAGTCCATTCGTGGGTCGATAGGCACTTGGGTTTCTTCCATGACTTAGCAATTATGAATTGGGCTGCAATAAACATTCTGGTACAGATGTCTTTGTTATATTGTGATTTTAGGTCTTCTGGGTATAAACCTAGTAAAGGAATTATAGGATCGAATGGCAGGTCTATTTTTAGGTCTCTAAATGTTCTCCAAACATCCTTCCAGAAGGAATGTATTAGTGTGCATTCCCACCAGCAGTGTAGAAGTGTGCCCTTTTCTCCACATCCACGCCAACATCTCTGGTTTTGGGATTTTGTTAAGTGGGATACTCTTATTGGGGTTAGGTGATATCTGAAAGTAGTTTTGATTTGTATTTCTCTGATGATTAAGCTTTTTTTCCATGTGTTTGTAGATTGTGCATCTGTCTTCTTTGGAGAAGTTTCTCTTCAAGTCCCCTGCCCACCCTGAGATGGGGTCACGTGTTCTTTTGGCCTGGGTGAATATTTTAACAGGAGGACTCCCCAGGCAATTGAAGCAGTATCAAAAATACATTACTGGGACCTGATCAAACTAAAAAGCTTCTGCATAGCCAAGAACATAGTAAGTAAAGCAAGCAGACAGCCCTCAAAATGTCAGAATATATTTTCAGGTTATACCTCCAATAAAGGATTAATAACCAGAATCCACAGAGAAATCAAACGTATTAGCAAGAAAAGAACAAGTGATCCCATCTCAGGGTGGGCAAAGGACTTGAAGAGAAACTTCTCTAAAGAAGACAGACGCACGATCTACAGACACATGAAAAAAAGCTCAGATCTTTAATCATCAGAGAAATGCAAATCAAAACTACTTTGAGATATCACCTAACCCCAGTAAAAGTAGCCCACATAACAAAATCCCAAAACCAAAGATGTTGGCGTGGATGCAGAGAAAAGGGCACACTTCTATACTGCTGGTGGGAATGCACACTAATACGTTCCTTTTGGAAGGATGTTTGGAGAATACTCAGAGATCTAAAAACAGACCTGCCATTCGATCCTATAATTTCTTTACTAGGTATATACCCAGAAGACCAAAAATCACAATATAACAAAAACATCTGTACCAGAATGTTTATTGCAGCCAAATTCATAATTGCTAAGCCATGGAAGAAGCCCAAGTGCCCAGCGACCCACAAATGGACTAGCAAATTGTGGTACACATATACCATGGAATATTATGCAGCCTTAAAGAAAGATGGAGACTTTACCTCTTTCATGCTTACATGGATGGAGCTGGAACATATTCTTCTTAGCAAAGTATCTCAGGAATGGAAGAAAAAGTATCCAATGTACTCAGCCCTACTATGAAGCTAATTTATAGCTTTCATATGAAGACTATAACCCAACTATAGCACAAGAATATAGGAAAAGGGCCAAGGGAGGGGAAAGGAGGGGGGAATTCAGGGTGGAGGGAGGGTAATGGGTGGGGCCACACCTACAGTGCATCTTAGAATGGGCACAGGTGAAACCTGCTAAATGCAGAATACAAATGTCTACATACAATAACTAAGAAAATGCCATGAAGGCTACGTTGAACAGTTTGATAAGAATATTTCAGATTGTATATGAAACCAGCACATTGTACCCCTTGATTGCACAAATGTACACAGGTATGATTTAACAATAAGTAAATAAATAAATAAAATTTACTGAGGTTAGACTTGTGACCTAAGATGTGATTGATTTTGGAGTATGTTCCGTGGGCTGATGAGAAGTATGTGTACTCAGTTTTGTTGGGATGAAATGTTCTGTAGATGTCTGCTAAATCCAAATGTTGGATGCTTAGGTTTAAATCTAATATTTCTTTGCTCAGCTTCTTATTGGAGGATCTATCCAACACTGCCAAAGAAGTGTTGAAATCTCTGACTATTATGGAGCTGGAGGAAATCAAGTTGCTCATGTCTGTTAGAGTTTCTCTTATAAAGAGAACTATGAAACTCTAAGAAAAAAATAGCTGAAAATGTTAAAAAACGGAAAAACATACCATTTTTGGTATGTTTGCTCATGGCATGGGAAGAATCAACATTGTTAAAATGTCCATATTACCCAAATCAATATACAATTTTAATGCAATCCCTATTAAAGCTCCACTGTCATACTTTAAAGATCTTGAAAAACTAATACTTCGTTTTATATGGAATCAGAAAAAAACTCGAATAGCCAAGACATTACTTAGAAATAAAACAAAGCAGGAGGAATCACGCTACCACACCTCAGAGTATACTATAAATTGATAGTGATCAAAACTATCAAAGCATGGTACTGGCGCAAAAACACATAGGTAAAATAGAGAACCAAGAGATGAACCCAGCTACTTACCATTATTTGATCTTTGACAAGCCAATTAAAAACATTCAGTGGGGAAAAGATTCCCTATTTGTGCTGGGTGAACTGGCTGGCAACCTGTAGAAGACTGAAACTGGACCCACACCTTTCACCATTAACTGAGATAGACTCTCACTGGATTAAAGATTTAAACTTAAGACATGAAACTATAAAAATACTAGAAGAGAGTGCAGGGAAAACTCTTGAAGAAATAGGTCTGGGCGAGTATTTTATGAGGAGGACCCCCCGGGCAATGGAAGCAGCTTCAAAAATACACTACTGGGACCTGATCAAACTAAAAAGCTTCTGCACAGCCAAGAACACAGTAAGTAAAGCAAGCAGACAGCCCTCAGAATGGGAGAAGATATTTGCAGGTTATGTCTCCGACAAAGGTTTAATAACCAGAATCCACAGAGAACTCAAACATATAAGCAAGAAAAGAACAAGTGATCCCATCGCAGGATCTTGAAGAGGGACTTGAAGAGGGCAAGGGACTTGAAGAGAAACTTCTCTGAAGAAGACAGGTGCACGGCCTACAGACATATGAAAAAATGCTCATCATCCTTAATCATCAGAGAAATGCAAATAAAAACTACTTTGAGATATCATCTAACTCCAGTAAGATTAGCCCATATCACAAAATCCCAAGACCAGAGATGTTGGCCTGGATGTGGAGAAAAGGGAACACTTTTGCACTGCTGGTGGGAATGCAAATTAATACATTCCCTTTGGAAAGATGTTTGGAGAACACTCAGAGATCTAAAAATAGATCTGCCATTCAATCCTATAATTCCTCTACTAGGTATGTACCCAGAAGACCAAAAATTACATCATAACAAAAATATTTGTACCAGAATGTTTATTGAAGCCCAATTCATAATTGCTAAGTCGTGGAAAAAGCCCAAGCACCCATCGATCCACGAATGGATTAATAAATTGTGGTATATGTACACCGTGGAATATTATGCAGCCTTAAAGAAAGATGGAGAATTTACCTCTTTCATGTTTACATGGATGGAGATGGAACATATTCTTCTTAGTAAAGTATCTCAAGAGTGGAAGAAAATGTATCCAATGTACTCAGCCCTATTATGAAACTAATTTAAAGCTTTCATATGAAAGCTATAACCCAGTTATAACCTAAGAATATGGGGAAGAGGGAGAAGAGGGAGGGGGGAAGATGGACGGAGGGAGGGTGATTAGTGGGATTACACCTGTGGTGCATCTTACAAGGGTACATGTGAAACTTAGTAAATGTAGAATATAAATGTCTTAACACAATAACTAAGAAAATGCCAGGAAGGCTATGTTAACCAGTGTGATGAAAATGTGTCAAACTGTTTATAAAACCAGTGTATGGTGCCCCATGATCACATTAATGTATACAGCTATGATTTAATAATAATAATAAAAAAAATAGAAAACCTAGGCAAACATGATGGTGCACAGCTGTAGTCCAACTATTTGGGAGGCTGAGGCAGGCGGATCACTTGAACCTAGAAGTTTGAGGTTGCTGTGAGCTATCATGACACCATAACACTCTAGCCTGGGTGACAGAGTGAGACTCTGTCTTCAAAAAAAGGCATATATAAAAGGAGGTCTTATAGTATACGTTAAAATAGAAACACAAAAGCATTAAATCATATACAGTAAATTAATTTTTCAGTGACACCTCTTTTTTTTGAGACAGAGTCTCACTTTGTTGCCCTTGGTAGAGTGTTGTGACATCATAGCTCAAAGCAACCTCAAACTCTTAGGCTCAAGCGATTCTCTTGTCTCAGCCTTCCAAGTAGCTGGGACTTATAGGCACACACCATAACGCCTGGCTATTTTTTTAGAGACAGGGTATCACACTTGCTCAGGCTGATCTCAAACCTGTGAGCTCAGGCAATCCACCTGCCTCAGCCTCCAAGAGTGCTGGGATTACAGGCGTCAATGACAACTTTTTAAAATCACTATATTGTTAAATCATTAAGGAAAAAAGCTTAAGTCATTTTAGTTGTCTGTACGCCTGTCTATTCTGGTCATCCCCACTGCACAACAGGGACTGTGATGCCGGGACTGTGCCCAGCTCCTAGAGAAGGGCCTGGGTCACAGCAGATCCCCAGCACAGTCCGCTGACCTGAAGCAGACACAGTCCTGGACAAGGAAAGGCTCATGAGTATCAGGCATGCCTAGTGCAGCTGAATTTCCAAAATGGGAAGCTGGAGATATGTGAACCTCAAAGAAATCAAAGGCTGTTCCCCGACAAACAGCAGCACAGAGTGACCTAGGCACTGTGAGAGGCTTGATGGTTATGGAAGCCACATACCACTTATCCAAGAGCCAGATACACACTTCGTTCAAAGAGAACTTTCTCTCCGTATGCTATCTGCAGCCGTCTTCTCCCCAGAGTATAAATCCATGTAAAAACCTTATAAATACCCCATGCAAGAAAGTGCCAGAGGATGTACTCTGGACTTGAGGATTTGGAGACTGAGAGGATAAAGAACCCTGTGTTAGGACTGTTGCTCTGAGTTGGGCAGTTTGGGAAGGAATACAAAGAAGTTTCTAAGAGAACACTGCGTAGAGAAAAATGAGAGTTACAAACATCAGCACTTAGTGCCCTTGCAGTCTCCCAATTTTTAGGTACAGCATTGCCCAAAGCAATATCCTTTGGTCACTACCAAAGCCACTCTTCTCATCGGAGTTGGGCCAGCCCCCTGGCCTTCTTCACCTGACATGACTATTCACAGACCAGGACTCCCCACTCCCTGCCCGAGAGCCAGTGCCCCGGCCCCACTGCCCCACTTCCGCTTCCCTTACCCTGCTCTCTGCAGATCACTAAGCCCAAGCAGTCCCCTTGGACGGAGAAGCCACCTCTGGGGAAGGGGATCATGAGCCTCCTGCTCTCTACTCCCCTCTGTCTAAAAGGGCTCCTGTGGTGTCCTGGCCCTTCGGGCTCCCCATCCCTCTCATGACAGTAAAAGCTCATTTTAGAACAGAATCAGGCCAGGGGTGGTGGCTCACACCACCTAGCACTCTGGGAGGCTGAGGCAGGAAGATCACTTGAGCTCAGGAGTTGGAGACCAGCCTGAGCCAGAACAAGACCTCATCTCTAAAAATAGCTGGGTATTGTGGCGGGTGCCTGTAGTCTCAGCTACTCGAGAAGCTAAGGCAGGAGGATCGTCTGAGCCCAGGAGTTTGAGGTTACCGTAAACTAGCCTGACACCGTGGCACTCCAACCTGGGCATCAGAGTAAAACTCTGGCTCAAAAAAAAAAAAAAAATATTATTATTCTGGCTCAGAATCAAACCAAGCTATGTAGTCCCTGTCTCCCCAGCAAGACTCCCTGGACACTTCCAATCTTTCTCTACCTGACCCTGGGGCCCAGAGCATCTGCTTGGCTCCTCACCCCGGACATGGCTAAGGTGCACATCTGGTTCACCTGCTTCTGGCTTAAGTCTCCCTGTCCCGTTTGGCGTCCCCAGGTGGCAGCTGCATGGGTGTCAGCCACAAGAACACCCCCTAAATCTGGTGGATCAGCAGAACATCTTTGTATTGGAAGGGCAACACATAACATCCCTAACTGGGTTCCACTGAAGCCAATCATCTTACGCAAGCACCCTGGGGTGGCCTAGGGCCCTGCTCTTCCCTGGTACGTTGAAGCCTTATGTTTCTAAGTCTTTATCCTTTATTATCCATCACAATAAACCAACTAGTCATAATACTAAAGAATAAGTAAAGAATAAACTAAAAAATAAAGGGAGTACCCTCATTAGCCTTGAGTCTTTTGCTCTATGTTACCATGTACTTCCTCATTCATTCAAATAAAGAAAAGAGTTGGGGAATAAGGATGAACAAGAGAAGAGAGAGCCCTCATCTTGGTTCTAGTCTGTTCCAGTTGTGATCCAAAGGAGAAAACGGAGCGTCAAGTATTTGTCCAAGGTCATACATCAAAAGAAGGGTACACCCGGCTATGAAATCACTCTCTACAACCTTGCAGGATGCTGGAGTCCTCCCATAAGAAGCTACATTTGAATTTTACATATTATTTACATAACTGTCAGGCCCAGTTCTTGCTATGGTAGGACAGTAAAAGAGTAACTTTGTACTTGTACTCAGAGTGAGCTCTCCCTCCCTGCAATCTCATTTTTATGAACAAATGACCTGATAGGTTTTCATTTACCCTGTTATTAAAGCTCACAGGGGCCAGGTGCAGTGGCTCTCACCTATAATCCCAGCACTTTGGGAGGCCAAGGTGGGAGGATTACTTGTGCACAGGAGTTCAAGACCAGCCTGTACAATATAGCAAAATCCTCTTTCTAGAAAAAAAAAGATAAATCAGCCAAGCAGGCAGTGGGGAGGCTAAGGTGGGAGAATCCCTTAAGCCCAGCAGTTCAGGCTACAGTAAGCTATGGTTACAACACTACACTCCAGCCTGGGTGACACAGCAAGACCCCATCTCTAAATATATATATATAAATTCATATATGTATGACGAAGCTGACAGAGGCTAACAAGTTTAACTGTTAACAAGTAACTGTGTGTCTTCCTCCACTGGTAACTTCAGATAGCGTGAATAAAATTATAATGAACCCCCAACACAGTATATCACTGGAATTAAGACTCGAAACAAAGTCATGAAATAGTTAAGACTTTTATTCTTTAAAAAATTCTTCTGTCTACTGAGAAGAGCTTGTATATGTAATAGGGAAACACAATTCCTAAAAAAAAGAATCATGTACCTTAAAAAGAGCCACACATATAAAACCTATGCCTGAGTTGCAGTGGGTTTCATTACAATCCCCTCTGCTCCTCAGTGTAAGACATAATCGTGTGCCCCTCCCAGCAAACACAATCAATATGATGAAATTTTTCCACCCTACTGTCTTCTGTGTCCTACAAAAGTGGCCAAATGGCAGGGAACTTTTCCAAACTATAATTTCCTCTGCAGGGAAGTCTTAGGATGGGCTTCACAAATACTATAAATCAACGCAAGCTGACTGCACATCCGTGACCGCAAAGGACTAAAAGGGAAAAGTCCCTTCGTCTACGTCACCCACCACAGTTCTAAAACCATATTAGAGCAGTGTTTTTCAAATTACGTGAAGCAGCCCATCTGAAAATAGCTTTTTTCAAATAAATAATGAAGTAGAACAGAAAATAGAATGTGTGCCATCCTGTAGGGTAGCTACTGATTTGTGAGATATTTGTTAGAGTCACTCAGAAATGCGTTTGTGTCTTAGGTCACAGTCACAAGTTTGAAAGCCATTGCACTACAGACATACAAGCGGTAGGAGAGACAGAAAAGAGAAAATAGGAAAGTGAGATTGTGTCACCCACTGAAAAGGAAGGATGACAAAAATCGTACAAATTAACCCAATACCATATCAATGTTCCCACTGCTGCTGCCGCCATGGCAGGCATTCCAAAACCAAGGCAGAAGAGAACTATTGTTATAGCCTGAATTTAGTCTCCCCAAAATTCATCTGTTGAAGCCCTATCTCTGAATGTGACTGTATTTGGAGACAGGACTTTTAAGGAGGTAATTAAGGTTAAATGAGGTCATTAGTGTAGGGCCCAGATTCAGGGTCCTTATAAGAAAAGGAAGAGACATCGGGGATATCAGTGCATAGGAAAAAGCCACGTGAGGTGATAGTGAGAAAGTTGCCATCTACAAGCCAAGGGGAGAGGCCCCACCAAAAACCAATCCTGCCAGTACCTGGACCATGGACTTTCCCAGCCCCGGAATTATAAGAAATAAATGCTTGCTCTTTAAGCCCCTCAATCTGTGTGTTGGGGGGGGTGTTTATGGAAGCTCTAGCAAACTTAAAAGCTGTTTAAAACCAAAATTTATAGGAATATTGTGGAATGTCATGGAAGTCCAATTAGCAAAATACCACCCTGTCTTATTAAGGATTGAGGGGGTAAAAAATGGACTTTCCCATTTTCTAAGAAAATTCAAGTCTAATGGATCTTAAACTTTACCCATACGAGAAATAAAAGATGAGATTTGTAAATGCCTATGCAAAAGTAAAATTTCAGTATTGAAACCCTCAAGTAAGACCACAAAACAAACAATCCTGATGAATTAGGAAGAACCAACTCAGATTCTGTATTCTAAGAAAGTGCACCAGAGACTGGCAACGGAGGATATTGCCCAGCATGTGGCAGGCATTAGTTAGGGTTACTACACGCTTAACATCACTTATCTTCATAAAGATATTAAGAGGTAGGTGTTAGTATTTCCATTTTCTAGGTGAGAAAAGTAAAGGGAAGAAAAGCACCAACCCCAAGGCCAGTGCCCCTGACTTGGGCATCGTCATGGATGGAAGCTCCCAGCCGCTGAGTCACAGTGAAACTCACACACAGTATTTATTCTCTTAGGTTTTCCCCAGAGGTATTTTCAGGAAATAAAACAAGCATCTCATTGTTTATACCTACAGTTTCTGCACGAATGCTGCCATAAATAACTGAATCTAACCAACGGCTTCTCTCTGCATAATAAATACCCAGCTGAACTGAGTGCCTTTCCCCAGCCACCAAAGTTCTGCTTTACAATGGAATGGACATTCTATGTGCCTAGATAAACGGGAAAACATTTCTCTACTGGGCAAACCCTACCCTTCCACTGTGTAAATGCCTGGGCTAAAAGCCACACAGACTAGATAAGGGCTCAGTTAAACATGTCGCTGTTATGGCAGTATGAGTCCTAAATTTCACTCCAACTTGATCCTATGTAGGGTAACTCAGGAGCAAAGAATTCAGATTTCAGAAACCTCACATTCGTAAAGTAGTTACTGAGGCATCTAATCTATATGTCCAAATCCCGTCATCATGACTTAAAAGATGTTCATCCGTGTATAATTCTCATTATAGAGTTGATGAAAATAAATTTAAACGTTTCTCTTTACATAATTTCCTTGGTTTGGGGCTTGCAAATGAAATTAACAAGTTCCCTTTTATACCTCTTTGCCCTTTTATACCTTCAAATGTAATTAATGAGTCCCTAAAAGTACTTAACAGTAAGTGAAAAACAGACAAACTCAATCTCTAGGACACTGAAAGTAAATAGATTTTTGATTTATAATTGAAACGATCATTAAAAGGAAGGGAACAGAGAACAGAAAAAAAAATGTTGAAAAAATAATGGCTGAAATTTTTCAAGTACAATGAAAACTATAAATATACAGATCTAAGAATCTCAATAAACCCCAAGCGGAAAAAGTATTAAAAAAAAAAAAAATTACACTGGCTTGGCGCCCCTGGCTTTTTTTATTTTTTTTTCTGAATAATAAGCAGCCACATACACCGAGGTCTGGCAGGTTCAAACCCGCCCAGGCCTGCTAAACAACAATGATAACTGCAACCAAAACATAGCCGGGCATTGTGGTGGGCACCTGTAGTCCCAGCTCCTTGGGAGGCTGAGGCAAGAGAATCGCGTAAGCCCAAAAGTTTGAGGGTGCAGTGAGCTGTGACACCACGACACTCTACCGAGGGTGACATAGGGAAACTCTGTCTCAAAAAAAAAAACTAATGAACATCATAATCAAATTAGCAAAAAAACAGTAATAAAGAAGAAAAAGCCATAATAATTACACAGGAACTAAAATAAGAATTACAGCAAACTGCTTATCAAAAACAATGCAAGCCAATACATGTGGAGTAACAGCTTTAAAATACAAAAAAAAAAAAAAATCAATTTAATGAAACTTACTAAATGCAGAATATAAATGTCTGAACACAATAACTAAGAAAATGCCATGAAGGCTATGTTAACCAGTTTGATGAAAATATTTCAAACTGTATATAAAACCAGCACATTGTACCTACCCCATGTTTGCATTAATGTACACAGCTATGATTTAATAAAATACATAAATAAATAAATAAAATCAATTTAAAAGTACTTGAAGAAAACAAGTCCATTTCTCTATAATCTGGGAATGGGAAAACCCTCCTTGCCATCATCCAAAATCAGAAACTATAAGAGAAATGAGTTCTAAATCCTATACACGCACACATGAAAACCTCTGCATGATAAAACGCACCAAAAGCAAAGCCACCAAAATACGAACAACAAACTGGAAAAATATTCTTAATTTTATATCTCAGACATATCTCCTTCTTTGGTTCCTTCTCTGCCAGAGAGAACTCTTCCTGGCTTAGCCATCCACTATTTTGCTTTACAAATGTTAAACAAATACCCAACATGTATCTGTATTTCCCCCTCCTTTTTTCCATTAAAGTCATAGATATCATGTTCTATGACTTGCCTTTCTCACATATAATTGTACATAGTCTGGGAATCACTCCATATCAAAACAGAGATGTTATCATCTTCCTTAGTGTGGTCTTTCATTGTGTAAAAGTACCAGAGTTTATTCAAGTTCACACTGATGCCCATTTGGATTGCTTTCGCCTTGAGCCGTGACAAATAACGCCCCTCTAAATGTCCTTGTATGAAGTCATTTTGTTCTTTTACTGCTATATCTTTGGCCTAGATTCCTAGAAGTGGGATTCCCGGATTAAGAGTAAACTAAATACGAAGTTTTGTTAGATAGTTCTACATTTCCCTTCCTTCTCTGTGGTTGTATCCTTCTTTAAAATTCCCATCGGCAATGTATGAAAGTACCTGCTTTTCCACAGCCTGTCATCAGATGTATTGCAAAATACCGGAGTTATCCAACTTCATTTGAAAGATGTGATGTTTCGGTATAGTTTTAACTTGCAGTCCTTTTTTGATTGAGCAGGTTTCCTCCCTAAGGGTTGTTTTCAGAAACTCTTTCTGTTATTTGCAGTTTTTTTATTGAATGGTTTTTCTTCTTATACAGCTGTGGTTTGTGTCACCCCAAAGCAATTACAACAGGAACACCAAAGATCACTGACCACAGATCACCATAACAGTTATACCAATGATGAAAAAGTCTGAAATATTGTCAAAGTTACCAAAATCTGATACAAAGTGAGCACACCCTGTAGGAAAAAAGCCACCAATAGACTTGCTTGATGAAGGGCTATCACAAACCTCCAATTTGTTTTTTTAAAAAAAGCAACATCTAGAAGGCAAAATAAAGCAAAACACATTATAAGGTATTTAAAACACAATAAAAGGAGCTATACCTGTAGTTAAATATATCCTAAGGCCAAATAGAACAGCCAATTTCAAATTTCATTCGAGTCTTCTTGCTAACAGCAATATATAGAATTGACGTGTGTGTCTGTGTACAATTAGATATATACACAAACAATGATGTGAATACTGCTATAAATCATATTTTCAATATAAGAGAAAAGGAAAACAAATCTAAAATCAAATTTAAGTTATAACTATGTATAATAGTTTTACAGTTAAATTGGAAAAGTAAATATGAACTCATGATTTATTTTTCTTTTTCATCACATTTACTTCTTAGGTTCATAGTCACTTAAAAAGCCTTAACAGTAATAAAAACCCAGCACCAATGCACACCCCGATAAGCTACACTGAAGTCTCTAAATACCATCCATTAAAAGGAGCCAGGGCTGTTTGGAAGAATGGCTGATTCCAGATAAGCAGTGGGAAATGTACCAGATGAACATTTAATGGCTTGTTGGTCAAAAAGCAAAGAAGCACTCGAAGGTAAATGGGGAAAGGAAACAAAGCGCAAAAGTCACAGGATGGGGCTGTAAATGGGCAAAAGATGGAGCAGTCTGCGTATATTAAAAAAGAAGAAGAGTTCAGTAATTAACTGAAACACACTAAATATATCGTTTAAAACTCTTGGCTTATGGTGTTCACTGTATAATTATTTCAACATTTCTGTGTTTGAAAATGTTCATAATGAAATGCTACAGTAGGGAATCTTGACTTTAAAGGATATGAAAAGGAAAAAGAAGGGAAGGTGAAGAAAAAAATGTTAAAAAATAATTCTTTTGTCATTACTGCCAATAACCAGAGAACCAACTCCTTATACTACCAGTGGGCAATTAAAAGGCAAAAATAAGTTATCTTCCCCATTTTTTCTGAACATATTACATCTCAGAGTTACCAAAAAGCCCCCCATCATTGATGGTTCTTCTTTACAGACAAACTCAAGCTGACACTTGTAAAAGCGTTGATCAAATTAGAAAATCACCATTTCATAATCCACAAAGGAAAGGTGAATTCAGGGAAGGAGCGTCACAGATCAAAGTCCTTGACAAAGCTGGAGAGAGGAAAATGCAATGGCTGCTGTCCCACCAACTCACCAACTGATCTCAGCATCGCTAAGAATGTCACATCAGATCACACAAAACAAATGCATAGAACTGTAGTAAACATTCTCCTAAAGACAGTTAAACCTACATTTAATGAAACCTTTGGAAGTAACTTCCAGTTTGGGGGAAACATGAAGGAAATCGTACTGAGTTAAATGCTGCCCTGAGGGAAAAACAGACCCCACGAGGGCAGAGGGGACACTCCACATGAACACACAGGCCCAACCTCAAGGAGTCAAGAGCAAGAAACAAAGCAGGGGTGGGGGAGGAGAGGAGGGAGGAGGGTTTCTACTAAGAGAAACTTAGGAGATACAAACAAATGTAGTGTGTGGTTCCTGTCAAACATGGATTACAGCAACCCAGGTCTGCGCAGGATTCCTGCCAAGAGCAGGAGGCTTGAGACAGGGCTGCATACAGGAACACCAAGGAACCTGATGGTTAACTGCATCAGTTTAACAAGGCCACTGTAGTGACACATAGGGAAGGCTGACCATGGCTTTCAGAGATGTTTAGTAAAACGAGTAGGGGTCAAATATTACGATTTCTAAGATTTGCTTTAAAATACCTAAGAAAGGACAGGCGTGGTGGCTCACACCTATAATCCCAGCGCTTGGGAGGCCGAGGAGGGTGGATTGCCTGAGCTCACAGGTTCGAGACCAGCCTGAGCCAGAGCAAGACCTTGTCTCTAAAAAAATAAATAAAATAAAATATCTAAGAAGAGAATAAGGGCTTACAGGGGAAGAGATCACGGCAGGATGAGCAAAACCTCTATCCTGATCTGCTCTGTGGGGTTTCATTGTACTATCCTTTCTTTCTTTAGGACGTACTTAAAAATCTTCAAAACCGGGCAGCGCCTGTGGCTCAGTCGGTAAGGCGCCGGCCCCATATACCGAGGGTGGCGGGTTCAAACCCGGCCCCGGCCAAACTGCAACCAAAAAATAGCCGGGCGTTGTGGCGGGCGCCTGTAGTCCCAGCTACTCGGGAGGCTGAGGCAAGAGAATCGCTTTAGCCCAGGAGTTGGAGGTTGCTGTGAGCTGTGTGAGGCCACAGCACTCTACCGAGGGCCATAAAGTGAGACTCTGTCTCTACAGAAAAAAAAAAAAAATCTTCAAAACCAAAAAAAGAAAAGGAAGAGAAACTCCTCCTTAGCGAAAGAAGGCATAAATGATGGATAACTACCCTCCACCTATGAAATCAGAAATATCTCCCCCTAAAATCAGAAATAAATGCAGGGCAGAGATGTGCATACTCCTTGAATTTTTTTTTTTTTAAGATCAGGATCACGCCCAGCCCCAGATAATTCAGATGCATAAGGTTCTGGTGTACATTGGAGAACAAAGAAACAGCAACAAATAAGAGAGCCCTCTGGCCCAGCAAGGTGGCCCACCACCTGGAATCCTAGCACTCTGAGAGACAGAGGTAGGTAGATTACCTGACCTTAGGAGTTCGAGCCTGAGCAAGACCTCATCTCTTAAAAAAAAAAAAAAAAATAGCTGGGCGGCACCTATGGCTCAAAGGAGTAGGGCGCTGGGCCCATAGGCCAGAGGTGGCAGGTTCAAACCCAGCCCCAACCAAAACTGCAAAAACAACAACAAAAAAATAGCTGGGCACTGTGGTGGGCACCTGTAATCCCAGCTACTCAGGAGGCTGAGGTAAGAGGACTGCTTAAGCCTAAGGTGGCTATGAACTATGATGCCATGGCACTCTACCCAGGATGACAGAGTGAGATTCTATGTCAAAAAATAAAAATAAAAAAATAAGAAGTGAACCCCTGTGGCCCCATAGGCCCCCCAAGTGCTGGGATTACAAGTGTGAGCCACCATGCCTGCCCCATGGAACTCTGGAGGGTATGGAGTTGGAAGATACAACCACCAAGGTCAGAGAGTATGGGTGTATCTGTTCTCAGTTTCTGTGTTGTTTTCTGATCATTAAGGAATCATTTAATTAGAAGTCATTTACAAAAATTTTCTTCTTTTTAAATCCACATGCCTCAGCCAATGTCTTTTCATCCACCAAAAATGAAACCTCCATATGGGCTCCTTCATTACAAATCCCACTGCATGAAGAAGTCAGGCAACTGTTCATTCTGCAACCAGTAAGATACTAGAAGTCCCAGCTACTTGGGAGGCTGAGGCAAGAGGATTGCTTGAGCCCAAGATCTGAGGTTGCTGTGCGCTATGATGCAACAGAGCAAGAGCAACAGAGTGAGAATCTGTCAGAGAGAGAGAGAGAAAAGAAATGAAAAGAAAAGAAAAGAGGAAAGTTTGGTTCCACTTTTTTTTTTTAATAGAGACAAGGGTCTTGCTATGTTGCCCAAGCTTGTCTGGCCTCAAGCAATCCTTCTGCTTCCATCTACCAAAGTGGTGGAATTATAAGCATGAACCGTCTCACTTGGCCTGATTCCAGGTTTTAAAAAAACTTTTAACATCACTTTGACCTCAAAGTTTATGAAATATAAAAATTAGAGTCAGCATGTATCTGCTGTTTAAATAAGAACACACCACCTCCCTAGTGGAAGAACATTGTTGGTGGGTCATCATTTGAGCATAAGCAAAATTACTTCATTTAAAACAAAAAGAGCCAGGTAACAGTAACTCCATAACAGAAAAGAAACGATAGCCTCGCACCCCTCGGCTGTTCCTGAGGGTAAACCCCACATGGAAAATTCCAGCCTGGGTTGCTCTAAGGAAATGTGGATCAACCAAAAACGAGGTGTGACAGCTCACACTGCCGGACGTCATGTTGTGCACCCAGAGAGTGTTTTAGCTCTCCTCCTGCTGGGCTGTCTCCCAGGCTTTCCTTGAAGCACCCAGGGAGCTCTGTTCTTAAGAAAAAGATCTGGTTGGCATTTCCTCTGTTACCCTGGCACAAAGTTCACGAAGATGCTAATCAGATCTGCCCTGGAACATTTCCTCCCTTAATACAATTCTGACTTCAGAAACAAAGCAAACAGCCATGCAGAATGCAAGAAACTAAGAGCCAGCCACGTCAAGGGCAAGGGAGAGAGACCTTGCTCCAAAAGAACATTCCGTCAGAGCCTATGCCCGACCCCCATCGTGGCAGCCCTGATGTCGAGGTGGCCCTGGATAGTCCCCACACTCCCTATGCCTCGCTTCTTCCCTCCCCAGAGTCAGGTGATTGAGAGGAACGAATGAGGAAAGCATTTTTTATTTATTTATTTATTTATTTTTTAGAGACAGAGTCTCACCCTATCACCCTCGGTAGAGTACTGTAGCATCACAGCTCACAGCAACCTCCAGCTCTTGGACTTAGGTGATTCTCTTGCCTCAGCCTCCCAAGTAGCTGGGACTGCAGATGCCTGCCACAACGCCCGGCTATTTTTTGTTGCAGTTTTACTGGGGCCGTGTTTGAACCCACCACCCTTGGCATATGGGGCCAGCGCCCTACCTGATGAGCCACAGCACTGTCCAAAAAGCATTTTTCAAACAAGAATCTTGTGACGAAACTTCTCTGAAGAAGACAGACGCACGGTCTACAGACATATGAAAAAATGCTCATCATCTTTAATCATCAGAGAAATGCAAATCAAAACTACTTTGAGATACCATCTATCTCCAGTAAGATTAGCCCACATCACAAAATCCCAGAACCAGAGATGTTCGTGTGGACGTGGAGGAAAGGGAACACTGCTGATGGGAATGCAAACTAATATGTTCCTTTTGGAAAGATGTTTGGAGAACATTTAGGGATCTAAAAATAGACATATCATTCGATCCTACGATTCCTCTACTAGGTATATACCCAGAACACCGAAAATCACTTTTTTGTTTGTTTGTTTTTGTAGAGACAGAGTCTCACTTTACCACCTTTGGTAGAGTGCCATGATGTCATAGGACTCACAGCAACCTCTAGCTCTTGGGCTTCCGCGATTCTCCTGCCTCAGCCTCCCGAGCAGCTGGGTCTACAGGCGCCCGCCACAACGCCCGGCCATTTTTTGGTTGCAGTTCAGCCAGGGCTGGGTTTGAACCCGCCACCCTTGGTATATGGGGCCAGCGCCCTACTCACTGAGCCACAGTGATTTTTATCTTTATTAAAAATCACTTTTTAATAAAGATATTTGACCAGAATGTTTATTGCAGCCCAATTTATAATTGCTAAGTCATGGAAGAAGCCCAAGTGCCCATCAACCCACGAATGGATTAATAAATTGTGGTATATGTACACCATGGAATATTATGCAGCCTTAAATAAAGATGGAGACTTTACCTCTTTCATGTTTACATGGATGGAGCTGGAACATATTCTTCTTAGCAAAGTATCTCAAGAATGGAAGAAAAAGTATCCAATATACTCAGCCCTACTATGAAACCAATTTATAGCTTTCATATGAAAGCTATAACCTAATTATAGCCCAAGAATATGCGGAAAGGGGAGAGGGAGGGGAGGGGAGAAGATGGGTAGAGGGAGGGTAATGGGTGGGACCACACCTACGGTGCATCTTACAAGGGTACATGTGAAATTTACTAAATGTAGACTATAAATGTCTTAACGCAATAACTAAGAAAATGCTGTGAAGGCTATGTTAACCAGTTTGATGAAAATATTTCAAATTGTATATAAAACCAGCACATTGTACCCCATGATTGCATTAATGTACACAGCTATGATTTAATAAAAATATATATATTTAAAATTGAAAAAAAAAGTCTCGTGACTCTCAGTTCTTTAGAGCATATGCAAGGTTTTGAATAGCAAAAGTATTACATCTTCCCTTAATAATGGTTGATGTTTCAAAAGGAGGTTTATTTCCATTTTCTAAACCTAAAGTATGAACTAAGCTTTTCCAAACTACACACACATCCCCTCCTCCCAAGATGCATCACGCCCCCGCCCCCGCCCCGTGTGCTCGCACACCCCTACTCTGCTTGCACACACTGGTCCCATGCCCACATGCAGCAGTCACGTGACCCTCCCCTGCCACAACGTGGCACCTTCCTTTTCTCTGGTTTCCTGCTCTCCCTTCATTTCATTCAAGATCACGGGACATACGAAAGCTTTGCATTTATTCTGCCATAAACAGAGCCCAAAACTACACGGGCAGTCTGAAGCTCAAACTCACGTGTGCAGACACAAGTGTACGAAGGTTTGACAAGTTTCCATTAAGCCACCTCAGCCATGCTCTGGAGAGGACCCCACCCTGGCTGCCTGGGAGCTGGCCATCAGGAAGTCCTCTTTCAGTTACTAGAAAAGACAGTCCACCTCCTATGTCAATTAACCTACATGAAAAGGAGTCAAATTATTGCATAATCAATTCCTGGGATGATGCAGGCAGATAATTCAAAGTACTGCAGTTGTTGCCTGTGTTTTTTCTGTTTCCTGAAAACCAGGCAAAGACTATAATACACTCAGTGCTCAAGGCCATATAAAGAATAAAATGTGTGTCATTAACCAACAGCAGCAAAGGACAACCTGCCGAAAGATGCATGAAATAGCCACATCTCACATAGGAACATGAACCGCTAACTCGAAGCCTGGCATGGCCTGGATGCCTTGATACAGGACAGGGCCATGACCACAAAGGCCATTAAACACCAAGAAATGACAACAAAATCTCCTTATTCTTCTGGGAACCCACAGGGCTCTTCCCAGTGAAAGCATCCAGATGCTGGCCCAACCCAGGCTGGGCCCTGCCCTCCAGGCTGTGCCGTTCCCCACCTTCTCTTTCTTCCCTCAACTGACTACGAATTAGCTCCTGCAATTCTGTGCTCCTGGTTCCACACAACACATCTTTGTTTCTACTCATGCCCCAATCATCTCAACATCTAATTTCAAAAAGAAAGACAGACAATAGAATATTATTCAGCCTTAAAAAGGAAGGAAATTCTGACACTTGCTGCAACATGGGTGAGCCCTAAAGATGTTGTACTGAGTGAAAGAAG
The DNA here is from genome assembly GCF_027406575.1 of Nycticebus coucang. Lineage (NCBI taxonomy): Eukaryota > Metazoa > Chordata > Mammalia > Primates > Lorisidae > Nycticebus > Nycticebus coucang. The sequence continues at coordinate 95,546,236 of NC_069783.1, forward strand.
CTGGTCACCAAAGGAAAAATCCTGCATGACTCCACTAACTTGAGGTACCCTCAGCAGTCAAGTTCATGCGGACAGAAAGTGGAATGCTGGCTGCCTGGGGCTAGGGGAGCCATAAGAGGGAAGCTAGTGTTTAATGGGTGCAAAGTTTCAGTTTGGGAAGATGAAAAAAGTTCTAGAGATGGATGATGATGATAGGTGTATATTAAGAATGTACTTAATGCAACTAAACTGTACATTTAAAAGGCTAAGATGATAAATTTTATGTTATGTATATTTTACAACAATAAAAAGAAAACGTTTTCAAGAAATTAAGAGGCTCAGTGCCCATAGTTCCGTGGTTAGGGCACTGGCTACATACACCAGGGCTGGCGTGTTTGAACCCGGCCAGGGCCTGCTGAACAACAATGACAACTACAACAAAAAAATAGCTAGGCGTGTGGTGGGCATCTGTAGTCCCAGCTACTCGGGAGGCTTAAGCAATTCTCTTGCTTCAGGGGGAGTTTGAGGTTGCTGTGAGCTGTGACGCCACAGCACTCTACCCAGGGCGACAGCCACGCACAGATCTCATCTGCCAAATGATAATGTAGTTTTTCCATGAAATATCTATCTCTGATTAAAAAAAGAGAAAGAATTGTGTCCTCAAAGGCTCTCCTATGTCTCCCCATCCTGCGGTGGGAGCAGCAAAATCGAATGAAGACTTTATCACTCTCAAAGGCCACTCTTCCTGTTCCTGCCCACGTCCTGGGGCCACCCAGGCCCTTCCTGCAGTTCTCATTTATATTATTATCTGAGACCCAAATCCTAGACAGGAACCCTTTCTCAATGCTAAAGACACAATGAAATATTAACTACACTGGGTCAATAACACATTGCAAGATGTCCAATAACTCCCAGAAGAGGCCTGAATATCTAAATCAATACCACATTTCCAAGACAGAAATACACTCACAATTTCTGTCCTTAGCCCAAGAAAAGCACGCTGAAAAGAACACTTTCTTACTCAGGGGAAAGATGGGGGCAGAAAGTGAGGTGCATCTGCAAACCCAGCCTGCATCAGGCCCAAGGCAAAAATCTAGCCAAGCAGGATCTGAAGGAAAGAGATTTGGTTCCACAGAAGGAGGATATTAGAGTTAAACCTACTCAGAGCTATACACTGCTGGGGGCACAAGGCCAGGGTAGCTGGTGCAAACTTTATGGCAGGCAATGTGGAAATATATATAAGCCAGGTACAGTGGCTCACTCCTGTAATCCTAGCACTCTGGAAGGCCAAGGTGGGTAGATCCCTTAAGCTCAGGAGCTTGAGACCAGCCTGAGCAAGAATGAGATCCCATCTCTACTAAAAACAGAAAAATCAGGTGGACCTGGTGGTACACAACTATAGTCCCAGCTACTCGAGAAGCTGAGGCAAGAGGACTGCTTGAGTTCAGAGTTTGAGGTTGGTGCCAACTAGGCTGATGCTACAGCATTCTAGCCTGGGGCGACAGAGTGAGACTCTTGTCTCAAAACGAAAAAGGAACTATATGTAAAAGGCATTATGAACACCTGTCCCTTCAATGCAGCCATTCCTTATGATATTCTTGATGGTGTGCCCTTCCAGAGTCCTTTTCTCTTCTACTTCTCTGGTCTCTTCCCACCTGCAATCATCATTCCATGCTGCTCTCTGCATTCCTGCACTCTCTGGAAAGCCAGGTGAGGGAAGACATGTTACAGCCTTCCCAGGTTCACTGCCCGCTGCTCAAGAGAAAGGCAGCAACACCAAGACAGCAGGGGCTACGGCAGGGAAGGAGTTACTACTGCAAGTGCCATGGGGGCAGAGGGAGGAAATTCTCAAATCTGTCTCCCAGAGAATTTGGGACAAAGGGTTTTTAAAGATTGACAGGCAAACAGCTAGAGAACTGGGTCTGCTGATTGGCTAGGGATGAACTCATAAGATCAGGAAGCAGAAACTGTCTTCTTATGCTGAGTGAGTTCTCAGATCTCAGTGCACTGGTCTGGTTTGGGTCATTGGTCCACCAGAATGCAGGGTCTGGAAGATATCCCAAAGACCAGCCTTATTTCACAAGGGGTGATGTTATCTATGAGAGCAACAAAGAAAGCTAAGAATTTGTAAGACCATCACTTGTGTGACTCCTGAGTAGTAAGCAATTATAGACAGCAAGTTAGGGGAAAATGGCTGGGTTTACATATATGCCTATACTTCTGCAGAGTTTGAGCCCCTGCCACTGCTCTCACCTTTCAGCTTTTCTATTAACTTCAAGTTAATAGAGGCATGGATCTGGTACTTGGCAGGCACTGAACATGTCAAAAAAAATGGACTTTGGGGATTGAGCAGTGTCCTGAAAGATTTAAATGAATGGATGTTTTCTTCAGTTTTTAAAATCCTAAGAAATCAGTACCAATTAAGTATTTAATAAAGCATTAAGTGAGTAAATTGGGCTACATCTATAGAGTTGAATGCCATACATCCATTAACAACTACACTGGTCAGGGCCTGGTGGCTCAGGCCTATAATCCCAACACATGGGAGGCCAAGGCCGGAGGATTGCTTGAGGCCAGGAGTTGGAGACCAACTTGGACAACATAGCAAGACCCCATCTCTATGAAAAAATTAAAATTAGGGCAGTGCCTGTGGCTCAAAGGAGTAGGGCACTGGCCCCATATGCCGAAGGTGGTAGGTTCAAACCCAGCCCCCGCCAAAAACTGCAAAAAAAATAAATAAAAATTAGTTAGGTATGGTAGCACACACCTGTCATCCCAAGTGCTCAGGAGGCTTAGGGAGATGGATCACTTGAACCCAGGAGTTTGAGGCACTCCAGCCTGGGTGACAGATGGAAACCCTGTCTCTATAAAATAAAATAAACCTATGTCAAATGGCTGTGGTTTCAAAGGGTATGAATTCAGGAATACAGGAGATGTAGGCAACTCCCCAGCCTGCCCCAGAAGCCAAATAAGGAAGGAGACAAAAATCCAAATAGTCTTATTGAAAGCTCCAAATCCCCCAAGAACTGTGAAAAAGGGGAGAACCCAACTCCATCAGCCACCACATCTAGTCCAGCGTCTCACCAGCCCTCCCTCCTCTGCTCCCAGGACAGAAGCTAAAGGTCACACTAGGTTAGTGCCAATGTCAGGTCTGGGATGACGATGCCCAGGCCTGGGTAAGAGGAGGGAAACAGCATAGCAATAAAGCCACAATCGCAGCACCCAAGGACCGCAGGAGGTGCCGTCCTGGGAGAAAACAGAGCACTCAGGGAAGGAAAGGAAATTCCCACAAATGCAGCATGCTCCAGAACAGTATGACAAGGACGCGAATTCAATAAAATGAAGAGCTCACAGATGAGATTATAAAGCAACAGATAAAAAGAGATCCTAGAAACGAAAGGAAATGAACTGAAAATCAAAACAGGACAACAAAAATTGGCAGCTGAGCTAAATGCATTGAGGCACATAATACACTGCTGAAAAGTGAATTATTAACTCAGAAGAAAGAGCTACGAACAGAACGAAGAGTATAGAGAGAGAAAAACAGAAAGGAAAAGCAGAACAACGGATATCCAAGGTAAAGTGTCCTTGAGGTGGAGAAGCCAATAAATGAAATGTAAAATGCATCCAAAAATATAACACACAGAATTATGACCTTAGAAAATTTCCCCAGACTATAGGTATCAATCTGCAGACTGCAAGAGTGCACTGTATTCCAGAAAAATTTAACACATTTGTGCTCATGGCAGCAAGAGAATCTAATCAGGTTACTAAACTCCATGACTAAGACAAGAGTTACATCCATGAAAAGGACATCACCCACAAGGGGGGAAATATCAGAGCAGCCTGAGATTTCTGCTACTGTCTTGTCAAATACTGGAGACCCCAGAGCAGCAGACTATCATACCCAACCAAGGTGTCACTCGAGTCCAAAAACAAGGGACAAATATTTGCAAACATGAAAACATTCAGAGACCAGGGCACTTAGGTGATATCAGGGGAAGAAAATAGGAATCCAGCCAATGGAGAGATAAACCAAAATAAAAGACTCTGACTTGGGAATCAGAAGTAGAAGCATTAATTCAATTTAAATGAGAAACAAACAGCCAAACAATCACTATTTAAATACAGTCACAGGACACAATGGGAATTACAACATAAAACCAACAATATAACTTTTTGGAGTGGGAGATGGGAAAAGCAGGAGAGATTAGGAATGCTGACGCCCTTGACCTATAGGGCAGGGAGTCTTTGAACATTCTCAGAATTAAAACATTGTTTTTCAAAAGCCACAATTGTAACCTCATAATGCTTTCACTATGAGATTTCAAAAATCTCTTCCCTTCACCTCACATGAACCTTTTAGAAAATAATCTCTAGTGTGTGTTAAAAGAAGCATTTATTTGAAGTTTAACATTTCTTTGGCGTCACTTCAGTTTCTGTCCTTTTATGGAAATCAAGTAAACGTCATACTTTTGTTATAAAATAGCATTGACAGAAAAGTTGTATTTTTATAAAAATACGCTCATCCATCTTTGCAGTTGTCCCTGTACGTGTCTAAACACATTAGGAAGTTGTCTGGGAAGACATTCACCTCGGGGAAACTAGAGGTTATTTTGGGTGGCTAGGATTTGGGGTGAAAGATATTTTCTTCTTTGTACTTTTCAGCGTTAACTGATTTCTTTCTATTCAGCATGCATCCTTTTAATCATTCTATGCAAATACAGAATAATCTGTCTTAATTAAAAAACAAAACAAAACAGACTGAATAAAAACATGCTGATTTGTTAACAGTGATTAGTATCGGATAGTGAGATATGATGAAAATTCTCTTCTTCATACTTTCCATATTTTTCCAGGAAAAAAAAAAAATCCATTGTTGCTGGAGAACATGTTGAGGTGATGGTGAAAGTTTACAATAGCTAATAAAGTGCTAAGAGAAAACACAGAACTAAAAACTTTTGTGTGTATCTGTAGACAGAAGATTAACATTGGATAAAGGGCTGCAGATAATTTTTTCCTTCTTTTTTATTCTACTTTTTAATTTCTGGAAGATGAACATTGATTATTCGTGCCAAAGAAAACAAAAAAAGGCACATTTGGGGTTTTGTGGGGTTTTTTGTTTTTTTTTTTTAATTAAATCATAACTGTATACATTGATATGATCATGGGGCATCATACACTCGCTTCATAGACCATTTGACACATTTTCATCACAATGGTTAACATAGCCTTCCTGGTTTTGTGTTTTAACAGAAGGGGGCTTCTCGGGATGTTATGATTCCCAGCCGGGAGGGACTTGAGCAGTCAGAGCCCCAGGTAATGCCTAGAGGAGGAAGAGAAACCTCAGAGGGAGACAGCAGGAGACGCATCCCCGCAGCACCCCGCAGTCAGGGATTTGTTTTCTCACTGCCGACGTGGAACAGGAGGGCGAAGGCTACTCTACATCAGACGCCACCCTTGGAATTTGCCCCCATACTATTGCAGTATATGTATGCACCAGGATCACGTTTGTTAAGTCAGAAACAAGATTAAGAAGAAAATGGCTCGATTCATACAATACACAGGCACCCTGGAACACACCACTCAAAGCCCCACATGCCCAGGCCACACTGCCAAGCTTGTAGCCTTTATATGTTTTTGAGAGTTAAAAAAGAGAAAAATGGGAGAAAGGAGGGAAGGGAGGAGAGGAGAAAGGACAGAGAAGAGGGGAGGAGAGAGAGCAGATAGAACAGGACTGAAGAGAACAGCAGAGTGGAGTTGAGGCCCTAAAAGGTTCTGAAGTGGTTACCTTCAAGCGTCATCAACATGCAGACACTCAGCATGCTTAGACCTTAAGGTGTGGAACATTCCACCTGGAACAAAACTCACCAGTGGCTATGGCCCAGTAAACGTCTGATCCATTCAGTAACTCACCACATGCTATGGGAGAATAAACCTGGGACCCAGGAACTTGAAGCAGAATTCGAAATGGAGCAACACGCGCATTGGAGTCCAGCACTGCATCCAGAGCACCGACCAGGCGACCTGCAGGAGGGAAGAGCAGAGAGCGTGCATGTGAGCACAGGACCGAGCAGGCCGGCCGGACACCCAGCCAGCGCACGGCCGTCTGCGCTCCTGCACACAAGGCAGCACCATCAGCGTCTGCACTCAGGCCAGGGGGCAAGTTTCACGCCCAGTTCTTCAACTCACCTCACGAGAGCCCAAGCTCCATGAGGCCAACGCTCTGTCTGCCCCCAGCATCTGGGACAGGTCCTGGCATTTACAGGCACTCAACACCCACTTGCTAAAGTAGTGGGTAAGTGAACCAAGGGTCTGGACTATCCCCTAGCCTGGCTGAGGCAATGCAACCAGGGAAATATATAAGCAGGCTCTGTGGAGTCAGATCCTCTGATCTGAACCCCGGCTCCACCCTTCTGAGCTGTGTGACCTCAGGCAAGTTATTTAACTTCTCTGTGCCCTGGTTTCCCTGCCTATAAAAAAAAATAATAATAATAATCAGTATCCCTACTTCATAGGGTGTTGCTGAGACTTAAATGAGTCAACAGATCCAACATTCAAAGTGCTTAGACTATTGCCAGGCCTGTAAGAAGCATTGTGTAAGTACTGTCCTTTCTCCAATATGGGAGAAGAATCCTTGCCTACTCCAGGAGGGTACTGTGAGAAACAAGTAAGAAAACATATCAAAGTGCTTCACAGCCTAAAAAGCACTCAAGGTGAGTGAACAGTCAGCATTCTGTTGTGATGCACAGTCTCTGGAATCAATGGCATTATTTAAAAAATTTTAAAAAGCAGCTAGTCATGGTGGCTCAAACCCATAATACTAGGACTCTGGGAGGCGGAAGGAAGAGAATTGTTTCAGCTCAGGAATTCAAGACTAGCCTGAGCAAGAGCCAGACCCTGTCTCTAACAAAAATAGAAAAACTAGCCAGGCATTATGGCAGGCACCGGTAGTCCTAGCTACTCAGGAGGCTGAGGCAGGAGGATCGCTTGAACCAGGAGTTTGAGGTTGCTGTGAGCTAGGCTAACAGCACTGCACTTTAGCCTAGGACAACAGAATATGACTCTGTGTCAAAAAGAAAAAAGAAAAGGCACCTGCTCCTTCCAGTCTTCCACTACCCGAGAATCAAGGCAGCCAAGAAAGGATAAAGACCCTTCCCTGACTTGACATATTAGTTAAAGAACTAATAGGACCTAAATAGGGGCCACAAATTGCCTGAACAAGTAATATGCACATTTTTTTTTTTTTTTTTTTTTTTGCAGTTTTTGGCTGGGGCTGGGTTTGAACCCGCCACCTGTGGCTTATGGGGTCAGCGTCCTACCCCTTTGAGCCACAGGCGCTGCCCCACATTTTACCTATTCCAAAACCTCAAACTTAAAGAAAAGTTGAGTCATTAGAGAGTAAATTACTGACCTAACACCCCATCACCCCCTGATATTGCAGTATATGCTTTGTATAAACAAGCACAGTACAACCATCAAACATTCAGAACATTAATACTGATACAGTCCCACCATCTAATCCTCAGAACCCATTCAAGTGTTGCAAAATGTCTCAGTAATGTCCTTTTGCTGCAACAGACCCAGTTCAAAATCATTTAGTTGTTATGTCTCTTTGGTCTACATGAGTCTGGAAAAGTCTTTCTCTGATTTTCATAACCTTGGCCCTTCTGAAGATTACAGACTAGTTTTTTTGTTTGCTTTTTTGTTTTTCCTTTTTTTGGAGATAGGGTCTTGCTCTTGTCACCCTGGCTGATGTGGGGCCATTATAGCTCACTGCGATCTCCAACTCCTGGGCTCAAGGGATCCTCCTGCCTCAGCCTCCCCAGAAGCTGGGACTACAAATGTGCCACCACACTTTTTGTAGAGACTGGGTCTCACTATGTTGCTCAGACTGGTCTCAAACTGCTGACCTCAAGCAATACTCTTGCCTCAGCCTTCCCAAGAGCTGGGATTACAGGTGTGAGCCAGAGCCCCCAGCCCAGTTTTTTGGTAGTGTATCCCAAAGTTTGCATTTGTCTGAAGTTTTATCACAGTTAGATTCAGGTTCTAAGTCCTTGACAGAAATAATACTGTCTTCTTTTCATTACATCCTATCAGGTAGCAAATTATTTTCATTTGTACCAGTCCTGGCAATATTTACTTTGATTACTTGATTAAAACAGGGGTTTCTAGGCTTTTGCCCTAAAAAGTTATTCCTTTTTCCTTTGTAATTAACAAGTATTCTATGGAGACATACTTTGAAACTGTAAATTTCCCATTCCTCATCAAAATTCCATTTACTATTTATTTATATCAGGATGGTCTCATGTTTTCCTACTTTATTAAATATAGCATAAACCATTACCATCATTATTTATTCTGAGGCCCAAATTGTCCCAGCTTTGGCCAGTGAGAACCCCTTCATGTTCCTTTGGACATGTCTCCGTCATTTTTCACATCTTCTGGCACAATAAAATATTCCAAATTCATCTTGTACTTTCTCAACTTTAGCCCTAGAACCAGCCATTTCTCCAAGAAGCTCCGGTGCCTTCTTTGAGGCATGGTATTTAAAAGCCAGCACATGGGACCCAGATATGCTCATTGCTAATAGGACAGCCCCAGGACCAGTGTACAGCTTTAGACAACGTCAGAAGAAGGAGGCGTGGAGGGTATGCAGTGACCCTCATGGCAACCACTAACACAGAAGTGGTGCTTCTCCTCTTCAAAACTCTGGTGCTTTTGCAAAGGTCAGGATATTTTATGTAACATAAGACCAACCCAGCCCCTTCAACTGGAAGGAAAGAAGGAAGGGGAGCCACAAAAGGAAGGCCAGGCACAGTGACTCACACCTGTAATCCCAGCTCTCTGGGAGGCCAAGACGGGAGGATTGCTTGAGCTCACGAGTTCAAGACCAGCCTGAACAACAGTGAGACACCATCTCTAAAAATAGCCGGGCATTGTTGTGGGCATCTGGAGTCCCAGCTACTCAGGAGACTGAGGCAAGAGATAGCTTGGACCGAAGATAGCTTGGACTCAAGAGATAGCTTGAGCTAAGACGCCACAGCACTCCACCCAAGGGCAACAAAGTGAGACGCTGTCTCAAAAAAAAAGCCACAAAAGGGGCAGACATAGGGAAACTGGTGTGCTCTCATCTAAAAAGGCACAGATTTAAGGGTACATGGCACCCCTCCTGGGTGAGGGGCACAACTACAACTTGAACTTTACCAAACAAGTGCCAACAACGCAACCTAATTATCTGTACTCTCATATCTAATGGGGAATTTTTAATTAAATTCAAATTTTTAAAAAAGCCACAAAAAGACTTCTGGGTTCAGTTCCAACATGCAAAGAGTTTGGAAGCCATCGCTCCCATCCATACAACAAGAAAAAGGTGACCAAACTGAATATCCATGATTTTTCTTAGACTCTTCAAAGAAAGGCCGCAGGTTAAACTGCAACTTTCAAGGTGAAAGAATATCCAACCTATAGCATATCCATTCAACGGAGTACTATTCAGTGATACAAAGAAATAATCTGTCATCCTTGAAAAGACACAAAGAATCTTAAATGCATATTGCTAAGTAAAAGAAGCTCTCCTATACGATTCCAATTATTCTGGGAAAAGGAAAAACATGGCAAGGGTACAAAGATCAATGGTTGCTGGGGGTAGGAGGTTAAATTAGTCAAACGCTGGGATTTTAGGTCAGCGAAACCATTCTGTGTGGTGTTGTAATAGTGGGTACTTTACACTGCATTTGTCAGAACACACAGCACCTCATAGCACAAAGAATGATCCTTAATGTTTGCGGATTTTAAAAACAAACCATGTAGGAGGTAGGGGGAGACCCTGGATTTAATGCAGGCTATGACTCAGCAATCTAATTGTACTACCCATGTATGAAACAACCTCCCTGAAGCAGGTGAAGGAAGCAGTAATTCTGGAAATAAGTGGAGTGTGTAGGAGGAAAGGCAAAGAAACACACACAAATACTCCATGGGACACAGGTGAGTAATTCTAATATTACACACGTACAGACAGTCCCTGACTAATAGTGGTTTGACTTTACGATGGTGCCAGTGCAGTACACATTCCGTAGAAAATGTTCTTCAGAGTGGGACTGTTGGTCTTTTCCTGGGCTAGTGATACGTGGCACCAGATGATATTACTGCCTTACGACGCTGGACAGCAACAGCCAGCCACAGCCCCCAGTCGACTACTGATACTGCCCTCTACCGTGTAACGTGTCCAATAAATTACGTGAGATATTCAATACTTTATTACAAAATAGGCTTTGTGTTGGATGACTCTGCCCAACTGCAGGCTAATATAAATGGTCTAAGCGTGTTTAAGGTAAATGAGGCTAAGCTATGTAGATACTACACGCATTTTCAACTGATGATGGGTTTATCAAGATGTAACCCCATCCTAAATCAAGGAGCATCTGCAACACGCTGGAAATGAACAAATTAGGAAAAATGATGGCAGAGGGTGAGGGCCAGGTTTCTCACTGTTGGAGTGGGAGTTTACAGATAGGTGAGGGAAAGAGGCAAGAACAGGCCACGTGGTAATGAATCAGTGACAGGGAGGCAGGTGCGCCCTCATGTTCAGTTACAGAGACACAAATGGTTACTGTAATGGTTAATTTTACACATCAGCTTGACTGAACTAAGGGATACCCATACGGTGGTAAAGCATTATTTCTGGATGAGTCTGGGAGCAGTTTCCAGAAGAGATTAGCATTTGAATCATTGGAGTCAAGAAGATCCACCCTCAGTGGGGGCAGGGACCATCTAATCGGTGGAGGGGAAGATACAGCTCCGATTGGTTCTGTCTCTCTGGAGAACTCTGATTCCTACAGTCACATAAATATTCATAGATTTGTACATATGCTAGGGTTAGTATACATACATATATTTCTTTCTTTCTTTCTTTCTTTTTTTTTGAGACAGAGTCTCAAGCTGTCACCCTGGGTAGTGCCATGGTGTCACAGCTCATAACAACCTCCAACTCTTGGGCTTAAGCAATTCTCTTGCCTCAGCCTCCTAAGTAGCTGGGACTACAGGCACAGCTATTTTTTTTGTTGTTGTTGTTGTTGTCATTGTTGTTTTAGTTGGCCCGGTCTGGGTTCAAACCCACTAGCCTCGGTGTCTATGGCTGGAGCTGCCTACGTACATATATTTCCTTGCTCTGTGAGCTGTGAGGCCCCAGTAGCAACAAGCAAGCATCCCGATTTGGTTTCTACTACAATTCTCCAATAAAAGGACTCAGAGCTCCTTGGAAAAATGACTGATTGTAGGTCTGGAGCAGGAAACAGACAAGATGAAGCCGGGCACTTTGCAGCGCCTGGAAGTAAGGAAAGGCTAAACCCACCACATACCCCACTACAGTACACAAAGCAGAGGGAGTGGCCACAATGTTGCAACCTGACAAACACAACCATGGCCAGGGGACCACGGTCAACATCCATAGTGCTAAGTGACATTGATAATATGGACCCCGCGGTCAACATCCACAGTGCTAAGGGACCCCGTGATATGAAGAGCTGAGCATGGCACTTTATCTCTGTGGTCCTCCTTCCTTCTCACAACCAGTCACCGCAGTCTCATGAGATACACATCAAGCAGTCCCAATGTATGGACAGTCTACAAAATACATGACCAGTACTTCTCAAAACGCAGGAGTCATCAAAGAGAGAAAGACTGAGAAAGTGTCACAGCCTAGATAACAACTAAATGTAATATGGTTTTCTGAATGTGACCTTGGAACAGAGAAAGACCAAGGAAATCTGAATAAACTAGGGACTCTAGTCAATTGTAATAATTGTATTACTTTTCTACTGCTGCCCTGACAAGTTACCACAAACTTAGTAGCTTAAAACAAAACAAATGCACTGCCTTACAGTTCTGGGGCCAGAGATGTCTAATACAGAATGCACTGAGCTGGGACCAAGCTGTCAACAGGTGCACTACTTCTGGAGGCTCCGAGTGAAAATCCGTTTGCCTCTTTCTAGCTTCTGAGGCCACCTGCTGTACTTGGCTCAGGGCCACCCATTCCATCCCCAAGGCCAGTAACACTGGGCCAAGTTCTTCCCACACTACCACCTCTCTGGTCCCCTCTTCCAAGCCACCTTACAGTTGTAAGAAACCTTGCCATATTTGGTCCAAATGGATAATCCAGGATCTTCTCCCTATTTTAAAGCCACCTGATTCGCAACCTTAATTCCATCTGCTGCTCCCATTCTCCTTTGCCACAGAACCTATCCACAGGTTGGAACCATTATTCTACCAACCACAAGAACATTATCAGTATCAGTTCATTAATTGTAACAACTATACCATAGTGATACAAAATGTCAGTAACAAGAGAAACCGGGTGTGGAGGATACCAGAACACTCTACACCAGTAGCTCCCAATCTTTTTGGCACCAGGAACTGTCAGGACCCAGTTTCATGTAAGAAAAGTTTTCCACACTGGGAAGAAGGGGGTTCAGGGGAAATGGGACAGGAGCTTAGATGGCGATGCTGTATGGCCTGGTTCTTAACAGGCTATGGACCAAGGTTGGGGACCACAGCCCTACCCTATCCTCACAATTTTTCTATAAATCTAGAACCATTCTAAAAATTAAGTTTTTGTTTTGTTTTGTTTTTTTAAAGAATTGACAAAGAAGAGTCAGACTCAGGTGCAGATAAGTAGAGAAGAGACCCTCACATCTGTGCAAACACACAAACTGCTCCAGTAGGTCCCCAAGGAAGAACGGGACAAAAGCATTTAAGCTGGGGGTGACCCAGATTACTCAGGGTGTGGCCAACTAACGGACAAGGGCCCCAAACCCCAGAGAAGATGCAAAACTGGGGGGCAGGGATTGAGGGGTCTGGAGAACTCTCAGGAAACAGGGGAAGACAATAGTGAGGAATGAAAACTCAGGAAGAAAAAACTATGCTTCGAAATTATTTTTTAAAAAACAGGATAAAATGTCTGCAAATTTCAAATCACAGACCAACATATATACCTATATACATATAAACTAAGCAATGCATGGCAAAATGTTAACCCCGGCTCCTAACAATGGGGCACGCAGCCCTCCTTTGTGCTTGTATAAGGAAGCCAAAGATGAATCACATGGACGGGTTTGGGGCAATATTGGCAGGACCATTAAAAACAGGACTGCCGTCCTATACCTTACAATCCCACCTGACCTTTCCAACCACCTTTGTACCCCACTTATATGGAAGAGATGAAATGACCAAGTCTGAGCTTAAAGAGATGCCATCACACCTCCCCAGCTCCAGAGCCCAGGTTCTTCTCTACCGGGTAAGGAACATTTAGAGTCAAGGCAGCAAGTACTCCCAGAAATGTTCCATCATCCACAAACCTATACTTCCACTTCCACTCAGATTCCACCCCACCGTCCTCACACCAGAAATCCAAACTGGCAAACTCCTCCAGGAACAAGGCCCTGCACGGGGCGCAGGGCGGCCTGCACCGTGCATCCTGGTTCCCCTTCGGGGCTCTTCCATATGGCTTGTCTGGCGCTACGGGAAAATCCTCCTGGCGTCTCAGTGCACATAACACTCCTATTTTTAGTCTCTTAGAATAACAACTCTGGCTGAGATAGATGTCGAGTGACAAGTTTTATAATTAGGGCCCAAATAGAGGCCTACTAATAATTTGCTTCTAAGAGACAGTACTGCAATTCTTTCATTCTGGCTGGATCAGATGCACGGAGATCATACCAAGTTTAAGATGAAATGACGGCTACTGACTCTGGACAAATGGGGACATTCGGAGAAGGCTTCCCACGGCTTCGTGGTTTTTATAACCACTGTGTTGGCCCTTTTACGAGTCATAGGCAGCAGGGGCAAAGGCTCTGCTCTTAGTAGCCACAGCACGGTAATGTAACAAAACCCATTTCAAAAAGAACGGTAATACCATCCCCCACACAAAAAGCATTTTAATGAAAGTCAGAAAACCTAAATTCTTTCCCCCCCTTGTGTTAAAGAAAGCAGGTATTCCTTAATGGCTTTGCCCGCAGAAAATGTATCTGAGTAGCTCACGGATGGAAAATTATATTATGTGAGTAATAGAAGGGCTTCTCGTCATTATACACAAACCATCAAAAATGTGACAGCATACTCGCAGTGTGTCAGACCCCAGTGTTGGGAAACGAGTGTGCTCTAGATCTGTCTTCATGCCAGGGTGTTTGGTCTGGCTGTTACCACCATTTTTGAGGGTTAGAGAAAAAAGCAAATCAAGAAGCAGAATAAAGAAAAAAAAACTTTTAGTAATGAAAAGCCACAGATAACCAAAAAAGACCACATGAAGTCCTTTCTACTTACTATTAAGAAGAAAAAATATTGCATGTAACATATGCCATTAAAAAAAGAAAGAATAAAAGTTGGAAGTGTTTGCAGTCTCAACAGGAGAGATTTTGCTTTTCTCAAAGCAAAATCCATAATCCAAATTGCCAAACTGTGAATTTTTTGTTTGGAAAGCACTTTATACAATTCAACATCCGTGTAATGTAAATCTCTTGTGATTCCCACTAAAGTTTAATGACGAAACTGAGAGAGGAGAGCTCTGTTTTCAGGGAATACCAGCAGATCAGTGGGCAAAGGCAGGGTAACCAGATCACACAGGACGCTCTGGGGACAGCCACCTGATGAGCTCATCTTTTAGACAGTCAATCACGTGCCCATCACGGCTGGCAGAATGAACCTGCCAAATACACAACACCAATGCCTGAGTGTGTGAGCGCATGTATGTTCAGAGCGAGCATTTCAAGGGCAGTGCAAAGGAGGGATTCTGGCTCTGTTTCTAAAGAACAGAACAGGCAGTCACCTGCATGCCTTGCCCCAGATATGCGGGAACAATGACAGGCATACAATCACCCTTTGCTTTCTCAGGAAACTAAGAGAGGACGGCGGGCAGGGCCCCTCCCCTCCATCAGCCACAAGCCTTGATCAGTAACCCTGCCCAGACTGACCATCCCATCCACAGTGAGTTAAGAGGAGGGAGAAATTTGGTCTTCGCTCAAAAACTCAACATTCTTTATTGGGTACAGAGATTCGGTTTTGCAGGATTTAAAAGAAGTCTGGAGATGAATGGTGGTGATAGTTAGATAATAATGTGAATGTGCTTAATACCACTTAACTGTACATTTAAAAAATGATTATAATCAATTTTATGTTATGTGTACTTGACTATAATATTTTTTTTAAATATTTGTGAAATTTTAATGCTCAGAGATTTCTGCATTTGGGCTCCTAAAGTGAACATAAAAACAACTTTTCCTAACCCCATTCCCGCAGGTGATGAATCATAAATAGGTCCGAACATAAATGTGCTCTGAGTCCTCACTGTTCACCTCTGATATATCCCTCCAGTTGCTCTGCAAATAACCCCTGGATGGGGACCAAGTTGTATGCTTTGTCTCAGAGCAAACGTAGGAGTCCTGTTTTATTGAACGTCCATGCAGGGGTGATGTAATGCTTAAAATGCATGACAGCAAGAATCCTCAGCATCATAACAGCCAGTTCCAAACACAGCACCTGCCATGTCTTTCTGACACTTGTTGCTGTGGATAGAAGGAATGCGATTCTGGGAAAACTCCCCATCCGCCCACTCAGCCGTCCACTGATCTAAGCAGTCTTCTGGCACACAGCAATTAAGTGTAGTGAAGAGAGGTTCAAGTCTATAAAATGAAAGGCCAGGGACACACTGGGACAAAGAAAACTAAGACTTAACAAGGAGCTTGGCTCCTGATAGTCTTCTAATGGAACGACAACTGTCACGTGTGATGCCTCCACAGCCAAGCCCAGGACAACCCAGGATTACCCACAGCATTTCCCTGGACACTGATGTGCCATTCTCCATGCCCCTCCCAAAGGCCATGAAAAGGGACCTGACTGCTCTAGGTCTTGGCTGCCTGTGGTCCTATTGGTCCCACCCGCTGTGCTAATCCACCCTTCCCTTTCCCTCTGGCCCTTTCCAGACACCTTACTGTCTAAACACTTTAATCTCAAACCTTCCTCCCCCAGAAGCAGATAACTCCTAGTCCATGAAGACTAGTGCCATCCCCTCACCCATGAAGCCTTAACAGATAAGTCACAAAATCACCTTATTATGACCCTATGTTGCAATCAAATATGACAACAGTGTTCCCTTGCCAGTTTTTGCTACTTCAAGAGAACCTTTGTTGAAACATTTCTGACTTCTCCATTATTTTGAGACAGTATCTGCCTTGGGTCAAGTATTTTAACAGCCTAGTACCTTTTGGTACCCGAGTAGACTATAACAGTAGACTTTCCATTTGATTCTGAATAATCTGTCACTTTTGATGTCCCATTTTTAACAAACTCAACAGTTATTACCTGAACTCCCAAAGTCACATCAAAAGAACCAGTTATAGGGCGGCGCCTGTGGCTCAAGGAGTAGGGTGCCGGTCCCATATGCCGGAGGTGGCAGGTTCAAACCTAGCCCTGGCCAAAAACCAAAAAAAAAAAAAAAAAAAAAAGAACCAGTTATAAAGAGTATTATTTCCAAAAAGCTTTCCTACCAAAAAAAAAAGGGGGGAGGGGGAGGGGATCTAGGGTGGCATCTGTAGCTCAAGGAGTAGGGCGCTGGCCCCATATACCGGACGTGGTGGGTTCAAACCCGGCCCTGGCCAAAAACTGCAAAAAAAAAAGGAGGGGATCTAATCTCAGTTTGTCCCCCCCAAAGCAATCTTTCTTCTTGATTCTAAAATCATCCATTATTATTACAGAACTTTTGGAAACTCTGTATAAGCACAAAGAAGAAAATAAAACTTATCTCACATCTTAGCAATAACCACTTGGTGCATGTCCTTCCAGCCTCTTTTCTAACTAGCCACAGATGTAAGCTATTCAATTTCCACTGAGGAGATACTGAGAATTGGAAATAAAAACAACAAAAAAGCAAAACAAAACAAAAAGCAAGATCGAACATGAAATACAAAGAATTCTCTATTTGTGCTCAGAGACAGCCACAGGAAGATGGTTGAACTTGTTCAACAAGACTCACAGCCTGGGATGCACCAATCAGTTTACCAGCAGATTTAATCACTAAAGCAGCCTGCTGCCCAACAGCCGTTTAGGCTGCTACAGCCACAATTCTGCCTCTACCTTGCAAACCACACTCCTGTTTAATGGCCCTGTATGCAATTAAAGGCAGGAAATGGACGTTGGAGGCATTCATGGATCAGAGAAAAATACATAAATAGGATAAGGCAATAGTGCCTCCTTTGCAAAATGGAAATCAATATGAAGTCAAAAGGGTCAGTGAAGTAAGACATTTTCATAGGCTCAAGTTCAAGATGAAAGACAATGATCCAGCTGCAGATTCCGGCTCCTCACATGGAGAAAGCTCCCTCCAGGAGCCTGTAAAACTGCAAACAAATCCAAACAAACCTTGGAAAGGAAGGAGCCCGCCTGTTCCATCGGGCTCCGGTAAAGCCACATGTATTTTAAGACAGCAACTAGTGTCCAATTTTTAAAACAAACATCTATTGAACACCCACTACATGCCAGGCACACTGGTTGACTATCCTTCCCCAGGGAAAGATATTATTATCATTTGCAAACCTCAGTGCAGCCAGTGAGATCACAGTGGGTTTCATTTGTCTTGAAAGTATTTCAAAAGAAGTCCAGCTTAACACACCAGGGTTTGGCACATCTATTTACAATACCTCTACGACCTTTGCTATACTTTGCAACTTTGATGTTAACATTTCTGCCTTTGGTAACAGAGAATTTTCAAGCATCAAAACATATCAAATTTGCCACAAATAAATGTTAGTTGTTTACAGCTTATAGAAGCTTTCTTAAGAGTCTATAATAAAATATAGAGTAAGGGCTGGGATCCTTTATCTGTTCCCAACTTCTGGCATACCTGGCTTCTGGCAAATATTTGCCCTCAGTAAATATTTTTTTTTTTATTGTTGGGGATTCATTGAGGGTACAATAAGCCAGGTTACACTGATTGCAATTGTTTAATGAGCACTTGGAGTAAAATAAATTTAAAGAACTCAGCTCTTCAAGCTCACTTAAAGAAAACTTTTCCCCTATGCTACAAGTAGCTGGCATTTTGTTCTTCATGGATGCCGATCTTGAAATCCGATTACTCAACGCCTGCCATCTGTCACTCTTTTTTTTTTTTTGTGGTTTTTGGCCGGGGCTGGGTTTGAACCCGCCACCTCCGGCATATGGGACCGGCGCCCTACTCCTTGAGCCACAGGCACGGCCCCCATCTGTCACTCTTTTTCAGCGACTTGCAACACATCAATGGTTACAAGATTCTGTTACAGTACCCCACTAACCTCATCTTGGAAGGGACCAAGACAGAAGATATGAGTGTCAGCCACTAAGTTTATCTCAGGGATTAGAGTTTCTCTTTGTTTTTTATTTTGTTTTGTTTTGTTTTGTTTTGTTTTGTTTTTAGAAAGAAGAAAACACACAGCGGAGGAGTGTCAGCCAATACTAAATATGTGCTCTGAGATGCTGAGTCTTCTCTTCTGTATGGTCAGACAAATTGGAATTTAACCATTAATTCAGAAAGAGAGGAAAAGCAGGCCACAGTAGGGCAAGTGAGAGGCTAAGTAAGGAGAGCGTACTACCTCTCCCAGAACAGGGGTTCCATCCCATGGCAATAAGGAAGTGAATTTCATCCCTTGGCCCCTGATCTGACCTCCTGGTAAAGGAACATTAACATCGACCCAGTCTATAAAACACTGCCAGTTCCAGCATTTCACAGAACCCATCACTTCTCCAGGAACCAAGAAAGCCTCAGATCAGAGCTCAGCCATGTGTGGGTACTGAAAGGCTCCAAGGCAGACAGAGAGCTAGGATAAAATGTCAGCTTGCCCTGTCTCTGCACAGTGGACACCCGTCTTTAGAAAATCTGTCCTTTTGACCCTAAGAAGCATCTCCAACAACATCTAGGGGCAGACAATCTACGGGAAAAAAATAAACGTGGACCCAGTAATTAGAAAAAAACATACAAAATAAATTTAATAAGCTGGAGTAGAGAAGCCGCAGCAGGAGCAATTTATTTCTCAGACTCACAGACGTCTCTTTATCACGAGGAGTTTTCTACTGGGAATTCTGATCTTGAAATCTAATTGTTTGTCCAGGCATGGTGGGTCACGCCTGGAATCCTAGCAATCTGGGAGGCTGAGGCAGTAGGATCACTTGAACTCAGGAGTTTAAGACCAGCCTGAGCAAGAGTGAGACCTCATCTCCAGTAAAACTAGCTGGGCATTGTGGCGGATGCCTGTAGTCCCAGCTACCTGGCAGGCTGAAGCAGGACGATTGCTCAAACTCAAGAATTTGAGCTATGATGTGAGCTATGATGCCACCAAAGCACTCTACCCAGAGTGACTGAGCAAGATTCGGGGGGCGGGGCGGGGGAGAGAAAAGAGAAAGAAAGAAATCTAATTGTTCAAACACGGCCATTTAGAGAAAGTTGTGGCAGCCTTCAAAACGCTGAATCCCTGAGGCAAGCCAGTGCTCAATACCTTGTCTGCAAAATGTTCTGACATTAATTCTGCAGGAGCAGGTGCAATGGTAACAATGCACCGGGTCACTACACAACCCGGCTTTTTCACGAATGTGGGAAAGACCAGCCACCAGAAGGAGCACAGTGGGGTTCTTAGCAGATAAGGCTGATGACGTAAAAGCAACATTCAGCAAGATATTGATTAGCCCAGCCCTAAAAAGCTTCTATTATGCAGGGTAGTGGCTCACACCTGTTATCCCACCACTCTGGCAGGCCGAGGCAGATAGATTGCTTGAGCTCAGGAGTTTGAGACCAGCCTTATCAAGAGCTGGGCTTGATCCGCTGGGCATTGTGGCAGCCACCTGTAGTCCCAGCTACTTGGGAGGCTGAGACAAGAGGATTGCTTGAGCCCGAGAGTTCAAGGATGCTGTGAGCTATGACACCACAGCACTCTACCAAGGGTGACAAAGTAAGACTCTGTCTCAAAAAAAAAACAAAAAATAAAAAGATTCTATTTATTCAAAGAGAAGCTTAAGTTGTTAGAGCTATAAAAATAGAAATAAAAGGGCAGCACCTGTGGCTCAAAGAAGTAGGGCACTGGTCCCATATGCCAGAGGTGGTGGGTTCAAACCCAGCCCCGGCCAAACAAAAATTTAAAAAGTGCGAAAAAAAAATAGAAATAAAAAATATCAGAAAAATCTCCACTTAATCTCACCACCTCACGAAATCAAACGAATCCCATGTATCCATGTTTCCCCAGGTCCAGAGTTCAATAGGTTTTCAACAGCTGGGCAGGGACCCCAATGCTTTGAGAAGACCCAAAAGACTTGTAGACTCCATTCCATAGGGAGCCACAAAAGAACCCACAGCTGGTCCACCATGGGGAAGTTGTATGCTTCCCTAGAGTCCCAGAGTCCTGGGTTCCAAACCTGACTCTGATAAACAGTCTCACTATGTCACCCTCAGTAGAGTGCCTGTCATCATAGCTCACGGCAACCTCAAACTCTTAGGCTTAAGCGATTCTCTTGCCTCAGCCTCCCAAGTAGCTGGGACTACAGGCACTTGCCACAATGCCTGGTTATTTTTTTGTTGTAGTTGTCATTGTTGTTTAGCAGGCCCAAGCCAGGTTCAAACCAGAACCCGTCAGCCTCAGTGTATGTGGCCAGAGCCCTAACCACTTAGCTACAGGCGCCGAGCCTGACAGCCAATTTCTATTCACCAACTTTGCTACTTATTTTACTATTGCCCTGACTTGTCAATGACTTAAGTCCAGCAAAAAACAAACTTAGGGAGAAGGCTTCCACACATTTAAAGTCTACGTCAGCTGTTTATATGGCAAAACTTTTTTTTCAACCTTCAGAAAGAGTGAGCTCTTGGGAGTGTCTCCATGTGGAATGGGCTGGGAGACCCAGCCTCTCCCAAGGAAGTCTGCTCTGCACAGCGAACGCTGATGTGCTCAAGTTCCTGAAATAGCTAAGGCTGTCTTGTCACAGTCACCTTCAGTCACAGAGTGAGGGCGGGGCTCACTTCCACTTGAGGATTGGTCCTCACTGCTGCCTGGCAACATGGTGGAGGGCCCCCAGGCCCCCCCTCCAGAGCCTCAGGTTCTGTTGGGGAATTTTTCAGTCTCCCCAGGTGATTCCCTTGCACAAAGTGGCAGAGAGCCACTGGCACTGCCTGTCTTCCAGCAGCAATTTTGCAGAAAACCACTACTGAGTCCAACCAGCTCTCCGAGAAGCCCCCACCCACCCATGGGAAGGCCCTGACAGCCTATGGTGAAAGGGGAACAAAACAGTGGGACTCAAGCCACACTAGTTACAGAGGGTTTCACTCAGCCACCTGCACCCAGCTCCCTGCTGCCTTGGGAGCCCACACCTCCTTTTCTACCCTAAACATCCTGGCTCTACCCAGTGGCTCTCCCTTCCTGCTGAGCTCGGAAAAGGTAGAGCCCCCTCTTTTGGTTCCTGACTCCCTTCTTTCTGGGTCCCACTACATTAATGACTACCCAGGTCTCCTCCAAAGGCAGGAGTCTGGGTGCTGCCACAGGCTCCCCGGGGCTCCCTGTGTGGCCAGGCTCTGACCAGTGCTCTAGGACCTTCTCTTGCTCCCAACCCACCCCAGGTTCGCCCCTGACCTGCTGTTTCATTTCTGTAGCCCTGTTCACCTTGAGGGTCACAGAGAAGTGGGCCACTTCTTCCTTCTTTACCCACTGAGTCCAGCCTACTACCCAGACCCACAGCAGGTCATTGAAAGGACAATGACCACTTCTTTGGACACATCACTCATTCCATGGAGCCTTAGTTTTCTTATCTGCAAAATGAGGGCAATAATTCCTCCTGCAGTCGTGCAAGGACAAGAGAAAACAAGGAGATGGGTTTGAAGATACCCCCCTCTACAGACAAAATAACCCAAGCTGGCCCAGGACAGGTGTGGAATTCCAGCCTCCCGGTGCCTTCCCTCAGGGGTGTGTCCCTACAGTGCGGAGAAGGGCCCTGACTCCTGCCACAGCTGACAGCAAGGTGGGAGCAACACTCTATTGCCTGACAGCCAGGTCACAGACCAGGTCACAGGGTAGCATGAAGACCCACCCTCCCAGCCTTGCCCAGGACACCCTTGAGAAGCATCCTGATCCTTCTGTCATCTCAGCCACGGCTCCCAACTCAGATGCCCCTCCTGGGGCCTGCCCCTTGAGACCCCCACACACCTAAGGCTGCGCTGTGGTTGCTGTGCTGGCTGTCAGTCCTGGCTGAGCACTAGAGTACCCCAGCAAGCTTTTGAACCCCAGATGCCAGAGGCTGGGGTGGGGGCTGCTGACAGCTTTTCAGGCTCTTCCTGCAGACAAGCCTCCAACCACTGGGTCTACCCTATTATTTGCACAACTAAGCAAGGGCCTCCGTTATCTGATGCATCCACCTGTTAAAATCTGCCTAGGAGAACATAAAGTACAGGTAAGAATAAGCCAAACTGCATTTAGGAAGAAGCTACCATCAGTGTCGTTAGTCAAATATTTATAACTAAATGCAAAGGAATTGAAAGCCCATGCAAGAACGCCGGTCTCAGGTTTGACCTTGAGGCAGACATAGTGGACAAGAAATAAAGTCCCAGCAAAGCTCTGAGGAGCCTCAAGGACCCCAGGGGTGACTGATCTTAACAACAACTGGCTCACAACCACTCCCAGGGCTTGGGCTAAGGGTGTAAGAACATCAGAAAGAAGACACGCCGAGGGTTCGTGCACAGACTTATGCATGCTCCTGGGCTGGAAACACATCCGAAAAGGGCAATCATACCTTACAACTTAAAGGCCAAACACTATTACTATACTACGTGTTCAGCAATCATTGCGGGGGGGGGGGGGAGGGGGTGTTTGTTTGTTGAGACAGAGTCTCACTCTGTTGCCCAGGCAAAAGTGCCATGGCCGTGGCATCAGCCTAGCCCATGACAACCTCAAATTCCTGGACCCAAGCGATCCTCCTTGGCTCAGCTCCCGAGTAGCTAGGACGAAAGGTGCCTGCCACCACACCAGGCTAATTTTTCTTTCTTAGTAGAGACAGGGGTCTCTCTCTTGCTCAGACTGGTGTCAGACCCCTGCCTCAGCCTCCCACAGTGCTAGCATTACAGGTCTGAGCCACCACATGCAGCCCATTGCAGGGATTTTTATTTTAACGCCTTGGCTCTTTTCAAATTCAGCTGTTTAGATATATTGAACTCACAAATTACAAGGTGACATTTCAAGCTGCTGCCATCATTACCTAACATGTAGCAGACACTGACATGTGCCAGGGACTGAGACAAACATGACCATTTAACCTCACCACCCTGGGGGTGGGCACGGCTCTATCCCTGAGGCTCAGGGAGGCTGGCTGGCAGGAAGGAGGTCACACAGCAAATCAATGAGGAAGGCAGTGGCATTCACATCTAAGGAAGGTGTCCCCAAAGCAGCCTCTCCCACTACAACAGCCAGCACTTCTCCACGGACCCTCATGTTCTGCAAGGGAACCAGAGCAGTAGCACAGGTCTTCAAATCAGCGGGAGCCCTTGCAGGAGTGAGGCAGGGCCACCAGAGTCTGAGCCAGTGTGACCCTGGGGCAGTCACTTCACCAGAGGGGGAAAGAAGGTCTCCTCTGAAAACATCTGCATTTCCTACTTCTGTGTCATCACAGAGATCCTTGAACTCAGGGAGAGCCTTGGGGAGCCATCAGCTACAGTCCCAGGTCCTTAGGGAGGAAAAGCCCTTCTGAGAGGAGCCCACTCCTGGCACCTACTGCTGACGGGTCCACTACCCTACCAGTGGGGAGCAGCCAGGCTGCATTTCTGCAAGCTGAACCTTTACTTGATGCTCTTACTCAGCCAAGCAAACAGGAGTCCATTCAGGCTGCTGTAACTTACGAGGTATCAGAGAATAGGTAGCTATTAACAAGAGAACGTTATTTTTCACAGTCTAGAGCAGTGATTTTCAACCAGTATGCAGCAGCACATTGGTGGGCCATGAGAGGATCTTAGGTGGGCCATGAAAAATTTTAAAGACCATTAATTCAATTATTTTCAAAAGGAGTTCAAAGCACAGTTCAGTGTATTCTATTTTCACTCTTTTTTGTTAATTAACATAACTTAAGTGCGCATGGAAGTTTAACTGTAGGTTCAAGTCTGCCGTGAGATAAACAAAAGGTTGAAAAACATTGGTCTGGAGCAAGCCAATCCCAGACCAGGTCCCAGCAGGGTCAGGTTCTGGTGAGGGTCTTCTTTTGTACGGCAGACTACCAACTTCTCATTGTGTCCTCACATGGCCAAAAGAGGGGGAGGGAGCTCTCTGGGTTCTTTTTATAAAGGGACTATTCCCACTCCTTAGGGCTCTGTACACATGACCTAAGCACCTCCAGCCCCTGCCACCCCACCATGCCATACATGAGAGATTCAATTGCAAAACAGGAAATGAAGGATATAAACATTAACCCTTAACTCCTGCCAGTTGGGGATTGCTCTTCAACAATGAATTCATATTCCATAAGAAGAGACAGAGTGAAAATTCAGGGTAAGCAAATATGAATACTGTCCTAAAAAGGCATAAGGTTTCTGATAGGTCTACACACTAAATCACCTGTAGCAAGCTAAGTTCTGAACATCCCCCAGGGCTGTTTCTACCAAGGAGGCAATTAAAAGTGATATATCACATCACTACAATCAACATTTCTAACATCCTAACAGATGGGAAAAAAGCAATGCTGGCTGGGCACAGTGACCCATGCCTGTAATCTCTAAACTTTGGAGGCCAAGGTGGGAGGATCACTAGAAGTTAGGAGTTTGAGACCAGCCTGGGCAATGTAGCCAGACTCCATCTTTATAAAAATAAAAAAAAAAAAATGTAGCTGAATGTAGTGACGTGTACTTGTAGTCCCAGCTTCTAGGGAGGCTGAGGGAGGAGGATCACTTGAGTCCAGGAGGGTGAGGTTGCTGTGAGCTATGAACATGCCACTGCACTTCAGTCTGGTAGACAGAGAGAGACCATGTTTCAATTAAAAAAAAAAAAAAAGACATCACTAGAAGACAGTCTTAGTCCATTGTGCTGCTATAACAAAACACCACAGACTATAATTTACAGACCACAGAAATTTTTTCTCAGTTCTGCTGGCAGGTTTGGTGTCTGGTGTAGGCTACTCTCTGCTTAAGATGAGGCTTCAGGCTCGGCGCCTGTGGCTCAAGCAGCTAAAGCGCCAGCCACATACACCTGAGCTGGTGGGTTTGAATCCAGCCCAGGCCCGCCAAACAACAATGATGGCTGCAACCAAAAAATAGCGGGTATTGTGGCAGGTGCCAGTAGTCCCAGCTACTTGGGAGGTGGAGGCAAGAGAATCGCTTGAGCCCAGGAGTTGGAGGTTGCTGTGAGCTGTGATACCACGTCACTCTACCCAGGGTGACAGCTTGAGGCTCTGTCTCAAAAAAAAAAAAAAGATGATGCTTTAATGCTCTCTGGCAGGAACCAACTCCATACTTTCACACTGTAGAAGGGACAAAAAAATTGGCCTGCCCTTTTATAAGACACAACACCCTCTCCAGCATAAGGGTTCCACCCTCAAGACTTAATCACCACCTAAAGGCCCCACTTCTTCTTTTTTTCTTTTTTTTTTGAGACACAGTCTCACTCTGTCACCCTGGATAGAGTGCAGTGACATCATAGCTCACAGCAACCTCAAACTCCTGGGCTCAAGTGATCCTTTTGCCTCAGCCTCCCAAGTAGCTGGGACTACAGATGCCTGCCACAACACCTAGCTACTTTTAGTGGAGATGAACTCTCACTCTTGCTCAGCCTGGTCTCAAACTCCTGAGCTCAAGTGATCCACCTGCCTTAGCCTCCAAGAGTGCTAAAAAGGCCCCATCTCTTAATACTATCACATAGGCAATGAAGTTTCAACACATGAGTTCCTCTTAATACTATCATATAGCCCATGTATTTCAACACATGAATTTCAGAGGAGACATAAACTTTCAAACCACAACAGGTGCTATGGATACTTTGGACCAACCAACAGAAAGTCTCAAATTCATCAACATGTAAATATTTTTAACCATCCCATTAGAGCACTGATGATATGATATAAAGAACAAGGCTCTGCTATCTCTCACTGCACAACTTCATGAGCAAGCCTGAGCACAGTCTAACACCAAGCATCGAGAACAGTTGAGGCACAGGGAGTGCAGTAGACCACCTCTCCCGGTCTCAATGTCCTGCTGCAAAACAGGAGGCTCTAATCCACTCCCCGGCCTGTGCCAAGGATCAGGAATGAGCACAGGCTTCAAAACAACAAAGCCAAAGTGAGGCCTCTGTGTTGGCATCACCCAGGCTCCCTGCGTAGCACAGCATGTGAGGTGGGGGACCACAGGATGCAGGTGTCAATGCAGAACTCTGGTGAGCTGCAGAATAAACCATGCACAAGCACACAAAATACATTTGTGGTGCATTTTCCGATGGGCCTTGCTTAGTCTATTTGGGCTACTATAACAAACACCATTAGACTGGGGGCCTGATGAACAACAGATCTCACTGTTCCAAGATAAAAAACACTGGCAAATTTGGTGTCCAGTGAAAACCTGGTTCATAGATGGCACCTTCTAGCTGTGTCCTAACATGGTCAAAGGGGTGAGGAGCTTCTGGGGCCTCCTTGCAAAGGGCACTAATCTTATTCACAAGGGCTCCACCTTCATGACCTAATCACCTCTCAAAGACCCTCACCTCCCAACACCATCATGTTGGTGATTATGTTTCAACACATGAATTGGGGAGGGTGCAAACATTCAGACTGCAGCATAATGCTATTATAATGCATTACTCCACAAAGTAAAAAACAATGACGCAAAACTGCATATACACTATAAGCTCAGTTATATACATGAAATTCATGGATAAAACTGGGAAACAGATACAAAAAGGTTAACTGTGGGATTATGGGCATTTCTTTTTCCATTGGTTTTCTAATTTTCTACAATTGACATGTATTTCTAAAACCATAACAAAGTATCATTACATTTATTTTCTAATATAAATAACCAAAACTGGTCTTGCTAAATGATACTTGGCTGACAGTGGTCTGCTTCACTCCCAAGGACAGCCAGCCCTTATGATAGATAATACCATACATAGAACAAAAATGGACTTTTGGACTATCTGAAATTTTAGTTGTTCAGGCTTTAAAATATATAATTTTTTTTTTGGAGACAGAATCTCACTCTGTCACCCTGGGAAACATGCTCTGGGGTCATAGCTCACAGCAACCTCAAACTCTTAGGCTTAGGCGATCCTCTTGCCTCAGCCTCCCAAGCAGCTGGGACTACAGATAGCACCACAACCCCCAGCTATTTTCTTTTCATGGGGGAGGAAGACAGAGTCTCACTGTGTCACCCTCAGTAGAGTGTCGTGGCATTACAGCTCACAGCAACCTCCAACTCTTGGGCTTACGCGATTCTGCTGCCTCAGCCTCCCAAGTAACTAGGACAATAGGCACCCACCACAACGCCCAGATATTTTTTTGTTGCAATTGTCATTGTTAGTTAGCTGGCCCAGGCTGGGCTCAAACCAGCCAGCCTCGGTGCATGTGGCTAGCACTATAACCACTGTGCTACAGGTTACACCCTAACAACTTGCTAACCACCAAGGCCCCGGGCTATTTTTTTTCTTTTCTTTTTTTTTTTTTTTTTATTATTTTATTGTTGGGGATTCATTGAGTGTACAATAAGCCAGGTTACCCACCGGCTATTTTTACTAGAAACAGGGTCTCCCTCTTGCTCAGGCTGGTCTTGAACTCCTGAGCTCAAGTAATTCACCCGCCTTAACCTCCCAGAGGGGTAGGATGATAAATAATTTTTTTTAACAAAATAGTTGCCCCCAATTTCTGAAGATTGGTCTCCACAGCTCACAGCAGCATGCCAGGAGCCCTTCACAGAGGTGTCAAATGTAGGTCAAGGTGCTACAGCCAGCTATGCCACTTACATGGTGGCATTTGTGGGAAATGCTGGATGAGGCGTCAATGGGACAGGGGTGTGTAAGCAGCTGTCAAGAAAAGGTGAAAGGCACAGTGAAATGTCACTGTGTTCACCAGAACATACAAGGCAAAGGCCTCATAAACCATTAAACAAAGCAGGAGAGCCAGACACTGCAAGAGCCACAAGATAGTGTGATGCAGTCACGGTAATCGGGCTGCAACTGCTGCTAACTTAGCCACGGTTCAAAGCAGTATTTACAATAGACGAGGGCCACAAAATACCAGGAAGCCCCTGCCGAAGGCATCAGTGCACATGGCAGGATAAATCGTGTACCTGATTCTCAGCTTCCTCACAACAATCTGTGAAAGCAACTCTTGAGCTTTTTCATCCTGCCACTGAGTCAACCCACTACTCCCAAAGAGAGGACAGCCTACCCATCCCACGTGCCACTGAGAACAAACACCTGAAAAGCAAGTCCCTGCCATGCCTATAGGTCTACCTTACAAAAGAGAGGGGATTTGTTTCTTGGTTTTTGTTACACGTACAAGTACAGTTTGTTCATCTGCTTTTTGTTTTTTGGAAACAGAGTTTCACTCTATTGCCCAGGCTAAAGTGCCATGGCATCAGCCTAGCTCATTGTGACTTCAAATTCCTCCAGAGCAGCTGAGACTACAGGTGCCGGCTTCAACTGCCTGCTAATTTTTCTAATTTTTAATAGAGACCAGGGTTCTCACTCTTGCTCAGGCTGATCTTGAACTCCTGCACTTAAGGGATCCTCCCACCTTGGCCTCCCAGAGGGCTAGGATTACAGATGTGAGCCACCACACCCAGCCCAAGAGTACAGTTTTATTCTAAAGGATACAACTTGCAAACAGCCAAATAGAAGAGACACACAGGGGAAGGTCTGGGAGAGTCCCAGGCAGGGATCTCTCATGGCCTCTCCCTGAAGGTCAGGTGCATGGACCCCCTGACACATAGATGTTTTCACTAACCAGGAAGCTGCAGCACATTGCAGTGTTTAGAGTTGTTAGCAGGATTTAATTATGTTGGCATGATTGATTAAACACTGGCCATGTGCCTAAAACTCAGTCTCCTGCCCTGTTGTCCTGTACCCTGGCTTTGTTACTTTGACAGCTAGTTGTTTACATTCAGCAAAGTGCTCTGGGAGCAAGAACTGAAGCCATAAGCCCTCTGGGAGCCAGCATGCACCTTCTTCCCACAGCCACTGGCTTATCTCCAGCACATTAAGAATACATGGTCAGAGAGGCCACAGCAACAGCAGGCGAGGAGGTGGAACATTCATTATCATCTCCAACAGCAGAAAAAGGATTCAAACCTCCTTTCTTCACACACATTTATGAAAGTACGTTCATCATTATGTAAACAAAGCATTCAAGTGCTCTTGTGTCTGGGTCAAGTTCATTTGGTATCTCAAGGCTCTGTGATAAAGACTTTGGTTTTTTTTTAATTAATTTCTGGCGAGTCCTATGAAGGTTGTTTGCAAGCTAACCAAGAGGAAAACTACCACATTTCCATTCCCCAAATCCCAAATATTAACACTGAAAGGCAACTCTTCCAATTTAAGAAACACTTCCCATTAATTCAGTATATAGTCAGTTAGCTAAAGTGAATGAAGAGATTTGACAAGGACTTTAAGAAAGTCTCAGCTCATATCAAGTAAGTGAGGGTTATCCCCCGAGAGCACAGAACATCATCACTGTACACCACCTAAACCACTCCTGAATTTGGGGACCAGACTCAATGTGATTTTTTTTTCTAACTTTCTTGAGGACACAGTCCCTATTTTGGTACACAGCCCAGGTCTACCAGCTTCCAGGAATCCTTGCGATCATTACTTGTGAAGGTATGGGAAAAATACTACAACCAGAGAGTCATAAAGGGGCCGAGAGGACAAGAATCCTCTTTGAAAGCCTTTGGAGACGTGCAGGGCTTCCCACGGCATCAGACAGGAGGCTGATTACTGCAGAGAGTCAGGGCACTCACCTTCTCATGTGCCTCAGAACTAAGCTCTCCAATAACCAAACGAGCTCACAGATAAACAATCTAAGATCACCAAGGTTCATGACATTCGTGTGCGAATCAATTTCCTCTGATATTTTTATGTCTGTTTAAAAAACAAGCAGTCTCCCATGACAAATGCATTTATCACCCAAACAATCAGGCAGCCTTCCGGCCACCCCTCCAGCCAACATCATTTCTCGCCAGCAAGAGCAATCCAGCAAAACAGCACCTAGGGTGTCCGTGGGTCTCCCCTCCCTCGCCCCAGAACAGGGTTCGGATTCTGACAACACAATCCCACATTCCTGAACCTGCTATTCACAGCCACTCCCTTCTAAGACTGCACAAGATGAGCCATTAAAAAATGCAGAAAACATCTTGTTTTCCATGTCCAGTGTACCCAAGCTGCACAGCATTCTTACAGCTTTATGAAACACCTGCTAAGTCAGGAATCTGAGAAAACATACACATAGACATTCACACACACACAGGCCTCTCCCACAGAAGTTTGATTGCCACAAAGCATAGTATATTCTAATCTATTAGAGTATCACTTATTTTAAAATTCTCTATTTCTATTCCAAAGAAAGTACAGGGTCAACCCAGTGATCCTTTGCTAAAAGCAAGCCCTAAACCACAAGACCTCAAGATCAGAAATAACCCGTGTTAGGCAATGTTTCCTATCTACTTACACATAACAATAGTGTGAAACAGCTTCCAGATATGAGGTATAGGAGATTCCACAGTGTAGCCAGAGGGTTAGGGGTATCTAAATGCACTGTTTAAAAACCATCACCTTTCCCAGAGTCAGGTGGGGTAACAGTACCCATGTGTTAAATTCAGAGCTGTCCCTGAACCTCATACAAGTTCACAGTTCTTCATAATATTGTAATTTTTAGCATTATCAACGGATAACAAACATGAACTTCATTCTTCCCTGAAAACTCTATTAGGTTATAATGCCTCGAGCACAAGAATTCTTTACATCAGCATCTCTGCTGGGTACATACAGGTTTCCCATAAATACTTCTAGAGTGAACACTGCTAATGGAACAACATTATAGAAAGAAAAAACACGACATCAAGGCTTGCCACCAAGAGTGTGGCAAATGTGATGGCCACACTGAACTTCAGTCTGCAAAATGATGTATAAATAGATACACAGACCCAGTCGTGGGTCCCCGGCTTCCTGAGTACCCTCAGCCTGGCTCTGGAGACCCTTACTTCTCTTCCCCATGAGGTTGAGTGTGGAAGCGAAAGAGAACTAAAGCTTGTTTAGAGGTGAATTGCAATTCATTTAAAAACAAGAATAAGAATTAGAATTTGATTTGGGGGCATTTTCAGGTTTAATGTCAAGTCACCTGTTTTGGATTTCTTACAGTTTTGGGCTTCATAACTAAGATGGGGTGCGAGGCTTAAAGTTAATTCATCTTTGGTAGATTTTTTTCTAACCGATTTTCAATTGCACATACATGTAATTTAAGTGTTGATGGGGAAGAACAAAGAAATTTCATCCTTATTACCTGTATAGTCTTGGGCCTTGGTTTCCTCTTCTGCGAAATGGAGTCAATAATGTACGGCTCATAAGAATGTTATGACTAATTGGTAACAATTATATCTAAAGTACCTGGAACAGTGCACAACACTCCCTGTGCTTAGTTAACATTAGCCCCTGGGGTGAGGTGACGTCAGTCTGTCTTTTTGTCGTGTTGTCATGGAATAATTGCAGAAGCTATGCGTGTGGTCTTTAACCTCTGCAGGGTGAAAAGGCAGGGCAGGGAAGAGCCTGGGGCAGGGCTCAGGAGCTGTGACCCCCACGCCTCTCCCCAGCCTCCTTCCAGAGTTACTACTAGTCCAGAGAGGGGGCTGCACTCTCATCTCCCTGGTTCATCACAGCTCTGAAAGGTCAGCGGCTCCAAAGCACTATGTTTGTGCCAAGTTTTCTTCTGACTGCCGAGTACTTTCTTTTCTCCACACTCAAGGCTGCTGTTTATAGGTTACAGGTTACACATCTCCTGGATGTGTAAAGTGAGCTAAGAGACCGAAAAGCACAGATACGCAATTTCCGACATTCCAAGATCCACTTCTTCAGGGCCAGGTGGAGGCCAGAATTGCTTGTTACCAGCTTGGTGCACAGTCACCGGCTCCAGCCCAGAGTTCCCCAAAGGGCCCTGAGCCAAGTTGTGCTTGCAGATACTCCACGGCCTCAGACCAAAGTGAGGGAAGGGGGTCAGAAAGACTTCCAGGGGCAGGCACTACTTATTTCAATTCTCTTGGCCCTAACACCAAGCTTGCAGATAATATATGTGAGGCAGGCAAGAATCTAAAAGATTGGGCTCAAAAGCCCTAACTACCTTGACAAGATATTTCCATTTTCGAGGGCAAGGGCTACAAAAAGTCAATCTCTTACAGTATGTGAAAACACACAAAATGTTTGAACGAAATAAATTTAACATGATTCTCAGCCTGACATAGGTAGGGGGATTCGCAGTACATATTTGAGAATTCCAACCCTAGATTCATTACCAGAGTAATCTTCAAGATTCTGAAGGTCAAAACCTGATTTTATTCACTGCTAAATCTAGGTGCCTGGTAGAGAACTAGTTGCCCAGTGGTGCACAGTAAATACCTGTTGAATGGCCTTTTCTTCCAAAATCATCATTCTTTCTTCTCTTCTTTTCTTTCTTTCTTTTTTTTTTTGAGACAGAGCCTCAAGCTGTCACCCTGGGTAGAGTGCCGTGGCATCACAGCTCACAGCAACCTCCAACTCCTGGGCTCAAGCAATTCTCTTGTCTCAACCTCCCAAGTAGCTGGGACTACAGGCACTTGCCACAATGCCCGGCCATTTTTGGTTGTAGCTGTCATTGTTGTTTGGCAGGCCCAGGCTGGATTCGAACCCTCCAGCTCTGGTGTACATGGCTGACACCTTAGCCACTTGAGCTACAGGTGTCAGCCTCGTCATTCTCTTAATACCCAGCTATTTACTGACCACAGTCAAGGCCTAACCTAACACTGTAACAATGCTTGCATGTTACCTTAAAAAAAAAGTTCTATGTCCTACTTATAACTTTGGGAGGGAGAAAAAAGATTCCTATATACACATTAAACAATATACCACCCTAGGAAACCTCAACTCTTGAAAAGCAGGTTACAAAAATAGTAGTCCAATAAGAAAAGGAAGGAGTCCTTAGTTTCAGGCTCACATTAAAGTTATTTTTCCTGCACAAATTTCCTAAATATAAGGATTTTTTAAAAAATAATTATGTCTTTTTCTAATTACAAACTAAAAATACTTCAAGCAAAGCAGACAAGTACTTCTCGGTTCACACTTAAGCTGGGTTCACATGTTCATTTTACTTGTGATTTGGAACTTAATTCAAACTTTAAAAAAGAACTGTAAGGGGGCGGCGCCTGTGGCTCAAAGGAGTATGGTGTCGGCCCCATATGCCGGAGGTGGCGGGTTCAAACCCAGCCCCAGCCAAAAAAAAAAAAAAAAATTTTAGAACTAAAATAGAACAAAGAATACTCATGTAGTTTCCCAAAATTCAGATTTATCTACTGTTAAAAGCTCACCATATTTGCTGTATCATTTGCTCTCTTTCTTTTTCTCTTCCTCTCAATATAACATGATAAGCCATATGACATGATATAATATATACACACATTATGTTTTTCTAAATCACGTGAGGGGAGGTCTATTTCTATGAATAGGAATATTCTCTTATACAATGATGGCACAGTTACCAGCTATCAGCTTTAGTGAATTTTACATATTCTAATTTTGCCATATGATCCAATAACATTCTTTAGAGCAGTTTCTCCCTTCCAGCACAGTACATTGGAGGGCTGGGTATTACATTTAGTTATTATGTCTCTTGAATCTCCCTTAATAGAGAACTCTTTTTTTTTCTTCTTTTTTTTTAAAGATAGTCTCACTTTGTTGCTCTGGGTAGAGTGCCATGTTGTCATAGCTCACAGAAACCTCAAACTCTTGGGCTCAAATGATCCTCCCAGCCTTTCAAATATATCATGGGGCTTGGTGCCTATAGCTCAAGAGTCTAAAGCGCCAGCCACATACACCAGATGTGGCAGGTTCAAATCCAGCCTGGGCATGCCCACCAACCCAGGAATGGATTAACAAGCTGTGGTATATGTATACCATGGAATACTATTCAGCTATTAAAAAAAAATGGAGACTTTACATCCTTCGTATTAACCTGGATGGAAGTGGAAGACATTATTCTTAGTAAAGCATCATTAGAATGGAGAAGCATGAATCCTATGTACTCAATTTTGATATGAGGACAATTAATGACAATTAAGGTCATGGGGTGGGGGGAGGAAAAGCAGAGAGAGGGAAGGAGGGAGAGGGGTGGGGCCTTGGTGTGCGCCACACCTTCTGGGGGCAAGACATCATTGCAAGAGGGACTTTACCTAACAAATGCAATCAGTGTAACCTGGCTTTTTGTACCCTCAATGAATCCCCAACAATTTAAAAAACAAAAAAATCCAGCCTGGGCCTGCCAAACAACAATGACAACTATAACCAAAAAATAGCCAGGCATTGTGGCAGGCGCCTGTAGTCCCAGCTACTTGGGAGGCTGAGGCAAGAGAGTAACTTACGCCCAAGAGCTGGAGGTTGCTGTGAGCTGTGATGCCACAGCACTCTACCCAGGGTGCCAGCTTGAGGCTCTGTCTCAAAAATAAAATATATCGTGGGAATTCAGGCGCCTGTCACCATGCCCACCTACTTTTTCTATTTTTAGTAGAGACCAAGGTCTCTCTCTTGCTCAGTCTGGTCTTGAACTCATAAGTTCAAGCAATCTACCCACCTCAGCCTCCCAGAGTACTAGGATTACAGGTGTGAGCCACCAGCCCCACCAACAGAGAACTTTTCCACACACAACTTTTACCTTTTATGAAGTTGACATTTTTGAAAACAAAACTCTCTATCCACTCCCTTTTTGATATTGGCAATTTTGATTATTGAAGTTATTATTTTTAATTTGTAATAAAAATATTCTTAATCTAAAATACTATTATCTTGACCAGGTGCAATGGCTCACACCTATAATCCTAGCACTCTGGGAGACCAAGGCAGGTAGATTACCTGAGCTCAGAGGTTCGAGACCGGTCTGAGCAAGAGTGAGACCCCATCTCTATTAAAAACAGAAAAACAGGCTCTGCGCCTATGGCTCAAGCAGCTAAGGGTTCAAATCCAGCCCAGGCCCACCAAACAACAATGACGGTTGCAACCAAAAAATAGCCATGTGTTGTGGCAGGTGCCTGTAGTCCCAGCTACTTGGGAGGCAGAGGCAGGAGAATTGCTTGAGCCCAGGTGTTGGAGGTTGCTGTAAGCTGTGATGCCATAGCACTCTACCCAGGGTGACAGCTTGAGGCTCTGTCTCAAAAAACAAAACAAAACAAACAAAAAAAAAAAAAAAAAACAGAAAAACAAGTCAGGCATTGTGGCATACAACCTGTAGTCCTAGCTACTTAAGAGGCTGAGGCAAGAGGACTGCTCAAGCCCAAGAGTTTGAGTTGCAGTGAGCTATGATGATGCCATGGCACTGTACCCAGGAGACAGAGTAAGAATCTATCTCAATAAATAAATAAATACTATTATTCAAATTTATAGACTTTTTAAATAAATTTTTCATAGTTTGCTCGTTCCTAAAATGTACATCTAAGGATGTTAAGTAATGAGAAAATTGTCTAACTTACACAATTCTGATTGTAAATGCAACTTTTTAAGAATGCACATAGCTATATGATACACATAGCACATTAGAACGAGTCTTGCCAAATTCCTCCATTATGATCTTCTTTTAGACATTCAAGTATCTCTCTAAGGTATTTGCTCCCTTCCCTGTCTTACTCCATTTATGCTACTATAACAACATTCCCATATCCTGGGTAGCTCATAAGCAACAGAAATTGGCCAAGTGCAGAGGCTCATGCCTGTAGATCCAGCACTTTGAAAATCCAAGGCAAAAGAAGTACCTGAGGCCAGGAGCTCCAGACCAGTCTGAGAAACATAGTAGGACCCCATCTCTCTAAAAAAATCAAAAACAAAGTAGCACCTAAAGTCCCAAGTATACGAAAGGCTGAGGCAGGAAGATTGCTAGAGCCCAGGAGTTCAAGAGTATAGTGAGCTGTGATCTTGTGACACTACACTCCAGCCTGGGTTACAGAGCAAATTCTTGTCTCTAAGAAATTAAAAAAATAAAAAATAAAAAACAGGAATTCACTTCTCAGAGTCTGGAAGCTGGGAAGTCCAAGATCAAGGCATCAATGACTAGTGAGGGCCTGTTTCCTGGTTCTTAGATGGTATCTCCTAGCTGTGTCTTCACATCTGTGGTTCCCCTTTTTTTGAGACAGAGTCTCACTTTGTCACCCTCCACAGACTGCTAGGGTGTCACAGCTCACAGCAACCTCCCACTCTTGGGCACAGTGATCTTCTAGCCTTAGCCTTCCAAGTACCTACTATAACAGACAGGGTCTCACTCTTGCTCAGGCTGGTCTCAAACTCCTGAGCTCAGGCAATCCACCTGCCTTGGCCTCCCAGAGTGCTAGGATTACAAGCATGAACCACCACAACCTGCCTTACTAGGGTCCCTTTTTGATGGCACTAATCCTAGTCGTGAAGGCTCCACCCTCATAACCTAATTATCTCCCAAAGGTCCACCTGTAATACCATCATCTTAGAGGTTAGGGTTTCAACATATTAACTTTGAAGGGATATAAATGTTCAGACCATAGCATGTTCTCTCTCTCATTCTCTCTCTCTCTCTCTCCCTCTCTCTCTCTCTCTCTCACACACACACAGACATACTTTCTAATCATCTTTCTGGTATTCAGTGGCTGCTCACCTATGGGGACTCTCTGTCTGGTTTTGAGTCTTAGTAAGATTTCAGGTACCATCAACCAACAGCTGACTTTGCCTATAGTTAGGGTCTTTATAATTTTTACTTCAAAGAAAGTAACTGTGTTTACATTTTATGATTCTAACTTGACTTAGCTTGGACTGCTATAACAAAATACAATAGGTGGGCAGCTCCTGTGGCTCTAAGGGGTAGGGCGCCGGCCCCATATGCCGGAGGTGATGGGTTCAAACCCAGCCCGAGCCAAAAACTGCAAAAAAAAAAAAAAAAAAAAAAAACCAATAGGCTAGGTGGCTTAAACTGCAAAAAAAAATATTTTCTCATGGTTCTAGACATCTGCCTAGACAAATAATTTATGGAGAAGACCCCAATGGCAATCACAGCAACAACAAAAATAAATGAATGGGACTTGATTAAATGAAAAAAGCTTCTACACAGTCAAGAAAAAAATCAACAAGACAGACAACCTATAGAATGGGAGAAAACATTCACAAGGTATATATCAGATAAAGGGCTAATGAGCAGAATCTACAAAGAACTCAAGCAAATCATCAAGAAAAAAAATCAAACAACCCTATCAAAAAGTGGGCAAAAGACATGAACAGAAGCTTTTCCAAAAAAAAGACAGACAAAAGGCCAACAAACATGAAAAAATCACTAATCAGGGAGGCTCCCGTAGCTCAGTCAGCAGGGTGCCGGCCACATACACCAAGGATGGTAGGTTCGAACCCGGCCCCGGCCAGCTAAAAACAACAAGGCAACTGCAACAACAACAACAAAAAATAGCCGGGCATTATGGTGGGTGCCTGTAGTCCCAGCTACTTGGGAATATTTTCTCCCTGTGAATATTTTCTCCCATTCTACCCATTCTGTAGGTTGTCTGTCTTGTTGATTTTTTTCTTGACTGTGTAGAAGATTTTTTCATTCAATCAAGTCCCTCCTACTTAGGAGGCTGAGGCAAGAGAATCTCTTAAGCCCAAGAGTTTGAGGTTGCTGTGAGCTATGACGCCATAGCACTCTACTCAGGGCGACTATCTCAAAAAAAAAAAAAAAAGGAAGAAAGAAAGAAAAAAATCACTAATCAGCTAGGTGCCTGTAGCACAGTGGTTATGGTGCCAGCCACATGCACTGAGGCTGGCAGGTTTGAGTCCAGCCCAGGCCAGCTAAACAACAATGACAACTGCAACAACAAGAAAAAAATATATAGCCAGGTATTGTGGTGTGCTCCTATAGTCCCAGCTACTAGGGAGGCTGACACAAGAGAATGACTTATGCCCAAGAGTTTGAGGTTGCTGGGAGCTGTAATGCCACAGCACTCCACTGAGGGCAACATAGTGACACTCTGTCTCAAAAAAAAAAAAAGATAAAATCACTAATCATCGGGAAAATGCAAATTAAAACCACAATGAGATATCACCTTACCCTATCAGAACGGCTTTTGTTAAAAAGTCCAAAAATGGCGGCACCTGTAGCTCAAAGGAGTAGTGTGCCGGCCTCATATGCCGGAGGTGGCAGGTTCAAACCCAGCCCCGGCCAAAAACTGCAAAAAAAAAAAAAATGTATCAGTACAACCTCTATGAAGACAATGTGGAGATTCCTCAAAAACCTAAAAGTAGACCTACCCTTTGTTCTAGCAATTGCACTACTGGGTATTTACCCAAAAGAAACGAAGTCATTTTATCAAAAAGACACTTGCGCTCAAACTTTCACTGCAACACAATTCACAACTGCAAACACGTGGAATCAACGCAGGTGCCCATCAAATCATGAGCAGATTAACAATATGTGGTACTACATATAAGTATACCAGGGAATACTATTCAGCCATGAAAAATGACCTGATACCTTTTACAACAATTTGGATGAAACTGGAGATCATTATCCTATGTGAAGACTCTAATAGAACAAAAAAAAAAAAAAAAAAAAAAACCACATCACCACATGCACTCACTATTAAATTGCAGCCGCCTGAAGAGCACACGTGTGCCTAGAAGGAAGTAAAACTTAACCGAAATCAAGCAGAGGGTCAGGGAAGAGGAGAGGAAGGGCAAAGCCCTACCTAATGGGTACAATGAGCATTAGATGACAGGCATACTTATAACCTTGAGTCAAGCATTATAAAAGTGATCCATGTAACCAA